>NW_024412388.1:59478539-59947429 GCF_014898765.1 Herpailurus yagouaroundi
CTCTCTCTCTCTCTCTCTCTCTCTCTCTCTGTCTCTCTCTCTCTCTCAAAAATAAATAAATGCAAAAAAAATTAAAAAAATTAATTCTAACATTTTTTAGGCCTAACTATATTGATATACATAGATTAAGTACAATAATTTTAACTCTTGAATAGTATTACATCCAATGAATATCCCACAATTTACCAAATTCCGTACTGATGAGCTTTTCCAATGTTTATTACTAACGATGCTGCAGTAAGCATCTATATTAGTTAAGGCAAACTTAGGTGCTCTAATTACAAATCCTCAAATATATGATGGCTCAAACATCATAGGACTTTATTCCTAGCTCCCAGACAGACCAAAATGCACATTCTTGATTGGTGAAGGTCCTCCTCCAAGGAGGAGGGCCCAGGTTCTTCCATCTAAAGAGTCCACTCTTTTTTATCTTATGGCTTTCAAAGTCTCGGCTTGTTTGCTTCAAGCCAGTGGAAGAAGAAAAAGCATGAGGATTATTATTTGGCTGTTTTTTATGGGACAGATCTGGATGTATTGCACATTAATTCTACTCACCTCTTGCTAGAATTCAGTTACAGGGCCACAACTAATGATAATGAGGTTAGAAAATGTAGTCTAACTGTATGGCCAGGAAAAGGAGGATATAGGTTTGGTGAAGTGCTATCACTTCCTGCCACGAAATCCGTTATGTATGTCTCCTTGTGCCCACTTATGAGAGTCCATCAAGGACATATGCCTATATGTGGAACTGTTGTGGGTCTTAGTGAATAAATCTGACACTTGATTAAACATCAGTCACTATAAGTGTTTTACGGCTCTCATATCTTAATCAATTCTTGAGATTATCAGTTTAAAACAATATTTGCAAGGTGATAACTGCCAAGGAGTATCTAAGAATTGCTTTAATTTGCATTCTCTTAATTAATAGTAATATCGAGAATCTTTTCATGATTATTGGTCACTCAAGTGGCTTTCTTCTATAAACTCCCTACTTCTATCTTTTGCTCACTTTTCTATTATCTTTTACTTTTGAGTAGTATTTGTTCTTCATATATTGTATAACTAATTTTTTTAATGTTTATTTCTGAGAGAGAGAGAGTGCGCATGAGTGGGGGAGAGGCAGAGAGAGAGAGAGAGAGAGAGACAGAGACAGAGACAGAACCTGAAGCAGACTCCAGGCTCTGAGCTGTCAGCACAGAGCCTGATGTGGGGCTCGAACTCATGAACCATGAGACCATGACCTGAGCTGAAGTCGGGCACTTAACTGAGCCACCCAGACACCCCTGTCCTTTCTATATTCTAGATAATAATTCTTTGATGGTTATTTTCATTGCAAACATATTCTCCCAGTTGTGGCTTATATTTCCATTGTGTTTATGCCTCTTGACATACAAAAGTTAATTTTAATGTACTTAAATTGATCCTTTCCTTTATCTTTTATCATTTTCTGTGTTTTTTTTTTAAGTTTATTTATTTTGGGACAGAGAGAGTGAGAGAGAGACACAAGCAGAGAGAGAGCGGGAAAGAGAGAGAATCCCAAGCAGGTTCCTCATGGTCAGTGCAGAGCCTGATGTGGGGCTCGAACTCCCAAATCTGAGATGAGCCACCCAGGTGCCCCATTTTCTGTGTCTTATTTTAAAAAAATTCTTTCTTCCCCTGATATTATTAACATATTTGTCTACATGTTTTTATCTAAATATAAGTGTTATATTGCATTTAACACTTTGTTTTTTTATATTTAGCTTTAAATGCAATATAACATTTATTTGTAGATAAGTACAAGATAATGATCTAACTTTATTCCATCTGGATGGCCAATTGTCTCAGCACCACTTTTGAGTTTTCCTTTCTTTCTCATTTGTAATTATATTTGTATGATTTCCTTTCTTTCTCATTTGTAATTATATTTGTATGATATATGATCTCCCATATATATCGTAGTCTATTTCTATGTTCTATTCCATTGCAACCAAACTTTAATTTTCTGATTTTTATAGTGTTCAATGATATTAAGCTGTTTTATAAGTATATATTACATTCATAATAAAAAACTAATTAATCTAATTTTTAGTCTAAAAATTTTAAGGTAGAACATATTCTGTAGAATGTAAATAACTTGGAAAATAAACTGTTTTCTTATCTTCAGCTTCTAGAGTCAGCAAGAGATCCTCAAATTAAGATGGAGTTCCAAGGCAAAGATTAAATGTGTATCACCTGGTAACATAGGCTAAACTGAGGAAGCCGAGTCAAACCTATGTGAAGACCCTTCTAGAAAGCATAAACTTGTAGTCTCATGGAAGCCTGATGGGCCCAAAGAATCTGATTACATAAAGAGGCAGGTCTAAAAAGGAGTCATGAGTGCAGCTTTGACCAGTGGAGTTGACTCGCTTCAAATTTATAGATAATCCATAAAGTTCTGAAGAAAGAACCAGTCTGAACTAAAAGAAACAGAGGCTGTTGGGGATTTGAAAAGGACTTTAGGCCTTCAAATTTCTACAATCAAGAAGCAGGCTGTGAAGACAGCCCAGCAATCAAAAGAGGACATATTTTCCAAAGGCTTCATCAGGAGTGGACAATGAGGATGATGGATAGTGGTGTAGCTCATAGCAGATGCAACCAAAGTCTGGGTAATAACCAACTAGAGATGCACTTCTGAAGCATTGGGTGGATCAACAGATATTCCCTGTCCCAAAGTATGGTGGGTTGGCAGCTTGATCAACATATTCCCTGTCCCAAAGTATGGTGGGTTGGCAGCATTTGATCAGTTGGATTTTCAGAATTGCTATTGGAGCAACGGCCGCTGTGTGATTAGCCTGTTCTACCATTTGTATACTGGGTACACTGGGTGGGACGGAGGGGAGGAGGTTCAGGGTTTTTTGTTTTTGTTTTTTTTTCTAATTGACCTACTGTACTCTTTTATTGTCTTTATTTTTTTAATTTTTATTTTTGAGAGAGAGAGCACAAGTAGGGAAGGGGCAAAGAGAGAGCAGGACAGAGGATCTGAAGTGGGCTCCACACTGATAGCAGAGAGCCTGATGCAGGGTTCGAACCCACAAACCATGAGACCATGACCTGAGCTGAAGTCAGACAATCAACCAAGCCACCCAGGCTCCCTAACTTTTTTTTTTTTTTTTAAGTTCATAGGTCTCTGGATTAAGAGAAATTGCACTTGGACTTTATATAGAACATAAACAACCTTGAGCCTGGCACCATGATTACATTAGACATTTTAGAGTCCTAAAGTAAGAGTGCTTGTGGTAGTTTGAATATTCAGCCCCTGTTCTTCATTTCTGATAACATGCCTCATCATGGGTAAAGCACATTTCCTTACTTTGACTCTGTGCTTGGCCATGTGACATTTCCACCTGACCATTTTTTCTTCCATTTTCATTTTATCCTTCATCTCTAATAAGCAAAACCCAAATGCTTTCTTTGAGACCTGCCCTCTTAGAAGGTCAGGTACTTGGGGAAATGTGTATATTTAATCATCTACCCAGGCACACATAATTTACTCACGCCAAAAATATTACCATTTGATGCTATAAGAAAATTCTTAAAGGCAATATTGTGCAGTAAAATTAAATGTAATATTTCAAAATGTAGTATTTCGTACAGATAAGAACCAACAGAAGGCTGGACTGTGTCCTCCGCTATCATGGAGCAAGAAGAAATGGCTTGCTACCTGATGAATCAGAGTTAAATGCAACCACAAACCCAGAAATTTTTAAAGTGTGATTCAGGACTACAAGTATTTTCAACTCCATTTCAGTGGATACTGATATTTAAACTGGGAGTTCACTGTGACAACTACAGCAAAGCACTATTAGGTTACACACATCTGTACTTGTTCAGATAAATGCACTCACCAAACTCCCTAATTCCCTTTAGAAGGATAAAGAAGCCCATTAATGGAAACTCATCACTGACCAGGATGAAACTGGTTATCATTTGTCAAGGACAGTTTATAACATATCCCGTGGTACCTACAGCTATTTGACATGCTTGTGGTATTTCAGACTGTGGAATATATTTTCTAGTCTGAAATCCAAGTAAAATGAAGGGCAAAATCAAGCTTTCCTTTCATTATTTCATTTTTCTCCAAATTTTCCCTGTAATTTCCTGTAATTTCCCTGTAATCATAGTCTGGAACTATTTTTGCAGAATGTTTTCTAGAACAAAGATGTGGATAAGGACATCAACCCTACAAGGGTCAAGTTTAATTAATTTTGACCGAAAGTTCAGAGGGAGAGAGAAGAAAAGAAAGAGGAGAAATCAGAGGAAGAGGGAAGGAGGCCTTAAGGCCGGAGAGAGGGCAAGATAGGGGAGGGGTCGGGAGTAGGGGAAATCAGCTCAGGCAGGAGGGAGAGGGACAGAGTGAGCAAAGGGAGACTAGAACCACATTAGAAAATGAGGGCTAATTTCTCCTGAAATCTCCTGGAAAGAGCAAAGAAGGAGCTGTCTCAGTCTCTGCCTGATGGAAAAGACTTAATTAAAAATTTTAAAGCCGCTGAAAGTGCTGTTTTGTTGGCATATTAGCTGTTTCAATGTTAATAGAGCTTTTGAATTTTAAATACAGACATTTTGTCCCTAGTTCAGAAACTCTGGAAAAGGGATACGTTTTTGAAAGTTCAAACAGGAAATACCTCAGAGATTGGGGTCTAAAATTTTGAGCATGTGTGGGGAACAGCATAATAATTTCATCTTACCTGCCAGTGCTCACCAACTGATCTATTCAGAGTGCCATGCAGAGAGGACCACTGCCACTGCTGGGTTTGGTAGGCTTGACATGTGCCATTCAGATCACTCTTCAAGGAAGGACTTTTTGCCCCAGCTGTTGGGAGAGCAGCCAGCAGATGTCCTCCATCATTTAAGTGCTTCAGGGTCCGCTTCAGCTGCAGAGAATCATTTCTATTTTTTTAATTATTTTTTTAATGTTTATTATTTATTTTTGAGAGAGAGAACGCGCCCGCACAGGCGAGACAGAGTGCAAGCAGGGGAGGGGCAGAGAGAGAGAGGGAGACACAGAATTCGAGTCAGGCTCTAGGCTCTGAGCTGTCAGCACAGAGCCCGAGGACTCAGGGACCGGACTCACGAACCTCGAGATCATGACCTGAGCCAAAGCTGGACGCTTAACCAGCAGAGCCACTAGGTGCCCAGAGAATCATTTCAATCAAGGTCATGCCCCTGCCAAGGTGGCCTGCATCCAGTGATTAATCATGGTGAAGATGTGAAGATCCAGCCATTTTTGGCCCACAGCAGAACAACTCTGATGGGTGTATGCTCCAGAGATTGCAAGAGCTTTGTCTGAGGGTTTATCAGGCCTGCATCACATTCCATTTTTCCCTCTGCCTGATCCTGTTTCCTCCTCCCCCCCCCCCCCACCTTCCACAGTGTTGGTCCCTGATCACTGTCCTGTACCCACACTCCATCTGTGTCAGTGTCTGATTGCAGAGAATCCAGACTACCAGACTACAACCCTTGGTTCAGGGAAATGCATGTTGTAATTGATGTGTGATGTCTGCCGTGGGTGAGGATAAACACACTTTTGCCAGGCTGTTCATCAAGTCTCAAACAATCAGGGCAGAAGAATCAGTAACTTTCTGGGCCTGAGAGTCAACATCAAAGGGAACATTGGAATCTGGTGGGGAAAACCCCAGAAAGATTCAACCATTAATTCATAAAGCACTTATTGATATTAGCTCTATACCGGGGAGAACTAGTAGTGCATAGAAAAAAATTAAAACATAGTTTAATAGAGACTACTCGAAACTCCTTGAAGAAGTCGTGGAAGTCCAGAAAACAAAGAGAAAAGCTTGCTGAGAGAAGTTGGAAAGAAGAAACGATGTGTATTTTCCTATTGCAGAGAGAACATGACAGGCCTCTTCAAGTATGGAAGGTGGAAAGTACCGGGGCAGCGAGTCAGGGAGCATGGCCTGCTTGGGGAAGGGTGGTGGGGTAGCATGATGAAGTGGTGGGTGAGTGAAGGTTGGAGAGGGTCAGGTGGGGAGGCAGAATATGAGACTAGAACATCTGGTTATTGCCAGTTGGGGAAGGTCTTTTCTGCCTCGCTCAGGAGTTTGGACTTTATCCAACAGCCAGTGGGCACTTTTGGAAAAGAAACTGTGTTTCTGTTACGGGTGTGTTAATGTCTTGGACAGATGTTAGGCTTTTCTTGTGTTGTTCTGGATTCTAATACTGTTTGTCCTTTGGATTAGTTTACACCTCCGTGGGCCCTTTATCCCTTCAAGAGAGTGAGTGTTTCAGGTGTTCCTCATTTAGGAAAGGCATTCCTCAGAACAATTGGAGAAGGAATTTCTATTTCTCTCTGGGTTTTTCTTAGTCTTGGGCCTGAATTTTAATGAGGCTTACTGTGCTTGGGGGCCACTGCAGAATCCTGGGGTGTTAGGCAGGGCTGGGAGAAGTTCTCTGACATGGAGAAGCAGTCTAGAAAAAGCAGAGGGGGGCCACAAACTACAGATGAGTCAAATATGACTTGTGAAATCAGATTTCTCAATCAACTTCCTTTTTGTTGTCCTGGAGCTTTAAAGCAATTGTGTGTAACAGTGTGTGTCTGGTCTGGACTGGAGGTATCTCCCTGGTGTGCCAGCAAGTGGAATTAGGAAACACCCTCCTGGAAGTCCTCCAACCACTCTGGGCAGGCTGTCTCCTTAACTGTGATAGCATGCTCAGGGACGCAAACAGATGTCCAGCCACATTCCCTGATTTGTCTAGGTCTCAGGAGCCTCATAAGAAAGCCCATAAACTCATCCACAATTAAGAGTTTATTACAGATACAGCTGACAGACCCAGTAAGTGGGTGAGAGGGAGAAAGGATGGCTCAGAGAAGGGGGAACACTCTCCAAGAGTATGAATGCAGGAAAATCACCAGGATCCTTGGCAGAAACAACTCATAAGTGTAAGCTGAGGGGTAGGTTCAATAGCAGGGCTAAATGTGGCAAAGGAGCAGTCATTCTGATGGAGCATGAGGCCGTACTCTGTTCACACCACTTCTCCCTAGGGGAGCATAAGGTTCCGTGGGAGGGAGGGTGCTAGGTGATAAGACTGATAGGATTATTACCCAAGCAGTTATGCCAGAAAACCTCATCAAAAAGACCTGGACTAGAGAAGTAATAAATACACCCAGCCAGAGAGACAAATGTCATCCAGAGACAGAGAGGCAAAGGGTGGAGGAGCTAATCCAGGAGAAGATGCTAATCTATGACAGAGACTTGACAGTGAAGAGTGAGGGAGATGTAGGTGGTAATATTAATAGGACCCTGTGGCATTAAACTTGAGGAGTGAATGAGACAGGATCTAATGGTACTTCTGTGACTCTTTAGGTAGACAATGATATGACAATTTAGTGAGGGATGTAGGTAAAAGGACTGGAATAAGGAAAAATAAGAAGAAGAATGAGTTTGATCTGGAAAGTTTTCATATGTTGGAGTATGTTGTTTGATTGTCTGGTAAAGTGGGTGGGAAAAACAGCAGGCAGTTGAGTAACTTGGATTAGGAACACTTAAGAGATGTGGCAGATGAAGAATTAATATTGAAAGTGGTTAAGAATAGAAGCCTGGAAAATACCATATGTAAGGAACAATTAGCGGCAGTGGGATGAAGAGGATGCAGAGAATGTGTGGCAAAAAATATAGGGGGAAACGGGGGAGCTCTAGGAATGGGTATTTCATGGAGTTTTGTGGGGATTGATGCCATCCTGGAGACATATCACATTGGAAAGAGGAAATAGTAAGGATGAGGTCACCACTGTGAGATCAGGTGTTCAATTCAGAAAGACCAAAAGAAGATGTGGCCTGTGAAACTGTTAACCTGTGGTCCTATAGCTGGGGAAAGCCACTCAGAACATCAAGTATTACATGTGAGGATACTAACTCGGTAGCCATGTGACCTAACGTAGTGTACCACAGAGACAAGATGCTAAGAGTCTGCTCTCAGAGGACATGGACCAAAGGGAAGTCTAATGCTAACAAGCAAATATAATTATTAACAGAGAGGGAGTAAAATCAGTGTCACTCAGTTACCTCCCCACTGTCTCCCCTTGTTCATTCTCTGTATTTGGCTCTTATCTGTGCCCAAGGGAGCTGCCTCAGAATCTGGAGCGAGTAGACCTGGCACCACGCAGGTATGTGTAGTTTGGAAAACCACTTCCCACAAGATTTTATCATGTATCCTCATGGTTGAGAAACTCCTGCTTTAGATCTGTGATTCAACCATTTCTAAGATACCAGGTTTAAGAAGTTTTATAACAGTTGAGGAACCCAAGTGGCCACCTAGTAAAGGCTGTAGTGTCTAGGTAGGAACTACCTTGACATGGTCATCAGCGCTCCAACTATCCAGCATCATTTAGGAAGGGCTGTGCAACTGATGGGCATACTGTCTATCCAAGATTATTCTTTGATTCAAATGTATTTATAGCTGAAGAGAAGTATCAGCTACCTCTCCAAACCTGTGTTAGATATGCCACACTTGGAAGTCTTGCTTCATGCTTGTGTCCACTCCACACCCCCTGCCCTGCCCCACTGCCCCTTTCTTGGGTGGGCTCCAGGAACTCTAGTTACTCCACAAAAATGCCACAACTGAGTATAGCACTGAAGAATCACATTCTGCCTCCCTTCACAGGGTAGATTTTTCATCTTTCCTTAAAATTGAGGAAATAAATCAATGCCATATTTTTCTTGTTTTATCATGCACATGATAAGGAGGAAAACAGGATTTACTGAGGAAGAACCTGCAAATATTTGTTGTTTATAATGTGGAAAACTAAAGTAAGCCAGCAGAGACGAGCTTGGCTCTAATAGTCCCTGAATAACATTCAGTTTTCTTGGAAATGGTGTTTAACTGATCTGGTTTTCAAACTGCACAAAAGCAGAATTAATTAATATTTTCCTCATTTTTTAAATTATGGCTTTGTTTTCCAACACGAATGAGACATTTGAATGTATTAATAAGTAAAACTACAAATGTTATTCTTAGCATAAACTAGGCAAAACTGAAGCTCTTTTATAAAAGATGCTACTTAAAGATGCAAGAGAGCTGCCTGATAAAATCAATCAAAATAAGTCCAGAAGTGTTTCTTCTTGAGAAAAAAAAATATATAATTGGTAATTATAGAGCCAGAATAGAAGAGAATAGCTACTCTTTAAATAGTTGATTAAAGCTCAGTGAGTTTCTCTATGGTGTTTTGAAAAAAAAGGGACTATTTAGTAAGTAAAGGCAGAAGACCTTCTGAGATAAACAAATGGAATTAAGTAAAGACGTTTTCTCATTTATATCCAGGGTGGAAAAGTTTCATCCTTTCTGCCACTCACATTATAAATTAGTTTCATTAAAGAACTGAAATAAATATACTATTTGCAAAGATTTCATGTTTCAGATAAGTGTTTTTTTCCCAAAGATCACATTTTTTTTTCTTTCGGTTTGTTTGAAGTTACAATAAATGAATTCTTGAAAATTCTCTGCTATAATTTCTTACGATGTTTCTTTTATTCATTTATTCTGCAAATATTTACTGAGCATCCACAATGTTCTAGGCACTATGTTCAACACTCTAAGCAAGCAACCCCCCCCATTTTAATTTTGTGTTATGCAAAGAGTTGAGTGAAAACATGTTTTCTCTCATAATAATACAAGGATACAACTTCCTTTTATCTCTTTTCATGCTGAAGTTTTTTGGCATAAACATATTTTCACTTTTGACAAAAGAAAATTAGTTTAATTCTCACCACTGACAACAAATCTAAAGGCAGCTTTTTAAGTCCTTGTCTTAAGTTTGATTATTATTTGCTTTGCTATGCAGGGTGCACAGCACTAAAAGGGAACATACCGATCTTCCTTTCTTCTTACTACCCTTTACACTATTCTTACCGCTCTTCTTCCTGGAACCTTTGCTCAGAACTCTTATCTGACTAAAGACAAGCAAACAACTTTACTGACAGACATAGACAGGGTCTAGTTAAATATGTTAATTTCTGCTGACATCAACTATGGCAGAGTTCACTTTAACTGTGGCCTTCTTGGACCACTGGAGACCACCAAATACTGATTTCAGTCTTACTTAACTGAGAGAAAAACTAAATTTCCCAGTCAACCAAGCAAACCAACAAATGAACTAACCAATAAAGGGGTCCTGAGACCCACCTGGGGATGGCATAGCTGATGAGTGGAAGAAGCCTGAATAGGGAGTGGGTTGGAGAAGATAGCAAATCTCTTGTTAGAATCAGATTTTTCAGATCAGTAGTGGGAACATGTTGATAATTTCTTAATATGGTTGCAACTGATAAGGCTGAAATATGAATGGAGGGGTGTGGAAGAGTGCACTTCCAGTGGTCTTTGTAATGAGCTTCTGACCTCAACTTCCTTATATTCATTTTCTTCCCTCCCTGTTTGTTTCCCTCCCTTCCTTATTCTCATTTACTGACAAAACAATGTTATTCCTACTTCATGAATATGAGAAGCTTCTCTGTAGGATTGTCTCAAGGTTTTAGACAGTTGTTAATAAACTTGCCCTCAAAGGAGTCAGAGTGAGTTTAGTGGTTAAAAGCATGCCCACAATAGTGGGCATTCAGTGTTTGCTTAATAAATGAGTAAATGGATGAATGAATGAATGATCTAGAAGTTCAAATAAATTTCTCCTTCTGTGCCAAGTCTGATTGGTA
Source organism: Herpailurus yagouaroundi (assembly GCF_014898765.1). Lineage (NCBI taxonomy): Eukaryota > Metazoa > Chordata > Mammalia > Carnivora > Felidae > Herpailurus > Herpailurus yagouaroundi. Next base: position 59,489,213 of record NW_024412388.1, read on the forward strand.
GGATTCAGGAAGAATTATTAGGGTACATATATACTTGGCTGCAACAATCAATCTGCTATGTCTGTCTAGCCAGGGCATAGGCACAGGGTGTGGCAGCATGAGGGCTACTGATGCATTGACGTAGGCCTTGGCCCTTAATCTATCAATGGAAGAAATCAGAAGTTGGAATTATGATGATGGCATTTCCTTCTGGTCCTCTTGCTCTTCCTTAGAAGGGACAAGTAATCTTATCACATTCACCTTGGAAGGACTGGCATCAGAGAAAGTTGTGTTCATCACACTCTAAAGCCCAATTATGCAGACCATGAGCACTACTTTTCTCCTCTCTATTTCTTTCAGGCTCAGTAAAACAAATGTTCCTCTTTAACTCTCCCCATTATTTTTTAGCTCCCATTTTATTCAGATACAGAAACAACTTACTTTCGATTTGCTATTTGACAGGTTTTACTCTATTAAACTAGATCGGATTTACCAGTAGACATTTTAGAAAATAAAATTGGAGATTCCATTATAGAAACTGATTCACAGTCCTCAGCATGGTACCAAGTATTTGTATTTGGAAAAGTCCATAAATGTTTCTGAGACATAGCTTTAGTTGAGAACTATTAGTATACAAAAGGATTTTTTATTAGCTGTATTTGAATTGTGGCTTCAGATATTGTCACTCGTGGATCCTTAGTTTTTTCATCTTTAAAATGAGAATAACATACTGTGGTAATCAGAGATAATACCAAATATTAATCATTAATATTTGTGTCCCTAAAGAGATGTTGTAAGGAAGACATCATTCTAAATCTGAAGGGATTAGAGGGATTGGGGAAAATATATTATTAACAATATTAACACTCTTAAATTTATAAAGTGCGACTGGGTTTACTCAGAATGATCATGGAATTAGATATTGTAATTAACTTACTTCTCTGGGCTAGCCAGAAAATAAATTTTGATTGAATTCTGCTTGCTGAAAATATTCCTAAAATCTAATAGTCTTTTCTGCCTTAAAAAATCAAGTATGGTGCACATAATTGAGTCAATTTTGATAATTCCAGTACCACCATGTTAGCATTCAGAACTGAAACATTTCATTGTATAGCAGTATTCAGATATTCGGGATCTGTCTGGGAGGTTGTTTTACTGCTTTCATTTGGTTCTTGTTTTCAATATAAACCATTGTTTAACCCATTCCTGGTTGCCTCAGTCATCGTGAGGCTGCAGTGTTGTGCAAGAATAGTCCTGTGCAAGAACATCCATTATCAACCTTAGATAACTCCCTCCTTGATTTGGAGCTTTTAAATTCTATCCCCAGCCAAAAAGTGAAAACAAATAGGACTGGTCCTTTGATATGTGTTAGCACTTTGGGCTTTGTTCTAGGGAGGATGGGAGTAAAGAGACTGAATTTCCTTGCTATTCTAAGCCATGTGCTTTCAACACTACTGGGAGACCATTATTTATGCTCCAAACACTAAAACAGTCACCCTCTTAGAAGGATACTTGCCTCTCTCTCTGAGTTCTCACGAAGACAAAGTGTGTTAACATTTGTAAAAGCACAGAAGGGCTTGGTCACTGTCTATCTTGTTTACCAATCTATCCCTAATGCCTAGAAGAGTCCTTAAAATATTTGCTGAGTGAATGAATAAATGTTATTCTTTCTTCCTCATCATTGGGATCACCACAGCACTTTCACTCTATTTGTCTAAAGGCATTTATCATATTCTACACTATGGTCTTTGTGTATTAGCATAGGACTCGTATATCACAACTTTGCTCCTCTACAGAACATAACGTAGTATGTGACACAGTAACTCAGTGGATGCATGATAAATGAATGCATGTTGTAAGTAGACCCAACTACTTAAATAATATATGTAGTAAATGTTCATGTTAGTTTTCTAAGCTCCGTTGACTAGTAACAGAAATGCCCCATCCAAAATCTTCTGAGTGTATTTAGCAGAAAGAGAATTACTGACAGTATCTTATATATTTTTTGTTGGATAACACTGCTTGGTGTTTAAACTCTTAACACATCTGGTGACTGTTTTAAACATACACACACACACACACACACACAATGTATATATACACACACATATATGTATATATATATCAATTATATATATTTGTTTTAATGATATTTAAAGTCATACAAATATGTAAGACCTATTGTAATAGAATATTTTTGAGAATTTAAAGTTAAACAGTGTAGTCCTTTCTTTTTGCAGAATGCCGCCAGCATTAGGCTCAATGGGAAAGAAGGAGACCTTGGGTTGATTCCTTATTTTTAGCCTCCGTTAGATGATTGGAATTCATTGTTTGTTAGGTTACCAGAGGGTATACTTCATCAACTCTGATGCATTTAGCATGCAGCTGCTTTGTGTCTCATGAGATCCAGGCTGTCTCAACCTACCACTCCTCCTGAAATCTCCCCACTGCCTCCCAAAGAAGTAGTATGTCAATATTATGCTTTTATTGATAGCCACACAATTCACGTTCCACTTCTTTCCTTAAACTTTTTTCATTATGTGATTTTATCTGCTGGCTTAGACCTTTCATGCTAGCCATTTGTTTTGCCCCCAAGTATCTGGCCTTTAAAAATATAATGCAGCTTACTGGCTTATTGAATAAGAGATATATGGCTGTGCTTATGGTCAAGCATGACTGTGCTTACACACTAAGTCTTACTGAAATGCCTCAGCTTCCTCAATACTGTGCTAATTCTCATAATGAATTCCCATTGTTATGTGATCATTAACTGTATACTGCATTAAACCAGTAGGTTAAGCTTGGGGCACCTGGGTGCCTCAGTCGGTAGAGCATGTGACTCTTGATCTTGGGGTCATGAGTTCGAGCCCCATGTTGGGTGTAGAGATTACTTAAAAAAATAAGATACCTTCACCCCCCATACTATAACCTAATACTCAGACCATTAATTTTCAGATGCAGAGTTATTTTGAAGTGATAATTATTGTAAATAAAGAAGAAACAATACATGTAAAGTATCTAGTCTTCAGGAAGATTTGATCCTACCTCATATCATATTTTTACTCACAAACTAAAGATTAATGGCTTAGAAAGCATTCTTGTAAAATGTGAGTTCACTATTGATGAGGCGATTGTAAAGAGAAGGCAATTAGTTTTAGCCAATCTAGAGAACATGATTTAAATGCAGTCAATGAGTAGAAAATGGGTAATGTTTGAAACTTACCGATGTATGCTTTTACATTATTTTACCTGAGTATTAGGGAAAAGTTTTCAGGTGATTAAAAATTTAGGGAAAAGTTGCTGTCCTTCAAAGGTATAAATGGAACTCATAAGTTTGATATTTTTAAAATACTGACTATAAATTTTTCATCAAAAACGATACCAGACTATATAGTTATAATATGGTGAGATAGGCATAACTACAAGAATTTTTTAAAGGAGCTAGAAGTAAGAATGAGAGGACTACAGGTTAATCAGATTTTACTAGGATATAATCTTCCAATTAGGACTTTAGTGCCATTAATAATAGTGTGTTGTTGTACTTATTACAATGAATGGTAAAGGTTTCTCTGCCCATTTCCTCCCCATTAAACCTTGAGCTCCTTTGGTAGACTGGACTATCATATTCATCATTGTATCTGCAGCACCTAACCTAGTACCTAGTATAGGGAAGGTTTGCAATAATTTTTAATTAATTAATTAGGTACTGAATATTTAATTAATCAAATATAAAGAGAGCTAAACTATAATTATGAAAATTAACTTGTAACTGTATTAAGAGGGAAGTAAAATTAAGAGTTAAAGCTGATCTGTGCACCATAGTTAACATTAGACAGGGTCTTTTAAATTATGGATTCAATTTTGGAATAGAATTTGTAAGAAAAGTATTGAAAAACTTGATAGGTTAGAAAGAAGATAACGTCACTCACTATTTGGAGAGATGTGAGGCTTGTATTCTGATCAAGTTATCCAAAAGATTAAGCAAATTCCCATGGCATTTTGCTGTATGGATTTATAAAAGGGCAAGACTCATAATCCCAAGACTTCAGCTATTTGTCTATTTAGTTGTCTTCAAGGTTAGTTTTTTAAGGAGATTTAAAAATAATGATACTACTTTCCATATTGGTTAGGATAGGGTTAGCCTTCAATTAATGAAGACCTGACCTCCCACCCCCAATCTGAGCCAAAAAAATGGCTTAAATAAGACATCTTTATTTTTCTCTCACGTACATGTGTTTACATAACAAAAGCTTAGCTTCCATTTTCAGTAGAGATCTAGGTTCTTTTTTGCTGTTTTAACATCGTTAACACGTTGATTATGATTTAAAGTGGCTGATCAAGTCAGTTATTATATTTACATTCCAGGAAATAAGAAGAAAAAGACAAGAAGAGCCCCCAATTTTTTTTCTTTAAGGAGACTTTTTGGAATTTGCACATAGAAGTTCTGCACATATTTTATTGCTTGGGTTCTCTTTCCGTTAATGAGGAAGATGTTCAGCTACATATTGAAAGGCAACCTGTCATTTCTGTGACATTATTTAAACAAAAACAAAAACAAAAAAACCCAAAAACATATGCTCATGGTAAAAACAAAAGAAAACAAGCAAACAAACAAACCACAAGAAACAAAACATGCAAACAGTGTAGGATACAGGTGCAAAGTTGAAATTTCCCTGCCTCTCACTTTAATGGAATTTGTTATTGTAGTCTGCTTACACATTTTCAATACCCACTCTTCCTAAGTGTTCCTCACTATCATCCTCGTTTTTCTAAAGAAGAAAAGAATAAGCCCTATATTTTGTAGTTTTTCTTTTAGCCGGGGAACAGATGTATGGATTTAGTCTACACCAACTGAAAGCATCCATGTGAAACTTTGATTTAGAATTGAATTATGTGGGGAAAGAGGTAGGCATCAGATTACCCATTTGCTGGAGCAGATTGTGGCAAGGCTTCATGGTTCTGGAGTGAAGATCTGTGGTGTATTCCCTGATGCAGTACTGGAAATACCCACAAGTGTATTTTACATGTGTTTCTGGCAGTGAGGTTCTGGAGCTGGCAGCCATGGGTGTAGCTTTTTCATTTGGCTGGTCCTTGGTTGTGGCAGAAGCAGTGGCTTTATTAGTTGGCCATTCCTATGATGTGTGTCTTTTATGGTGAGAGTCTTTTATGGATCTTCTGCCTAGGGACTCTATCTTCAGCTTCTGCAGTGCTCCTACAGATTTGAAACTTGCTGTCTAGTCTTTCCTGATCAGATTCTCCATCTTCTTTATGACCTACCTCTTCCCCCACCAAGATGATCACTATCCTGAATAAGGTGTTTATCATTCCAATGCATTTACATTTTTTAACCTTATATCTCCTTAAATACATTGTAAATATATTATTGTCTTTATTTTTTAAAATTTACATCCAAATTAGTTAGCATATAGTGCAAAAATGATTTCAGGAGTAGATTGCTTAGTGCCCCTTACCCGTTTAGCCCATCTCCCTTCCCACAACCCCTCCCATAACCCTCAGTTTGTTCTCCATATTTATGAGTCTCTTCTGTTTTGTCTCCCTCCCTGTTTTTATATTATTTTTGTTTTACTTCCCTTATGTTCATCTGTTTTGTCTCTTATGATTTTTGTCTTTCTCTGACTAATTTCACCTAGCAGAATACCCTTCAGTTCTATCCACATAGTTGCAAATGGCAAGATTTCATTCTTTTTGTTTGCTGAGTAATACTCCATTGTATATATGTACCACATTTTCTTTATCCATTCATCCATCGATTGACATTTGGGCTCTTTCCATACTTTGGCTATTGTTGATAGTGCTGCTATAAATATGGGGGTGCATGTGTCCCTTTGAAAGAGCACACCTGTATCCTGTGGGTAAATGCCTAGTAGTGCAATTGCTGGGCCATAGGGTAGTTCCATTTTTAGGTTTTTGAGGAACCTCCATACTGGTTTCCAGAGTGGCTGCACCAGCTTGCGTTCCCACCAACAATGCAAAAGAGATCCTCTTTCTCCGCATCCTTGCCAACATCTGTTGTTGCCTGAGTTGTTCATGTTAGCCATTCTGACAGGTGTCAGGTGGTATCTCATTGTGGTTTTGATTTGTATTTCCCTGATGATGAGTGATGTTGAGCATTTTTTCATGTGTTGGTTGGCCATCTGAATGTCTTCTTTGGAGAAGTGTCTATTCATGTCTTTTGCCCATTTCTTCACTGGATAATTTGTTTTTTGGGTGTTGAGTTTGATAAGTTCTTTGTAGATTTTGGATACTAACCCTTTATCTGATACGTCGTTTGCAAATATCTTCTCCCATTCTGTCAGTTGCGTTTTAGTTTTGCTGATTGTTTCCTTCACTGTGTAGAATTTTTTTTTTATTTTGATGAGGTCCCAGTAGTTCATTTTTGCTTTTGTTTCCCTTGCCACCAGAAGGGAGTTGAGTTGAGTAAGAAATTGTTGAGGGCAAGATCAAAGAGGTTTTTGCCTGTTTTCCCCTGGAGGATTTTGATAGCTTCCTGTCTTACATTTAGGTCTTTCATCCATTTTGAGTTTATTTTTGTGTGTGGTGTAAGAAAGTGGTCCAGGTTCATTCTTCTGCATGTCGCTGTCCAGTTTTCCCAGCACCACTTGCTGAAGAGACTGTCTTTATTCCATTGGATATTCTTTCCTGCTTTGTCAAAGATTAGTTGGCCATACATTTGTGGGTCCATTTCTGGGTTCTCTATTCTGTTCCATTGATCTGAGTGTCTGTTGTTGTGCCAATACCATAATGTCTTGATGATTACAGCTCTGTAGTATAGCTTGAAGTCTGGGATTGTGATGCCTCTGCTTTGGTTTTCTTTTTCAAGATCTCTTTGGCTATTCGGGTTTTTTTCTGGTTCCATAAAAATTTTAGGATTATTTTTTCTAGTTCTGAGAAGAATGTTGGTGTTACTTTGATAGGGATTGCATTGAATGTGTAGATTGTTTTGGGTAGTATCGACATTTTAACAATATTTGTTGTTCTTATCCAGGAGCATGGAATCTTTTTTCCATTTTTTTGTGTCTTCTTCAATTTCTTCCATAAGCTAAGTTTTCAGTGTAGAGATTTTTCACCTCTTTGCTTAGACTTATTCCTAGGTATTTTATGGTTTTTTGTGCAACTGTAAATGGGACTGATTCCTTGATTTCTCTTACATTGTCTATCCTATACATTGTTGGTGCATAGGAATGCAACTGATTTCTGTGCATTGATTTTATATCCTGAAACTGTGCTTAATTCATGGATAAGTTCTAGCAGTTTTTTAGTGGAATCTTTTGGGTTTTCCATATAGAGTATCATGTCATCTGCGAAGAGTGAAAGTTTGACCTCCTCCTGGCCGATTTGAATGCCTTTTATTTCTTTGTGTTGTCTGAATGCAGAGGCTAAGACTTCCAATACTATGTTGAATAACAGTGGCGACAGTGGACATCCCTGTCTTGTTCCTGACCTTAGGGGGAAAGCTCTTAGTTTTTCCCCATTGAGTATGATATTAGCTTTGGGTCGTTCATATATGGCTTTTATGATCTCGAGGTAACTTTCTTGAGGGTTTTTATCAAGAAAGGATGCTGTATTTTGTCATATGCTTTCTCTGCATCTATTGAGAGGATCATATGGTTCTTGTCCTTTCTTTTATTGATGTGATAAATCACATTAATTGTTTTGCGGATATTGAACCAGCCCTGCATCCCAGATATAAATCCCACTTGGTCGTGGTGAATAATTTTTTTAATGTATTGTTGGAGCCGGTTGGCTAATATCTTGTTGAGGATTTTTGCATCCATGTTTATCATGGAAATTGATCTATAGTTCTCCTTTTTAGTGGGGTCTCTGTCTGGTTTTGGAATCAAGGTAATGCTGGCTTCATAGAAAGAGTTTGGAAGTTTTCCTTCTGTTTCTATTTTTTGGAACAGCTTCAAGAGAATAGGTGTTAACTCTTCCTTAAATGTTTGGTAGAATTCCCATGGAAACCCATCTGGCCCTGGACTCTTGTTTTTTGGCAGATTTTTGATTACTAATTTGATTTCCTTACTGGTTATGGGTCTGTTCAAATTTTCTATTTCTTCTTGTTTCAGTTTTGGTAGTGTATATATTTCTAGGAATTTGTCCATCTCTTCCAGATTGCCCATTTTATTGGCATATAATTTCTCATAATGTTCTCTTATCATTGTTTTTATTTCTGCTGTGTTGATTGTGATCTCTCCTCTTTCGTTCTTGATTTTATTTATTTGGGTCCTTTCCTTTTTCTTTTTGATCAGACTGGCTAGTGGTTTATCAATTTTGTTAACTCTCAAAAAACCAGCTTCTGTTCTACTGTTTTGGTTTTGTTTGTTTTTTTTTGTTTGTTTGTTTTGTTTTTTGTGTTTTTGGTTTCGATAGCATTAATTTCTGCTCTAATCTTTATTATTTTCTGTCTTCTGCTGGTTTGGGATTTTATTTGCTGTTCTTTTTCCAGCTCCTTAAGGCATAAGGTTAGGTTGTGTATCTGAGATCTTTCTTCCTTCTTTAGGAAGGCCTGGATTGCTATATACTTTCCTCTTAGGACCACCTTTGCTGTGTCCCAGAGGTTTTGGGTTGTGGTGTTATAATTTTCATTGACTTCCATATACTTTTTAATTTCCTTTTTAACTGCTTCGTTAGCCCATTCATTCTTTAGTAGGATGTTCTGCAGTCTCCAAGTATTTGTTACCTTTCCAAATTTTTTCTTGTGGTTGATTTTGAGTTTCATAATGTTGTGGTCTGAAAATATGCACAGTATGGTCTCAATCTTTTTGTACTTACTTAGGGCTGATTTGTGTCCCAGTATATGGTCTATTCTGGAGAACGTTCCATGTGCACTGGAGAAAAACATATATTCTGCTGCTTTAGGATGAAATGTTCTGAATATATCTGTTAAGTCCATCTGGCTCAGTGTGTCATTCAAAGCCATTGTTTCCTTGTTGATGATTTGATTAGGTGATCTGTCCATTGCTGTGAGTGGGGTGTTGAAGTCTCCTACTATTATGGCATTACTATTGATGAGTTTCTTTATGTTTGTGATTAATTGATTTATATATTTTGTGCTTCCACATTTGGCACATAAATATTTACAATTGTTAGTTCTTATTGGTGGATAGACCCCTTGATTATGATATAATGCCCTTCTGCATCTCTTGATACAGTCTTTATTTTAAAGTCTAAATTGTCTGATATAAGTATGGCTACTCCGGCTTTCTTTTGTTGACCATTAGCAAGATAGATGGTTCTCCATACCCTTATTTTCAATCTCAAGGTGTCTTTAGGTCTAAAGTGGGTCTCTTGTAAACAGCAGATAGATGGATCTTGTTTTCTTATCCATTCTGTTTCCCTATGTCTTTTGATTGGAGCATTGAGTCCATTGACGTTTAGAGTGAGTACTAAAAGATATGAATTTATTGCCATTATGATGCTTGTAGAGTTGGCGTTTCTGGTGGTGTTCTCTGGTCCTTTCTAATCTTTGTTGCTTTTGGTATTTATATATATATATATGTATATATATATATATATATATATATATATTTTTTTTTTTTTTTCCATCTCTTCTCCCCTCAGAAAGTCCCCCTTAAGATTTCTTGCAGGGCTGGTTTAGTGGTCACAGACTCCTTTAATTTGTGTTTGTCTGGGAAACTTTTTATCTCTCCTTCTATTTGAATGACAGTGTTCTGGATAAAGAATTATTGGCTGCATATTTTTCTGATTCAGCACACTGAATATATCCTGTCACTCCTTTCTGACCTGCCAAGTTTCTGTGGATAGGTCTGCTGCAAACCTGATCTGTCTTCCCTTGTAGGTTAGGGACTTTTATTCTCTTTGCTGCTTTCATGATTCTCTCCTTGCCTGAGTATTTTGTGAATTTGACTATGATATATGTTGTTGATGGTAGGTTTTTATTGAATCTAATGGGGGTCCTCTGTGCTTCCTGGATTTTGATGTCTGTGTCTTTCCCCAGGTTAGGAAAGTTTTCCGCTATGATTTGCTCACATAACCCTTCTACCCCTATTTCTCTCTCTTCCTCCTTTGGGACCCCTGTGATTCTGATGTTGTTCTTTTTAATGAGTCACTGATTTCTCTAGTTCTTAAATCGTGCTCTTTTGCCTTAATCTCCCTCTTTTATCCTGCTTCATTATTCTCTATAAGTTTGTCCTCTCTATCGCTTATTCTCTGTTCTGCCTCATCCATCCTTGCCGCCACTGCATCCATCCGTGATTGCAGCTGAGTTATAACATTTTAAATTTCATTCTGGCTACTTTTTACTTCTTTTATCTCTGCAGAAAGGGATTCTAATCTATTTTCGACTCCAGCTAGTATTCTTATTATTGTGATTCTAAATTCTGGTTCAGACATCTTGCTTGTATCTGTGTTGGTTAAATCCCTGGCTGTCATTTCTTTGTGCTCTTTCTTTTGGGGTGAATTCCTTTGTTTTGTCATTTTGAAGGGAGAAAAGCAATTAATGAGGTAGAAAAATTGAAATTAAAAAAGTTAAAATTAAATAAAATTTAAAATTAAGAATTAAACACATACACACACACACACACACATACAAATGGAATAGATGATGCTAGATCCTAGGTGTGTTTTGGTTGGGTGTTGAAAGTGGTTTGACAGATTAGAGAAAAAAAGGGGGGGGGAAGCAAATCGTCTGAAAATTTGAAAAAATGAATACACTGAAGTAGACTAAAATGGGATGATAGGGTAAAATGGAATTTGAAAAAATATACACAAAAGTAAAGAATATAGTAGAAAAAAATTGAAAAATATTTTTAATAAAAATTAAAAATAAATATGAACTTTTTCTTTTTCTATATTCAAGAAAAAAGAAAAGAAATGAAAAAGAGAAAAAAGAAAAGAAAAAAAAGAAAGAAAAAAGGAAATCATTTGAAAATTTGAAAAAGTACCCTGTAGTAAACTAAAATAAAATGATGGAAGTAAAATAGAATTTGAAAAAATTTACATAAAAGCAAAAATATAGTAAAAAATTTAAATAAAAATATTTTAGTAGAAATTGCAAATAAAAATGAAGTTTTTCTCTTTCTGCATTCAAGAAAAAGAAAAGAAACAAAAAAGAGAAAAAAGATAATGAAATAAAAAGGAAATTGTTTGAAAATTTGAAAAGGTGAATACACTGAAGTAGACTAAAATAAAATGATGGAAGTAAAATAGAATTTGAAAAAATTTACACAAAAGTAAAAAATATAGTAATAAAAATTAAAGAAAAATATTGTTAATAAAAATTGAAAATAAAAATGAATTTTTTCTCTTTCTGTATTCAAGAAAAAGAAAAGAAGTGTAAAAGAGAAAAAGAAAAAGAAAAGAAGGAAAGAAATATGAATAGATGAACCTGCTAACAGATTCAAGTAGGACTGGAATTACTTCATTTTCCCCTATGTCAGTCTAGGTAGTGTTTTATGGTCCAGAAGCTAAATAGGCGGTGAGACTTGTGTTCTTGAACAGCGAAGTTGGCCCAGTTGGGCAGGGCTCCGTGTGCCGGCTCCGCTCTCCACTAGATGGTGCTGCTAGCCTACTGGGGTGGAGTTTTGCGGGGCTCCTAGGTGCGCATGTGCATGCGTGGGAATGGTGAAAATGGCGCCCCCCAGCTACCCAGTCTGTTCTCCCCGATCAGCAATCGTGCACCCATCCTCTGTCTTCAGCTTTCATCCACTCCCTGCTTTTTCACTCTCTGTGACCAGGCCCCAGACAGTACCTCTCTCCTGAGTCTTGTCTCAGATGCGGCTGCTTTTCCCAGCCCCTTACTTCTGAAGGACTGCGGCTTTGACCTGTTCCACCCCTCTGCGGGAGGGTCTCACTGAGCAATGGCTGAATGAGCACTGGCTGAATGTCGGCTGCACCCAGGAATGCTTGCTGGACCCTGCTGCTGGCAGTGCCCTGAGACTGTGGCCAGGTGCCAGCCCGCCCCAGGAAAAGTTCGCGAGACAGTGTAACAGCAGCGTTTCAGGGATTATGGAAAATCACAACACACATCTGGCACCAGGCTTCACCCTTAACGACCTTGTTCCAGCACCAGTGAATGTGGCCGTTTTCTGGGGTCTGCTGGGACCAGGTGGCTGCAACAGTCTCTACCAAATGTCCTTCCAGCAGTGGAACCGCTTTTCCCCCGTGTGGCCCAAGAACCTCCCAGATCCCACTCTGTTCCTGGGGATTCGCCCTTCCCACCAGAGCACCACCAGGTATGGAGCTGTGGAGTTGCAGACTTCGCTCCCCTTGTTTACAGCCTTAATGGAATTTAAACCCTCTCCTTTCTCCTTTCTCCCTTTTTAGTTAAGTCCCTGCAGCTGTTTCCAATTTTCCACTTTCTCTCCAGCTGCTTTTGGGGAGGGGTGTTTTCCTGTATTCTCCCCCCCACCAGTTCCCTACCCTCAGTGGCTTCTCGCTCCCCAAATTCACCTCTCTGCACCGTGTACCTGCTGAATTCTGTGGTTCAGGTTGTGCAGATTGTTGTGTTAATCCTCCAGTCAGTTTTTTATCTGTGTAGGATGGTTTAGTGTTGGTCTGTCTATATTTCATGGACGCGAAACACACAAAAAACTTCCATGCTGTTCCAACATCTTGTCTCCTCATGTAGCTCATTATTGTTTTATATGGATTTATTTATATATGGATGACATCATTCTTTAAGTATTCTTCTATAGCTTTATCCACCTCATAGTGTGTTCATGAGATTCCTCCTTATTGATTTATGTAACTTTGGTTCATTCAGTTGCACTCTTGCATAGCATTATGTAAATTTATCACAATACATCTGTCTAACTCCTTTTAATGGAAAATTTAGTTTTGCCTTTATGAATAGTCCTGCTGAGAATTCACTTTTGTTTTTTTTAAATATATGTCCACTTATGTTTACAAGCAAGAGTTTATTCAGGGTGTATATCTAGGAATAAAGTTGCTGGATTAGGGTAGTTACATCTTCACCTTTATTAGTTATTGCCAAAGTTTTCTTCAAGATGGTCTTATGGATTTGTATTCCTACCAACAATATGCAGGTGTTAGCTTTTATCCACATCTTTGCCAGCACTCAAAATTGTTAGAATTCTTAGTTTTTACCAATACAACAGCTGTGAAAAGTATTTTATTGTACTTTTAATTGGCGTTTTCCTATCACTGAGATAAATCATCTTTTAATAGGCTTATTGGCCACTTGAGATAAACCTTTGGGAAATTCCTCATTTGTATCCTTTTCTTATTTCTTATTGGATTGATGCATAAGAGTGTATATATATGTATATATATATATTCTGGATAATGTATATATATATGTGTGTGTGTGTGTGTATATATATATATACACACACATATGTATATATATGTGTATATATATATATATATATATACACACACACATATGTATATATATGTGTCTATATATATATATATATATATATATATATATATATATATATTCTGGATACTAATCCTTTCTCAGTTAAATGTGTTGCAAATATTTTGTCCCAAGTCTGGGACTTGCCTTTTTATTTTTAAATGATCTTTTCTGCCTAACAAAGATTTTTAAATGATTGTGTTATCAAATTTGTCATTTTTTATGATATTGTGTCTAGGTTTTTAAAAGTTTCTCTTTTGAAGTCACACAAATATCTTCCTTATCACCCCCTAAAATTTTAGAATTTTGCCTCTCACATTGAGGTGGTGTATTGGTACAATCAGGAAAGAAGAACCACTAGGAATGATGTAGAATAGGAATTTATTTAGAGACTTGACCTTCTGTCACTGTGGAATCTGGTAAAAAGTCTTGTTTGTGTTGTTGTTTTCTGCATTTGGTACTGATCCTACTGATCCTGCATTTGCTACTGATCCTCCCAGAGTACCCAGTAGGGAAGGAGTGACAGATGTGAACTTTGGAGAGGTGGCATAACCAGAACTATGCAGAACAAGCCGTAGCCTGCCTTTTTCCTCATTGGGCATCATTAGCCTCTCCCCATTTTCAAGCCACCAACTTGCAGCTGAGGAGGCCCTGCACCTGGCTGCCACTGTTGTCACAGCTACAATGGCACCTGATCCAGGATATGGAAAATCTTAAGGAAGATATCCTATGGGAGCTCAAGAATATGTGGAATTCTGTTACTGCCTATGCCAACAAGGTCAGCCACCAAATTGCAAAAATGTGTAGTAGCCATGGTAGGGCCTGGCCTACCTTGACTTTCTGAGAGTAAATATGGCTCCTACTCTCTTCCTCCTCTCAAATCTCAAGCAAGTTTCTCTGGTGACCAAACTTAACCACTAAACTGCAGAGAAAGTACTTCCAGGAAACACAGTTCAGTTTAGCCAAGTTGACTTGTTACAAAGGTTGGTACAATCAGGGAAACAGAACCACTAGGGATGACATAGAATAGGAGTATATTTAGGGACTTGGCTTTCGGTCACTGTGGAACCTAGTAAAAAGTCCATTTTTGGTTGTATTTTCTTCATCTGCTGATCCTAAACTCATAGAATTTATTTTGTGTATTCTATGGAGTGGCAATTCAAGTCTAATTTTTTCCATGTGGATAACCCCAGCCCCGTGTGTTGAATACTCCATTTTATCCCCCATTGATTTGCCACACTGATTTTGTAATACATTAAATTTCATTATATATTTTGTTCTGGAATATTTATTTTGTTTCATTACTATTTGTTGATTTCTGTGTTACTGCCTCACAGTTGTAATTACTGTGGCTTTATGATAAGTCTTAATATCTATGGTAAAATAAGCCACCGTCTTATTCATTTTCATTAGGAGTAGTTTGACCTTTTGCTATTACATACAAATTTTAGAATCACTTTGGGATTTTCATTGTAATTGTTTTAAGTTTATATATTAATTTGACATCTTCATGATATTGAGCCATTTGGTATATAAACATGATGTAGCACTACAAATATTTAGTCTTTCTTTAATGCTTTCAATAGTTTTGTAATTTTCTCCTTTAAATTCATGCACATATTTATTCCTAAATACTTTTATTTATTTTTTTAAGTTTATTTATTTATTTTGAGGGAAAGAGAACATGGGAGGGGCAGAGAGAGAGGGAGAGACAGAATCCCAAGCACTCTTCACACTGTCAGCACAGAGCCCAATGTGGGGCTTGAACTCATGAAGCATGAGATCATGACCTGAGCTGAAACCAAGAGTCAAAACTTAACCAACTCAGCCACCCAGGCACCCCTATTCCTAAATACCTTTAAAATGCTGTTGTTGTTGGAATAATATCTTTTAAAATGATATTTTAAAAGTTTTGTTCATAATCTATGGAAATGCAATTGATTTATGTATATTGATCTCGTATCTAGGAGTTTTCTGAACTTTTTATTAATTCTAATGATTTACCTACAGACACTCTTGGGCTTCCTACATATATCACTAACATGTCTGTAAATAAAGGCTGTCTTAGTTCTTCTGTAAATTATTATTCTTAAATGCAAATGAATTATGATAAATATATTTATATTATAAAATATATATCACATATCACATATAAGCATAAATAAAGGTAAATATTATTCTTCCATCTTTATATATCCCAGACTTCAGTATAATGTTAAATAGAAGTTTTGGTGATTACATCAATGTTTGATAAGAACTGGCTTTGCTTTAATCATGGTTATGATTAAAAAATCCTACCTGTAATCTATTTGCACAATTGCTTAATGTTTTTAAAGGGTAATATTTTAAACCAAAACAGCTACAATATTTTTGTGTGAAAGGCACCGATATTTATACTTGGATAGTTGCCATTTTTTGCAGCTACAAAGCTTTACATTTACAAAATATATTTTCTCTCATAATAAATATAATTCTTCCTTTGATGTATTTTATATCACATATGTCTCTGAGATAATAAACATTTTGCAAACAATTTACAATAGAGTCCATCTCTACTGCACCTACTGAAAGTATTACACTGGTATTAAAATCAGTAATATTTTGCTAGTTTGCAAATGTTACAGTATTTGCAACTAAAAATACTACATGTTTTATATAAAGCTATATGATGCTTGAAGTTTGGGCTTGGTAAATTGTTCATGGTTCACACAGTACTTCCTTTTAAGTTTTAAGCATCCCTTTGAAAATATGGCATGCTGACCCTCTTTGTATCTAGAGATGCAATTAAAAATAATGGCCTAAATATTCAAGTAGTAGAGAATGTTGGCAATTTGACACTGAGGCTCTTTATTTGACCTTCTTTTGTGGCTTGCAGGCATGCAGTTTGTTTTTAAATGGATGGCATGTTAAAGATCTGTAGTCATGTCATTTTTTTCCCTGACAATTAGTAAGATATAGAAGGAGAAAACTTTTATAAAGAGAGATTCCAACTAGGCTACTACCCACAGATCAATAACATCAAGTGTTTCCATAATATAAATATGCTCCCAGCCTATCTCTAGGGATTGAAGAGAGATCAGCTTTGTATAAACAGTTTTTTCATTTGATGAGTAGACAATAGATGAAGAAAAAAAAGTGTGCTGTGTTTCTTCATGGAGTGTCTCTGGGATTTGAAAATAATTTACAGATACAACCAATTAAAAGACAAGCTAGTTAAATATCCTATAATCTGTATCTCTGGAAAATTCTGTATTGCATCTCAATTTTTAAAAAATCAGGGAAGTCTTCTTTGACTATCCATATGAAATTAAATACCCCATTTTTATTCTCATAATATTTTTCTTTGGTAGAGTGTATCATGTTTTTTAATTGAAAATAAATATGATTTGTTTAATTTCTGATCATCTGGATAATTGTTAGCTCTATGAGGTCAGAAACATATCTATCTTTTAAACTAATGTAACCCCAGAAACTACCACAGTGGCTGTTTAATAAATATAATGACTTAATGAATAAATGGTGAAAAACTAACTACTGTTATTTCTTGAGAAGGAAATATTATCTAACTGCCTTTAGTTGCAACAACACAAAATTTTGGACTAACCTAGGCATGAAAAGAATATCTTGGATGAATATTGGGCAGCTCGTAGAATTAAAAGAAATAGTGAGGCAACAATCAGGAAAGTTTTAGGAGTCTAGGATGTGGAAACCCATGGACAATCTCCAAAAGGCACTGCAGTCAAAGTCAATCAAACATTTTTAGTTTTAATGTCATTTTAAGAGGTTTAAAATTCTAGGGAAAGAACAGAAAAAAAAATTATTTCTTTGAGAAACTAAGAGAATCAAAGAGAAATTCAGTCTCTGTCTCTCTGTTTCTCACCCCTCACTTTCCCCCCCGACCCCACTGTGTGTGTGTGCATGTGTCTCCCTCCTTCTCTTTCCTTTATTTTATATGTACTCACATACTTAAGGTTTTCCCTGCTTTTTATTGTTTCTTTTTTTAAGAAAAAGTTTATTTAATTAGAGAGAGAGTGAGAGAGCATGAGTGGGGGTAGGGCAGAGAGAGAGGGAGAGGGGGAATCCCAAGCAGCCTCCGCACCGTCAGAGCAGAGCCCCACATGGACGTGAACTCACAAACCGCAAGATCATAACCTGATCTGAAATCATGACCTGAGCTGAAACCAAGAGTCAGATGCTTAACTGACTGAGCCACCCAGGCACCCCGTTATTCCTTGTTTTTGATTTAAGTTATTATCTGTTGAAATGTCCTTTCAGTCTGAAGGACTTCTTTAGTTTTGCTTTGTTTTGTTTTGGTTTAGATCAAATTTGTCAGTAATGAATTCTCTCAGTTTTGTTTATATGGGAATGGTCATTATTTTAGTTACATTTGTAGCGACAGTTTTGCCTAGAATAGTTTTGATCTAGAATTCTTGATTAACTGTTTTTTCTCCAGCACTTTAAATTACACCACTGTCTTCCAGTCTCCTTTGTTTCTGAGGAAGAATGAGCTTTTAATTATGTTGCTGCTCCCTTGTATATAATATTTTCTTTGTCTTTGTTTTTCAGCAGTTTAAATATGATATGTCTAGGTGTATACCTCTTTGTGTTTATTATACTCGGGATTCAGAGGACTACTAAAACTAATAAGCATTTATAGCAAGATTGAAGGATACAAAGGTAACATACAAAGGTCAATTACTTTCCAATATACTAACAATGAACAAATGGAACTTGAAATTAAAAATACAGTATCATTGGGGTGCCCACATGGCTCAGTTGGTTGAATGTCTAACCATGATCTCATGGTTTGTGGGTTCGAGCCCAGTGTTGGGCTCTGTGCTGACAGCATGGAACCTGCTTGGGATTCTCTCTCTCTCTCTTTCTCTCTCTCTCTCAAAACAAATAAATAAACATTAAAAATGCAATATCATTTCTATTCACACCACCAAAAATGAAATAGGTATAAGTCTAACAAAATATGTACAAGATCTATATACAGAAAACTACAAAACATGATAAAAGAAATCAAAGAAGAACTTAAATAAATGAAATGTATGATGTTCATGGATAGGAAGACTCAATATTATAAAGATGTTAGCTCTTTCTGACTTGATCTAGAGACTCAACACAATCTCAATCAAAATTCCAGCAGGTGATTTCATGGATATCTACAAGTAGATTTTAAATGTTATATGGAGAGGCAAAAGATCCAGGTAGCCAACACAATATTTAAGGGGAAGAACAAAATTGGAAAACTGACACTATCCAACTCTATGACTGTAAGGAAAAACTGTTTCTACCTATTCACGACTCATCAGCACTTCTGATACCACATGTGTGGGTATCTCAATTCTTTGCTGACACAAACTGAATGTCCTACAATTCAATTCAAATCTAACATTGTCTACCTGGAATAAGCATCATATCCCACTGTTTAAGTGCTCAGTCCCATAAGACAGCCCCCTCCCTCAACTTCAGATGCCCATCACAAGTCCAGGTTATCACCTGTGCTTCTGATTGACCAGCTATAAATTGGAGGTTCCCATGACCCCCTTTTCAGGTTTGATAATATGCTAGAATGGCTCATGGAACTCAGGAAACAGCTTACTTACTAATTATTGGTTTATTGCAAAAGGATACAACTCAGGAACCGTAGCTAGAAAAGATGCACAGGGCAGGATGTGGGCAGGGGCATGAAGCTTCCATGCCCTCGTCAGGCATGCTATCCTTTCAGTACCTCCACATGTTCATGAACTTGGAAGCTCTCTGAACCCTGTGGTTCAGGGATTTTTATAGAGGCTTTATACATAGGCCTCACTGCTTTCAAGCACACCTCAGAGACATTGAGGGTTTGGTTACAGACCACCGAGTAAAGCGAATACTTCAATAAAGTGAGTCAAATGAATTTGTTGGTTTCCCAGTACACACAAAAGTTATCCCTACACTATACTGTAGTCTATCAAGTGTGCAGCAGCCTTATGTCTTAAAGATGTACATAATTTAAAAATTGTTTCTTGCTAACAAAATGTTAACCATCACCAGGGCTTTCAGCAAGTCATAATCACTGATCATAAATCACCGTAACAAATATAATGTTAACGAAAAAAATCGGACTATTGTGAGAATTACCAAAATGTAACACAGAGACATGAAATGAGCAAATAATGTTGGAAAGAGGATGCTGATAGACTTGCCACAAATCTTTAATTTATGGAAAATGCAGTATCTGTACAATGAGATAAAACAAAGCCCAATAAAATGAGATATTCCTGTAAATCACTGGCCATTGGTGATTAATTCAATCTCCAGCCTCTTCTCTCCCACTTTCTAAGCTGGGAGTTGGGGCTGGAAGTCCCAAACTTCTAATCACAGGTATTGTTCCTTGGGAACCGGCTCCTTATCCTTATGGGCTTTCCAAAAGTCATCTCATTAACGTAAACTCAGGTATGGTTGAAAGAGACTTCTTACGAATAACATTCCTTTCACCTTACTGCTCGTTAAAATTTTTTTTAATGTTTATTTATTTTTGAGAGAAACAGAGCATGAGTGCGAGAGGGGCAGAGAGAGGGAGACACGAATCCAAAGCAGATTCCAGGCTCTAAGCTGTCAGTAGAGAGCCCAACGTGGGGATCCAACCCATGAACCATGAAATCATGACCTGGGCTGAAATCAGACACCTAACCGACTGAGCCACCCAGGTTCTCCCTACCTTACTGCTCTTATCACTTAGGAAATGCTAAAGATTTTAGAAGCTCTGGGTCAGGAATGGGGATGAGGACCAAATATACACTTCTTATTATAAATCACACTATCACAAAGATTTACCATAAAACTATATTAATAAAGACAGTATGGTATTTGTGAAAGAATAGACAAGGTATCGATGGAACAGAATAGAGAGCCAAACAATTGACTGACATAAATATAGTCAACTGGCTTTTGACAAAGGAACACGACAGCAAATTGGAGACCAGATATTCTCTTCAACAAATGGTGCTGGAATAACTCAACATCACATACAGAAAATGAATTCAGACACCTTTCATGAAAATTAACTCAAAATTGATCATAGACCTGAATGTGAAATATGAAACTAAAGAACTCCTAGAAGATAGTGTAAGAGAAAATCTAGATAACCTTGGGCATGGTGATGACTTTTTAGCACAACACCGAAGTCATGAAATAATTGATAATCTGGAATTGTGCTTTGCAAAAGACATTCTTAAGAGAATGAGAAGACAAACCATGGACTGGGAGAAAAGTCATCACACCTCCACAAATTATTCTTCAGACACTTTACATATTTACTAAAATTCTTCTCAAAGTCCACTCTCTATTGTACCAAGTACTAAAATCAGAATTTAGTTCCCTAGTACCACATAACAAGATGCTCCGTAATTTAGCAGCTTAAAAACAATACTGATGTTGCATTTTTCAGCCAACATGTGCACAGAGATGCACATTGGGTCCCTCAGACAGTGTTGTCCTATGGCTGAAAGATAATATTTAAATAGCCTCTGAAGCAGCTGGATAAACATTAGTCACAGAAATATATGTACAATGTATTATTTCTAGATCTATTTTGTCCAACTGTATTCATAGGAAGCAAGTCAGAGAAATGTACAAAGTATAATGTGTGCATTTTTTTTTTAAACCCAAAAGCTATAGAGAAATGAAGGATTATTCATCACGGCAATTCATAACTGCAAATGGACATTTTTAAACTGGTGAATTCTCTACTCTGTTAGCATGGATATTAAGTGATTTGTTGATTGAGTCCTATTTATATTTGCTGGACAGCTGAAAGGAAAGTAAGACTATTTTATTAAAAATATTCTGTTGTTTACTAAAAGGAATCACAAAGGTTCAACAAAGCTATTGTCATTTTGAATTTGGGTGTGATGGATGAGGGCAATGGTGGGACAGGAGGGGGAAGGAATCTTTTAGAAATTGCTGGCGATTTTTAGTAATATAAATGATGTGCAACTAATCTAATTTAATTAAATTTAGAATCATAACAGACCCCTTTGAAGAGCTAGTGAAATGCATTTCTTTTGTATATCTCCTGACTGTTGAAATGCAGTACATTAAAATGAATAAGAACAATAGACAGTTTCGACTAATCTCATCTGCAACTCCATCTGATCCAATGAGAAGATTTTAATTAGAGCTGGACTTCATTCAAAAAAAGGAACTATTGTAACAAGCCATAATTAAGTTGATTTCTTCCCATAGAGCATAGGTCATACATTCACTTTTTAAAACATTGTGTTTGGTTCTCTAATGTCTTTAATATTTCTGTTTATATTCATAATAAATTATGGATTTTCTTTTTTTCTATGCAGGCATTATTCACTCACCTCAGCGATGGTCTGCCCAGTAATATTTCATCTTTAGAAACTTTTGGAGACCTTCCCTTCCTGAATCGTTCTCATTTTTAATCATACGAATAGATAAGAAACCATGTTGCAAAAGTCCTATTATACAATTTCACCATTGATATACAACAAATATGCACTACGTTTCTGTTTTCTTTCACCAAAAATAAAAATAATTAACCATGAATGTAACTTATTAGCCTAATTTACTTGAGAATGTACAGTCCACACACACACATACACAAAGCATCATATATGCTGCAGTGGTAGCTGTTTGAAGGCCTGAAGTATAAATACAGAGAAGAAAACCTGATATATATTTATACATGGTATGCATTTATGCCTGAGATGTTCTAGCAAAATCTTATAGAATAACAAAGCAATTTGTTCAAGCGATGACTGCTAATTAAAACAGTTTTGTCCAAAGACACAAATAAATGATGCAATAATAGCTCCTAGTGATCGAAATGACAGTGCTTTTCATAATTACTTGGCTAGGTAGGGGGTCAGTACTCCATGGTCTCACAAAGGAAATTGTTGGTTGTTTACCCTTTTCTTTCTTCTATTCTCATGTTCTTTTTAAAAGCCTCAAGCCAAAAAACTTTTTATGACAATTGTTTTTATTTCAAGAACTCTGAGGCATTTTTTTTTCTTTCTAAGATTTGATTTTCAAGTAATCTCTACACACAATGTGGGGCTCAAACCCACAACCCCGAGATCGAGAGTCACATGGTCTAAACTGAGCCAGCCAGGGACCCTTATTTCAAGAACACTGATTTTTTAAAAATATTTTTTGTTATTTATTTTTGAGAAGAGAGACAGAATGCAAGTGAGGGAGGTGCAGAGAGAGAGGGAGACCGAGTCTAAAACAGGTTCCAGGCTCTGAGCTGTCAGCACAGAGTCTGATGCGGGGCTTAGACTCACTGAACTGTGAGATCATGACCTGAGCCAAAGTCGAGTGCTTAACCGACTGAGCCACCTGACTGCCCCAAGAACTCTGTGTTTTTAATTATTTAAATTAAATTTTGAGTCTATAAAATAATACTTATAAAACATATGTATAAAAGACAATACATATGTACCCATCAAATAGTTTCCAGAAAAATTATTTTGCCATTTACTTGGCAGTCTCCTGTATGTTCTCTCAAATCTTAATCTTTTTCTTCTACCACTGTTCTGAATTTTGCATTTGCAATACCCTTCCTTTCCTTTAGTTTTATTCTCTACTTTTACCCCTATACAATATACAATGTTTACTTTTGAATGTCTTTTATTACTTAGTAATACTTTGTATATTTGCTTTTAATTGACTTTTTTCTGGTCAATCTTGTGTTTCTAAAACTTATCTATGTTTTTGCATGTAGCTGCAATTTATTTTTTTTTACTTATTATTTTAATTGCTACATAATCTTGTAACATATGAATATCCTAACATTTATTCATTTTACTTCAGTGGATATTTTGTTTGTTTACAATTTTCTGCTACTACAATGTTGCTATTATATTCTTGAACAGTTGCCTGGGGCATATGTGTACAAGTTTGTTTAAGATATAAAACAAAGTGAAATTGCTGTATCACAGTTTAGGAATATTGCCTTTATAAAATGATGTTAAATTATTTTCTAAAGTGGTTGTACTTTTTAACTTTGGCCAATATTTCTGGTATGAAATGTGAATTCATTGGAGATTTAATTTCTAGTTCCCTAATTCTTAATAAGATTGAGCATGGTTTATGTTTATTGAATGTTCAGGTTTCTTCTGCTTCATGTTCTTCAAGTCTTTTTTCTTTATGCCCTTCCTTTTTTTCCCTCCATGATTTAAAAATGACATATTCTGTATAAAAATTTTTTGTCAGTTAGAGTTTTCAATTAGCAGCTCATATTAATAGTTTTAATTTTCATTCTGTTTATACTTTCTTAAATAGAAGTTTTTATTTTAATTTAGTTAAATCTATCAATTCCTTTCCTTTCAAATTGAACTTGATGTCTTATTTAAGAGGTCCACCTCTACCCAAAGGATTTTATATATTGTTTTCCCAAAATTTTATTTTTACTTTTACTATTTAGGGCTTTAATTATATGAAATTGATTTTCATTATGGTGTAGGGTAGGAAAACAACCTATTTTTTTTTCATTGATGCAGATTTGCCACAACACTATTAAATGAGTAAACCATTCTTTCCCTCTGATATAGAGGGACAATTCCGTCTCATTCAAGTGTATATAATTATGACTTGATTTCTTCGTTCTTTATTTTGTTCTATTGGTAATTTTCTACCAAACAGTTTCTACCAAACAGTACTACAATATTTTAATTACAATAAATTCATAAGTCTTAGCATATGGAAAGAGGAATATCCTTTATCTTTACTTTCAAAGTGTCTGGACTATTCTTGGCTATTTATCTTTCGTATACAAAATAGCTAGTTAAAATCCCATAAAATAAGCATAATACAATTCTGATTAGAATAGCAGTGATTCCTTGGGTCAATATGTAGAGAATTAACATCTGTGTAATACTGAATCTCCCCATTTATGAAGAGGCATATTTACCATTTATTTTATATTTTTCAATATAGGCGTAATAGTCCTAAATGCTTATGCATGTAACAGAACTTCAAAATACATGAAGCAGAAATTGATAGAGGTGAATGAAGAAATAGGCAAGTTGAAAACAGTGGTTGAAGATATCAGTGCCTCTCTCTCAATAATTGATATAGCAAGTTGATAGAAAATCAGTAAGGACAGAGAAGATTTGAACAAAGCTATCAACTAAACTGACCTAATTTTTATCTTTAGACTATTACATTCTACATGAGCAGACTACAGATCCTTTTCAACTGTACCAAGAACACTTATTAAGTCACATCACAATCTGGACCACAAAACAAGGGTCAATAAGTTTTTAACATATTCAAGTCACTCAAAATATGCTTTCTGACAACAATGAAATTAAATTTAAAATATTCAATAGAAAGATTTCTGGAAAATTCCCAAGTATTTGAAATTGAAAAACACACATCTAAATAAGCAATGGATCAATGAAGAAATAAAAATAGAAATTAGAAATTATTTTGATCTGAATAAAAGTAAAAACAATATATCTTACTTGGTGAGATGTCATTAAACTGTACTTAAGGGCAAGTTTATAGCATTAAGACTAAATTTATAACACTTCTAGAGAAAACATAGGAGAAAACATTTTTGTCTTTGCCTTAGGCCAAGATTTCTTAGGAATGACAACAAAAATGTAAATCATAATCTATAAAAGAACAAATTAATAAATTGGGCTTTATCCAAATTGAAATCTGAAAATTTGAAAGTCACTGCTAAGAATGAAAAAAAAAGCCATAGACTGGGAGGAAATATTTACAAATCATGCATTTCCTGAAGGACTGCATCTAGAATTTATGATAATCTCTCAAAACTCCTTCATAAGGAAAAAAAAAGCCAAATGTGGGCAAAAGATTTGAACAGGCACTTCATCAAAGGACAAGCAGGTATACTTTTTTGTCTTCTGTTTTTTACTGAATGCATACTTATTTTATTTATTTTTACTTATTTTTTTTAAATTCAAGTTAGTTAACATAGAGTGGAGTATTGGTTTCTGGAATAGAACCCAGTGATTCACCACTTACATATAATGCCCAACAAGTGCCCTCCTTAATGCCCATCACCGATTTAGCCCATCCCCCCACTTCCATCCCCTCCAACAACCCTCAGTTTGTTCTTTTCTTTAAGAGTCTCTTATTATTTGGCCCCATCTCTGTTTTTATCTTATTTTTTCTCCCTTTCCCTATGTTCATTTGTTTTGTTTCTTAAATTCCATACATGAGTGAAATCATATGATATTTGTCTTTCTCTGACTGACTTATTTCACTTAGCGTAACACCTGCTAGTTCCATCCGTGTTGTTGCAAATGGCAATATTTCATTTTTTTTTATGGCTGAGTAATAATCCATTGTGTGTGTGTGTGTGTATGTGTGTGTGTATGTGTGTGTGTATCTTTAACCATTCATCTTCTTTAACCATTCATTAGTCGGTGGACATTTGTGCTTTTTCACAATTTGGCTATTTCACAATTTGATAGTTGATAGCACTACTATAAACATTGGGGTGCATGTGCCCCTTTGAATCAGCACTTTTGTATCCTTTGGATAAATACCTAATAGTGCAATTGCTGGGTCATAGGGTAGTTCTATTTCTAATTTTTTGAGGACAGGAATATTTTGTTGTATTTTGCTTTACTTTATTGCACTTTACAGATATTGCATTATTATAAATTGAAGGTTTGTGGCAACCCTACATCAAGTAAGTGTATTGGCTCCACTTTTCCAATGACATTTGCTCAATTTGTGCCTCTGTGTTGCAGTTCAGTAATTCTCACCATACTTCAAACTTATTCAATATTATTATATTTGTTATGGTTATCTGTGATCAGTAGTTGAACCTTGCTGAAAGATCAGATGCTGTTTTGCATTTGTTAGCAATAAAATATTTAAAAACATTTTTTTAATGTTTATTTTTGAGAGACAGGGAGAGACACAGTGTGAGTGGTGGAGGGGCAAATAGAGAGGGAGACACAGAATCTGAAGCAGGCACCAGGCACTATGATGCTAACACAGAGACCAACATGGGGCTCAAACTCATGAGTCCTGAGATCATAACCTGAGCCTAAGTTGGATGCTTAACCAACCAAGCCACCCAGGCATCCCAGCAATAAAGTATTTTTAAATTAAGATTTATACATTGTTTTTTTTAGAGAAGATACTATTGCACATTTAATAGATGACAGCATAGTGTAAACATAACTTTTATATGTACTAGGAAATGAAAGCATTTATTGATTTATTGTTGTATTGTGATATTCACTTTATTGTGGTGCTTTGGAACTGAACCTGCAATATCTCTGATGTATGCCTGTATATAAATGGGACATACAAGGAAATACCACAATGAGATGTTATATCACTATGTATATTTTAGAGTAAATTTAAAAAGACTGATTATGCCAGTTCTTGTCAAAATTCTAGAGCATCTAGGACACTCAACTTTTGCTGCTTGGGCAATCATTTATTGAAATGATATCTCCCATTTTAATTGAGGGTTTTTCTTGTAATATTCTGCTTTACATTTATTAGGTTATGTTATTGGGTGCATAATATTTAAGTTTTTTACCATGTAATGTTCTCTTTTTACTAATTTTTGTCTTAAGGTCTACCTTATCTGATATTAATTGCTGCATCAGCTTTTTAAATTTGGCATTTCCTTTGTTTTTATTTTATCCTTTTATGTTGAGCAGGCATGTATTCCTATATTTGGAATGTACTTGTAGACAGTATAGAGCAGAATTTTAAAATACAGCTTGAAAATTCTTATATTTCTATGGGAACATTTAGTCAATTTGCATTTTTTCCTAATAAGTCATAATTTAATATCTAACATAGTATAGTATGCTTTTCATTGTTCCTTTTATCATCTTTTTCCCCTTTCTTGCCTTATAACAAATAGATCTTTTTCTCATCTCAATTTCTTTTGTTAGTTTAGAAATTTTTACATATCGAATTAACTTACCAAAATTGGAGAATAAATATTTCTTTTTATTTTAAATAGTACCAGGTCCATAGAGCACTTATTTTTAATAAATTTAACTTATTTTAAAATTAATTTTTATTTGATTTTTCAAAAATTAGATGATATTTCAAGTCACTTATTAGAGATGTGACAGATGTTCCCACCCATAATTTGATTTAATTTCAAATTTTCAAACATTGTCCTTTTTTTCTTTTCTTATCTTTCCCTTTTTTGTCTAATCTATCAAGCTCCTTTCAACCACCAGACCAGAACACACCTAAAATCTAGCATCTTTTATTTGATTTTTTGTGTTGTCTTTAATTTTTTAAATTTAATTTTTTTTACTTTATTAATTCCTTTTCTTTCTTCAAAATAATGACACAAGGAATTCACCCAAAAAGAAAGAACAGGAAGAAATGACAGCCAGGGACTTAATTAACACAGATACAAGCAAGATTTCTGAACCAGAATTTAGAATCACAATAATAAAAATACTAGCTGGGGGTGAAAACAGATTAGAATCCCTTTCTGTGGAGTAAAACCTAGTCAGGATGAAATAAAAAATGATATATCTGAGCTACAATCTCGAATGGATGCCACAGTGGCAAGGATGGATGAGGTAGAGCCGTGAATCAGCAATGTAGAGGACAAACTTATAGAGAATAATGAAGCAGAAAAAAAGAGGGACACTAAGGCAAAAGAGCATGATTTAAGAATTAGAGAAATCAGTGACTCATAAAAAGAAACAACATCAGAATCATAGGGGTCCCAGAAGATGAAGAGAGAGAAATAGGGGTAGAAGGGTTATGTGAGCAAATCATAGTGGAAAACTTTGCTAACCTGGGGAAAGACAGACATCAAAATCCAGGAAGCACAGAGGACTCCCATTAGATTCAACAAAAACCGACCATTAACAAGGCATATCATAGTCAAATTCACAAAATACTCAGGCAAAGAGAGAATCATGAAAGCAGCAAGGGAAAAAAAGTCCTTCACCTATAAGGAAAGGCAGATCAAGTTTACAGCAGACCTATCCACAGAAATTTGGCAGGCCAGAAAGGAATGGCAATTCAATGTGCTGAATCAGAAAAATATGCAGCCAACAACTCTATCCAGCAAGGCTGTCATTCAAAATGGAAGGCAAGATAAAAAGTTTCCCAGACAAACAAAATTAAAGGAGTTCATGACCACTAAACGAGCCCTACAAGAAATTTTAAGGGGGCTCTCTGAGGGGAGAAAAGACCAAAAAAAAAAAAAAAAAAAAAAAAAAGACCACAAACAACAAAGACTAGAAAGGACCAAAGATCACCACCAGAAAGTCCAACTCTACAGACAACATAATGGCAATAACTTCGTGTCTTCCAGTACTTACTCTAAATGTCAATGGACTAAATGTTCCGATCAAAAGACATAGGGTAACAGAATGGATAAGAAAACAGGATCCATCTATATACCGTTTACAAGAGACCCACTTTAGACCTAAAGACACCTTCAGATTGAAAAGTAAGGGGATGGAGAACCATCTATCAAGATAATGGCACCAAAAGAAAGCTGGAGTAGCCATACTTATATCAGACAATCTAAACTTTAAAATAAAGACTTTAACAAGAGATGAAGAAGGGCATTATATCATAACTAAGGGGTCTATCCACAAAGAAGATCTAACAATTCTAAACATTTATGCTACAAATGTGGGACCCCCAAATATATAAATCAATTAATCACAAACGTAAAGAAACTCATTGATAATAATACCATAATAGTAGGGAACTTCAACACCCCACGTACAACAATGGACAGATCATCTAACAGAAAATCAACAAGGAAACAATGGCTTTGAATGACACCCTGGACCAGATGGACTTAACAGATATATTCAGAACATTTCATCCTAAAGCAGCAGAATACACATTCTTCTCCAGTGCACATGGAATGTTGTCCAGAATAGATCACATACTGGGACACAAATCAGCCCTCACAAGTACAAAAAGACTGAGATCATACAGTGCATATTTTCAGACCACAATGCTATGAAATTCAAAATCAACCACAAGAAAAAATGTGGAAAGATAACAAATACTTGGATACTAAAGACCATCCTACTAAACAATGAATGGACTAACCAAGAAATTAAAGAGGAAATTAAAAAGTACATGCGAGCCAATGAAAATGATAATAGCACAGTCCAAAACCTCTGGGAAGCAGCAAAGGCCATCATAAGAGGGAAGTATATAGCAATCCAGGCCTTCCTAAAGAAGGAAGAAAGGTCACAGATACACAACCTAACCTTACACCTTATAGAGCCAGAAAAAGGAAATAATAAAGATTAGAGCAGAAATCAATGCTATCAAAACAACAACAATAACAACAACAAAAACAGTAGAACAGATCAATGAAACTAGAAGCTGATTCTTTGAAAGAATTAACAAAATTGATAAACACCTAGCCAGTTTGATCAAAAAGAAAAAGGTAAGTACCCAAATAAATGAAATCAAGAATGAAAGAGGAGAGATCACAACCAACACAGCAGAAATGCAAACAATAATAAGAGAACATTACAAGCAATTATATGCCAATAAAGAGGTCAATCTGGAAGAAATGGAAAAATTCCTAGAAACATTTAACTACCAAAACTGAAACAGAAAAAAATAGAAAATTTGAACAGACTCACAACCAATAAAGAAATAGAATTAGTAATCAAAAATTTCCCAGAAAACAAGAGTCCAGGGCCAGATGGCTTCCCAAAGAAATTCTACCAAACATTTAAAGAAGAATTAACACCTATTCTCTTGAAGCTGTTTCAAAAAATAGAAATGGAAGGAAAACTTCCAAACTCTTTCTATGAAGAGTTGATTCCAAAACCAGTCAAAGACCCCAGTAAAAAGGAGAACTATAGACCAATTTCCCTGATGAACATGGATGCAAAAATCCTCAGCAAGATACAAGTCAACCAGATCCAGCAATACATTAAAAATTATTCACCACGACCAAACGGGATTTATACCTGGGATGCAGGGCTGGTTCAGTATCTGCAAAACAATCAATGTGATACATCACATCAATAAAATAAAGGACAAGAACCACATGATCCTCTCATTAGATGCAGAGAAAGCATTTGACAAAATACAGCATTCTTTCTTGATAAAAACCCTCAAGTAAGTAGGGATAAAAGGATCATACCTCAAAATCATGAAAGTTATATATGAAAGACCCAATGCTAATATCATACTCAATGGGGAAAAACTGAGAGTTTTCCCCTAAGGTCAGGAACAAGACAGGGATGTCCACTCTTGCCACTGTTATTGAACATAGTATTGGAAGTCTTAGCCTTAGCAATCAGATAACACAAAGAAATAAAAGGCATCCAAATTGGCCAGAAGGGGGCCAAACTTTCACTCTTCACAGATGACATATTACTTTACATGAAAAACCCAAAACATTCCACCAAAAAAACTGCTAGAACTTATCCATGAATTCAGCACAGTTTCAGGATATAAAATCAATGCACAGAAATCGGTTGCATTCCTATACACCAATCATGAAGCAACAGAAAGAGAAATCAAGGAATGATACCATTTACAATTGCACCAAAAACCATAACATAGGAATAAATCTAAGCAAAGAGGTGAAAAATCTATACACTGAAAACTTAGAAAGCTTATGAAAGAAATTGAAGAAGACACAAAAAATGGGAAAAGATTCCATTTTCCTGGATAGGAAGAGCAAATATTGTTAAAATGTCGATACTACCCAAAACAATCTACATATTCAATGCAATACCTATCAAAATAACACCAACATTTCACAGAGTTAGAACAAACAATCCTAAAATTTGTATGGAACCAGAAAAGACACCGAATAGCCAAACAATCTTAAAAAAGAAAACCAAGGCAGAGGCATCACAATTCCAGACTTCAAGCTATACTACAAAGGTGTAGTATCAGGACAGTATGGTACTGGCACAAGAACAGACAGATCAATGGAACAGAACAGAGAACCCAGAAATGGACCCACAAACATATGGCCAACTAATCTTTGACAAAGCAGGAAAAAATATCCAATGGAATAAAGACAGTCTCTTCAGCAAATGGTGCTGGGAAAACTGGACAGTGACATACAGAAAAATGAACCTGGATCACTTTCTTATACCATACACAAAAATAAACTCAAAATGGATGAAAGACCTAAATGTAAGACAGGAAGCCATCAAAATCCTAGAGGAGAAAGCAGGCAAAACCTCTTTTATCTTGCCCGCAGCAACTTCTTACTCAACACTTCTCTGGAGGCAAGGGAAACAAAAGCAAAAATGAACTACTAAGACCTCATCAAAAGAAAAAGCTTCTGCCCAGCAAAGGAAACAATCTGCAAAACTAAAAGGCAACCGACAAAATGGAAGAAGATATTTGCAAATGATATATAAGATGAAGGGTTGGTATCGAAAATCTATAGAGAACTTACCAAATTCAACACTCAAAAAAATAAATAATCCAGTGAAGAAATGGTTAAAAGACATGAATAGACACTTCTCCAAAGAAGACATCCAGATGGCCACCGACACATGAAAAAATGCTCAACATCACTCGTCATCAGGCAAACACAAATCAAAACCACAATGAGATACCACCTGACACCTGTCAGAATGGCTAACATTAACAACTCAGGCAAAAACAGATGTTGGCGAGGATGTGGAGAAAGAGGATCTCTTTTGCATTGTTGGTGGGAATGCAAGCTGGTGCAGCCACTATGGAAAACAGTATGGAGGTTCCTCAAAAAACTAAAAATAGAACTATCCTACGACCCAGCAATTACACTACTAGGCATTTATCCATGGGATACAGGTGTGCTGTTTCAAAGCAGCACATGCACCCCCATGTTTATAGCAGCACTATCAACAATAGCTGAAGTATGGAAAGAGCCCAAATGTCCATCGATGGATGAATGGATAAAGAAGATGTGGTATATGCATAAAATGGAGTATTATTCGGCAATCAAAAAGAATGAAATCTTGCCATTTGCAATTCTGTGGTTGGAACTAGAGGGTATTATGCTAAATGAAATTAGTCAGAGAAAGACAAATATATCACTTCACTCATATGATGATTTAAGATACAATACAGATGAACATAAGGAAGGGAAACAAAAATAATATAAAAACAGGGAGGGGGACAAAACATAAGAGACTCTTAAATATAAAGAACAAACAGAGGGCTACTGGAGAGATTGTAGGAGGGGGGATGGGTAAATGGGTAAGGGGCACTAAGGAATCTACTCCTGAAATTATTATTGCACCATGTGCTAACTAACTTGGATGTAAATTAAAAAAAAAATAAATTATAGAAAGTAAAAAAAATAATAAATGTCAATATTGGTGACACTGCACATAAGTCAAGAGGGTGTGTAAAAGTTTGTTACTCATTTAATGAGGTTTTGAGGAAAGAGTAGGACAAAGCTCCTAAGCTGGTTCCCAAATGTCTTGAGAGTTCAGGTGAGGGAAACCAAGTAGGCTTTTATTTGCAGTTTTGGACTGGGGTAAGGGTTTTTGTGTACGGGCCAGGGTTCATGTGATTTGAATTTTTTGCCAGTTCCAAAGGAAGAAACAAACGTACTTTCTTATCAGACTGCCTGGTACAGGCAGGAAAAAGGAGAAAAGAGAAAAGAGAAAGGGGCTTGAAAGATGTGAGCAGTGAAGCATCAAAAATGGAGCCAGACTCTTTGTTACAATTTATCCTTGATATTTGACTGATGACTAAAATGTGCCATGTTTCATTTAATTGAATTTGATCTCATTTAAGTAAGACATTACAGTGCTTTATGAGGCCTGTAGCCTGAAACTAGTAAGAATGTTGAAAGTTCTATTGAATTCTTTGTTGAAGAGCCCCGCATCATATATTTTGAGAAAAGAAATACGTGCCTTGGTCACTATCAATATTGTCTGGAACTCCACAGGAGATAAGGAGTGAAGCCTTATCTGAGAGAAGCCTTGTACTGTGGCTTTAGCATGTGCAGAGATATGTGTAACCTTAATTTATATTTTGAATATCTGTGAAGCAAGAGATACCCAGATTTCTTTATTCCAAATGGAAAATCTTGAATAAGGAATTGTTGCTTCCATTAGACTTAACCAGACCCAGGAGTCAGTAAAAATGTACTGATGAGGATCACTGTTGGCCAAGGCATCCCATGTTAAGATTGCTGAATAAGTTTAGCCAGTTTTGCTAATTCCTGAGTTCCATTTCAGTCTGGAACATGCAGTTAAAGGATAAGAGGCAGTAACTCTCCATAGAACTCCATCTTGTGTAACAGTGGCTCTATGAACGTTATATAAACTCCCTTAGATGCTATCCAAAGGATACCAAGGGGCTTGTCAGGAAGCTAAGGATAGCAGAAGAGGGATAACCTCTGCCATCACTGTGGCATTTGGCAAGGGAATAAGAACAAGACAATACCCCTCCCCACCAGCCCCCCACAGGTGACACAAGCAAGAGTCCAGATTTGGTTCTATCTCATAAGAAGGAGACTTTAATGATCATGCTGAGCTCGTGGGGGCACTGCTTCCACCATCCAAAGCATCATCCACATATGGAAAGTCATAGGCTCATGTCCTGTAAAGCCTCTGTTTTCAGGAAAACTCAGTGTGTAGCCAGCAATTGCCACTTTAATGGATATACAATGAGGCCACAGAGGGCAATTTCTTGCACTGGAAGCCCACGTGCACCTTATGGCCATCATGGGTAGACCAGGGACTACAGGAGGATTGAAAGGAGGTTGCAAAGCTCCTAGAGTGCAGAAGGCTTTAGGGTACACTAATGGATGTGCCTATTGTATTGCAGTTTGGACAGATTCTAGAAACTTTTGTTGTAGAAGTTACCATTCATAGTGGACTATGTGTAGCATAGTATTAAGTAATATTTGTAAACTGGGAGTATGTTGTCTCCAGAACCCAAAGAAAAGACTTGGACTTGTTTTGGTTATCCTAGTTAGAAGCTATTCCTTCTTTACTTCCCTTCGCTATTCTCTGCTCAGCTCAGGACACCCTGCCACTGCAGCTGCCCATGTTCCCCATATGTCTGGGCTCACTGTGAGGCAAGATGCTGCTCATTGAGAATGTGGTCTCACTCTGAGGAACAACAGTCTGGGACTACAGCCATGAAAGAGTTGCAGTAGCACTCTGGTCTGGGCCCTCGTTTTGCTTGGCTCCCATACAACCAGTCAGGCATCAGGAAAACACCAAGAACAAAGGGATCCTGAATTTTCTCAAGTACGTCTCATCAGGCAGGTGAGTTTGAACCCAACTTCAGGGTCTTTGATAACTGCCAGACAAATGTGCACAGATGCACCAGATCTTTCCCTTCCTTCAGAAGGCCCGGCTGAGGCCAGTGAACACGGGGCTCCTGACTGACCCTGACTGCATCACCTGATCTCCAGTGGGAAGAAACAATGTCCTCTGGAACTTTAAGAAGTTCCTGGTTGGACCAGACAGTGTGTCTGTGCAAAGGTATAGCCACCACTTTCCAACCAGCAACGCAGAACTGGATATTGAAGCCCTGGTTCACAAGGCTCCCCACTGTGCTTAGGGTTTCCCTCCTAACCCTGCTGGTTTGCAGGCACAGCACCGCTGTGAAGAGTGTGGGTGAAGGAGGGTTCATCCAAGGGGATGAAACATCCAATGTTTCCTCTAGTCTGCGTAGAGAAATGCTTGATGTCCAGGAAAATCCTCCAACATAAGCACTGGTCCTGTCTATCCCAGTCTCCTCCAGGCAGACCAAGTAAACAGAGCCTAGTGTCACAGACACAAACGAACAAAACATCATGGGTACTGAGGTAGTCAATAGCTGTTTTTTGACAGAGTAAGAGATGGAGCAATTTTCAGGAATTTACCTGAAGTGGTGGGGCCTTGTACTAAGTATGGGGCAACAACTGTTTCCTGTTCATGAACCTGTTTATGAGTATTTATATGTCCTGAATGAGTGTAAGAAATGAATCACCTTGGAGAAGGATGTCATCAGTGTCATGGCATACCTGTACTCCTGAAGAAAGTTAGATGCCTTTAGGATGGTAGCTGCAAGGATTTTGTATGATCCTGGGGATGCTGAAATAGCCTGTGGGTAGCCAGGAAAGCATGTATCCTTGTGTCTCCTAGAAGATGAAGGCAACTGCATCTGAAAGGCTATTGAAATAGACACAGAACATATTAGCCAAATCTATGACTATAAAGTATTTACCACTTGCTAATTGAGTAGAGTAAGTAGTTTTAATAACATAGTGTATGGGGTGCTGCTTAACTGGTGGAATGATAACATTAACATTATGTAATCCACTATTAAGTGCCATTCATTCTTTCTAGGTTTAAAAGCAGGCCAAATTGGGCTGTTAATTAGAGAAGCAGTGGAGACAATCACCCCTTCTCTAATAGGTCTTATACAATAGGTTTCGATCTAGAAGACTCGTTTTAATTTATACTGGACCATACAAACTATTTTATCTGGGCAGAAGATCCATAGGGTCTCATTTTATCGAGCCAATTGTGAGTGCCAAAGACTTAATTTAATTTTAATTTATTGCTCATTGGGTTAGAGCAGCCATGACCACTATGGGATACTTTAGAACATTGGGCACTATGACTACAGGGAATTTAAACAAGGCAATGGTTCCTATGGCTAAGGTAAGGCATTCCTATTTATCCTCTATTTTATGTTTAGAAACTCCCCTGACATGACAGAGATGCCTTGTTTAAATTTAGTGGGATCTCCAGGAATAAGTATAATTACAGCCCCCATAATGATTAAGGCCATGATGTTTTGCTAATTGGTAATTTCAGCAGATGTTAAAGTTAATTCAGAAACTATATTGTAGAAACAAAATGCCAAGCAGCAAGCAACCTTTTATCATTTTGTTGTATCAATCTTTTTAGTATATTTTGGATTTTCAACTGGGTCAAATTTTGGACCTCTGTTTCCATTTTTTTGTTTCCTCCTCCTATATTCAGGTTTCTGGGGGATTTGGGGGGTCCTTTTTGGTTGATCACTAAACATATTTTGACAGAGGACTGTGTCCTCTCTGCCCTGCTCATATTTGTAGGTTTCTCTTTCCAGAAAGCCTCAAATCAGTATTTGTTGGCTTTTTTTTTTAAGATTTTCACAGATAAATTCACATTTTCTCAAAACTTTAAGAGGAATGGTTCCTCTAGAATGTATTAGGTTTGCTTCTTCCAGGAACCTGGGACACCAGTCTAGCTTACTAATTTAGTCTAATTACTAAATTAATTTATTCACATGAAGTTTTTTTGCACTCCCCACATAGTATGC
This sequence comes from Herpailurus yagouaroundi, assembly GCF_014898765.1. Taxonomy (NCBI): domain Eukaryota; kingdom Metazoa; phylum Chordata; class Mammalia; order Carnivora; family Felidae; genus Herpailurus; species Herpailurus yagouaroundi. The sequence continues at coordinate 59,525,811 of NW_024412388.1, forward strand.
ATTTTCATTTCAAAGCTTCTTTGAGATTTTGGGGTTAGGAATTCTTGAGGAAGATATTTTCCCCTTTCTGTTCCGTGTGAAAATTTGAGACAAGCAACTTTGTTTGTAGTATTCTTGGTTTATCTTTAAATTCACTCCTATAATGAGGTTGTAGACCCACAGGCTTTGTATACCTTGCTCAATGTCCCTTGCGGCCTTAAAAATCAAAGCTGATTTTTATCATTCATCAAATGATTTTGAGAAAAGTCAAATAAAGTGCTCAGTAATGCATCTTGGATTCTTCCTTCTCTTAATTTTTGGTCTCATTATATTTAATGCTCTTTTAAGCTTATCAATGCATTTAGACAAATTGATGGTTGATGCAAATGTTTTCAGTCACTATGCTTAGTTTACTTTTTATTTTTTATATATATCATTATTATTTGCAATTCTCATAGCCAACAGTAAGAAGCCTTTTTGAGTGAATGAGGTTTTTCATGTATGTACATCTAGGCCTTCCTTTTGTTTAAGAACTACTCTTAGAAAAGAAAAGATGGAATTCTAAGTGTCTGGAAAAATGATCCTACATAATGCACATATAGTAATTGCTTTTGTTACTTTTGAAAATCCACTTTACCAGTTGAATTTAGATATACTCTTCTGAATTTATTAAAAAGTGACAGTGGTTTCTTTAAAAATGAAACCATTAAATGGTTTCTTTACATGGTTTCTTTACTCTTCACCTGCAATATTTCTTATTTATGGAATTGTTTTTGTTTGAGATATATGTGGATAACAGAATATTTTCTTCTTATCACAGAGCGATAAGAAATTTGATCTCAGAGACTTTATGTGCACATAAGAAGTGTGTGGCAGTATTATACTGAGAAAGGGCAACGAATTTGCTCCCCTGCCCCCGGATTTGTGTCTTTTATAGTGCTTTCACACAATAATGCTGGGCTTTGGCATATCAGAGTTTTGGTCAATGAGACATCAGCAGAAGTGATACAAACAGAAATTTGAGAGTACTTCCTACTCCCTACTGAGGCCTACTCTCACAATTGTTTCTGGAGGAATTCAGTAGCCATGCTGTGAGCTGATCCTAGCTTTTCAGACAAAGGGAGGCCATGTGGAGGGGCTCTCCAGGGTACAATCTCACAGGGAGCTAGCAACAATGAGGATAACAGGCCTCTAAGCAGCAGTCAACTCCAAGACCCAGGTATTGTGAGAGAGCCTTTAAGACCTTCCAGCCCTGCCTATTGGGAATACAGGCAGCCTTAAAGTGACCTTAGTGGGTACTGTATGGAGCAGAACAAGAGCTCAGTCAACTCCAGAAACATGAAAAGTAATACATGCTTGTTGTTTCAAGCTATTCAGTTTTGGAATATTTGATCATGCAGGGATTCGTAAGAAACATGTAAGAGGTTTAATTCAGCCCTGGGTACTGGGAAATTTTGCTTTCTCACATTAAAAAGCCAAAACAAATATGCATTTCCTTCATTCTCTAGTATGCTCATTTCCAAAGTACTGTGAAATCTTTATTAAAGTACAAATTTGAGACCTTTTCCACAGCATCCCTCTTTCACCAAGATATCTTTTTTAAATGTTTATCTTTGAGAGAGAGAGAGAGACAGAGGGTGAGTGGGGGAGGGGCAGAGAGAGAGGGAGACATAGAATCTGGAGAAGGCTCCAGGCTCCAGGCTCTGAGCTGTCAGCACAGAGCCTGACATGGAGCTTGAACTCATGAGCCATGAGATCAGGACCTGAGCGGTTAAGTTGGATGCTTAACCGACTGAGCCACCCAGGTGCCCCTCACCAAGATATCTTATTTGTAATGAAATCATTTGGCAAAGCTCAAATAATTCTTTCTATTATTATTTTGATTTATTTTAAGTAAAATGTTATGCAAATGCTTGCTTTAACTGCTAAGGGCTGTCACTAAAGAATTTGTATTCTATACTAATAATGCCAGGCTGTGTTTCATGCCCCTTAATGAAATTTTGACCTTATTTGCTCTAAAAAAAAATCTCTGCTCGCAAAAGCTATAATTCTGTTGAATGGTTTCTCAAATGCTTGAGGAGTCATACTGTGTAATATTGGTTATACTTCACAGTGTGCAACATTATATTGCATGTGTGTTTTACTAGTGAGTAATTTGATTTTGTAGTCCTGCAAGTACCATCATATAATTAAACTGTAAACTCATGTGGTGTAAAGGTCAGACACTTTAAATGTATGAAAACAAATGATATGTGTATTTAGGGTTCTACTCTTTGCACACAGATCAGCAAAGGGATGAAAAGATCATGTATGCTGCAATTGAAATTTCTAATCTTTGGAACAAAGTTTTGCAGCATCTTGTTATTGTAAACAGAATCTTACACGCATTGTTTAAAAGTGTACCTCCATTTTCTTGGAATATTCACGGAGGAAACATTCCTGTTAGAGATTTTTAACCTAGTCATGAATAAGTCAATCACTGTAGTTAGTGCCTACTTTTTTCTTCTTAATTGTATCTTCTGTAAATACACCTTGATTTTGGTTTTGTGGCAGCTTTCACGGTAGAAATACATTATGCCTTTCTTTACGATGACCAAAAATACAGAAGATTGTAGCTAATTTATTCTTTGTATTTTGGGTTTTTAAAATGGACACAATAATTTCAAACTAGTTTTAAAAGTGTCTCTTTAGAGACACCTCAAGTCATGATCTCACAGTTCGTGGACTCAAGCCCATGTCAGTCTTTGTGCTCACAGCGCAGAGCCTGCTTCCAATTCTCTGTCCCCCTCTCTCTCTTTGCCCCCTGCCCCCGCTCATGCTCTCTCTCTCTCCCTCTCTCTCTCAAAAATAAACATTGAGAAGGTTTTTTAAATTGTTTCTTTAAAGGTCAAGGGAACATGTTTGTGTATACCAACTATATTTATTCCGTCTTACCCTTGTACATGGAGATTCCAGAGAAATCAAGGCTTACTTAATCTTGGACAGTATTGCTATTAGATAGATCACCAAGAGATGAATATAAGTAGTTTCTAGTAAAAAATATTCCAGTTATTCTTTGGGAATATTCGGAAATAAATTTAAATGGGCCAGGTGCTGATATAAGATAGTCTTATATTCCTATCACATGACTTTTCAACAATGTAGAGGAGCATTTAGACACTATGTATCCATTTATTTAGAATATGTGAATTCTTATAGAGCAGAAATGTGTCTTAAAACTTCATTTCTTCACCCAGTAATCTTCTACCACAGATCTTCCAAACTAATGAGTCAATGAAGAGGCTTACTGGTGTTAAATTCTGTGTATGAATCTATATGTGTCTTCACCTGGAAAGAAGGTCTAAAGCTTTCATTATATTCTCAAAGATTCATAAATGCAAAAATGTTTTGAACCTGATTGTCTGTCTCTGGCTTTTCAACCTGGATGTGCATGCTTTCTTTGATGAAGTGTATCAATTTCTTTACATTCCTAGAGTGAGCTTAAATATATTTCCGTAATGTTTCCTTTCACCATTCTTAATTCTATCCCTTAGTGTCAAAGAGAAAAAATCCAATTATAATATTTCAATCCATCAAGTAATTAAAAATAACTATTTTGTTTATTCTCATTTACATATCTTAGAAAATTTTGTTTTTCATAATTTATAAATGAGAAAACAGAGTGGTACAAATTTGTTCATAACATTAGTTTATGGTTTTAATGTCTACAGGATTTGTAGTGATGTCCTTATTTGGTTTTATTCCTAATGCTGGTTACTAATGATTTTTTTTTTAATCATCCTCATCAAAGTTTAATCAATTTTATTAGAGTTTTGTACAAATAAAAATTTGGCCTTATTGATTTTTTTCTATTGTATGTTAATTTTCTGTTGTACTAATTTCTGTTATCTTTATTATTTGTTTTTCTATTTTTGCATGTGTGTGTTTAATTTGCTCTTATTTTTCCAATTTGTCGAACCAGAGACTTAGATCATTGATTTTTTAGCTCTTTTAAAAATGCGTTTTTGGGCGCCTGGGTAGCTCAAGCCTGTTAAGCGTCTGTCTCTTGATTTGGTCTCAGGTCATGATCTCACAGTTTGTGGGATTGAGCCCCACCTCCAGCTCTTCACTGACTGTGGAGCTTGCTTGGGATTCTCTCTCTCCTTCTCTCTCTCTCTCTCTGCCCCTCCCCACTTCCTCTCCCTTGCTCTTTCACTTTCTCTCCCTCAAAAAAAAATAAACTCAAAAAAGGCATTTTAAGGCTACAGATTTTCCTTTAGGCATAGTTTAGCTGAATGCTATAAGCTTTGATCTGTCATATTTTCATTTTTTATCAATTATCATACTGCATGCTTCAGTGTATATGCTGTTCAAAAACTGGCAGGAGTAATCTATGTTATAGAAGTCAGGATGATTGCTTACCTTTGGGCAGGATGACGTGGTAGTAATGAGGAGTGGTTTGTGAGATTCTCCTGGGGTTCTGGTAATGTTCTATTTCATGACCTGACTTGTGATTCTATGGGTATAAATACTTTGTAACAATTTATTTAGATGTGTTTGTGATTTGCTTACTTTAAAAAATCCCTGTATTATTTGAATAAGATTCTTTTAATGTTAATAATAAACTACCATAAATAAAAATTGGATGTTGATGAGAGTTTGAAATACATTTTAAAAATGTTAGGTTTCATTGCAGAAGGAATTGCTACGTAAATGTACAATCTTAAAAGGGTTAAATTCAACATAAATAAAAAGCTAGCTCTCCAATTTCAATAAAGATCCAATTGAAAAGATCAGAATAAATTCCAGTTTTTTTTTCTTTAATGCTTATGCAGGTACTTTAGTTTTTTTTCCCACTCAAAAGATTATCAATTTTTCCATTTATTAGTTTTCATTTTATTAATTTCCAGATTAAGAAATACTAGAAGAGTGCCTGGGTGGCTCAGTAGGTTGAGCGTGTCACTTGATGTTGGCTCAGGTCATGATCCCAGGGTTGTGGGATCCAGCCCTGCGTCTGGCTTGTTGCTGAGCATGGAGCCTACTAGAGATTCTCTCTTTCTCTCCCTTCGCCCCTCTACCCTGCTTGCTCTCCCTCTCTCTCTTTCTGTATATGTGTGTGTGTGTGTGTGTGTGTGTGTGTGTATACACATATATATTATGAAATAAAAATAAAAATAAGAAATACTAGAATGCCAGGGCACCTGGCTGGCTGAGTTGGGTAAGCCCCTCGTCATGATCCCATGGTTCATGAGACAAAGCCCAGTGTTGGTACTGTGCTGGCAGTGTGGAACTTGCTTAGTTTTTCTGTCTCCCTTTCTCTCTCTCCCTCCCCCACGCTCTTTCTCTCTCTCTTTCAAAATAAACAAACACCTATTAAAAAGAAAAAAGAAATACTAGAAAGCAAAGTAATTAAGCTTAACCTATTTAGGTAGAGCAAAGTTCATAATTAAGCATCCTTAAAATTGTCATAATTGTAACTATTCTGACATTATACAGGATATTAGTAAATTAGAAGTTGGTAGTTGTAGAAATATATCAATACCATATTATCATCAGTCGACTGCATTTTCCCTCTTTTACCTGAGTTAGGTCTTAGAAATACAAGGTTGAACCTGATCTTTATAGTTGTCATACTTCAATTAAAATATGTTTTAATGGACTACTTCGTGCCCAAAGTCTAATAAAAGAGGTTTTGTTTATTGTATAAATGATAAAAGATCATCTTAACTTTAGCTTTGCTTCCTGACATATCTAGTGTTAATTATAATCTCTATATTTTATTTACAGTCCTTATTTCTTCCTCCGTCCTCCTGTCTTTCCTTGAAGTCTCACTTCTTCAGGCAACCCCCAGCTCTACATACAGATTATATTAATCCCCCTGTGTATACACTTTCCTAACAACCTTCATCTACAATGTGCTTCTCATTTGTACTTATTTGTTCAGTGTGAACTCTCTTCATAGACTTTAAACTTCCCAAGGACCAAGCCCTTGGCTGTGTTTTGCACCAGTACATATTTTAGCACCTAGTAGAGTGTGTGGTTTATAGTGAATTTCAATAAAATATTAATGGAATAGGCGGATGAAATGTGCATGTTCTAAGTAATATAGGATTATCTTAGATACTTTGTTTACTGATTCTTGAAGGACTGTCAAATTTTGGTTCTTCTGGAGAATCTGAGAGAATCAGGACTTTAATTTTTTTAATTCATTAATTTTTGTTTTAATCTTGAGAAGTTTTGATGCAGTTGCCATAAGCCCACCATTTTGGGAGGCATGAGAGTACACAATGGTTCTCACCACATTTTTAATTCCTCTAAGGTATTCAAAGCTGGAAAATAAATTACTTTCTAGCCTTGATCCATAGAAGGCTAGGAGTGGGAAACAAAAGGGAAAAGGAAACTGACAGCAGAGATTTTTGCTCATGTGTATGAAAACTCTTCAGGAGGAGAATCTCAAGCCTTTTCATGAAACCCAATGTCTTCCTTCTGCAAGATTAAGGTCATCATTTGATTGGAGATTATTTGAAACCTTACTCAACACACATTTCCTGTACCCCATTTACTTTGAATTACAATTGTAAACCTGATTGTTTGATATATTAAAGCAAGGTGGATGCAAACATATGCTAAACATTATTCAAAAAATTCAAGTACATGTTACTTAAAAACTGTATTAAATATGAAACCAGTTTTTTCTTCTTTTTAAGTTTTTATTTAAATCTAGGTAGATAACATATAGTATTATATTGGTTTCAGGAGTAGAATTTAGTGATTCATCACTTACATATAATAACCCAGTGCTCATCACAAGTGCCCTCCTTAATGCCCATCACCCATTCAGCCCATCCCCACCCACCTCCTCTCCAGCAATCCTGAATGTATTCTCTATAATTAAGAGTCTCTTATGGTTTGCCTCCTTCCTTTTTTTTCCCCCGTTCCTCAGGATCATCTGTTTTTTCCTTAAATTCCACATATGAGTGAAATCATATGGTATTTGTCTTTCTCTGACTGACTTATTTCACTTAACATAATACACTCTAGCTCTATCTACAGATTTGTAAATGGCAATATTTCATTACTTTTTTTAAAGTTTATTTTTTGAGAGAAAGAGAGAGAGACTGCATAAGTGGGGGTGGGGGAGCAAGAGAGGGCAACAGAAGAACTGAAGCAAACTCCTCACTGCAGCAGAAAACCTGATGTGGGGCTCGAACTAACAAACTGCAAGATCATGACGGAGCTGAAGTCAGACACTTAACTGACTGAGCCACCTAGGCACCCCAAGATTTCATATTTTTGATAGCTGAGTAATATTCCATTGTATATGTATATATACCACATCTTTATTCATAGCTGATGGACGTTTGGGTTCTTTACATAATTTGGTTATTGTTGATAATGCTGCTATAAACATCAGGGTGTATATGCCCCTTCAAATCAGTATTTTGGTATCCTTTGAATAAATACTTAGTTGTACAATTGCTGAGTTGTAGAATAGTTCCATATTTAGCTTTTTAAGAAACCTCTATACTGTTTTCCAGAGTGGCTGCACCAATTAAAACAAACACGCAAACAAACAAACAAATAAAAAGAAACCAATATTTGAATAGTATTTGTGTCATCTAAAAAAATGCAAAACTAGAATTGTTCTTGTTTTGATGTATCTTCTTGGACATAAGAAGCTCTTCTCAGTTAGAAGTACTAACAGGAATGTATTTGTGAGTTGTGAAGCAGATGGCTTTATAACTAAAGCTTTTTTTTTTTTTTCTTTCAGTGTAGCATTGTTTAGGTAAAAATCCAAACCACACCAGTTTTTAACATTTAATGACTAAGAGTATTCTACAAAATTATTTACCTAAATGATTATTTAAGGTAATTCCTTTATAAGATTATTTGTAGATGACAGGTAATACAAAATGGCTCTTTAGAGTTACTAATAGTTTGATATCAACAAGATCTTGATTAAATGGAGCAATAGATGGAAATTTTGGCAGAGCTGTTGCCAAAGAGAATTATACAAATTATCACGTTTGTTTTTAGAATAGGCATAGCACTTACATTTAAATATTGGATCTAGTCATGATCTTTCCAAAAAAGTAATTACTCTAGACTGTATCTCAGGAAATATCTGAGTAATCACCAGTGTATGAACAAAACTTACATATAATTAAATTTTTAAAAATTTGATGGGAACTATTGAAAGTGTAGAAACAATCTGCAAAAACTTGACTTAAATGTTCTGACATTGTATGTCTTTCTCGTTAGATACCTTCACTTTTCTTATTTTTGTTTTCTTTTTATAGATAGATATTTTAAAATGTCTCTTGTATCTCAGCTGGGTGTACAAAGAACACAAGAATGTCTTTTCCACCGTGTGTCATTGTTCCAACTACAGGTTAGGAATAGGAAAGGGAAGATGGAAATATCAACTGAAGAAAGTAAGGTGTGCAAAGAGTTGATGAAAATCTTGTTTTATAAGGGCTATATTTCCTATAAAGTTGAAATCTAAACCTGTACATAGATATTACTCTCTCAAAATTCTTTTTTTTTTAATTTTTTAAATGTTTGTTTATTTTTGAGAGACACAGACAGAGCACGAGCAGGGGAAGGGCAGAGAGAGAGGGAGACACAGAATCCGAAGCAGGCTGCAGGCTCTGAGCTGTCAGCATAGAACCTGATGCGGGGCTGGAACCCAGGAATCGTGAGATCGTGACCTGAGCCCAAGTCTAGACGCTTAACCCACTGAGCCACCTAGGCACCCCATCAAAATTCTTTATACAACAGTTTATAATTCAGTCCATGATTTGAAAGAAGTTATATTCAGTTTCAGCACTATTGAAATATATTAAATATTTCTGAGGGACTGAAAAAATCTTTCCCATTGTATTACATTTTTATCGAATTTTGGAACAGATGTTTTCATTCTGTATATGGTTAAGTATAAAGAGCTTTGTTATATTATGAACACTATATTTTTTAGAAAGAAAAAAATTAGCTTAACAATTTGCCATGATAACGCAGCATAACTGGACATGCCTGATTTGACTTCAGAAAGAGTATATTTAAAGAGCCATAAAAATAGTATGATAAAGTCCATCTTCTGATAATAATCTTGATTCCAACAATTCAACATCAACGGAATGCTACCCTAGAACTAGAATACTTCTTACATGAGAAAAAGGTATCATTCACAATTACAGAAGTATGACTTCTTCATTTTCAAAATGCATGCCCTTAAGTTTAAAGACTTTCAGCATCTTTTATTCTTTCCATGAATCTGGAAGACAGTCAGAAGTTGCCCGGAGGTTATCTTTAAATACATTTCTTGGGGTGCCTAGGTGGCTCAATCAGTTGAACATTCAACCTCGGCTCAGGTCATGATCTCCCAGTCGGTGAGTTCAAGCCCTGCGTTGGGCTTTGTGTTGACAGCTCAGAGTCTGGAAACTGCTTTGGATTCTGTCTCCCTCTCTCTCTGCCCCTGCCCTGCTCGTGATCTGTCTCCCTCTCTCAAAAATAAATAAACATTAAAAAAATTAAATAAATTTCTAAACAATACCAGAAAATGTTATTTTATGTACTTGTCAATATTTGACTCTAAACTTTTATTTGCATATCAAAAATTGTGTCCAAAATTGCTTTAGAAGCTATGGTTTAAAATGACAAAAAGGTGAAACATTGTTTTGAGGAGCCATCCAGAAAGCTAACTTTTAAATAGAATAACCACCTCCCCTTGTGCACTCACCATCCAACTTCAGCAATTTTGTCAATTCTGTTTTATTTACCATCACATATTTGTTTTTAAACTGAAATATTTTAAAGAAAATCTCAAAAGACATTGTGTTCAGTCAGCATGCTTCTTAAACTGATAAAAAAACCATATTTTTAACTTAGCTGCCATTCAATATAATTATTTTCTCAATGTTTAGATGTTGAAAAATATAAAATATTCTGAAAAGTTGTTAGACTAGTTCGATGAACACCTGCATATCTTTGCTTTATTTAGATTCAGCAACTGTCAAAATTGGCCATATTTTCCTTTTCTTTTATGTCACTTTTTCTTGCTCAGGATGTGCGTGGGCTCTCTCTCTCACACATGGTGATCACTTTGTAACATACACACATGTCGAGTCACTGTGTTACACACTTGGAACCAGTATAATATTGTATGTAAACTACACCTCAGTAAACAAAGTGTGTTGCTTCATGGGTTTATTTAGCACTTTATTTCCTCGCCATTCCTCCCCTCCCCCGCAGGAGAATTACATGGATGAAACACATCATAAAATATATATTGACAATTGTGATGAACATAGCATAATGTGTAGATTTGTTGAACCACTATGTTATATACCTGAAACTAATGTAGTATTATGTGTCAACTGTGCTTCAATTAAAAAAAAAAAAAGATATGTTGATGTAAATTTGTTTCATTATTGGTGATGTTACATTTTCTCATTTGGTTAAGATTGTGTTCACCAGATTTCTCCATTGTAATTTTTCCCTTTATAATTATAAGTATTATGTGGAGTGAAACTTCAAGAATATGTGAATATCTTGTTCCCCAACAAATTTTACTCAATAGTAAATGATCTTTATTATATTATCTCATGTCCAATCAGTGTTCAAAATTTCCCACCTGCCTCATAAATATTTTGAGTTATTTTGTTTGAATCATGATCCAGACAAGGTTTAGACATTCTGTTTCATTTTGATGTATCTTAAATTTCTTTTAGTCTCTAGAGTCTCTCTTCCCATTTTCCACACACTATCTCTCATTTCATGTCTTCCATTGCTTTATTAGAGAAATTGAGTCAGTTGCCTTATAGAGTGATCATTTTTTTGTGTGTATTGTATTCAAATTGATTTTCTGTTTCCCATATAAACTGGTAAACTGTAAACTGGTATTGAGATCTAGACATTTGATTAAATTCCATTTAAGATTTTAATGGCACTTACTTTAATTTCTTTTAACGTTTATTTATTTTTGAGAGAGAGAGACAGGGCACGAATAGGGGAAGGGCAGAAAGGAAGGGAGACACAGAATCTGAAGCAGGCTCCGTGCTCCGAGCTGTCAGCATAAAGCCCGCTGCGGGGCTTGAACCCATGAACCAACCATGAGATCATGACCTGAGCTGAGGTCAGATGCTCAACTGACTAAGCCACCCAGGTGCCCTTAATGGCACTTACTTTAAAAGTGGTGCTGAGGGGTGCCTGGGTGGCGCAGTCGGTTAAGCGTCCGACTTCAGCCAGGTCACGATCTCGCGGTCCGTGAGTTCGAGCCCCGCGTTGGGCTCTGGGCTGATGGCTCGGAGCCTGGAGCCTGTTTCCGATTCTGTGTCTCCCTCTCTCTCTGCCCCTCCTCCGTTCATGCTCTGTCTCTCTCTGTCCCAAAAATAAATAAACGTTAAAAAAAATTTTTTTTTAAATAAAAAAATAAATAAATAAATAAAAGTGGTGCTGAGAACTTTCAATATGTCTCTTAAAGGAAGAATCTTAATTGATTTTATTCTGCAATGGTGTGACCAAAACCAACACAATTCAAGGCAGTGACTATGTATTCACTGCTTGTGTGGAGAATGCCACCACTCTCGGTCTTACTTCACTGCTTAAGTAGTGGGACAAGTCTTCAAATCAACATTTCCTTGCCCATAAGCATTTTACCATAGTTTATGACCAAAAATTGAGAGGAGAGTAACAGAAAATGTATCTGTGCATGCAAGTTTAAGATTGAAAGTGGGGAATTCTGAGCAACAGCTACTTTGTCCTGTAAAAGTCCTATTTCTCCTGTCTACATAGCACGTGAAGAAATGGAGAGGACTTTGAGAGCAGGGCAAGAGAAATCTTCCAGTTGAGCAGTTATATAACAACTAAAACTGTACTACTTCATTTACATAGATATAATGCAATGGGTTTTAAAAAAAATGATAGACTTATTAATTTTCAGGACTAAGGGGACAATACTATTGGCCACTCAGCTTTTGCCTGAGTATTTCCAATCGAAGTGTGCCTACCCCTTTCTGAGAAAAAGATACCTCTACTGTTAGTTTATCTCAAAGAATACCATTTTTTTCTTATGTTGTCATGAAACCAGTCATCCTATAAACTCCACATTTATGTCTTACTTATGCTTTTCTGTGAAAACTCAGAGTTCCCTTTCTCATCTATGTGACAATCTGTTAATAATTGAAAAGCACAGCTATGGTTCCCCCTGTCTTTTCAGAACACAAGTAACCAGACCCTTACCCAGAGATCTGTCATGTCACAAACTCAGATACCTGTGGAGGCCAGGCTATAGCAGGAATGTGTGATGTTGGCTAGACTAAGATGGAAAATTCATAATGTAAAGAAGGTAGGTGTCAGCTTATGGCGTTCGTGGATTGTCACCAAGGTGAAAATGTGGGACTTAATGCTACCAGATCTTTGAATTCCCAATAAAAGTTGGAAACATGGTTTGTATGAGAAATCTCCTGATTTCTAAACATTAGTATACATTCTAAACTTCAAAGCACTGTGTAGTTTAGCACTGTGAAGCCAAATAAAATACATTGGAATGGTCAGATTCTGTTTGTCAATTGCCAGTTGTGACTTGTGTTGTAATCATTCTAAAAGTGACAGGTATCCAGACTCCTGGGTTGCTTCCTTTGGAGGTACTGTAATTCACCCATCACCTTCTTAGAATAGGGTTCACGGAGTTGAAACCAGTCATGTTCTGGTGCCGAGCAGAAGACTGTCACTTCTATGAACTCAGTCTAGATTTTGCTCTCTTTTTACCACTTCTTTTTATCCTTACCTTATTTCAGAATGGTCTGCTAGAACATCCAGATCCTTTTCACATTATCTGGTACGAAGCCATCTGATGCTTCTGCACATAGTTTTCTTCCCAATAGCCCAACCTTCTATCTGTTTTTAAAATTTACCAGTTTGTTATTTTAAAACTTTCACATGGCAGCTGTATGTTTTTCTTTAAGTAAGTTCACTTACCTTTGAAGAAATAAGAGCTCATAATGGGTAAAATCTAAACTATTTTTCTACGTGTGACTTAAAGAAAAAAGGTTGGGTGGATCATAGCAATATGACAAAGATTTGTTACCTAAACGTGTCATTGGATAAGCAATGCTTTTTTGTTTCAGCTATTTAAGGAAGTGGAATAAACATTTTGGTAAGTTAGAAACATGTTGTTGAATTTTGTATTTGGCAGGATAGACTGAATCTCAGTCTGATTATCTTATATAAGCTATTGCAATATCCATTAAAAAGTCATTCTGGTAATGGCAACAAATGTGCAAATGTTGCTTCTTTTACAAACGATGAAATACTACTATAATAGTTGTTATTATCTCATTAGCTAAGATCCCAAGCAATTTTTGTTTGTGTTTAAAAAAAAAACTGTTTCTAATTTAAGATCACTCTTTCCTGGATGCCAATACAAATTTTGATAAAATGAGTGGCTTTATTTTCTATACAGTTACAATTAATCAGCTTGTTTAATGTCTTAATGCAAGTGTGATTTTTAAGATGGAATAAAAAATAACTTATTTATTTATTTATTTATTTATTTATTTATTACTTATTTATTTAAAACTTTACATTTTTAGGGGCGCCCGGGTGGCGCAGTCAGTTAGGCATCCGACTTCAGCCAGGTCACAATCTCGTGGTCCGGGAGTTCAAGCCCCGCGTCGGGCTCTGGGCTGATGGCTCAGAGCCTGGAGCCTGTTTCCGATTCTGTGTCTCGCTCTCTCTCTGCCCTTCCCCCGTTCATGCTCTGTCTCTCTCTGTCCCAAAAATACATAAAATGTTGAAAAAAATTTAAAAAAAAAAATAAAACTTTACATTTTTAAGCAATCACTATACCTAACATGGGGCTTGAACTCATGAACCCTAATCAAGGGTTGTGTGCTTTTCTGACTGAGCCAGCCAGGCAGGTGTTCCAACATCATACATTTAAATGTCAAAATATGATTGACACCAACACCAATTTTTAGAGTTTTCAGTAGCGATTATTCTTTAGCAACAACTACATTAAAAAAAAAAAAGAAGCTAGAGTCTTACATTTTTATTTCATGTTGCAAAGTTCAATTTTATTTCTAATTTTTGTTAGTACATATTTTGTTATGTATCTTATTGCAAAGTAAAATTGCAACATTATTTCACATTCTTTCTCTTCAATGTTTGATATCAGGACTTTAAAGGATGAAAATCTGATTGTCTAGAATAATGAAATGTGTGATAATGAAACTAGGCATCTGAAATTCAATTTAGGTTCTGAAATTTAAATTTTACTCCCAGTTGTTGATATATTCTTCCACTTCTCTAGAAACACAACCAAAGCATATTCCTCTTAAAGAAGCATAATCATCAACTCTAACAATGTTCACTCAAGGGAGAAAAAGTCACATAGAAGTTGAATGCTATTTTATTTTTGTCCCTTTAAGTGTCCTACATTTTTCATAAAAATGAGACCATGATTATAAAGACATTTTTATGTAAATCTAGATTTTATGTCAATCAGCAGTCAGGCTTATAAAAAGATGACTGTGGGTCTTAAAATAATGTATGTGATGTTATCATTGGTGTTATATTTATTCATGTCACCTAGTTCATTATGTTTTTTTTTTTTAAAGTGCTAATAGTAAACTACTCACAAGAATGGACTTGGCCAGCATATGGACAGAAAGGGGTCTGCGTGTGTGCACTGATGGGAAACATATATTACCTTCCTACACAATATTTACTGTTGGTATTTTTGCCCAAGTTAAATACTTGCCAAATTAAATACTGTTGGTATTTTTGCCCAGAGTTAAAGTACTCTGTTTATGATTAAACACAAAAAACATTAAAGGTATAATGAGGCCAGATGCCAACTTCAAAGTAACAAGAGTATAGGACACATTGAAAAATCTTGAGTTTTAAAGGTTAAATTAAAAAAAAAATAATGTTTATTTTTGAGAGAGAGAGACAGAGTGTGAGTGGGGGAGGGGCAGAGAGAGAGGGAGACATAGAATCCAAAGCAGGCTCCAGGCTCTGAGCCATCAGCACAGACCCTGACGTGGGGACCCACAAACTGTGAGATCATGACCTGAGCTGAAGTAGGACGCTTAACCAACTGAGCCATCCAGGCACCCTTAAAGGTTAATTTTAAGACAAAGAATTATTCAGTGGTTTCATTTAAAAGTAAAAACATGAAGGGGCGCCTGGGTGGCTCAGTCTGTTGGGCGGCCGACTTCAGCTCAGGTCATGATCTCATGGTTCATGGGTTCAAGCCCTGCGTCAGGCTCTGTGCTGACAGCTCCGAGCCTGAAGCCTGCTTCGGAATCTGTGACCCCACGCCCCCCTCTGTGTCCCCTTCCCAGCTCATTCTCTGTCTCTGTCTCTCAAAAAATAAATGAAAAAAGTTAAACAAATTTTAAAGTAAAAAGATAAGGAGTAGATTGTCCACTGTTCAAATCAGTACGAGACAGTTTTCCTGAGGGCAGTGTAATGACTTTTTCCGGGAGGGGGTACAAAACCCAGAGTATGTTTGTCATTCCAACACATTGGTCTGTGTTATCATGACATGACTAAAAAGGCTAGAATGTTTCCCTTTACTTTCAATCAGCAGCATTTGAGCAAATTGGTAAATTTCCCTACGTTTCCAAGCATAATTGCCCAGAATTTGGGAATCCCTGAAATTTGGGCACTGGCTGAGTGTGCTTGCGGACAGAGGAGAAACAAATGATAGGGCCTCAGCCAAGTTCAGTCTACTCACTGGGTGGTCTGTGGGCCAGTCCACGATAAGAACAGAAGTTGAGAGTAGGCATTGAAAAAGTTTCATGCCACTTTAACATTGCTGCTATTTCTAAGCATGTGACCAGTGGGCTGATTTGTTAAATCTAATCATAAAGTAATTGAGCTTATTTTCTGTATATCTTGCTTCTCACTTTTACTTCGTTTTTATGATTCATCCTCACTGCCTTTCACAAAGTAGTGGTATGCAACACATTGGAAATTAAAACAAAACAACAAAGATTCTTCACCACAGTTTGAGAAGCACTGATCTAAATGCTAACCACCCGGAGCCAGAATCCACCATGGAAGTGTCAGGACTGTCCCACACTGAACTACTAGTGGCCTGGCTTCACAGATGCCAACACTGTGTAAAAATGCTAGTTATTAACTTCTTAATTCACTGCTCCTTCCCAACTTAATTAGGGTGATCATTTTAGGGATGAGGATGGAAAGTGCCAAGTGGAATCTGGAACAAAATGGATCTAGGTTCAATCAGGTCTGTAGTTTTATAGCAGAGGCTCAACTTTCTTATCTCTGTGATGTCAGCAGTCTCCCTTGCAGGGTCATTGTTGAGGATCAAAGGAGGTAAGTTATGCAGAGTACCTGGCACATAGTAGGTGCTCAACAAGGGGAGAAAGGTTGGCCTTCTACTATCCTTTCTCCCTGAACACAACATACAGAGTTCAAGGTTGTTTACATAAATGGCTGAAATTGACCCAAAAAGTCCTGATCAACAGTTTTTGCAAATGTGTGTTCATCTTTTAATAGCATCTTTTGGGGGAGTCTTATGTTTTCTTGCTTTTATAAAACTTTTTATGAGTGCAGATTGCTATGAATATACAACCAAAGGAAAGATATAAATCTGTTAGATTTTTTCCCTACCTGCTGAGCCCTATAGGAAAGCTGTGACAGTGGACAAGGGGATAATATCATAAGCCATTATTATTATCTCTATCAATGAAATGATTTATAATGATCACGGAGCAAGCTGTGTGATAATAATGAAGTCATTCCGTACAATTTGTAAAAGCCACATATGGTGATATACCACTTCCTACTGTTTTACATCTATTTATAACTCAATTATCTGGTGCTATTGTTAAGGGAGTTGTTTTGAGATTGAACAGTAACTGAGCCAAGCTATGGCAAAAAAAAAAAAAAAATCTGTAAAAATGCTTTTAGTTCATTCTGTTGCTCTGCAACCCAGTGTCCAAATCTCTTTGATTTGAGCAAGTAGTTTGTGTTTAGCTTATAGATTAAATACAGTGTTTACTTTCATTTTCTACTTGCATGTAGAAAAGTTTTTATATCTGGTGCCATTAGTAGCATGATTGCATTGTTAGATCCAGTGAAGGAATAAATTAGGCTCATTTGAGAAGAACATTTCTTGTCTGCTGCTAGGATACTGTTTCAGAAATTATCATTATGTTGGGTAATGACCACAAAAGTGTTAATGCCCTCAGCAATGTACCTCACTTACTTCCTCAATGACTCATTGGAAATCTAGGTAGCCATATTTTCAATTTATTTTTCTGGCTTTTTTTTTTTTTTTTTAGTTTAAGCACTACAAGTACTAGTTTTCCTCTCTATTGTGTTTGTGCGTGCATGTGTGTTGCACAATTAAGTTGCATACTTTTTAATAGTAGTTTAATGATAGTTACTTTGACAGTTTGAGAATTGATTTTGTTTTTTCTAATTTGCCTTTGTTTATAGTTATGTGAACCTATCAAATTATTTGGCTTTGAAACAAAAACAATTAACAATACAGTGTTTGAATGATGTGGGAGTGTGCCGGATAAATATTTCTTCGAAGAACATTGCAGCAGACTGAAAATGAATCAAACTAATCATTGGTGTCCTACATTCAGAATGCTATTAGGAAATTGTTGCTCATACTAATACATTGTGTTGTGTTGGCTTCTATACAAGTTGACTTGAAGGAATTAACCAACTTTGTTATAAAAGGACAAATCCCTGAAAATACTATCTTCCAAAGCAGAAAAGAAAAAATGCCTTAGTGGAACCCTTGTGGTATTAACAATACTAGCTAGATAATGACAAAATTACCATTCTTTAAATTAGAATACTTGTACTAATGTTGTACTGTGGGAATGTTTAATATATTAAGCAAATTGTCTTCAACACCCTCAAAATGTGTGTAGGATTCCCCCAAGAAACAAGGGTGTTTAATAGGGGACAATGTCAGTCATTGACACCCATTATTAAAATAAGTAAACAAATTAAATTGTAAGATATATATATATACACATATTGAGATATATATACATATATATGTATATATATATGTATATATATACATATATATGTATATATATGTATATATATGTGTATATATATACACACACATACATATATACACATATACATACATACATATATAACTATTTTATTTATTTAAGCTATTTCCTACCCCAGCAAAGGGATGGTCATCATTTGATACAAATAAAGGATACTTAAAGTCCCATATATTTTTCTGGTCTATGAGCAGAGTTATGGTCCAAACCAGAGCTGTGGTCTGTGGTGCCTAGATAGTGGTTCAGGTTTTCCTTAGTCATCTTCATAGTCAGTTGGAAGCTTATTCACACAAGGGTTCTGGAATAGAGCAGGGAAAGAAAGGGCTTGGGCCTGATGTAGAGATAGGAGTAGGCAATGAACTTGGGTCTCTCATGCTCTCCTTAGTGAAACTTCAGGAAGGTGTTCATCATGCCCACTCCCACCAGGGGGTGTTTGACCAAATAGGTGAGAACTTCCCACCTGCAAGATCAACCCCCTTCTACATAGGTACTAGTCAACATAGGCCTCCCCAGCTATGGCTCAGACCAGGCAAGCAGCCCAGGAAACCAGGCCTGCTGTTGTAAGTTTTGGCCCGGACAGCCACACACCCCCAATCTCTTTCATTGTCAATATCCTTCACCATCATGGTACATTTATTACACTGATGAACCTACATTGACACATTATTATTACCCTATATCCATAGTTGACATTAAGTTTCACTCTTGATGTACATTCAGTGTATTTGAACAAATGGATAATGACATGTATCCTTCATTGTAGTATCATATAGAATAGTTTCACTGCCATAAAGATCCTCTGTATTCTGCCTATTCATCCCTATCTCCATCCTAACCTTTGGCAACCACTGATCCTTTTACTATCCCCATAGTTTTGCCTTTTCCAGGACATCATATTTGGAAAAATACAGTATGTAGTCTATTCAGATTGGCTTCTTTCACTTAGCAATGTGCACTTAAGATTCTCCCATGTCTTTTCATGCTTGGTAGCTTATTTCTTTCTAGTGCTGAATAATATCCCATTGTCTGAATGTACCACAGTTTATTTAACCATTCACCTACTGAAGGACACCTTAGTTGCTTCTAAGTTTTGGCAAGGATAAATAAAGTTCCATGTGCAGGCTTTTGTGTGGATATAAGTTTTCAATTTCTCCAAAAATATCAATAAGGACAATTGCTGGATCATATGTTAAAAGTATGTTCGATTTAGCCAAATAGTCTTCCAAGGTGGCTATACCATTTTTCATTCCCATGAGCAATGACTGAAAGTCACTATGGCTCCACATTGTTGCTAGCATTTGATGTTGTTAATATTTTGGATTTTGGCCATTCTAATAGGTATATAGTGGTATCCCATTGTTTTAATGTTTACGGCATTTTTAAAAGGTTAATAATCTCAAAAGTTAATACTCTCAGAATAGAATGAACATCTGTCAAAAGATTTCCATGTCTAGAAAAGAAAGCCTTTTATTACAGTAAAATTTAATTATTTTACAGGAAATTGCTCTAAATATACAGTCATTGGAAAAGTTACTAGAAGAAAAAAAATTGTAGACTAAAGAGACTAAAATAGACTAAAATTTATTATTATCAACCCGATTTATTTTCAAATGCTTGGTCCTAGAAATAAAGGCACTTTTGGCTTTCATTTATATGATTATGAACACTGGTACCTGATGTAAATTCAAATTTAGTACTGAGATAAAAAAAATAAGATAGCTTCTTAATCGGGCAATACATAATTTTTTATTGGCTAGTCCTTTGGCCAGAAGCAAAATAAGGAAACTAGCATTCTGAACTCATTTTTTCATTTGGGAAAAAAGTTCATATTGGGTTAACAAATGCAATTACATTTTATAGCTATAAAATTATTTCAACAGGACCATTAATTGCCCTCATGATATAACAAGTAAAGTTTACTGCTAGCAACAGCTTATTTTGTAATTATCACATGGGAGCATTTTTCCTAAACTCTAATTTCAATAGATATTGGTTTAATTTATCAGAATTTTCCATTATTGTGTTTTTAGGTAATGTATTAAGTTATTACTCAAACACAATGGTGTCTGAGTTCTTATATATTACAGACTGAGTGACAGAAACAGAAACAGAATTATATCTCATTCTAGTGAAAATGACAGCAACATTTTTTTCTCTCTAATAGCATCCTACAGGAGGCCTAAACTGATTTGCACTCTGCTCTCTATTTGTACAGTTAATTAATCCAAAAGAAGTATTTATTAACTTGAATTTTCAAAGTCTGCTTAACTTGAATTTTTAAAGTCATTTTTTAAGATTATGTATCACTTAACAGACAAAAGTGAAAGAAGTCAATGTAGGAACCTGAAATATACTTAATAAGGATAGATATTAACATATGCCCAACTATGAAAACTTATAGTTTCTCTTATTCTCTCTCTCTCTCCCCTCTTTCTCTTTCTCTTTATATATAGATATATAAGGGTGAGGACAATAGAAAGGGAATGAAATCAGATGTTGTAGCAGTCTCCTATAATGGCTGTATCAAATTACCACAAGTGTAATAGCTTAAAACAAGGCAAATTTAGGGGCTGCTGGGTGGCTCAGTTGGTTGGGCGTCCGACTATGGCTCAGGTCATGATCCTGCAGTCTGTGATTTTGAGCCCTGCGTCAGGCTCTGTGCTCAGCCTGGAGCCTGCTTCAGATTCTCTCTCTGCCCTTCCCCCAATCGCACTCTATCTCTCTCTCTGTCTCTCAAAAATATATAAACATTAGAGGAGAGGAGGGAAGATGGCGGCGTAGGAGGATGCTGGGCTCACCGCGCGTCCTGCTGATCACTTAGATTCCACCTACACCTGCCTAAATAATCCAGAAAACCACCAGAGGATTAGCAGAACGGAGTCGCCGGAGCCAAGCGCAGACCAGAGGCCCACAGAAGAGGGTAGGAAGGGCGGCGAGGCGGTGCGCGCTCCACGGACTGGCGGGAGGGAGCCGGGGCGGAGGGGCGGCTCGCCAGCCAAGCAGAGCCCCCAAGTCTGGCTTGCAAAAAGTGGAGCGGCCTGACGGACTGTGTTCCGACAGCAAGCGTGACTTAGCGGCTGGGAGGTCATAAGTTAACAGCTCTGCTCAGAAAGCAGGAAGGCTGGAGGACAAAGGGAAGGAAAGCTGCTGAGCCCCCGGACTACAGAGCTCAGTTTGGTGGGGAACAAAGGCGCTCGCCAGCGCCATCTTCCCCGCCCATCCCCCTGCCAAAATCCCAAAGAGATCCAGTTCCTGCCAGGGAACTTGCTCGCTCCGCGCAAACACCCAACTCTGCGCTTCTGCGGAGCCAAACCTCCGGCAGCGGATCTGACTCCCTGCTGCTGCCACAGGGCCCCTCCTGAAGTGGATCACCTAAGGAGAAGCAAGCTAAGCCTGCCCCTCCTGCCCCTGTGCACCTTGCCTACCCACCCCAGCTAAGACGCCAGATCCCCAGCATCACAAGCCTGGCAGTGTGCAAGTAGCCCAGACAGGCCACCCCACCCCACAGTGAATCCCGCCCCTAGGAGAGGGGAAGAGAAGGCACGCACCAGTCTGACTGTGGCCCAGCAGTGGGCTGGGGGCAGACATCAGGTCTGACTGCGGCTTTGCCCACCAACTCCAGTTATACACCACAGCACAGGGGAAGTGCCCTGCAGGTCCTCACCACGCCAGGGACTATCCAAAATGACCATGCGGAAGAATTCCCCTCAGAAGAATCTCCAGGAAATAACAACAGCTAATGAGCTGATCAAAAAGGATTTAAATAATATAACAGAAAGTGAATTTAGAATAATAGTCATAAAATTAATTGCTGGGCTTGAAAACAGTATAGCTGACAGCAGAGAATCTCTTGCTACAGAGATCAAGGGACTAAGGAATAGTCACGAGGAGCTGAAAAACGCTTTAAATGAAATGCATAACAAAATGGAAACCACCACAGCTCGGATTGAAGAGGCAGAGGAGAGAATAGGTGAACTAGAAGATAAAGTTATGGAAAAAGAGGAAGCTGAGAAAAAGAGAGATAAAAAAATCCAGGAGTATGAGGGGAAAATTAGAGAACTAAGTGATACACTAAAAAGAAATAATATACGCATCATTGGTATCCCAGAGGAGGAAGAGAGAGGGAAAGGTGCTGAAGGGGTACTTGAAGAAATAATAGCTGAGAACTTCCCTGAAGTGGGGAAGGAAAAAGGCATTGAAATCCAAGAGGCACAGAGAACTCCCTTCAGACGTCACTTGAATCGATCTTCTGCATGACATATCATAGTGAAACTGGCAAAATACAAGGATAAAGAGAAAATTCTGAAAGCAGCAAGGGGTAAACGTGCCCTCACATATAAAGGGAGACCTATAAGACTCGTGACTGATCTCTCTTTTGAAACTTGGCAGGCCAGAAAGAGTTGGCACGAGATTTTCAGTTTGCTAGACAGAAAAAATATGCAGCCGAGAATCCTTTATCCAGCAAGCCTGTCATTTAGAATAGAAGGAGAGATAAAGGTCTTCCCAAACAAACAAAAACTGAAGGAATTTGTCACCACTAAACCAGCCCTACAAGAGATCCTAAGGGGGACCCTGTGAGACAAAGTACCAGAGACGTCACTACAAGCATAAAACATACAGACATCACAATGACTCTAAACCCATATCTTTCTAGAATAACACTGAATGTAAATGGATTAAATGCGCCAACCAAAAGACATAGGGTATCAGAATGGATAAAAAAACAAGACCCATCTATTTGCTGTCTACAAGAGACTCATTTTAGACCTGAGGACACCTTTAGATTGAGAGTGAGGGGATGGAGAACTATTTATCATGCTACTGGAAGCCAAAAGAAAGCTGGAGTAGCCATACTTATATCAGACAAACTAGACTTTAAATTAAAGGCTGTCACAAGAGATGAAGAAGGACATTATATAATCGTGACAGGGTCTATCCATCAGGAAGAGCTAACAATTATAAATGTCTATGCGCCGAATACCGGAGCGCCCAAATATATAAAACAATTACTCATAAACACAAGCAACCTTATTGATAAGAATGTGGTAATTGCAGGGGACTTTAACACCCCACTTACAGAAATGGATAGATCATCCAGACACACGGTCAATAAAGAAACAAGGGCCCTGAATGAGACATTGGATCAGATGGACTTGACAGATCTATTTAGAACTCTGCATCCCAAAGCAACAGAATATACTTTCTTCTCGAGTGCACATGGAACATTCTCCAAGATAGATCATATACTGGGTCACAAAACAGCCCTTCATAAGTTTACAAGAATTGAAATCATACCATGCATACTTTCAGACCACAATGCTATGAAGCTTGAAATCAACCACAGAAAAAAGTCTGGAAAACCTCCAAAAGCATGGAGGTTAAAGAACACCCTACTAACGAATGAGTGGGTCAACCAGGCAATTCGAGAAGAAATTAAAAAATATATGGAAACAAACGAAAATGAAAATACAACAATCCAAACGCTTTGGGACGCAGCGAAGGCAGTCCTGAGAGGAAAATACATTGCAATCCAGGCCTATCTCAAGAAACAAGAAAAATCCCAAATACAAAATCTAACAGCACACCTAAAGGAAATAGAAGCAGAACAGCAAAGGCAGCCTAAACCCAGCAGAAGAAGAGAAATAATAAAGATCAGAGCAGAAATAAACAATATAGAATCTAAAAAAACTGTAGAGCAGATCAACGAAACCAAGAGTTGGTTTTTTGAAAAAATAAACAAAATTGACAAACCTCTAGCCAGGCTTCTCAAAAAGAAAAGGGAGATGACCCAAATAGATAAAATCATGAATGAAAATGGAATGATTACAACCAATCCCTCAGAGATACAAACAATTATCAGGGAATACTATGAAAAATTATATGGCAACAAACTGGACAACCTGGAAGAAATGGACAAATTCCTGAACACCCACACTCTTCCAAACCTCAATCAGGAGGAAATAGAAAGCTTGAACAGACCCATCACCAGCGAAGAAATTGAATCAGTTATCAAAAATCTCCCAACAAATAAGAGTCCAGGACCAGATGGCTTCCCAGGGGAGTTCTACCAGACGTTTAAAGCAGAGATAATACCTATCCTTCTCAAGCTATTCCAAGAAATAGAAAGGGAAGGAAAACTTCCAGACTCATTCTATGAAGCCAGTATTACTTTGATTCCTAAACCAGACAGAGACCCAGTAAAAAAAGAGAACTACAGGCCAATATCCCTGATGAATATGGATGCAAAAATTCTCAATAAGATACTAGCAAATCGAATTCAACGGCATATAAAAAGAATTGTTCACCATGATCAAGTGGGATTCATTCCTGGGATGCAGGGCTGGTTCAACATTCGCAAATCAATCAACGTGATACATCACTTTAACCAAAAAAAAGAGAAAAACCATATGATCCTATCAATCGATGCAGAAAAGGCCTTTGACAAAATCCAGCACCCTTTCTTAATAAAAACCCTTGAGAAAGTCGGGATAGAAGGAACATACTTAAAGATCATAAAAGCCATTTATGAAAAGCCCACAGCTAACATCATCCTCAACGGGGAAAAACTGAGAGCTTTTTCCATGAGATCAGGAACACGACAGGGATGCCCACTCTCACCACTGTTGTTCAACATAGTGCTGGAAGTTCTAGCATCAGCAATCAGACAACAAAAGGAAATCAAGGCATCAAAATTGGCAAAGATGAAGTCAAGCTTTCGCTTTTTGCAGATGACATGATATTATACATGGAAAATCCGACAGACTCCACCAAAAGTCTGCTAGAACTGATACATGAATTCAGCAAAGTTGCAGGATACAAAATCAATGTACAGAAATCAGTTGCATTCTTATACACTAACAATGAAGCAACAGAAAGACAAATAAGGAAACTGATCCCATTCAAATTGCACCAAGAAGCATAAAATACCTAGGAATAAATCTAACCAAAGATGTAAAGGATCTGTATGCTGAAAACTATAGAAAGCTTCTGAAGGTAATTGAAGAAGATTTAAAGAAATGGAAAGACATTCCCTGCTCATGGATTGGAAGAATAAATATTGTCAAAATGTCAATACTACCCAAAGCTATCTACACATTCAATGCAATCCCAATCAAAATTGCACCAGCATTCTTCTCGAAACTAGAACAAGCAATCCTAAAATTCATATGGAACCACAAAAGGCCCCGAATAGCCAAAGTCATTTTGAAGAAGAAGACCAAAGCAGGAGGCATCACAATCCCAGACTTTAGCCTCTACTACAAAGCTGTCATCATCAAGACAGCATGGTATTGGCACAAAAACAGACACATAGACCAATGGAATAGAATAGAAACCCCAGAACTAGACCCACAAACGTATGGCCAACTCATCTTTGACAAAGCAGGAAAGAACATCCAATGGAAAAAAGACAGTCTCTTTAACAAATGGTGCTGGGAGAACTGGACAGCAACATGCAGAAGGTTGAAACTAGACCACTTTCTCACACCATTCACAAAAATAAACTCAAAATGGATCAAGGACCTGAATGTGAGACAGGAAACCATCAAAACCCTAGAGGAGAAAGCAGGAAAAGACCTCTCTGACCTCAGCCGTAGCAATCTCTTACTGGACACATCCCCAAAGGCAAGGGAATTAAAAGCAAAAGTGAACTACTGGGACCTTATGAAGATAAAAAGCTTCTGCACAGCAAAGGAAACAACCAACAAAACTAAAAGGCAACCAACGGAATGGGAAAAGATATTTGCAAATGACATATCGGACAAAGGGCTAGTATCCAAAATCTATAAAGAGCTCACCAAACTCCACACCCGAAAAGCAAATAACCCAGTGAAGAAATGGGCAGAAAACATGAATAGACACTTCTCTAAAGAAGACATCCGGATGGCCAACAGGCACATGAAAAGATGTTCAGCGTCGCTCCTTATCAGGGAAATACAAATCAAAACCACACTCAGATATCACCTCACGCCAGTCAGAGTGGCCAAAATGAACAAATCAGGAGACTATAGATGCTGGAGAGGATGTGGAGAAACGGGAACCCTCTTGCACTGTTGGTGGGAATGAAAATTGGTGCAGCCACTCTGGAAAGCAGTGTGGAGGTTCCTCAGAAAATTAAAAATAGACCTACCCTATGACCCAGCAATAGCACTGCTAGGAATTTATCCAAGGGACACAGGAGTACTGATGCATAGGGGCACTTGTACCCCAATGTTCATAGCAGCACTCTCAACAATAGCCAAATTATGGAAAGAGCCTAAATGTCCATCAATTGATGAATGGATAAAGAAATTGTGGTTTATATACACTATGGAATACTACGTGGCAATGAGAAAAAATGAAATATGGCCTTTTGTAGCAACGTGGATGGAACTGGAGAGTGTGATGCTAAGTGAAATAAGCCATACAGAGAAAGACAGGTACCATATGGTTTCATTCTTATGTGGATCCTGAGAAACTTAACAGGAACCCATGGGGGAGGGGAAGGAAAAAAAAAAAAAAGAGGTTAGAGTGGGAGAGAGTCAAAGCATAAGAGACTGTTGAGAACTGAGAGCAAACTGAGGGTTGATGGGGGGTGGGAGGGAGGAGAGGGTGGGTGATGGGTATTGAGGAGGGCACCTTTTGGGATGAGCACTGGGTGTTGTATGGAAACCAATTTGACAATAAATTTCATATATAAATAAAAAAAAATAAATAAATAAAAAAAAAGAAATAAAGCCAAAAAAATATATATATATATATAAACATTAAAAAAATGTTTTTTAAAAATGCAAGTTTATTTTCTTACAGTTTTGGAGGTCAGATGTCCAAAACTGGTCCCACTGGGCTAACATCAAGGCGTTGGCAGAGCTGCCTTATTTTCTGGAGCCTCTAGGGAAAAAAGTCTCATTCTTCCCTTTTTTACATAACATTAAAATGAGACTACAAAAAAGAATGAACTATTTGGATGATATTTTGATACAATATCTTGCCTTAAAATTATGCTTTTACCAAAGGTCATGATTAGACAAGATTAATGAGATTCAGAGGTTGGACATTTGTACTATGGCTTCAAATTTACAATCCTTTTAGATTTGTTCCCTGAATAAAGATCGAAATACAATTTCTCCCATATCAAGTTATTGATACTAGAATAGAAACTCAGTGGCTCTACTGGACCATATTCTTCTGCAACCTGAAATCTTGTAAGCGGAAGTTCCTTGTTTGAATTCTCTGTAGGTGTTGACCTGAAAAGTCACACATAATGAGAGCATTGCTGAAGTAGTAAGCCTGTCATTTTTATAAAACTTCAGCCAATAGTTTCCTGATATCAGCAATAGATTCAAAAGATAGAAGAACAAGTGACTATCCCGAAATCCTATGACCTCAATAGAGTGTGAAATTAATGAATGCAATCCTCAAGAGGGATGGGGTGGTAGAGGCATAGATATTTGCAATTTGTCTGACCGTTTTCAGTAATAGGAAATTACATCGATTCGATAACGAAATGAAATTAATTGATGTCGGTTTGTCAAATATAGTAAATAGCGTTTTATATAAGTGGCAATTTGTACACAGATATGACACAGACAGTTCATGCTCTCATATATTTTAGTGAATCATATCAGTTATTGTAATGTCCCAGATTTTTGAGATTTGCAAACATGTCGTTTTAAAAATACGTGCAGGAAGGTAGTATACAGTGATGGTAGAAAGTACTGACTTTGAAATCTGGCCACCATGTTTTAAATCTAGTTTGACCTATCACTCATGGATAGGTTATTTCACCTGCCTGTGTCTCAGATTCCCCATCTACAAAATGGGCAAAATAATAGCCTTTATATCAATGGGCTACTGTCAAGAATATATGAGAATTACATGTGAAATATGTAGCAAATGGACTACATTTGATAAACAAACAAAAATATTAACTATTACTCTATAGAAGTTGACCTTATTGTAGATGTTTAATCTAGATTATATGATACTCAAATTCATGCTCAAGAAAAAAAAATCATGAATTTTTCTTGCAATTAAGGAAGTCCAAGAAAAAGAAGTAGATTTTGTTATATCCTTGTTTTAAGCCAACATCAACTTTTAGTCTTCAAACTTTAAGAAACAAACAGTCATGGTTTTGTTAATTGGAAATCTTGTGTACAAATATTCAAAGATGTCAGCAAAAAGACATGAGATGTTCTAAAATTTTAATAACCAAGTATGTTTGTTAATAGACTTTGAAAAGTTCATTTTATTAAATTTGACTTTTATGCTAAATTTAACTTTTGTTTAAGAACTTATTTGCTTATATATATTGACTTTAAGTAGTGCCATCAGTATATTCCTTCTGATGCCAGGGATAAATATTTTTAATACCTAAAACTCGATCACGAGCCTGGGTGAGTCAGTCAGTTAAGCGTCCAACTTCAGCTCAGATCATGATGTTGCGGTTCATGAGTTCAAGCCCTGCGTTGGGCTCTGTGCTGACAGCTCAGAACCTGGAGTCTGTTTCAAATTCTGTCTCTCTCTCTCTCTCTCTGTGTCCCTCCCCAACCCATGCTCTGTCTGTCTCTCTCTCTCTTTCTCAAAAATAAATAAACATTAAAAAAAAAAAACCTAAAACTGGATCAAAATCGGAAGTAGGAATTACTAAGACCAGCTTCTAGTGTGAATGTTTTTTTAAGTACATGTCCCCTGCCTATTCATCACATCAGGAAGCCAGTGAAAGGAGACATTCGTTGGTTGGGATTAGACACCAGTATCTGGGCACTTCAGCAGATTGTACTGGAAGATTTGAAGGGGAGGAAATGGTCACTTTAGTGCAAATTATTCTTGGCTATGGAATCAAAAGTGATTAGGCTGTAAATCTTATTCTCTCTTCTATCATGGAGATTTTCTTCTACTTCTGTCATTGATTTTCTTTTATTGGTTGTCAGTTTATGTTTTTAAATGTCTTTTCTTCATAATATAATTCTATGAAGCTATATATGATTAATTCCATTGCTGTTAAAGAAAGGTTTCCTTAAAACATATTGTAAATTTACAATCAGGAAAGAATAAAGTCATAGAACTAGTGGTATGCAGTTTGTACAGGGAGCTCTGGTTTTTACTCCTCTTGGTCTATGATGACCTTAAATTATACTGAGCTCCTCAGACTCTGTTCCCTGTATGATAGGTAGCAGTGAAGCCTGATCTTTACATGAAGAAAAATAAATAAATAGAAGAATGTGGGAGAGAAGTTATAACAGAAATTTTTTCCTTATTATAAGCAAACCACTTTATAGAGTTGTGCTGGTGTAAACACCAGAGAGAAAGGGTATGTTATAGAGTTATCATGATACTTCATGGGTTGTTGATGAGTTTTCACCATAGGTTGCAAGACCACATAGCATGCTTTTCCCTAAACATGACTATTATTTCCTGTTTTCATGGGGTATAAAATGTTGTTTCTATATGGCATGGTACATCTTAACCTATGAGCTGGAAGAGAAAAATATGTTCTTTGAATTGTGCATCCTCCTGATGAAATTGTGGCTGTCAATCTAAACTTTGTGTTGTCATTATTGGTCATTTTTAGTGACAAATGAAACCTTTCTAAAAGAAACTTAATAGTACCTTGGGTCTAACCGGCAAATGTGATTGCAGAACACTGAGACTGGAAGAAGTATCTTGTACATTAGGTTGATATTGTAAAATCACAGTTGAATTAATTTTGCACTCTTAGGATGAAAATACTCTTGATGTGTGAGACTTCCAAGAAGACTTGCTTTCTGTTATTTATCTGTTATGTTCCAATACTCCAGTTTTTAATTCACTTAACTCATGAAAAATAATTCCAGGCCTATTTGTGACAACATGGATGGACCTAGTGGGTATAATGCTAAGTGAAATAAGTGAGAGAAAGACAAATACCATAGGCGTTCACTTATACGTGGAATCAACAAAACAAAACAAAACAACTCAAATGAACAATAAACAATACCAGTACAGACTCTTTTTTTTCAATATATGAAGTTTATTGTCAAATTGGTTTCCATACAACACCCAGTGCTTATCCCAAAAGGTGCCCTCCTCAATACCCATCACCCACCCTCCTCTTCCTCCCACCCCCATCAACCCTCAGTTTGTTCTCAGTTTTTAAGAGTCTCTTATGATTTGGCTCTCTTCCACTCTAACCTCTTTTTTTTTTCCTTCCCCTCCCCTATGGGTTTCTGTTAAGTTTCTCAGGATCCACATAAGAGTGAAACCATATGGTATCTGTCTTTCTCTGTATAGCTTATTTCACTTAGCATCACACTCTCCAGTTCCATCCATGTTGCTACAAAGGGCCATATTTCACTCTTTCTCATTGCCACGTAGTACTCCATTGTGTATATAAACCACAATTTCTTTATCCATTCATCAGTTGATGGACATTTAGGCTCTTTCCATAATTTGGCTATTGTTGACAGTACAGACTTTTAAACACAGAGAACAAATTGATGGTTGCCAGAGGGAAGCGGGTAGGGGATGGGGAAATAGATAAAAGGGATTAAGAAGTACAAACTTCCAGTTATAAAATAAGTCATGGAGATGAAAAGTACAGCATAGGAATATTGGCTATAATATTGTATAATGTTGTATTGTGACAGATGGTGACTATGCTTATTATGGTGAGCACTGAGTAAGTAATGTATAGAATTGTTGAATCAATATGTTGTACACTTGAAACTAATAAAACATTGTATGCCAACTATACTTCAATAATGATAATAAAACAATTTCAGGCCAAACTCGTTTTCCTTACTTACCATGTCAAGTTTAACTTTATCTTCAGTAATGTTTTCAGATATTAAATGGGACTGCTTGACCTCTGTCAGAACATGGCATTTCATGAGTACTATTCTATCAACAACAAAATAGTGGGCTGGAGGTACCTGGGTGGCTCAGCCTGTTAAGTGTCTGATTCTTGATTTTGGCTGAGGTCATGATCTCACAGTTTGTGGGATTGATCCCCACATCAAGCTCTGAGCTGACAGCGCGACAGTGTGGAGCCTGCTTGAGATTCTCTTATCCTCTCTCTCTACCCCGCCCTGCTTGTGTGCCGACACACACGTGTGCGTGTAGTCTCTCTCTCTCTCTCAAAAAAATAAACTTAAAAATAATAGGAGCCTGGCTCAACTTAGTCTCATTTCTCTTTATTCTTCTGAATATCCCTTCAGTTCATTTCAGAAAAACCTAATTATTATCTATTGTATGCAGTTTTCTAAAACTGAGGGTCCTTTCCTTAGCTGCTGAATACTTTCTTTCATTGACTTAATTATGCTTTCAAAGGTACGTGGTGTCAGGTAAGAAATAACACGTTCAATAATGCTAATTTATTGACATTTATACATAAGTACAATATTTTTTATAATGTACTTCTGTTGTAAACCTGAGTATGTCACATGTTTTTTGGTTTTTTGTTTCAATACATTTTCACCTTAGCTAGGGTGGCCATATAATTTATTGTCCATAACAGAACACTTTGAGTTTGAAAGAGGAAGTTACTAATAATTATGCCAGGTCAATAGATACAAACTGAGCCGGTCCTGGGAAAACTATGTTCTCTGGAGGAAATCCAGGTCACCACCTGTTTTTCAATATCCCAGAGACTAAGAGTAATGTTTTTCATTCTTTGATGGCTGGAAAAAATCAAGAGAAGAATAATATTTCATGACATATTAAAGTTATACAAAATAATTTGTGTCCATAAATAGAGTTTTATTGGAACACAGTCACATCAAATCATTTATATATGGTGTATGGCTGCTATCATGCTACAATGGCAGAAACACAGCATATTGCCTAGAATATTTACTGTTTTAATCTTTAGAGAAAAAGCGCACTGACCCCTGAGGCAGAATAATCCCAACCATAGCCCAACTGAGACCATTCATTTCAATTGGACAGGATCTTTCTTTTCGAATAGTGCCAGTTAAGTGGCATGTCTGCAAAGAATGCTTGCATGTATTATGATAATACGTATTATGATAATACGCACGATAGTACTGATGCCAATGCCAATGATGATGTTTCTGGTAATATATTTACCTACCCTGTAGTTTCCTATGGACGAGAAACTCTTCCAGGTCATATTTTTGGATCTGCTAGTCCTTTAGTCCTTCGACAATATACTTTTGCACATAATTTTTCAAGCTGTTAATTTGTTTTATGAATAAAAAATAGGTTTCTCTTCAGGAACCAGACTGCTTCCATTTTCTCTGACAAAAAAATTGTCAGGCAACCTTGAAAACAATTTTGAGTTTTTGTCTGAATGCTTTTAAAAGTGTGGGGTAGAGCAATATTTTAAAGTAACCTCATTCTGTCTCTTTGGTATTGAATTAAAGGAGTTACAGGAATTCTAGCTCTTTGTCCAATAGGCCAGATAAATTTCCTCTTTAAAGTGAGTCATTTATTTGTTGGCTAATTAACAAGTCATGTGCTCTCATAAAAGTTAACACAATTGGCTCATTTGCAGCATCGTTGTCTATTAAGTTTAACTGAAATTGTGAGCTTATTGAGCCTACTTACCATCTTCTAGATTAAGTTGGATTTG
Source organism: Herpailurus yagouaroundi (assembly GCF_014898765.1). Classification (NCBI taxonomy): domain Eukaryota; kingdom Metazoa; phylum Chordata; class Mammalia; order Carnivora; family Felidae; genus Herpailurus; species Herpailurus yagouaroundi. The sequence continues at coordinate 59,558,397 of NW_024412388.1, forward strand.
CCAGTAGGCACATGTAGAATATTTTTAGGAACTACACAAAATACAAAAATCTGTATATCTAGAAATTAAATTAACTGGAACTTAAATTACCATCTGAAAAACAACAGATACATTGTTCTTGTACATTTGTTTACTGATTAGATGGTTCAGTGTTGTCTCCTGTGAAACGCAATACAGCTAGCAAACGGCAGCCAGTGTGAGCTGGAGGCTGGTGAGGAATGAGGTCTGAATTAGTATTCTCCTGGCACCAAAAATGTGCCATTCATATCTTTTCACTTAAAACACTAATTGCATATAATAATTCTAGGTTTTAGTTTTAAAAAGAACCCTTCATGTATAGGGTACGGTAGAACTATTCAGTTCATATGTCAACCCTAATTAAAACCTATCTCAGAATTCATTAAAATCAGGCTCAACTGTTTAACATCTCTTACAGCAGTGCACCTTTAGATGAAAAAACACTGCACTCTCCATTTTTTTCCCTTTTCAGTCTTTGTTGTGTAATTAATAGAAACCATTAATTTGGAAGGATGGAGTAAAAATGGAATAAATAGTATAGGCTTTGTGTAATTCTCTAAAGGTTTTCTATGTCATAATCAAGGTGAAGAAAAAATGCTTATTGCAAATGTCCTGAGCTGTCAGAACTATATATTTAGAATCATTAAGTCTGTGGTAACCTGTGAAAATAAAATACATAATGAGGATAAAATTAAATGGATGATAGAATCTGAGCTTCAATGACTTGAAGGAAAAAAAAAAAAAAAACACAAAGCTCCTAACTTCAGTTCTTACATGCTAGTCAAAGGGAAATAAAACTCTTCACTTTTTTTTCCTTTTTCTTTTCAGATTTTAGCACAGAAAATTACTGTTAGTCATCTCAATTGATGATTTAAGATTTTATGCAATTTGTAGTGTGGTGACGGAAATTTACTGAAATGGTTCTAGTAGAACTTGTAAGTATATATGATGAAGAATGCTGAGTCTTTTGTTATTCAGAGAAAACCAAAAGAAAATATGATTGGCTGAGTAACTGAGAAATAAAATATATGCTTCCCATGAGGGCAGAAGTGTGAGAAGTTCTGTGTCTTCACATCAATACCAAAGTGGGTCCTCTTACATTCCAGAAGAAAACCTTGAAGAAACATCCACAAACAAAAGCCTAACTCCTGTATCTTAGTCAACGCAGGCAATTGCCATAAACTCATAACTTAAACAAAGAACACCTATTTCCCACATTTCTCGAGCTAAGAAGTCCAGCATCAAGGTGCTGACAGATTCAGGGTGGGCTTAGAGCTGCTTCCCGGTTCATGGACTGCCGTCTTCTTGCTATGTGCTCACACGTTGAAAGAGCCAACAGAGTTCTGCGAGGTCTCTGTTATAGGGCACTAATCTCATTCATGAGGGCTCCTCTCTCATGACCTTCACCTCCCAAAGGCCTCACTTTTTAATACCATAATATTGGGTGTCACTATTTCAGCATATGAATTTGTGGGGGGGGGGACACAAACTCTCAGTCCATAACAAGGTGATGATAACCCTGAGAGTGGCACACAATGAAGCCATTGTGGTAGGTCACCTATTATGTATCAAAACTAGTAATGAAGAGGTTAAAACAATAATCACAGGTTAAAATGAGGAAATTCCCTAAGTTATTCTTTAAAGATATAGGAACAAATCTTTCTACTTGTTTTTTTGTCCTGGGAAAACTCCATCAAGGAAGTATAGAGACAGACTTGTAATATTTTGATTCCTGCTCCTGGCTCTATCTTCGGCTATAAGGAATAAACTATTTGTATGTGGGGCCTCCCAGTAAGCTCACATTTTATCCCTGTCCTGAATCACCCTTTCAGCTAAAGGTTACTAGGAGCTGCAATCTGTGGTGCTTAAATGGGAAAACCTATCTTGGACCATCATAAAATTGACACCAACACCCTGCAGACTCTGTCTTCATCCTCAGATTGTTCCTGGAACTTCTGCATAAAAAAATTCCATGCACTAAAAATTCATACACAAGTTAAAAAGATAATTTAACTCAATAATTTTGGACTTTCAACAAAGAAAAACTCATATTGTCACAGGAAACATGTTTCTTCAAATGCCTAAACATCTCATTAAGGGCACGTGGTTGATCCCAGTGATGTTATGAATTATTAGTTAATTTCTTAAAAATTCATAAAACTTTATTTATATCCTCGTCTATTTCCCTGAGTCTGGAACATTTACCAAGATTGATGTAGGTCTAGAACAGCGAAAACTGCCTTTCATGAGCTAAGAGTGTAGTGGGAAAGATGGACAAGAAGCATGCTCAAGAGGAGGGACTTTACACCTATGCCAAAAAAAAAAAAAAATAGGGCAGAATGAATTTTTAATTTTTCAAAATTACACTATTTGTTATTTTTCACTTTTGGAAATCACGTTATTAATTTTAGAGCAAAAGTTCTCAGGACACAGTATTCTCCTAACCATTATATATTTCACAGAAGTTCTGAGACTTTCTCATCATCATTGCCATCTCTATCTTGAAATCTTCTTTTTAAAATTTTTTAACATTTATTCATTTTTTGAGAGACAGAGCATACGTGGGGGAGGGGCAGAGAGAGAGGGAGACACAGAATCCAAAGCAAGCTCCAGGCTCTGAACTGACAGCACAGAGCCCAACACGGGGCTCAAACTCACACACCATGAGATCATGACCTGAGCTGAAGTAGGACACTTAACCAACTGAGCCACCTAGGTGACCCTCTATCTTGAAATCTTAAAACAAAAATCCACTCCCCAAATCATAACAATCCTTCAGACTTAATAGTTATGACAGAAATTGGCTAGCTACTAACCAAACCGGTTTTCCTTTCTGCATTATGTCCACAGCTAGACTTCATTTTTAAGCTTTTCTTGAAGTTGGGTGGTACCACCAGGTTGATGTCTGGTTTCACTGGCCCACAGATTGTGAATGGAAGTGATGTTGTCCTACTGTGAGGCCTGGCTCAGGAAATCAAAAAGAATGAAGAAAGTCCAGAAATTTGGGAGTTGAAAGGGATGAAAAAGTGGATGCCTGCCACTGTGCTTCTAAAAGTAAGAAATAAAATTGAAGTAGCTTTGGAGGTCCAAGGGTCCATGACAAAGATCAGATTAAGAGTATGGCTTTTTTACTGAAATAGGAATCAGATTTCCAAATCTTCTACAGCCCCAAAGGAAGTCCGAAACTCCCACAACAACTTCAGGTGTGGTGATAGTGATGAAGAAAGAAGTTTCCATAGGGTGCAGGAAGGTCCGGGGAGAAAACCAGAGAAGGGAGATGTTCAAAAAAAAATTAAACTCAGAATCTAATCAAGAAATGTCCCAATCCTCCTGGGTAGGGCCCCTTCAAAATATTTGCTCTGCAGAATTTCATAAATTCTTGCCACTGTCACTTTTTTTCTTTTCTGAATGGAAGATTTTATTGTGGTTATCTTATTTTTCACTACCTTTGTACTTGGCTCTATGTATGGTTTGGAAGTAGGGAATGGAAATATGTTGTTTTATATTCACAAGGGTTATCAACTTTTAAGAGCCATATTTGGACTTAATGGAGAGGTGGACTTCTTGCTGGATGCAATGACTGAGCAAAACTTTGAGGGAGTGGAAGAATGAGTTCTGTATATGGGAGGAAAAGGAATATAAACTTTTAGTGACTAAAAGAGAAGATGAGGAGAGACTAACTAAATTTAACAAAAATCCATTTCCTCTTTCTCCGTGGCACACATTTTCCAGCTTTTCTTGACTTAGGTTAAAGCCAGAAGTCTGAGTGCTAGTTGATGGAATATAGATATGATATATGCCATGTCTAAGTCTAGCCTATAAGAATTTCTTGCATGTTCCTACTCTTTCTCTTCTTTTGCCTTGCCATTAAATACATAATGACTGGGTTGACTATTGAAGCTATGTTTAAAGAGCGCAGAGGATTCATCAACATGGGTCTTGATTATCTGCAAGGAGAATATCCCCACTCATCCATGTTGCTACTTGGTTAGTGCATAAATGAGAAATAAATCTCAACTGAGATAAGTCACTGAGATTTCAGCATTTATCTGTTACATAAAAGTTAAGGTGCCTAAAAATATATACTAGTAAAAATAGACAGCTTTTAAAAGTCCCACTGAAAATAACATTTTTTAAGATGAAGAAATCCAGCATAGTTTATTGCTGATTTCAATTGAGATTGTGTTTGAAATGGTAAAATTTTGGATTATGTTACCATCTCAACAACTAAACAACTATTCTGTTTTCAATAACACTGCTGTTATTGGCATGGGAAGCCAATAGAGTTAATTTTCTAATATTCCAATGGAGACACTTTGTATGGGTTTCTGGAAAGAAATAGAACATTTGGTTGCAAAAATACAATATTACACACAAGGTTGACCATTTGTATATTAACAAATTCTTCAGCAGAATGAATAATTCCAGTTAGAAACATTAGGACAAACAAAATGAGTCTTTGACCAGGGTTAAAACTGGGTAAGTCTTTAGAGAAAATAGAAAAGAAATTGCAAGAATGATGGCATTCATTAAGTTTCAGCTTCAAAACTGCCCCACCTTAACTTTCTGGCTGGAATTCTGTCCTGGAAAGAAATCAGTAGAGACTTTGGGATAAGGATCCATGCCTTGATGTATTGCTCCCCTTCTCCCCTTCTGCTCCCCTTCAAAAGGTCCTCTGCTTTGGCAAGAAATATACATATTCACAACTCTTTTTAAATAACTTCCTCAGAACACAGGTGAACCAATAGTGCTGGTACTGATTTTTGTAATCCTGAATCCTTATGTGGTAGGTCATTTATTTATTTAACAAATATTTAGTGAGCATCTATGATGTGTCAGGCACTGTTTCTGAATATTAGAGACACAGTAGTGTTCAAAACATGACAATCTCTGCCATCATGGCATGTAGTCTGAGGGGAAAGGCAGAACACTGAAAAGATAAATGGGTAAATTACACGGCGCTAGTGACAAGTGCTAAAGAGAAAAATAAAATGAAGTAGAAGAATACGTATAATTGGGATGGAAACTACAATTTTAGAAAGAGTAAGATTTCACTGAAATGGTGTCACTTGAGGAAGCCTAAAGGAAGGTATGGTCTAACCCGTGTTGGTACGCAGGAAAGTTATTCCAAACAGAAGGAAGAGCAGGGGTGAATACCTGACATGGGAGCATGCCTGACATTTGTGAGGAACCCTAAAGAGGCTAGTGAGATCAAAGTCAAATAAATACAAGGGAAGAGTTGTAGGGGATGATGGCTTAAAGATCATGAGATACTGGGAGACATAAGACTTTATGATTCATAACAAAAATTTTGGTTCTGGGGTACTTGGTTGGCTCAGTTGGTTAAGTGTCAGACTTCCGCTCAGGTCACGATCTCATGGTTCAGTTTGTGAGTTCAAGCCTTGCATCGAGCTCTCTGCTGACAGCGCAGAGCCCGCTTAGGATCCTCTGTCCCTCTTTCTCTTCCGTTTCTCCACTTGCACTCTCTCTGTCTGTCTCAAAAATAAATAAATAAACTTAAAAAAAATATTTTGGTTCCACTCTGAGTGACCTGGAGAAATTGAGATCTGCCGATCTTACAGAATTACTGTGGCTCCAGTGTTGAAAACAGAGTGAAGAAGCCCAGATTAGAATCCAGGTGAGCCTTCTGAAGGTTATTACACAAATCCAAGCAGGAGATGATGTGGCTCAGACCAGGGCCATGATTCGGAACAGTCATCACAGTCTAGGTGTGTTTTGCAGCTAGAGTTGACAGGATTTAATGAGGGACCAGATGTGGAGTCTCAGAGAAAGGGAAGAGGCAAAACTTTTGGCCTTGAAAGAATGGAATTGCCATTTCCTGAGATGGGGCTGATAGCAGGAGGGGCTAGTTTAGAGGGAAATAGGAAGAGACCAGATTTAACATATTTAAGCTTGGGATGTTTGCTGGATATTTCAAGTGGAACTACTGAGTATGTGCTTGGGTATATGCCTTGAGTTCACCGCAGCCTTTTGGGCTGGTGATACAGATATGGAGCAGCATAGACACTGCTTAGGACTCAGAGATTGAATGATATCACTTCGGGATTAAGTGTAGCAAGACAAAAGAAACAGTCTGAGGACTACACTCTTAGGTTTAGGTATTTAGAAGAAAAGGAGGAACCATCAAAGGCTCTGAAAAGGAATAGCTAGAATTATAGGAGAAAAATGAAGCAAATATGGTCTCATGGAAGCCAAGTACTGAAAACGTTTCAAGATGGAGCAAGATATCCATTAACCAGGTTGAGTAAAACGAGCACTGAGAAATTATATTTGGATTTAGAATGTGGAGATCATCGATGACACAGTTATAGCAAAGCATGGGGACAGAAACCTGATGGGAATAGATTCAACAGAGGAAAGAAATAGTTGGAGGCAGTATCCCCTTCGCATTTGATGGATACAAGTGATAAGGTTGTGGCCATAAATTAAAGTAGACTTCAGTATTTTGACATACATTGCTCCAAATGAGGACTCAAGCTCATACTTATCAAATATTTATTAGAATTTACAATTAGCATGAAACTGTCGTGTTGGGAGATCAAGCTTCAATGTTACCTTTTCTGTGAAGTCTTTTCTGCCTCCCTCATACAGTTCATTGCTGTGTTTTTTGTGCTCCTGAACATTTCATTAATATATTTGAAAATTCGTGTTGTAGTATTGTGTTGCAGCATTTGCAAAATTTGTGTTTAATCATTTATTTCTCTGTTTGTCTCTCCCATTACATTGGGAGTCCCTCAACTTTATATAAAAATACAGTGTTTTGGTAAAAGTACGCACTCAATAAGTGTGTGCTGACTGAATATTATTTTAAGTTAGTCTAAATTATGTAGGGCAATACAAAAAGGAGATTTATTGGGTGTTGAGGACTATAAGAGTCCTCATTCACTTTTCCCAAGATCTAAAGCCTGGCACTTTCAGGAAATAATGACACCTACTTCTTGGAATGTAGTTGTGCATTGTCCCTTTTATTATCAAATAAAGGCCTTACAAAATAATTAATCATGAATGTGCCATTCAACTAATTATTATGCTTTTATATTTTTTGTTTCTTTTTCCCCTCAGATTACCAAAATTGTTCCTTTTTCTCATTATAACATTATTCAAATGATGAATTTAATACTTTTATATATAACATAATCTAGGTAAAGTTTTTTTCTGTGGGACAGAAATCTGGAATTCAGTTCACAGACTTTTTGAAAATTTCCATGTCCTTGGAGTTTATGAGCACTCAAATTAACATTACTATAATTTCAATTTAAAAGAGAGACAGTTGATCTGATTTGGAATACTGGGTGCTTCTGTGAAGCTGCTTTCCCAAGGATGATTAGTTTTGATATTAATTTTTAATAGGGCTCTTTTACAGCTTGCTCGCACATAAGATCCTATTTGAGGCATTGAATTTGAGTATAAGAAAAATGCCTATTAAGACTAAGATATTAAATATGTATATAAAATCTTTTATGCTTCTCTACACTTTAAACAAATAATTGTCATGGATGCCAAACTATCTTTAAGATACCCCTTACTTGAACTACGCACCGAAAAAAGTGTATAGGTTCAAATTCATATGTTAATTCTGTTGTAAATAACATCAGACAAATATTTTGTGACTGAGACTTTTTGTTTCTTTTGATTGTTGTTTTTAAAGAGGAAACTTTAGGCAAAGAAATTGCTTGCACATGTTTTATCTGTCTATCTATCTATCTATCTATCTATCATCTATCTACTCAATCTAAAATCTATCTGCCCAAGTTGAATTCCAGTCCTTATGAAAATCACCTTTAGAATTTATAGCAACTTCACTATACTTTTCAAGACTTCATCAAATAAAATATAATTCTGATGAATTGTTCATTATATTTGTTTTAATGAGCAGCTGAATAATTTTGATGTAGAAGATCCTACACCAAATACGCAGGCATAATGGAAATATTTTCTCAGATTATAGTTAAAATAGATAATCTTTTTTTTTAATGTTTATTTTTGAAAAAAAAAATTTTTTTAACGTTTATTTATTTATTTTTGGGACAGAGAGAGACAGAGCATGAACGGGGGAGGGGCAGAGAGAGAGGGAGACACAGAATCGGAAACAGGCTCCAGGCTCTGAGCCATCCGCCCAGAGCCTGATGCGGGGCTCGAACTCACGGACCTCGAGATCGTGACCTGGCTGAAGTCGGCCGCTTAACCGACTGCGCCACCTAGGCGCCCCTAATGTTTATTTTTGAAAGAGAGAGAGAGAGACAAGAACATGAGCAGAGGAGGGGCAGAGAGAGAAGGAAACACGGAGTCCGAAGCAGGCTCCAGGCTCTGAGCTGTCAGCACAGAGCCTGACATGGGGCTTGAATTCATGATCTGTGAGATCATGACCTGAGCTGAAGTTGGATGCTTAACAGACTGAGCCACCCAGGCACCCCCCGAGAATCTTTACTAAATTAGCATAACAGCAAATGTATAATGACTTTCCATGTGTGACTTTTTACAAACTTACCTGCTTACAGGTATGTGTCATGGACAATTTTCACTTGGTTAAATAGTATCTGAATGCTCTACCTCTTTGGAAAGGTCTCCTGTGAATAGATCTTAGTAGAAGAAAGGACCCTATCTCCTGTTTCTAAAACTCAGGCAGGGTACATTGTCCTGCATCTGGCAGCTTAGTTCTTGAGCATATAAACTTAGGTTTGGCCAACTGCTCAGGACTTTGGATCTTGAGCAAGTGAAACAGATATGGGAACAGTTAGATATTACCTACAGTAGCAGTAGTAGAGCTGAGATCCAATAGAAGTGACAGATGTCTATAGATGTGGTGTTCTTACCTGTGGCATGACCATAGTGGTGTGCTCGATTGCCTATTAGCTGCATTTGCAGTTACATTTCCTGTCTTGGTGTCATTCTGTTTTCCAGATTTTCCATCATTCTGAGAGCTACCCATGATTCTTCCAATGAATTCCTTTTCTGCTCAAGTTAGCCAGTCTGTTTCTGCTGTTTGCAACCAAGACTGATAGAGTATGACATATGAATATACTGATATCACAGATGTAGGAAACACTGAGACCCCTTAAAATACATTTTTATTTGCATTTGAAAAACATTCTGCAATGTTTCTGGTAACCTGAAATCAAGAGTTAAATTCGCAAAGATTTTGGGATGTGTGTGTGTGTGTGTGTGTGTGTGTGTGCAAATATCACCAAAAGCTTATACCTGACAATCACAGATGGTCTGAGTCTTTATTTTATTGTGCATATTCATAAAATGATGACCTATTCAAATTCAGATTTTCTTTTCTTTCTAAGCAATTTCAGCAATTGCCTGGGAGAATTCATTGTTAACTATCACATAGCAATGGAAGTTTTATCTCTTTTATTATGTTATGTGATGAAATGGAATATTACCTTTTTTTTTTTGAGAAAAGGGCATGATATACCACTTTCAGAATCTAATTTTAGATGAACAAAAATTAAACTTTTAAAGAAACAAGAGGAATGACAACTTGGAAAATACAGAATAGTAACCTTTATTCACATCACTGTATTTACTAATTATAAATGGAAAAAGTTGAAGTCACATTGCAGAGATTTTTCTATTTCATGGTAGATCCAGGTAGCAGGAAATAAACACACACACACACACACACACACACACACACACACACACACCAGAAGTCTCTGGCGACATATTCCTACTATTTTTCCTGTTAATCTCTCTCTCTCTCTCTGTCTCTCTCTCATCTCTCTCTCACCCCCTCTTCCCTCCTCCCTCCCTCTCCTCTCCCCTCTCTTTCTTCTTTTCCTTCTCCCTTTTTTTCAGATTTAAGGCCAGGTTGACTTCTTTTTAAAAAAAAAAATTTTAATGTTTATTATTGAGAGACAGAGAGAGACAGAGCATGAGCATGGGAGGGGCAGAGAGAGGAAGAGACACAGAATCTGAAGGAGGCTCCAGGCTCTGAGCTGTTAGCAGAGCCTGAAGCGGGGCTTGAACTCATCAACCAAGTGAGATCATACCTAAGCGAAGTCAGACACTTAACTGACTCTGCCACCAAGGCGCCCCCAGGCCAGGTTGACTTCTTAGAGAAAGGCTTCAAGAAACAGATGCCTTCTTCAGTTTAGTTATAGTCATCTAAGCATCCAGATTAACTGTCCCAGACAATTCCTTTTAGATGGCTGTTTGAAGGTTGCCTAATCACACTTTCCTATGAGTGAATGAATGAATGGATGGATGCCAAATGAACATTTCAAGTTATCTGACAAAGGTAACTGTCTTGTCAGTCTAAACTAAATTTGATTTGTAAAATATCCGAAATCAACAGATGGTAGATTCTTTGAAGTGATAACTATCTTGAGAATATACCTCAAAAAAGAAAATGAAGACCACTGTTTATATTCTTGTGTTACTTGATAAAAAATATATATTTGTGTAGGGACCAAGGGCTAGCCATCTCAAGATATGCCACGTTGGTATGCAGATTATGGCAAACTGATCAAGGCACAAAAGACTCAGGAAGAAACTTGACCTTCCCTCTATATGCCTAAAAGATTTTAGATAGAGGACTTGCTCCAGGCAGAGCTACCACCATAGATAACTACATTATAATATGAACTAGGTGTGATTGATTGGGAGGATCCTAGCAAGGCTTTACTTGATCAAGGTCTAAGTTCCTTTGCCTCTGAAAGGCCAGTAAACATTTGTTTACCAAACATTTAACTCCATTCTTCCTATGAGTTGCTTTCTTTCCCTTTAAAGTCCCAGACCTCCACCCCTTTCTCCTGAGTCCAGTTTGACCTAAATACCTCATTTTGCCTGACTGTCTTTGGAATTTCATGTCTCTGTGGATTCCCTGCACATCCAAAATTAAATTTTAATTCTTGTGTTCATCTGTCTCATGTCAATTTAATTTTGGGTTCAGTTAGAAGAACCTTGATTGACAGAGGAAATATTTTCTCTCCTACATTTGCCATATGTTAAGCCATAGAATCTTTCTAATATATTGTTAACATTGAATTGTGAGAGAATAGGAATTTCTGAACACACATGCTAGTTGGTCTATCTATAAACTAGAAATAAACATTTCTAGGAAAAAAATGTTTTTCCAAATTAAAAAAAAAAACAGTCTTTCTCCTTGTCAACATTTAAAGTTATGAGACAGTAAGACTTCCCAAAGCATAAACTAGTTATCTATCTGTCCACAGGAAAGATGTATCCCCAGAAATAAATTTGATTCCAAATCTTTAAAAAAAATCTGCTTTTCTCCATGTCAGCATTTAAAGCAGGTGCCATCTTCTGATTAATTAAACACAAGATGTTACTTATTCTAAAATCTTAGCAAATAAAACTTAAACAGAAACTGTTGGCTGCACTGTTGTCATTTCTTCTTCTTTTTGAATCATCCAGAACACCACATGGCTGGCTTGCAGGCTTATTTTCCAGATGACTGATAGCTATGTGATTTTGTGTTTGTGGATGTGAGTGTGTGAACTATTTTGAAAAACATGAGCTTGAAGCAGTTCAAATCTCTGGCAACAATTTCTTAAGGAGTATGTCATATATGAGCTATTGACCACATTTTTGCCAGGTCACTTGTCAAATGAGTGGTAGGGAGATGTCAAGTTCAAAGCAACCACACTCTACATCTATTTAGAAAACCATGTAAGAGTTCTGATAGGTACTTTAGAACACTGAAGAAACCCTTGCTCTTTACTATTAGCATATTATAGTCTCCAAAGACTATTTTATAAATCCCTTTAAAAAAATACGGTCCCCAAATTTTCTCAGGAAATTCCATGTGCTTGGAGTACTTGTTTAAGCACAATTCAAAACTGCAGGAGGTAGAAGTCTGCTGTAGTTTAGTGTAAAGTTAACTTTTTTGAATGTAAAAAAGGTCAAAATTAATGAAGAAACTAGCAAATTCAAAGTTCCACTGAGGAACATCCCAGTGCTTTTAGCAATTCACTTGAATTGCAGGAGGAAAACCACCCCCTTTAACATTTTAAAGCTTTGAAAGCCTAATGAACCATGCTACCTCCTGTAGTTTCTACCAAACCAAAATTTGTGCAAGGAGCAGGCTCATTAGCATTAAGTGGAAGCAGACCATTCAGCTCTTGCAATAGCTTCTTATAACGTTTTCACCATTATCATTGTATTTGGTTGATAAAATATTGCTATCTCAACTGTTACTTTGTTTTTCTTATTGTTGTTGATGTAAAATTCCTGTTATCCCAAGAATTAAATGCTCTCCTTCCAAATGACAAATGACTTTACTTATAACAGTATCGAAAATATATTCATTGTTCAACAACGAGGTAGATTCTTGCACCAAGGTGGTTCTTGTTATGTTTAATCGTTTACTTCACCTTCTCTATGTCCCAAGCTGTTAGGTAATGACTTGGGGGATAGGAAGAAAATAAGCAATTAGAGGATATTAGATGTAGAGATAATGTGTGTGTGTGTGTGTGTGTGTGTGTGTGTGTGTCATTACAATGGAGATTATGTTGTCAAACCTCGAAATATTAGCAATTCATTTAATTCAACTGTTTTAAAGATTTTTACATCTCAGCATTTTAGGGAAAAATTTGTGTTGCAGTGAGAAACCCATGCATTATTTACAGCACACCCTTCCAGATGACCTGATTCTGATTCTGTGGGAGTCTACCTTTCATTGCATTTGAACTTGCATTTTACAAGTTGTAGATAAGTGATACGAAGGCAAAATATTTCTTGTCTGTAGACATGTAAATAAATTCTGTTGGTTAAAGATTCAATTGGATGAATTGAATTACTCTTTCTTTCTCTGGAAGAAGTCAGTTTTGCTTCTATTAGAATATTAATTTCAATATTCTTGATCTATAAATGTGTCTGTTTTTTGGATTGTCCTTTTATCTGGTTGTAACATCTTATTCAGTGACTCATTAATAATTAATGTGTTCATTTTATATGTGCATCGAAAGTCGTGCTTTTTTCCCAACTAGATTGAACTCCACAGGATTTGCATTACGTTTATATTTTGCTAACAAAATACAAATGTATTCCTTATGTTATATATAGTTCAATTTGTAAAATTAGCATCTCCTTTTTGTTGTACTGCCCCGTAACAAACAGATGTGCATATAATTAGTATTTTGATCTAAGCTGGCTCAAACAACATCATTCAAGATTAAAATCAGTATTCTATTTTACATTTAAAAAATGTGTATATATATATTTGGCCTCCATTTTCCCAAGAATTCTGGGAAACAATCTTAATGGATTATCCAAAATTTGACATGTCTTTTGCAAAATGTTATATAAAAAAGATACATATAGTTACGGGAATATCCTCCATGGGTGTGATGGATCTAATGTTAATAAAGGCTCATGTGTCAAAGGCAATTGCATTCTATGTTCCACACCCAAAAGTTTTCGATGAGATACAAATTGTGATTTGCCTTTAAATCATGTACACACTGGAAGCATTGGAAAATAAAGGGATGACATTAAAGAAAAAAAAAGTATAAACAGAGTTACTTATTTATAAATATAGATATACATATAGTTGTTTACAAAGCTAGTAATATGATCACCTCCTTTTCTTCTTCCTAAGAAAATTAATGGAAATAGAAACAACTTGGGACTATGTTGCACAGCTTATTTGATTCAAATCTGCCACTTAGTAGAAGCATAATCTTCACCAGGTGATTTAAGATTTCTGAATCTTGTTTTCATCATCAATGCATGACAATAACATTTGAAAGTATTGTGAAAGTCAAAGTAGCAATGCCTGCTAAAGTGCTTTGCCATTGTAAAATGCATGGTAGAGATCGTCGTGACCTTTCAGGAGTAATTCTAGCTGCCACTAGTAATTCTAGCTGTCTCTGAGATGGAGTGCATTTCTTAGATTGAAGCATTGGGTGAGTTATGCTAACTTTAGGATGATTGTGGGTGGAGATTTCAGGGAGAAAACTAAAAACCTTTTTCCTTTTTCCTCTCCAGGAAGACTGGAAGTATTTATGTGATTCATTTGCCAATTTTATTCCTTCCACTAGAGATGTCAATTCTTAAGTATTTTCAGTGAATTTAGAATTATTAGAAGTGCGTGTGAACGTGACGGTGTATGCTTCTTGGGAAGTTCAGAAAGAGTACATCGATTCTCTGGTGGTTGGATCAGACTCCATTATCATGAATGAATTGTTCTTAGAAAATTTCCTCTTAAAATTCTTAAATTTCTGCCTACCAGGATGAAGCAAGTGATTATTTTCCAAATACCTGGATGTCGTTTTGAAGTATTTTGGCCCATCATGTTCAGAGACAAAGTAGCTCTGCTTCACATGCTACCTTTCAAGGTCTGAGACTTGATGCTTCTGTTTCCATGTAATTAAGTGCAGGATAGAAATTACACAGGGAGAAGTGATGAACCAGTGGGAAAATCAGATGTTTATTAATGTGTTTTTATTGGGGGGGGGTAGATATAGTTTTCCCAGAATAGCAATGACACCCACATTTCAAAAGAGCTTATTACTCCAAGCATGGATCTTTTTCATGGTTTGTTGTTTTGTTTATCTACCATACTGTTCCTTTTTATTTGATTCCTTTTTATTTGGATGGATGTGGAGAACAGGGCTTATTAAATCACTCATCTGGGATGTCTCTCATTTGGATAGTATAGCAGCCACAAACGAAGGGCTCTCAGCCAAATTGTGTCCTGTTTGGAAAACAAGGTGTTTTAAGGAAATTGTATGTGCATGCCTTGAGGTGGAATATATATTCCCTGTTTTATACCTGGCTGTTTATGAAATTATACTATATGCCTGACTCCTGTAGGTATTTGAGTTTTGGGATTCTTGGCTTATAAAACTAATAAGATTTTATCAGCAGTCTCTGTTTCTAACTTTGCTGCATTTCGGCAGGTGAAAGTTCTAAATAATAAATAATAAAATCTCTCTGGAAAGTTGCTTCTTTAGGCTAGATGTAGTTCAACTTGCGAAACCTTTTGGGATTCAGCAACAGAAAGAAAGGCTATACGTGCAGCCCTTTGAAATTGTAGCATCTAATGTTTTCACCCTGTATTGCTTTGGAGTTCCTGAAAGATGTGACTATGGTACAGTGAATGCAGCAGAAAATAAAGAAGGGAATAGCAGAAATATGTTAAATTATTATTTCTTCCTTTTTTCTCTTAAACGAATAGAGTTTTAAATGAGTCAAATACATATTTTAATTGATAAACTGACTTTATATTCACCTATTGGAAACAGTACAACATATTTTACATCAGATTATGAAATATGGATGTTTTACTAAAAGACAGGAAGGGCTTTTTCCAGTCTTTAAAGTAAATACATATTCAAAGGATCTTAAGGCATACCATTTATTCATATTCATATCTATTGAAATACTGTACATCCACATACTTCAATAAATAGTTAAAAACCTGACCTCTTTTTAAATCATTTCTGAATTTCAAAAAACAATTTTTATTGAAAAGATTAAATAGGTAACTTTTGGCTGTCACAAAGCTAAGTACAATGGATAAATTAACAATTACTCAGTAAATTTGATCAATATAGATGATTGGCTTTGATAAATTTCTCAGACTTCTCTGAGTTCACACATTGGGGTATATATATATATATATATATATATATATATTTGTGTTTTTTTTTTTTTTGTCCTGAATTACCTGGGTAATTTTCTCAGTTCTCCAGTCTACTTTCTAGATATAGCTTAAATGTTATGATGAAGCATTAATTTTTCAGTTAAGTTTTAAACACCCCCAAAAGTGGTTTTAAGTTTGACATTCTCTTTCGAATCTTTTAGTGTTTCCAAAAAAACACAATCCTATAATTTGGGCAGTACTTTTCATTGTATAATTGCTGCATAATAGAAACTTAATGGTGTCACAGGACTTATGTTTCGAATGGGATCATTGTAAAACATAATTACAGCACTTGCAGTTAAACCAAAAATGCAAATGAATTAAGTCAACTACCCTAATATTCTTCTTCCCTCTCTCTCTTATTTTCTCCCTTCCTTCCTTCATTTCCTCCTTCCTTCCTCCTTTTTTTTCTTCCCTCTCTCCTTACCTCCACTCTTTTCTTTGCAGTCTCTTTTCTCAACTGCTCTTTATTTTTCTTTCCTTAAAAAAAACAAAAACCTTAGGGGCAACAAAAGGAGTCCCACAAATGTAACTTGTGGAAATATAACGCTGAAATGAATAGCTAGCAAAATTGTTATAGATCAAAAGGTAAATCAATTTCATAAAACCGCTATTCTGAAATTGCAACAATCTTGTACAGTCAGGACTGATAAAATGGAGTAATCAGACATTTCATATGTCTATAAATGTAAAATCATCTACTTGAACATTATATGCAATACATTCACACAAAAAAGCAAATACTGTAGCCTTATTTGAACAATATTGAACTCATAAATACTCATGGTTTCACTCTGTTCAGGGGCCTAAAGACTAGGAATGCTGCTGTGATACAGAAAAACATAGTGAATACCTCCTCTATTTAAAATGTCACTCAAGAAATTCTCTTCTAACATAAAGGCAAATACATATAGCTACTGAGCTATGACTGTACTTCTGTCACATTCTATGGGAAAAACACCAGACTCCACAAATTCGGAATCATGACAACACTTTGAACTAATTATTTGGTTCATCCATAGTTTATACCTCGATTTACCTCACATTTACCCTACAAACCTTACAAAGAGGAGGTATTTTTAACTCTAGGAAAGCGGTCACTGTATAATATGCATTCTTGATCTGTTTCCTTCTCCCAAACAATGGTACTGATGGTTAACACTTTTGTGGTAGCACCACTATTTCTAGTAAGTAGATTTTTATGGAGTGTGCCACTTTAAAGCTGCAATACAAAAAAAAAATTGTGGTTTACTCACCAATTTCACAAAGAATATTTTTAAAAAGCAAATAAATAATAATCAAAATTAAAATGCCATGTGTGTTAAAAAAGTTTTTAATACATCAGTCAAAATAATGTAATGAATAATTACAGTGAGTAAATTTAATAGCACAATGCCATATTATTGCCATTTTGTGGAAACACTGTATATTTATGCCTCCTCATGTAGGATTCATTTTTCTAATTAAAATAGATTTATGGCGTACTTCGGGGCTAAGCTTTACTCAAAAAAAAATCATGATTTTCAAGCCATTTATTTCGGGGCAAAATATTAGGTATGTTAAGTATGTACAACCTCCATGAAATATCTCGTATCTAACTATTAGTGAGTTTTTTTTAATTGTTAATATGACTTGCAAAAGGAGACTATTTGCAGAAATCCCCCTATGTAGTGAAATTGGTAAGTTCATCAAACTTGTAAAATGGCTTTCAAGGTTATGGTCTTTCTTTAGTAAAGAGTAAAACCATGGAAATACTCTTGTAATATAATACTCCTTAAAATAACACCATTTTCCTTAAAAAATGTAGTTTTCATTCTTTATGGTGGAAACAATGAACTATTCATGATAACTTAATAACTAATATATCTTAAGATATTCTAATCACGGGTGTCTTGTCTTCATTTGATCATGTCTTACACATATCATGTAAGAAGACATAAAGCATGGTCATTTTGTCATTGTTTGTGTTTTGACCTTATGTTTTTGAACTGACATTGCTACAGAGAAAGATTTTATTGCAGAACTAGTTATTTCAGGGATTGATCTGCTGCATGCCAGCATGGAATACTTGTTATTATATATTTTGGAGCATTTTCTTTTATATAACATGCATTCCAAACTCTCAGCTGAGTGATGTTTTCAGGTGGAAGATGTGCGAAATGCCCGGGTGCGGGAGCACGCATCTATCACACCAACTTACCTGCCACAGAACCAAATGACTTTGGCGTGTTCACCAACTCACGTCATGTTAGGTGATCGGACTTTGTGTTCTTTCTGACAACCATCTTAAAGATTTTGGCTTGGAGTAGTGAAAGGAAAAGATGCTGTATTGCTGAGCAATCCCTTGGATGGACTTTGCTGTCATTTTAAAGGGAATTATTTCCCAGAGTGGATTCAACACTCAACTATAACCAAAGGATTCACACGGTAATAGATTGACCTGTACTACGTTAATGAAATTGTTTTTCACCGCAAAACTGAGTTTAGGTGGGGCAAAATTCTCACACCCCACTGGCAAGGAGGGAAGAGATTTTTACAGTCTGACAGCTCCTTCATTCTTTAGAGATAGGATATACTTTAGCTTTATCATTATGGTTTATTTTTGCTTTCAAATTATAGGATGTGGCAAAACATTTTTATTAGGTGGAGACAAAGAGTAAATTATTATTTTATGAAGGCACACCCATGCTGAACTTACAGGGAAGAGAAGCAGAGCTGCACAGCCAGTTATATTACAAGGCTCATTCCTGAAACCTGAATATCATGCGAGCAGAAAAATCTAGATATGTGTTAGTTATATTTTGAAGAAATGATCTGAAGGCAATATTATTTGCTTTTTTATCAAAAAAGGAAAAAAAATGCATCTTTGTCAATGTGGATTGACTCCTATTGAAACAGGGAAATGAATGCTTGTATTGCAGCCTTAAAGAATCACATAGTCACTGCAATATTCGTTTTTGTAAACTACAGCCTGCAACCTAGCAGACCATGACTGAATGCTTTTGAAAAGTTGTAGATTACAAACATGAAATCACAATTAATATCCTCTAAAAGTAATTTCAGAGCTTTCACGTCTTAAAAAAAGGACAATGTGTACTGCTTCACAAGGTAATGTAGCTAATCAAAAAAAGAGTAGAATTAAAGTATTTACATAATGAGCAATTCTACAGAAGGCGATCATCCCCATGTAAGCACTGCTGATTATATCCCACGCTGCTTTTAACAAACTGTACCAGATTGGATCCAGCCATCAGCACTTTCAGAGAATCCTTAAAAGCCTTTTATGGGTCTTTAAATTTATTGTAGAATGGCATTCTTCAGGTAGAATATGCTGGTGAAAGAGGACAGTGTCAACACAAGGTACCAGCAGGAGAAAAGAACGTCAGCGCTCCCGGTAATTCCATACTGGGCTGTACTTGGAGCTGGAAAGAAACGGAAAAGATTAAATCAAAATCTAATTTGTGTCTTTTAGGATCTTAACAATAATCAAAAGGCAGCTGGGTGTACTGGGGAGAGCACTGGCATTGGAGTAGATAGACTTAAGTTCACATCTGGTTCTGCTATATGACAATGTGTGGCCTATGCAACTAACTTCTCTGAGCTTGAGTTTTCTCAAGGGCAAGAGACAAATAATATAATCCACCTGGCAGGGCTGCCGTGAGAATTGGAGATGAAGAACATACAGCACATTGCACTGGGCTGGACACAGGCTAAGTACTTAATAAACAGTGGCTAGCATTATTATTCCTTTTTTTGTACTGTAAATATTTGTATTCGTGGATAATATGTAGTTCATGCATATATATATATATTTTTATTTTTTTTTTAACATTTATTTATTATTGAGAGACAGAGAGAGACAGAGCAGAGGAGGAGCCCAGAGATGGGGAGACACAGAATCCAAAGCAGGCTCCAGGCTCTGAGCTGTCAGCACAGAGTCTGACGCGAGGCTCAAACTCACAAACTGTGAGATCATGACCCGAGCCGAGGTTGGACGCTCAACTGACTGAACCACCCAGGTGCCCCATGCGTATATTTTTTTAACATTTATTTTTATTGAGATCTATAATTGGCATTGTGTAAGTTTAAGGTGCACAACAGTGTTGATTTGATACATTTATGAATTGCAATATGATCACCACCACAGCATCAGCTAACAACTCTATCATATCACATAATTATCATTTCTCTTTTGTAATGGAAACAATTAAAATCTAGTCTCTTAGCAACTTTAAAGATTATAATACAGTAATGTTGTCTATAATCACTATGCTGTGCATTAGTTCTCCAGGAGTCCATTTATCTACTAGTTCTAAGTCTGTATGTACGTACCTTTAGACAACATATCCCCGATTCCCCTGCCCCAGCCTCTGGTCACCATTCTGCTCTGTTTTTACAAGTTTAGCTTTTTAGATTTCACATATAAATGATACTATATATATATATATATTTTGTGTGTGTGTGTGTGTGTGTGTGTGTGTGTGTGTGTGTGGATCTTTTTTATTGGTCAAATACTTGTACTAAAAGCTGGAAAAATTTTTGGGGGGGGGATAGGTGAAAAAAAAATTCAAACGATCATAATATATTCCAAGGAATATTAGATTTGCATGTATACACTGGAGCAACACAGAAAATTTTGTCTCTAAATCTTCCCAGGCAAGGGAGGGATGATTTAACAGAGTTTTACCAAAGGGGACAGTCATTTGGGTAGAGGAAACAATTTATTCAAAGGTATGAGTAAAGGGGAGAGCAGGACATATATTCTAGTAGATTAGTCTTGCTGGACCATGAAGTTTGAGGCTTGGAGTAGAGGGAATTGAAACTGGAACTCTAGGCAGATAGAACATAACCTTAACTGTAAGAAAAATAACAGGTTTTTTTTTAAGTTTATTTATTTATTTTGAGGGAGGGAGAAAGAGAGAGAGAGAGAGAGAGAGAGAGAGAGAGAGAGAGAGAATGCACAAGTGGGGAAGGGGCAGAGAGAAGGAGAGAGAAAGAGAGAGGAGAGACAGATCCCAAGCAGCCTCTGCGCCATCAGCACAGCCTGATGTGGGCCTCGAACTCACAAACTGCAAGGTCATGACCTGAGCCGAGATCAAGAGTCAGATACTTAACCAACTATGCCACCCAGGCGCCCCGATTTAGTTTTTTTATAGTGAAGGAGATTTTAAAGAATTTGGAGCTGTTGAATCGTGTGATTACTTTTATACATTGGAAAGATCACAGTTTCATACTCAGAGAAGGTTATGTAGTACTTGGCTAACAGTCATGTTGAATTCTCACTGAGAGATTTCACCTAGAGAGTCACTGAAGCTTAGAATATGGTGGGAGTCTACTGAATGAATTTCACTGCATTTCACAAGAGAACTGTAGCCTCTTTGAATGTGAATTATACTGTGTTCCAGAAATGGAATGTCGTAGGCATGCTCAGCTTTGCTTGAGACCAATCCTCATTTGTCATAATAAAAATAATAGTAATAATAAAAAACCCCACCAACATACTTTTAACTACCCTCTCTTAATGAAACCTGGATTTCAAGCAATGTTTCCTAGTAGAAAGTGAACCATGTAATAAAAAAAATATACTATTTCATCCCCAAAACCATAACTCAAATCCAGAAGCAGTTTTAGTCACAATGAGTTTGAATTAACAGCAGGTTGTTTTTAATAGAACTTTCACCAGTGACTATATTTCCATATTACAAGAAGAATAAATTGTTTTGTTTGTATCTCTAAGAAATTAAAAGGGGATGAGAGCTGCATTGACCTTTGCAGGGGGAAGTTTTCTTGACAGTACAATTGTTGATTCCAGGTGAATAAAGTTCAAGGTCTAAGATTACTCCTCTTTAGTAAACATGGAGCAAAATCCACTATTTAATGCTTCTATTTGCATCATAAGTGAGTTTTAAAAAAATGAGAAGATGATGAAGAAAATAAGCCTATTGTTGAGCACATAGCTTTTGAAGTTTTGATATATAAGAAGTCTAATTTAAAACCATGAAACTCCTTAAATTATTTCCTCTTGTTCAAGACCTGGAAAGGTGTTTTGTTTTTTAAAACATAAATAAATATTTAATTGGTCTGTTATCTTCTCAATGACAGCTATTTAAGAGTTATTTTGCTGTTGTTTTTAAAGAATCTCAAGTGCAATAAAACCGGTATTATAGTAAAGGACTAATAATAAGCAAAGCATATAAAATGATTTCATAAATAAGAAATAGATCTTAAAAGCCAAGCATACAAAACAAAGATAAAATTTTTATTGTCATGACAAATTAAATAGTACATCAAGGGGGTAAAGTAGAAACAATCCTGAAAACTCCTTATCCATCCTTTAAAGTGCATTTTGGGAGCAATCTTTCCTGAATCCCCTCTCCTTTACCAGCACGCTGAACAGATTACCTTACTGTGCCATCATGCCACCATAATATCCCTTTTTATACAGCTATCATACTACATTGTCAATGTTCACATACATATCTATTTTTCTAACCAGACTGTGAACTCTCCT
Organism: Herpailurus yagouaroundi; assembly: GCF_014898765.1. Taxonomy (NCBI): domain Eukaryota; kingdom Metazoa; phylum Chordata; class Mammalia; order Carnivora; family Felidae; genus Herpailurus; species Herpailurus yagouaroundi. The sequence goes on from NW_024412388.1 coordinate 59,580,566, forward strand.
AGGTCATGTTTTATTTATCTTTTTGTTTCCATGTACAGAGAGTGGCAAAGTAGATGCAGAAGAGATGTCCTTTGAATGAATGAATCAATTTAATAAATGAATGGGCCGGAATTAAAAGGAGTAGTTCTCTCCTACAAAACGGAATCTCTTCTGAAGCAAGCCACTTGCTTATAGGCCAGAGAATCTACAATATATCATCTTTCATTCATTCAACCCAAATTTATTGGATTAGGTACCGGGCACTGGGAATACAATAGCTAATAAGATAGGATGGTCCTTGTGCTGCTTAATTCCATATACCCTATCTTTTCCTCCAGTGTGCCTTTATCTTCCACTCAGCCTCCTACTGCCTTAGACATGACAAAAGTATGTCAACAATATATTTAAAATTAAATATTATAACAGAGTATGTATTTTTCCATTGTACTCTTTAGTTGTCCTATTAGTCCTTCTATTAGTCCTAAAATAAAGGAGGAGCCTTTTGCTGCATCATTAGCCTGCAATTATTACAGGAAATGCACTGTAGACTAGCTACTGATAATCAGTAAGCTAAAAAACAAAGTAAAGTTAGTCAAGGGAATTTTTGATTACATACCTAATGCTAAGTCATGTACATAATTTGTACCCCTTAAGTATATATTGAGCATCTTTCATGTGCTAGGGATTGAACACAGGCAAAGGCAAATAAAACTCAATCTCCTCTCTTAGGAAAAGTTTTATTATAGTTGGAGGTATAAATAAAAAGGCACATATAGAACATTAGGATATACATATTTATAAGGATAATAAACAAACATGGGAAGGCTCCACAAGGAGTCATGGCAGGTAGGTAGTCCGAGCAGATACAAATACAGTGTTTTTTTTTTTTTTTTTTTTTTACAAAATGCAATGATATGCACGTGTTAGTGTGTCTCACTTTTAAAAATGGTGGCATATAGTCCTTTTACTTGGGGTATCCTATTATTGTATAACCTTAGTACCATTAACTATTTATTATGTATTTGTGTGTGTGTGTGTGTGTGTGTGTGTGTGTGTGTATGTGTGACTTGTTGAGTGATTCAGAGTACCAGGCTAATGGTACTAAAGTTAGGAGTCTCAGTATTATTGGGGCCAATTAGATTTGTTTGGCATGTTAAATATCAATCATCTACTTGAGAAATTATAGAAAATGTTAAGAAATTAAAGAAAATAACTTCACTATTAGAAATCAGCTTGAAGAGTCAGTTCAAATATCATATGCTTTAAAAAGAGGAAAGTTTGGGGCGCCTGGGTGGCTCAGTCTGTTAAATGCCCCACTTTGGCTCAGGTCATGATCTCATGGCTCGTGAGTTCAAGCCTGGTGTCAGGCTCTGTGCTGACAGCTCAGAGCCTGGAGCCTGCTTTCGATTCTGTGTCTCCTTCTTTCTCTCTGCCCCACCCCGCCGCTCATGCGCTCTCTCTCTCTCAAAAATAAATAAAATTAAAAAAATAATAATAAAAACAGAAAGAGGAAAGTTTTTATAAAGTCCCACATGCCAAATCAATTTGACATCATATTTGATATCATACTTACATATCTATCACAGCATGTTTACATATCTATCTTTCCCCATTAGACTAAGAATGTCTTCAAGCCAAGATTTATTATATGTAATTGTTTTCATTGGTACAGAACAGAGTCTGATATTTAGTTCAATAAATATTTGTTGAATGATGATAAGGTTTGTATCTATTTCCCATCCTTTTACCATAAGCACATAAAGGAACACAAGATCTTGACTTCTTTTTTCAGAAGAATATTGTCTTTCATCATTTGTGTTTAACTGCCTTTCTTCTCTCCCTACTTTTAGACTTATTACTTTCTAAGACCTGTACAGAGTCAGAATACCTCTCTTCAGCATTTGAGCAGAAGATAAATCATGAGGCTGATTATAAGGGGGAGGAGCATCCATCCAACTTTCTAGCACTATCCTTTTGCAGCAAACAACAGGAAGTATAGATGAACCCATGTCCCCCAAATATAGTCCTGAATTTTTTAGTTAGGAGACATCTAGTGGTGTCTCTGACATGGTCAGATCTGTTGTATATTCTCTGCCATGTTTTTAGTTTCCTGTGAATATCAAACTGCTACTCATCCTAAATAAAATTAGGAGGGCTAGGGCATATGATCAGAGGTGTAGTTGGGCTACCCTGAGAATTTTGATTTCATTCTGAGTGATATGGGAATCCACATGAGAGTTTTGAGCAGAGGAGGCTAGCTGACATTTTTAAATAATTGCTTGGCTATTTTGTGGAAAATAGATGATACTAGTGGAGGCAAGAGTAGAGGTCTATGTTAATCCCAGACCATCAGGGGTCTCCATTGCCTCCTGAGGAAAGCCAAAATTCTGTAGCTCAGCATTCAGGGACCTCTGTTACCTGGTTCTAGTCAACTTATCCAGATTCGTATATACTCCTAGCTCCAGTCACATGAACCATTTTCTGAACACACAGAGTATTTTCATTTCTTGTCATTTGCATATGCCATATCATTAAGCTTATATGGTCTTCCTTCCTGTCCCCTTCTCCCCCTACCTTAAAAGTCCTACTTATCCTTAGATACCTAAAATACCATTTACTCCATGAGGCCCCCTGAATCTCCTTATGAATTTTTAGTAACCCATTTATACCTGATTTCAGAAATAGTTCCTTTTTAACTGATAGTACATAAATATATATAGTATATATATGTATAGTATACTATATATATGTATACTATATATTGTATATAGTATACAGTATGAATATTTTACTTCATTTTTAATCTACACTTGCTTAAATTAATGTTGCTCTGATCTTACAAAGCTGTCCTCAATTTTATCCTACAAAAACATTTATTCTCTTCATTATTTTGGTTTCTTTTGAAGGACTTTTATTTAATGCTATTTACTGCTAGGTAATTGTTCAGTTTCCTCTGGTTTGCCAGCTCCTTGAAGACAGGGAGTACGAGCTCTTCCCACCTCTCCCCCCAATATGATGCATGGCCTTTAGAGAGTGGTTTCCTGGCTGCTCTAACACCCAGTTGGGTTTTGCTGGGGCTCTCAGGTAGGGAGCAGAAGTGCCTGGGCTAGGTGTACAGTCCAAGCCTCTGGGATTTCTCCCAGTTGTCAACAGGAAGATCCAATCTGGGTTTTAACACACATCTTACATCTTGTCTAATTATGATTATCATTCCCAATTACTTACAGCTGCTGCATATTATTTTCAGTCTTGGCAGTTTTCCCTTGTATTGCTCCAGTTTTTATTTTTAGGCAAAAGCAAATGTAACTGTGAAATATTTAGTTTTGGTATAATACCAATTACTTGCCTAGGCAATTTCCTTAAATTACTCAAGCTTTAACTAAACTAACTTTGAGTCGTATTTTTAAGATTCTTGCTGAAATCTTAGGTACAGTTACTTCAGCTACATTAACTCTGCTTCCATAAAAAAGCTGGCCTCAACTTACATTTTACTGAGGAAGCCTATACCTGGGAAGTGAATGATTTACACCTAAATTAGATTTCATAGAAAAGAGAGTGATTAATGTGGATTCAAAATAGATTGCACATTAGTTCACTGAGAAATTATGCATCATTGATTCTCTCCAAAAAGGCAGGGTACCTGTTTTATTGCATACTGTGGGAGGCATTAGCTCAAAAGACATTTTAATCCTCTCATTAGCAATATCCACCCCTTAACACTATCAGCAGGTGGAGAGGGTATCCAGATTCAGATCATACCCCAATTTCTTCAATCACTTAACTCTGCCTGAACACTGGGTGGAGATGGGGGAGGAAAAGAGAACTAGCATGGAATATGTTTTACCATAGAATGTACAACTTTGGACTGTAGTGTCTGGAAGAAGCAGGCAAGTCTCAGCACAGGTGACATCATCTCATTATTCCTTTCTGCACTATTTCTTGTGCAGTCAAGTGGTCCAGGCCTTAAGATTGAATGTGTTGTGTTAAAGACACAGCAAAGGGGCGCCTGGGTGGCGCAGTCGGTTAAGCGTCCGACTTCAGCCAGGTCACGATCTCGCGGTCCGTGAGTTCGAGCCCCGCGTCAGGCTCTGGGTGGATGGCTCGGAGCCTGGAGCCTGTTTCCGATTCTGTGTCTCCCTCTCTCTCTGCCCCTCCCCCGTTCATGCTCTGTCTCTCTCTGTCCCAAAAATAAATAAAAAACATTGAAAAAAAAATTTAAAGACACAGCAAAGAAAAGCCCTGTCTTCTCGTGCACTATCTCACACACATGGCACACTGATTTCCACAGGTAGGCTTTCTTTGTGTGGCTATTCCATGCTCCTGTACTGTAGATCCTCCAAAATCTTCCCTGAGGCTCTAGAGTTAAGGGATACCTGAGTAGCATAGTGATGATGTATGTAGTAGAGCTAACAATGTATAGATTTTTGGATTCTTTTTTACTCAACACACCTTTATTTTGCCATAGACTGTTTCCAAGAGTAAAGAGAGGGAAACATAACATACCCCACTTTTCACGCAGCTTTTGGGACGGTAGAGTAAGGTTTAATTTATGAGCCTCTAGCACAGTGAGCTTCAATTTTATTCAGGGAGAGAAATTAGGAGTTGGTAAACGGCTTCGAAATCCTGCCTATCAGACTTCTTTTTTATCGTCCTTAGAAAGAATTGGTCTAACAAGTTCACATTGGTGCACTTTTTTTTTTTTTCAAAATCAAAACCTAAGGGTACAGAAAATCTATATTTAGATATTTATTCTCACATTTTAGACTTTTATTTTTCATTTGATCAAAAACTGAATGCCAATCTTCAGGAAGTTCAAACATCTTTTACAGATAGAGCCTTCGCAAACATAAAAATGTAAAATAATTATTTCACAGAGAGTATCTTTATTTTAGCGGCACCTGGGTGGTTCAGTCAGTCGAGCATCCGACCCTTGATTTCAGCTCAGGCCATGATCTCATGGTTTGTGAGTTTGAGTCCCACATCAGGCTCTGCAGTGACAGTGCAGAGCCTGCTTGGGATTCTCTCCCTCTCTCTCTGCCCCTCCCTCTCTCTCTCAAAATAAATTAAAGAAAATTTAAAAAAAGTATCTTTATTTTATGTTAGGAACAATGAGGAGACTGGCTAGAGAAATCACATGATTGCTTTCTCTTTCTGACTCATGGTATTTCCCTGCCAGCTTGTTCTCAGCAACTACTAAGCTATTTCTCTGGCAGACCACCATCCTTGAATCCTTTCCTGCTTGCTGAATAGCCATTTTGCCAAAGTTCACAGTATACAATCCTATTTACTCGGCATCAACTGCATTAGGAATTTTAAACATATGTTTGTCTCTGCTATTACCCATATTCAGAAATCTGCCTATTTGTAGATAAATACTTTTATCTGCAAATAGCCAGATGAAACTATCCAAGACTATTACCTCTAATTTGAGCTAAGGAGAATAAGTAAGCAATCACCCAAATAAAAACAAATTCCACAGTCTTTTTTCTGTCCTTCAGAGTCATTGAAAAAAAGTTTCAAAGCCTGAATTATTCATCAATATCTCCTAAATGTGTGGATGTTTTAGTTTACTCTTTTTTTTAGCAGATCAGAAGTGATTTACATGAATCTATAGTAACTCTGTTTTGAAGTATGTTGTCAATAGAGGTAATTTTGTATAGCCCTAAATGCTTCTTTGAGCTTGGGCAAAGTCCAGTCATTCATTCCAGGTTGGTTTGAAAACAGGCTTCTATAGAAGTATCATCACAGATTTTGGAGTATGTGTGCATATGTGTGTGGGAGTGTATACACGTGTTTTAAAAGCTGGCTTTGTTGTGTGAAATATATACACAAACATACAATACAAATTGCCTTGACTACATAGATTTTAGTTTAGGCCTTTAAGGCATCATTTAGTTGAAGAAAAGGGTTTTAAAGAAATAAAAATAGAAACCCAGCTGTGTTCTTAAGGTCACTAATAGTCACTGCCATCAGCTGTATCATCAATGTGCTAATGCGGGAAAAAATGGGAGGAATTGCAAACTGGTAAACATTTTTGCAAGTTGAATGAGCTTTTAAGATTTTATACGTGTGGTTGTGTGGGTGTAACTTTGTTTAAGTTTTTATATAAGTGTTAAAACTTGGAACTATAATGATCAAATTGTCTTATTTATTAAGTTTTATTTTATCTTTTTTTTTTTATTTTTTTTTCAACGTTTATTTATTTTTGGGACAGAGAGAGACAGAGCATGAACGGGGGAGGGGCAGAGAGAGAGGGAGACACAGAATCGGAAACAGGCTCCAGGCTCCGAGCCATCAGCCCAGAGCCCAACGCGGGGCTCGAACTCACAGACCGCGAGATCGTGACCTGAGCTGAAGTTGGATGCTTAACCGACTGCGCCACCCAGGCGCCCCTAAGTTTTATTTTATCTTTTATGTTAGGAACGTTATCCTAAAGCAGCTTCTCTTCTGTTACTCTACAATTGTTCTTTCAGCATTAAAGATCAAGAATTTCATAAAGTTTGATTATCTTTTTCATTTTTTGGAATATTACATTTACCTTCCAATTTTTTTTCTTAGCTTTTCAAGTGCAATAAAGGCCAGAGATTATCTGGCCCTGTAGTTCTGATTTACTTAAATTGTTCCACTTGTTATGCTCCAGATTGATTTTCAATTATTCTCAATGATTCTCTAATCATTGCCTTTATATTTCGGCTATTTAAAAAACCTTATTAAATCCAAATGGCTTTGTATAGAATTCAAGACCCTCTGTAAACTTTCCCAAAGCTACCTTTCTGGTCCTACCCTGGCTGCTGTCTCACATGGACTGCACTAGTCACACTAGGCGGGAAGGGCCCTTCGTGCAGGATATGCCCAGGCCTGTGTTGCATTTGTGTATTTGCTCATGCTCTGCCTTCATCTGGGATGGGTTTTGCATTTCTTTGTGTTAAAATGGTACCCAGCTTTCAGTGCCCATCTCACACGCATTCTGCTCATAGGTTAGAACCTGCCAGAACTCTAAGGGGCATTGAGAGTGGTATGCATGAGGAGATGAGGCTGGTGGAGATGAATGATGTGGTTAAGTTAGAGGTAAAAATAGGACTAGAACTGCGGTATGCTGATTCTCTGTGCTTCCATTTCCATGTAGCCTCCCTGAATTGCTACCTAACTCTACTTGGAATTAATCTGCCAATTCCTCTTTTCTTCAATAGCCAATTTGCTTTTACCTCTACTTTATCAATCTTCTGTTCATCATCTTCAATAGAGCCTCAATCTCTTGAAAACAAGGATCATATTTAAATTACTTTTGTATTACAGCATTTGATTAAATGATTGGCACTGTCAAAATATTTATTGCAGGTAACTATAGATGAATTGTTTTAATTTCTGCAGTTTAATGAGGTTTTGCAGCAAAGCTCAAGAGAAAGAAAGAAGGGCTATAGGGAAGGAATTATCAGCAGTCAAGAATCCGGGATTTGGAAACATCGACTACCACTGCGGAGGAAGATTGGTTCTATTTTATTGAAGCGAAGAAGCTCCTATTCTCCGATGTCCCTGAAGACACTATTCCATAAACATATGGAGTTATACACTCTAAGACAACTGTTGAAGAACTGCTCTTGTCTGTGACTTCTAGTTAAATGTGCTAGTTATAGACGGAGACAGTATTGGTAACAATCAAGCACACCATGTATTAGCTTCGCACCTCTATGCCTCGGTTTTGTCTTCCTGGTAGGGTTGCAATAAGTAAATGAGCTAAGTAAAATGCTTAGCACAGTGCTCATTTAAGTGTTCATTGAACAGCAGCTTTTAAGATGTATTAGTATATGTATAAGAAGGGCCAATGTAAGTCCTTTACTTTGGCCCAAGAAGAAATATCCAGTTGGTGGAGTAAGGCTATGTGTACCTCAAAATCCTATCCACTTGAAACAATCACAACCACGCCAACAATATGCTCCTTGAAAGGACAGCTCTAAGAACGCGGATCAGAAAATTTATTCATTAAGCAAGTAATGCTTGAGTACCTATAAATACATAGTGAGTGCTGATTATGCATGATAAACTATTTTGTGTGCTGGGATACAGTCTTATTATCTAATTGCTCTAAGTAGATCGCAGTGTTCTGAGTAAACCACACCCTAACCCCCTGCCTTACAGACAATATTTCTTCTACTTGGAATCATCTTCTTCCACTTCCTCCCAAGTTTTCAGCCTCCATATGACATACTTCTCCACTGCAGTTCAAACTCCTCTGTCATGGCCTTACTTACTGACTTGCCTCCTTGTCTAAACTATGAATTCCTAAAGAACAGGGACCTTGAATTTTTCATCTTTCTATACTTCTCTTTTCCTCTTCCCCAGTGGCTAGCACAATGACTGCATATAATAAGGGCTTAATAAATAACTGCTCTTTTTATCTCCACATGAGATAAATTTGCAAAATACATTTGTTTCCCACACCTTTTGTATCTTGCCTTCCATCCTCTCATCGCCTTTTTACTTTAGCTGCTGCTATGACAACCAGCTGCATGCAGGGCAAACAATTGTGAGATGTATCCCACATGGTTCCTCGCAGGGGTCCCAGTGGGATGGAGCTTAGTGACCCATAGCAGGGACCAGCTCAATAACACATTCTTGGACTGACTTTCCCTCTTTCTCTGTTTAACTTGTTCCAATCTCCTATCAGCGTGCTTAAAATTCCTTTCCAAAACAATCACCTATTAGTGAGCAGCTCATTTTGGGAGGACCCACACAAGGATGGCACTCTTGTATGAAGAAGAGAAGAACAACAGGTTATAAATACTGTGCCTAGGGCAATTTAATATCCTCCCAGTGTATAGTGCTTTGCACTTAGTAGGTGTACCATAAATTAGTTTTAGATAAATAAATTGATTGAAAGTAAATAATCATCCTATCTGTTTGCCTACACTCTTCTTGGCTCTTGATAACTCAGTTGCATCACTTTTATGAGGTCTGAATTAATTATATTGTCAGCAGGCACATACCCTTCATAATGTAAAAGGGGTCTTAAAATCTTAATTAAATCAGATTTTTTTTCCTCATAGATTTTATCCCAGGAATATTACCCACTGTTTTACATTATTATCATTCTGGTTTCTGCTATACCAGCAACATTGCCTAATGAAAGTTCTGTCTCCTATTGTATTTTTTAAATATTTAAAAGCACTCATGGTTCTTATATTTTTATTATGATTTCAACTGTAAAATACTCCTCTCCCTACAACCTTGAAATGATCTTTTCTCAAAGCTCCAGCCTGCCTTTTCTGCCTACATTTTCTGCCTAAGGTGATCCAACTTGTAGGGTGGGAAAATGGGAAATACAATTATTATGAAAGGAACTTGGATGTGTGCATGCAAAAGTCAGATGTTGGGGAATTTTAGTCCAAAAATGGTCCCACGAAGGATGAAAAGAAAAAAGATCAAAACATTTGCATAGTGATCCTGGCACTGAACACATTTTGCAATCAGGATTCATACTGATTTTTAAGGATGTTTAGTAACGTTCTTCTCCCCAAATACAGAGACTACATTGTTCTTAATTTTTCCGGACACCAGTGAAGGTATTTTAAAAGGAGAGGTGGGAATGTTTTAAACTATTACATCAAAATACCTAACATGTGCCTCCTTTTAGGGATGTTGTACATTTAGCCACTTATATTATTACTCGAAATTTTTTTTAGGTTTATTTATTTCTTTTGCGGGGGGGATGATAGGGCAGAGAGAGAGGGAGAGAGGGAATCCCAAGCAGGCTCTGAGCTGTCAGTGCAGAGCCTGAGGCAGGGCTTGAACTCACAAACCACGAGATGATGACCTGAGCCCAAATCAAGAGACAGATGCTTAACCAGCTTAGCAACTCAGGTGCACTTGTTCAAAAGAGTTTTTGACTGTAATTGAAATAATGCTTCCTGGGACTGCATTAATAAGTTTTTCAGTCTATCAACTGATAAATTTGTATACACAGTTCTTTTGATCACAAGTCATGAGGAGAAGCCTTGTTATTTCATTAGCCAAAATTTTAGTTTTTTAGAGTTGCCTCTACTTTAGCATTATTGTCAATTATCCTTAACCAAAACATATACATTTAACCCTCAAACTGGAAAATTAATCTTACTGAGTCAAAAAAAAATAATTCAGGAGTAACTGGTTTTTATAACAGTAATCACATTCTTCACATAACAAATTCTTACTGACCACCTACTATATGTTAGGCATTGTGCTTAGTGCTGAATATACAAAGATGAACAAGATTTAATCCAGGGCTTTCAGGAACTCAATGTCAAGTAAATCAAAACTATCTACTTTAGAATAAAAGGGTTGATTTTCACCAAATCATATATTATTAGAATTCCAGGATTAAAAGAAACTTTGAGAGACACTATTTTCTTTTGTCAAAGTATAATCAAATCAGAACTAGTTAGAGAAAGGCATTTCAGGTTTATGCCATTGAATTTTTTTAAATGTTTATTTATTTTTGAGAGAGAGACAGACAGAGCAGGAGCGGGGGAGTGGCAGAGAGAGAGAGGGAAACACAAAACCCAAACGGGCTCCAGGCTCTGAGATGTCAGCACAGAGCCCAAAGCAGGGTTCAAACTCATGAACCAGGAGATCATGACCTGAGCTGAAGTCAGATGCTTAACCTACTGAGCCACCTAGGCACTCCAAGGTCTATGCCATTTTAAATCCAGAAAGGATCGAAGTCTAGAGAGGGAAGAGTTACACAGAGAATTAATTCAATTCTCTAAACTTTCAGTTTGGTGTTCTTTCTGGCACACAGCACTTCTCACATTAACCTATTTAGTACCTTGTTTCAGATTTTTATAACTCCCACTGCTCATATAATCTTAAAATATTTCTTTTGTTTTTAATTTTTTTTCGTGTTTATTTTTGAGAGAGAGAACAGGTGTGGAGGGGCAGAGAGAGAGAGAGGGAGACAGAGAATCTGAAACAGGCTGGCCTTGTCAATGCAAAGCCCAATATGGGGCTGGAGCCCATGAACTGCGAGATCATGACCTGAACTGAAGTCAGATGCTCAACTGACTGAGCCACCCAGGTGCTCCTTAAAATATTTCTAAATATAATATGATCAAACTAATTTCATAGTCTAGTAAATTATCCACACCACTTTGATTAATCATTTCAACCAATAAAATACAAAATGAGTTTTTCTGTATACGTGCTAGAAGTGATATAATTATTTTTTTAAATAACAAATGTTTGAAGTGATTCCCAAATTTTATAGTCAATGTATCCTGCATTTGCATCTCATAATATATTTACTTGGATGTTTTTAATGCATTAAGCATATAAAGCCTATAATATTTGCTGATCAAATATTAGTGATATTTGAACAATTATCATATTAGAATTTATCATGAATGGTTAGTTTTAATTTGTATCAAAAAGAATGAGATTGTTGCCTAGTACCTAGAATCAAAACAATAGGTACCTATAAAATTCTGCATGTATGTTTAAACTGTCTTGATTCATCAGTTTCTCAAAGGTACACATGAATTCTGTAAGTTAGAAAAATTAGCATCTTTGCATAAAATGCGGTTTATTTTTTTTTCACATGAAGGACTGACTTCAGTTTATTATTCATGCTTGCAGTCAGGACTTGAAAACTTGAAAAGTGAAAAAGGGATTAAGGAATCCATAGATTCTTAGAGCAGAGCGTAGTTTAAAAAGAAATGTGTCAATTTGGTTTTATTGCAGTAACTTCCTCTACCTTCCTATTACACCAATACATAAGAGCAATTGCTAGTGAAATCAGACAGCCACATTTAAATACCTGTGGTTTAATATGCATTTTCCACTTCACCCTAAACTGAATTATAATCACAATTAATAAGAACATTTAGTATCATTCTAATAGTCAAAAGTGAATTTCTAAAATTCTCTGTAAGTTTATGTGCAAGATTTGAGAAAAGCAACCATGAAGTCATTTCCTTTCCTGTGTATTCTTAGAAACATATCTTATAAAAAACTTTGGGCTATATAATTGCACTTGGGTGTACTTCTTTTAATCTTAAAATTAGAAAAGACAGATGATTATTTTCTCCCCTCATAGAAAAGATATTAAACGTTAATATCCCATTGTTACACTTTTTTTTCCTGAAGATAAAAGGATATAAAAAGGAAGCAATAAGCGCTGTGCATGTTCTTGCTAATCTTACCAGAATCTCCTCCTATATTAAACTATTTCTTGTCTATCCTATTTAAACTGTTCTCCTGATATTCTTCACATATGAACAAGATGATCCTTTGCTGAGTTTAGGCATCATGGCAGCTACCAGCTTACAAAGAGTGAAAGAGCAGCTTTATCCGCATGTCTGAATTAGGAACAAGAAACTCACCAATAATACAAATAGAGTTTTTCATTAAGCAGCATTCCTGTTTATTACAGAGCAACAATAATTTTTTTTGGAATTCAATTTAACAATGAAAACAAATCCCAATTCCCCCATCTTTTTGATGCAGCTGGTTGCACTATGCATAATGTCTGATATACAATGGCAGTGTCTATTGTTACAGAACTGGCTTATTTGTGTATTGAAAGCTTCATTCGAATTTGTATGGTTTAGAATGTTCAATGAAATGCACAAATTGACTAGTTCAATATTCCTCAATTTGTCATAATGGTTTTTGTGTGCATTTTTTTTAAAGACAGCCATAATGCCATTTTTGTTTCATAAGAAACAAGGCAAAGATTCCTGTGAAATCTCACAGTTCAATGCTAGAGATAGGGTTCTTGGTCAAGTTCAAAGTCATTTATAGAATTATGAAAACCATCTCAGACTAAATCTGGGTTGAGCAGCTACAGAAAATCCACGGGAAGTCTTACTTTATTGTTTGCTGACAATGAAGTGAAATACAAGGTGGACATATTATGAAAAGGATGTTGTAAGTGAAAGGGAGTGCCTGAGAAGAAGAAAAGTGAGTGTTGGAAAAGACATTGAAACTTAAATAATGTTTAGGCAGAAAGAGGGGTCTAGGGAAACCCCATGATTAAAAATATCAGCAAAAACACAAACACACTAATTTTGGAGTCTTGCAAATACATCTCCTCATATTGTGCATTTTGGGTCCTTTTCTATTCCTAGGTATGTTTACTAAATTACATGAATCTAGTAATTCCAATACCCTTTGAGTATGCATCCTAAAATACATGCTCAGTTAATTCATTTTCAACTCATTCATTCATTCAATCATGCATTCAACTTTACACCATTGAATTGCCCCCTTTTTTTAAGTTTATTTATTTATTGAGAGAGAGATTGTGTGTGCACAGCAGGGGATGGGTAGAGAAACAGAGAGAGAATCTCAAGCAGAATCTCTGTGCTGACGGTGCAGAGCCTGACAGAGCTCAATCTCATCAACTGTGAGATCATGACCTGAGCAGAAATCAAGAGTTGGATGCTTAACTGAGTTGCCCAGGCATCCCCCTTTTGGGTTTAAATTATGGAAAAGAAACCTTGAGTCAGGAAATATGGTTTGATTTGCAGGTCACTGAATCATGAGAAGAATAGATACAAAAAGCTGTTTTTAAATAAGGAAAAACTACAAAACCCTGGAAGGAAAATCAAATGTCACTGTTTCTTAGGTGCCAGTCAGAGGCATTTAATTGCCTGTTGTTCATTTGGAGATATTACCTTTTCATCATTTCACTGGTAGGTAAAGAATAGAGGTTCTTTTCCAGCTGGAAAAACTAGACTCTTCTACTTGACATAGATGACTTATTATTTTACTTCCTGAGAAGATGTATTTTCAGTGTTAAATATAGAGTAGAATAACAATCGCATTATAATTATCAAACATGTGGGCATTATGACTCCTCCCCCATTTTTTTTCTGATGCTAATTGTGATTAGAAATTTTTTAGTATAAAGAATTAAAGATCTTCAACAGAATACTGAAGTACTGTGGGTTTCAGGTTTTCTATCTCTAGGACAGGGTTATTAATACCCGTGGGTTATTGTGAGCATGAGAGGAGATAATGTTGGTGACCATGCTTTGTGATGCATAGATCAGTTTATAAAAGCAATGTGGGTCCAGGGCATAATTCTCAGGTGCTGATAATTGAGTCTTTGAAGAAAAAAAATTCCAGAGTGCCTGGGTTGCTCAGTTGGTTGAGCGTCTGCCTTTGATTTTAGCTCAGGTCACAATTTCACAGTTGTGACATAGAGCCTCTCGTTTGGCTCTACATTAAGTGTGGAACCTGCTTGGGATTCTCTCTCTCTCTCTCTCTCTCTCTCTCTCTCTCGGTCCTTTCCCCCCTCTCGTGCTCTCTCACTCTCCCTCCCTCTAAAATAATAATAAAAAAAGTCTCTCTTAAATTTGTTGTCATTTGTTAAAGAATGGAATATCTTCAGGTGATCCATCAACTCAATCATGATTATAAGGTGAAGTGTAATGACCACAAATAACTTGCTTTGGTGAAAAAAAAATTCTGTTCACTCAGAGGCTCAGCTTTATCTATTAGTAATTGGCAGGGTGAGGTATCTGACTTGTAAAAGTATCTCTTTTATCATTTATTCATTCAGTGTTTGTAGATTCATTTGTGAAATATTTTTGTAGCACCTACTCTGCACAGAACTGCCTGGGTGTCACAGGTGTTCCTCCATCTCCCAAGACTCCCATCCCCTGGTTGGTTAATCCAACACTGATCTAGGCACTGCTGTGAAAGAATTTTGCAGATGTAATTAAAGTCAATTGACCTTAAAATACGGAGATGATCCAGTGGGCTGACCTAGTCTCATGAGCCCCTCTAAAAGTAGGCGGTTTTCTGCACTGGTAGCAGAAGAGGATGTCAGAGATTCAGACCCAGAAGGGGAACAGCTGGCTTGAGGGCAGAAGGGCCCCTGTGTTGAGGAACGCAAATGACCTTTAGAAACAGTAAGTAGCCTCTGTCTGACAGCAAGGACATGAAGACCTCAGTCTCACAACCACAAGGAACTAAATCCTGACAATAGTCTGAATGAAACTAAAAGCGGATTCCTCCTTAGAGCTTCTAGACACCTTGATTTCAGCCTCGTGAGATCACACGTAAAGAAAATTGAGCCACATGGCAGTTCAGACCTATAGGACTGTGAACTAATGAATGTTGCTTTAAACCACAATATTTGAGGCAATTGTTTCATAGCAATAGAAAATAACTTCCTTTCATACTGGCACACATCACATGAAGTGTGGAAAACAATGCCAGGGTTACAGAGACAAAATTAGAAATGGAAGACCAAAAGATATGTCAAGGTGAAATGGCTAGGCATCAAATGAGCAGCATATGTAAGTGCTCTTAGCTCCAAGAAGGCATTTCATAGTATTTTGACTTCTTCCTGGGAAGGTTTGTCAGGGCAGAATTCCTCTTATAATTTCAAATAAATCTTTTCCTGAACCTACATGTCTATCTTTAATTCAGGTTTTTGTTTAGATGACATTCTACAATCCTATGCTATGTCTGTTCTCCGTGTTTTATACAAACCTTTCCTCACCTTTGCAAACAATAAAAACAAAGCCTCCAATCAGAGACTCCAGGGGGTCAGTACCATTGTTCCTGTCAGTTGAAAGGAAATAATCATGAGCTACTTATAAATCCAGGATTACTCCAATTCACGCTGCGCCCTGAATGAGATAATATGTACATACATGTAATCTCTATCCAGAGTACAGAAAAAAAGCTTGACCGGAACCCTGTGTGCACTTCCCCCCTCCCACTTTTTAAATGTAAAATGCTAAATCTGAACACTGATCAATGAATAACTAATCCTAGTAAGCACATAGCCATGCTTATTTTCTAACTCCTTTGTGGTCAAATAATGAATACAGATGATACAGAAAATAGGCACCATGGCAAATTTAGACAAATAGAATTTAGAGACAGTGACAGAAAGCTTAGTCAAGCATAATGCTCACAAAACATAAAGCAAAAATCAGGATGAAAAACATCAAACATTCCCCAGAGGCTCCTGATTGCATAAGAGGGTCTGACTTTAGAGTCCTTTGGTTTAGTGTAATCTCCTCTTTTTCTAGCATTCATACTCCTACAGCTGAAAGATATTTGGACTCTAACACTCATTATTTACAGTAACTGTGGAAGCTGCCAGAATACCTAAGTAAATAAACGAATGGATAAATAAAAGTGAATACATGTGTAGAAGATAAAGAGGAAAGCCCCGGGCTCCTCTTAATTTCCTCAGGTTTGCAATCTAACTGTGTTTCCAGTAGGGAAAAAGGCATACGCTCACTCCTCTAAAAAACACTTTTTTATGTACAAAAGGTAAAGCCAACATAGTTTTTTACTTGTGCTATTTCTCCATTTAAGCTGCTATTTGCTACTTATCATGTATGCATAGAGGAATGGATGGAATGAACAAAGCATGGATTTTTGTTGTTCCTGCCATGTAAAGTTACAGGAAATAAATTGCAGGGAGGATAGAATAGGTGTAGAAATAACCTAAATCTTTTTATGTAGATGAAGGGAAAAAGCAGTCTCCTTTAGAATTGCTTCTTTAGATTATAATAGCAATTTATGTTAAAAGTCACTATGACAAATCAGCCCATAATTTATTTTAAGAAGTCAAACTAGCAAGATCAAGTGTTCTGTAGGTGGTATTTCATCTTATCATATTAAAACAGTCTTCCCAAATGTAAAAGATAATTTCAACTGCTGTGTTCTGTAAGCAAGCAGAAAATTATGTAAATCTGATTTCCTTACTATGCGTTTGCTATCTCTTTAAAGCTTACTAAATCATATCCAGATTTGTAAACACAAAAGCACTGGATCCAAGATACATTTGCTTTTCAAACACTCGGAATGAAAAAAGGTATTTTGCAAGATGTAATTGAAAAATTCCTATCTGTTTTCAAAAGCTAACAAATCAACAGTTGTGTGAGATTAAAAAAAAATACAAAACATCACCTCTTAACTTATTATGGGCTTAATTGCTTCCTCATAATGGAGTGTGACAATGTGATTGCAGTAAGAACACCTGCTTTGAAAATCGCTTATCAAAGAAATGCCAGTGAGGAGCAGGAAGTCCAAAGGGAGGCCATGTTGAAGTTCTTCATCTATTTCTTAGTTTGCATCACTTCTTACCCCCTCTCCTTTAAGCCTATCAGGTTCAGTGCCTGAATAATTGGTGTTTACTTTGTTAGCTCACCCAAAAATATCTGCACCTGCATGCCCAGCTTTGAGGCTACAAAGGCAAAGAGTTTGCATATGCAAGTAGTTGGGCATTTTTCTGGGCCCAAACTCAGAGATTATCTTCCCTACAGACACAGAAGCCCCCTGAACTACAATCTAACTATATTAGATTGCCAGTGTGTGAGAAGACAAAGCCCAGGAGCTAGACTGCATAAATCTCTCAAGTCAATAGCCAATAGAATGGACTGTCCTCATTCTTTCTTTGTTCTGAAGAAGAAAATCCTTTGATGTCAAGGTTAACTGGTTAAGTTCATTGGTATTGTGGATTTGCATTTAGTTGCATTCACATAGCTTAATCTTTTTGTAAACATATGTCTAATCATATATGTTCTTTCACCAATAATTTCTTACTTTGTCTTTGGAAAAGGGAGGAAATCCTTTCCATTTTCTATGAAGAATTGGACAAGGGCAATAAATCCATAGGTTAAAAGATATTTAAATTGCTATGTTTTAGTTAACAGAAATGTATTTTATGCCCTTTTTTAAAATGAGGATTATGAAAACAAATTCTATTTCTAGTTCCTAACATGGCTAAACGTTTAGTAAATGAGATAGGTTCAATAACTTCAGTGAACAATAAAATGTAAATTTTGGTTTTATAAGGAATTGTATTAACTGTAAAATAAGTCAATATTCCATTTGAATTCAAACATTCTAGGATTTTAAGTGATAGACTGAAACAATGACATGTAGAGAGTAAAGGACAGAGAATGCTCCACTTAGATGTGGTAGGAGCCATAGAAAGAGAATGGCACACAAAGAAGGTAGGACAAATAATGAATGAGAGATGTGCTCAAGCAGAACTATGCAGCCATGCATAAGAACACAGAGACAACACCCACACAGGCATATACATACACACACACACACACATACACTCCTCAAGCATACCAATCGCTCAGAGAATCATCTAGACATTTACTGAAAGGGCAAAAGGAAACTGAGAATGATAATTATGGGTGAGGAGAGGAACAGCCCCAGCATACGCATTTGTAGGATAATGCTCCAAGGGACTAAAAATGCCCTCTTGTATTTTCACAACTCTTGGTGCTGTCTCTTCTGCCAGGATGACATAAAGCAGAGGTGCATTTTAGCCTATGAGCTGAAAGTTTTCACACTTGCTGTTAAGGAAGTCTGTGTTAGGTCCCATCTGAGAGAGCACACATGCAGTAACAACGTTCAAACCAAAATTTCACAAAAGCAAAAGGACTGTGTCGATAGTCTTTAGTATCTAGAGGTATATCTATACCTATATCACCGTATGTTAAGATACTGAGCATAAGCCCTGATAATTTCAAATGCTGGGGACATAATGTCAATGTGCTATCAGGGAACTACATAGCTAAAGGAGAAGAAATAATTTGTATGTTTAGGAACCCGTGGGACTTAGAACAAAATAATAAGAATAGCTGATTATTACCTAGACCTCATATGTTGAAGTATTATTCTAAAAACTTTGTATATATAAACTTATTTACTCCTCATAATAGTCTATATTATTTTCCCCATTTTATATGGGGGAAAACTGATAAATGTAAGTATGAGAGATCTATTTTAATCCAATCTCTGTAGTTTTAAGATCTTTGCTCTTAGCCACTTTACTATGGTGCCTTCAGCGATAAGCAAATATTACAAAGGTTAAACAATTTTAGAAGATCTGCCATTAAAAAGAAACAAACAAGCAAACAAACAAAACTACATTAGGAGTTTCTCTAATAAGACAAGAGAGGAAAAGAGTGCTTAAAAATCTTTGTCACCTACAGGTGATAAAACCTTTTTAAGACTTTCCTTTCACAAACAAACCAGAATGAAGTAAGGAGAAATCTTGGCATGCTCAACACATCTTTGGTTTTATGATTGAGATGTTATGTTTTAGAATTTTTTTTACAAACCACATAGACTAGATGGCTGATACTGGCGAGCATGGCCATGTTATTTTCAAGGAACTTAGATTCAGTGAAAAATCTATTTCTAAAGAAGGAACAAAAGACTACCCAATATTTAAATTATTTCACAGGTCAATAATAAGTATTGCTATGTACCATACCAGTTTTTACTATTTTTAAGGTAAAATTAAAGCAAAAAAGTCCAAAAGATGAAGAAAACTCTACATTGCATTTCATTTTTAATTCAAATGCTCAGTAGATTGCACACACACAAAAAGTCCTTATTGATGTCAGACTGCCCAAGAAAAAATTCTTTTTAATAGCCTGAGCCAAATCACCCAGAGCTGGTGTTCTCTGAGGCATTTTGTCCAGAGAGCCATCCATTGAAGGCTTTTTCCATCTGTTAGGTCCACTGTACTATGCATACCATTTTATTCTCGCTCTGGGAGCTGTCTAGCCAGTCCTAGACCCATCCATACCTCATTATTCTGCAGCCAGACAAATGGTGGCAATTATAACATCGCGGTAGGGATGACATACTATGGTATGGTTGAGAAGGCTCTTTCATTTTAAAAACCACTGTTTCATAATGCTTAAAACTTTCTCTGAATATTTTTCATATGGAAACTTTGTGTTTGCTTTCAGTTTGAAGTGATTTTGTAAGAGAAATATTTAAGAGATGTATTTTGTTTTAAAGTGGAAATATACCTGTGGGTTACCCTGGCTTATTTATGAAGCATTCACTGGGAGGTGAGGGTGGAGAGAAGGATAGTTTACACTTACTATCCAACAAAGTGCGTTGAGTGCCTACCGTATGTTCGAGGCTCTTTGTCAGCCTGGTCTCCCTTCTTAGAGTGCTAATTGTCTGGTAGAACAGGTAAAGCAAATGCACAAGTGAATGTCACACAAGTGTCCCGTCCCCCTATTCATGGTCTCCTACTTCAATACCTAAAGGAGACAATGTCCTTCTAAACTACTTGGGCAATTCATCTCTGAACTTTTGTTTTGTTTTGTTTTGTTTTGTTTTTGCACCTTTGGCGAACTTTGGCCACCGTAGCTTCTGATTCCAGGTTTGAAGGTACTTTTCCTCATTGCTTTTGGCTCTTGGGTCTCATTTGGACCTTAGCTCCTTTTCTGACCTAACTCAGAAAACTTAGGGGTTTGCCCTAATATGCCCTTTCTCTATAGCTCTCTGTTCTTTTGTCTGGGGGATCAACATTCCTTTTTTTCTTGTTTATTTAAAATTAAGTTTCATGTTTTAGATTTTTAAAAAGTGGAATTGAATTTCTTGTAGTTAAAGCAGTCATACTGTCTTTTCACTCTAAAAGTCTTAGATTATCCAGATGTGCCAAAGTACTTATAGCACAGAGTTGCTTATAAAACATCAAAATTTTAGCTTGGTAATGCACAAAGTGTATAATTCACACATTTTACAGAATTTTCAGAAATGGTGTGTCTTACAGTTTTTTATAGTTTTGACTCCATAGAAGAATAAAAATAGGAATGATTATTTTTTTGAGATCAAGCAATAAATACATATTCCGTGGCATTGTTTAGATGTATTCAAAACCCACAAGTACTGATTTGAAAGAAAGCAAATAAAAAATGCATATGAAAATATGATGCAGTTCTAAATCATGAATTCAGCTTATTTAATGTTAAAATATACAAAAAGTACAGTTTGGATTAAGTAAAAAATGACTATAAGCTCCCAACTTTTCCAGTAAAACACTAATGGAAAAAGAGGAGATGAAAAATGGTTGTTTACACAAGATCCTACTGCAGAACATTGGTGATCAAGCCTCTTCATTTCTTCGAATATTTCACCTAGTGACTATAAAATGTCACTTCTAAAACCGGGTTTATAGTTAGTTTGTCTGAATAGAAAACTCCCTTATATTTTGAGTCTTTCAAAGTCTTTTTTAGGTCAAAATCAAGTCAGGCATTCTTTTTACCTGACTGAATTCACCCAGGATTCTACTCATGTTATACAATGTCAGTAATAACGTCAGGGCTAAAGGCTAATTGGTAGCCCTAAAAACAGAGTTAATTATTTTGAACTGCACTTAGAAAAAAATAAAACAGTCTGTAGAAAGTCCACACTTCTTTTTTGGAGGTATTTGATCTGAAGGGAAGAGGATCAATATTTCTTTTCTTTCATTCATTCACCCATTTGTCCAATTATTCATCTCTTCATTCATTCATCAGACATTAAATACCTACTATCACCCAAGTGCTACTTAGGATCTACAGAAACAGCAGTGAACAAACAAGTTTTTTCCTATCAGGGAACTTACATTGGGGCAGGGAAATGGAGAAAAAACAACCCATCAACTAATTGTCAGATAAGTGTTAAGAAGATAAAACAGGATAAGGGAATAGAAAGTGGATGGAAGAGTAGGGTGCTCTTTTATGTATGGTTAAGGATTTGGAGACTTTTGTCTAGAGATATGAATACAGTAATAACATGAGCCATAAAAATATCTGAGGGAAAACTGTATTAACCAGAGGGGCCAGTTAGCACTGAGGCCCCAAGGCAGGGGCACACCTGGTATGTTTAAAAACAGCAATAAGGGGCGCCTGGGTGGCGCAGTCGGTTAAGCGTCCGACTTCAGCCAGGTCACGATCTCGCGGTCCGTTGAGTTCGAGCCTCGCGTCAGGCTCTGGGCTGATGGCTCGGAGCCTGGAGCCTGCTTCCGATTCTGTGTCTCCGTCTCTCTCTGCCCCTCCCCCGTTCATGCTCGGTCTCTGTCTGTCCCAAAAATAAAAATAAACTTAAAAAAAAAAAAAAAAAAAACAGCAATAAAATCAGAATGGCTGGAGTCCAGTGGGAGAGCCCAGTAAGAGAGGGATTGTAAGAGATGAGGTTATAGGATGGGGGGAGATATCATACAAGCCACCATGAGAACTTTGGATTTATTTTTAGTGAGATAGCAAGCTATTGGATGGTTTTGAGTAGAGAAGTGACAAGTTTTAAATATATCACTGGTGCCATTTGTGGTACAGAGTAGATTAAGATGAGGCAGTGTGGGAGGCTGGGGAGACAAATTGGGAATCCATTGCAATAGTCTAACTGGAACATATGTTTTAGCAGTTGCTTTTAAGGAATCTTCAAGGTGGACACCGATCACTGTAGTCCACACTGCCTAAAAACTTCCCTGGGAAATACAGAAGTATGACTCCTGGAGCCCCGTGCGCATGTGAGACAGAGAGACTGTCTTTCTCTACAACTTTAAAGGTTTGTTGTTACTGGTAATTACCATGATAGTTCTCTATATTCTAAAACAACTTCATAAGCAAACAGAAACTATGAGAAATATATTGCACTAAAAATGTGTTATTTAATAAAATCTGTTTTTTAAAAGTTGAAGTCATATTGAGGTTATCCAATCGGTAATGA
The DNA here is from genome assembly GCF_014898765.1 of Herpailurus yagouaroundi. Taxonomy (NCBI): domain Eukaryota; kingdom Metazoa; phylum Chordata; class Mammalia; order Carnivora; family Felidae; genus Herpailurus; species Herpailurus yagouaroundi. The sequence continues at coordinate 59,603,030 of NW_024412388.1, forward strand.
GCCGGTAAGGTAGAAATACGTCTGTTTCGATGGCTGGTCAAAGTGTATTTGTATATATTCTTAACTATGTGTTCATTTACAGAACTTTTGCACATGCTGTAATGGTAATACTACCAAACTGTAGGTACATGACATTGTAAATATATGGGTGAATAAGACAAAATAATTTTTTAGAATATGAAATATATTTACCTACATAAAGTTAATCAGTGCAAATAACTATAAAACCTTATGATTCCATTTATATGAAATGTTCACAAGTGGAAAATATATAGATACAGAAAGAGTAGTGGTTGCTCAGGGCTGAGAGGATGAGGAGGTTTGGGGGGGTGATAGCTGGAGGGTACATGATTTCTTTTATAGATGATAAAAATGTTCTAAAATTGTTTGAGTTGATGGTTGCATAACTCTGAATACACTAAAAACCACTAAATTTTATACTTTCAATGGGTAAATTGTACGGTATGTGAATTATATCTCAATAAAGCTGTTATCCAAAAAATGATGATAAAACTGATGGGTGAAGTCTTACCCATATAAAGCAGTGTTAATAAATGTTAATTTAAAAAAAGCTAACGTACCAGTGACTCAAGAAATTAAATTGCTTCTGTGTTAAATTTCTTACGAGAATAATCACAAGCTTTCTATGCACTTTGTCCATTTATGAATGGTTGCGGTGTGTTCTATATTCTCTATTTGGAAAATCTGGGAGGGGGGTGGCCAGATTGAACAAGAACTCTTTAGAAAGAAAAAAAAAAGAACTCCTTAGAAAGAAAAAGCATCATCAATTATCAATTATCATTAATTAACTGTTCCATGTATATTAAGTGCCTGAATTTGTGTTTGTCCAAGATAGGTCTAGAAGATTTGTTTGAAGTATCTTTAATGCCCATGATAAATTTCAGGCAAAGAGAGCTCTCTAGGTCAGGCAGATGTATGATCTTCTTTAAGTCAAAAAAACACCTATATTAAACATGTACTTCTTTTTTTTTTTTTAATTTTTTTTTCAACGTTTTATTTATTTTTGGGACAGGGAGAGACAGAGCATGAACGGGGGAGGGTCAGAGAGAGAGGGAGACAGAGAATCGGAAACAGGCTCCAGGCTCTGAGCCATCAGCCCAGAGCCCGACGCGGGGCTCGAACTCACGGACCGCAAGATCGTGACCTGGCTGAAGTCGGACGCTTAACCGACTGCGCCACCCAGGCGCCCCAAACATGTACTTCTTAAAGCAACATTGCCTTTCAGAGGCTTCTTAGAATTCTTATTAGTAATATTTTTTTTTGTCTGGAGACACTTTGTCACAGGGGCTGTCTGCCCTGATGGACATGGTTCTTACATCTATTTCTATTAGCCATGGCTGCCAATCTGTGGTTCACACCAGCTATCTACCAGATTATAATGCTCATTGAAAGTTACAATAATAATTCGATCAATCTATTTCTATGTAAACTGTTTGGATAGATTTGAGGTTGCATGGATATTCTTTATGAAGTCTGAGTCATTTGTGTACACATGACAAAATAACAGGTGCTCTGATAACCTGGATTATGCCTCAATTTTGCACCAAGAATTAATGATCTTATACACAGGTACGTAGAACTGCTTCTTGTGAAAAATATATCCATACTTATGTCCAAACTCCTAGAATATTTCTGTATTGTGAAGCATTTTTATCAGATTATAATGATACTTTAAATGTAATGAATCCTAGCTCTTGTGTGTGTGTGTGTGTGTGTGTGTGTGTGTGTGTGTATGTGTATGTGGTGCTGAAAAATTACTCTGTATAATAATAAACTTTCTAAACAAATTTAATTGCCTTCTCATCCCACTGGAAAAAAGAATGAAAAGCTACTTTCAGGACAATAATGAAAAGTTGCTATTGTTTTGTTTTGTTTTACGTTTAAAAAGCACCTAGGCATAATAGTATTTTGTAGCAGCTTGGGGCACCAGACAAAAGATGGCCCTGAATTAGGGTTCTGTGATGAACTGGTTTCAATCCAAGCTCATAATTTTGGTTGTCAGAGGAGCCTTGACATTTCATACAGACTATCACAAATGAAATGGGGCCAGGCACTCTTGAGAGAGCACCTGGCCCCATTTGATGCTATTATGCCCAGAACCTGAATATGCTGATGTAGAAGACTGGCAAGTGTCACTGGCCAGTGGTGGAGCAGTGGAAACCTAGCCGGTTCTTGCTCACGGGAATAGCATGCTGCAAGGGCCAGCAACACATGTGAACAGGTGCTCACTTATGTGTCTGGCTGGAGTATATTTCTTTTTGTCCTGCTCTGACCAGCAAATAGTTGTACACTATCCTTAGTCTCAAATTCACACTAAAGTCAAAGTACCCTTAGAGACTTTTCCAGGGGAACACATCCCTAAGTACCACTCTCTCTAATGTTTACTCCTGATTCCATTTCCTATCACTGCTTTTACAGACACTACTTCAATTAATCATTTTTTCAAACACTATTCAGGGGTGTAATCGGTCCTGAATAGGGCTCTGTGTATTAGAAGATCAACTCTTTATACGGAAGCAAAAACTGAGAAAGGTAAGTGGGAAAATTAAATGTTCAGGTAGGTACAAAAGTGTAAAGTGTGTCTACAATTCATTGGTTGAGTTCCAAGGGTTCAAATGGAATTTCACCATATTACCTTTTCTTTGGCAAATTAAAAAATAAACTGAATACATCCACTGAAGACTGATGCTTCATTAGAGGTTCTCAACAGGAGTCTGGAGGGGCACTTGGGTGGCTTAGTCGGTTAAGCATCTGGCTTTTGATTTTGGGTCAGGTCATGATCTCATGGCTCATCAGACTGAACACCACTTCTGACTCTGGACAGCTCTGAGCCTTCTTGGGATTCTCTCTCTCCCTCTCTCTCTCCCTCCCCCCACCCACCCCATGTGCGTGCTCTCTCTCTCTCTTTCTCTCAAAATAAATAAACTATAAAAAAGTAGTAAATAGGAGTCTGGCTGAGAGATTCTTATTTTTCCCTTTATCGACTTCTTTAGCACTTCCGTTCATTTCTTAAGGAAATTTGTGCTTCCTGCATTGTTGTACTGTTATCTGATTATCCATATCTGCTCCCTGATGTGTAAGCCCATTGAGAAAAGGTGTCTTGTGTCACCCACCACTATTTCACATACAGTGCCCATCACCGTGTCATGTCCTAGTGAGTACTAAATATTTTTGAGTAATTAAGTATCTTCATCCAAAACATACTGCACCTTATTCTATAAGTAAAGCAATACATTTTGTTAGTTGATTAACACAACAACTGAGGATTTATTACGAAGTGAGAAATAATTATCAGTAAATTCTCATGGGCATTAGTCCAATTTACTTGTCCAGGTGTAATTGTGAATTCACTGCCAACAACCAGAGCCTGTGATAGAGCAGTAAAGTAGCTGCTGTACGATGAATATAATTTTATTTTGATTACAGATATGTCTCCAAAATAAACTGTTTTTATTCATTTTAGCATACTTAGAAGTATAGCTGGTTTCTGATGTATGAGAAAAATCTTAACATTAATTTACATGTTGGGGTCACTTTTTATAGCTTTTTAAAAAAATGCAATTGCTATGACCCGTGGATAAGGATTTTATTCAGAAAAGGACACTACTGAATCCTTTAGACCCTTGCCATTTCAGTGTGGTTTGGCCACCAATAATATCAACATTAGCTGAAACTTGTTAGAAATGTAGAATATTAAACCTTCCCCAAGAATATTGAATCAGAACGTGCATTTTAACAAGATACCTGGGTGATTCAAATGCACATTAAAGTTTGAGAGGCCCTATCTTAGGTCTTTTTTCCTGTCATTGGAATTAGAAATGTCTTATTTATAGAATTGAAAGAATAAAGTCTTGTTGTGTCTGTTTTTGATTGATCCTACAACCTCAATCAGCTTGGCTGATGCAGGTGAGCGGCTTAGTAAGGTTCTGAATATTAATGCTTCTATATAATCAAAATCATGGAAACATATTGGTCATACGTATCTTCAAATGGTATAAAGCAGTCAGTTAAAAGGTAACATTTGTAGGGGCTCACTGTGTGCAGAAATTTAGGTGAGGCTCTCTGGCTCATTACAAATGAATATATTTCTTGGAAGACATGTTTGAAGATACCTACAGCTGAATATAGGAGACATACCCAGAGTTATTATCGTACACATGAGGCCAGAATATTCTTCCAGGCAAAACGCATGACCACGTCTGGAAATGTGGCCAACCACATAAGCAATGTGCCGTGTCACCAATAATTATTCAGAAGGTAAGTGAGGATATCAAATCAGTGTGGATAGAAATACAAAAGAGTTAAGAATCAAAAAGACACAAAATCATAAATTTTCACATAACCTAGTGGGGTAGATTGTGCTATTAGCCCTCCCTGTATACATACCCTTTGTTACGTACTTTCCAGAGCCCCCCTCACTTCTCTGCTTCATGACTTCAGTTCAGCCATGAGTTTACTTTACCAACTGACATGAGATAGAACAGATACTGTGCCAGTTTTGACCCTATGCATTAAAAGAACTTGATGAACCATGGTAAGCAAGAGTGTGTAAAGTGAGGCCAGTAAATGAGCAGAGGTCACCGCATTCAGAGTCCTGCAGACAACAGTAATAAAAACTGGATTTATTTTTAGCGATTATAGATTTTTAAGGAAATTATGGATTTTTAGGAGATATGTGTTATTGCCTTTAGTATATTTTTAGCTCCTTGAAGATGGGAATCTATATTATCTATCATTGAATACTTCCATTGTAAGCAGAAGATGGGTATTTGGTAAGTATGTCAAGTGGTAACTGAAATGGGTACATGCAATTTGTAAGTCAGTATTTTGAAAAATGCTGATGACTACATTCTATGAAAGAAACTCAATCATAAAAAGTATAGTATAGTATAGTTCATTCACCAAGTTAAGAAACACATTTCCATGATTCATTTTGAAAGAAATTACCTCTATATAAATACATTAGCAAATAGTAACCCCACATGTTACATGAACATTCAAATATGAAGCATTTGGAAGTGTTTCTAATAGTTTAAAGTTACTTTTTTTTAAACCTGTATATTTTATGCTTATCTTCAATAAACAAAAGAAAAAAATCTACCATTATTAAATAGGCATTTTAACCTTACATAGCACAATCCTAGCAACCCTTTAAAATTGGAATGGCAATAGGCCAGGGTAATGGGAATTAGTCATGGTTGGAAAAGCTTAAGACTAAAAGTGGGATAGTTCTGACACAACACTAGGATCCCTCTACTGGGCCTTCTTCTGGTAGAAGGTTATAGTCTGACTCTGACCTTCCCTTAGAAAAAGTGCCATATTACTATGGAGAATCATCTTCCAAATGTGAAAAACTTTGAGTTTCCAGGGAAAATTCTCTGTTCCTTTTTCTCCTCTTTCAAGACCCTGCTGTGTTCAGGTTAATCTGTTACTTGGTACACTCTAACGCTCCACCAGCCATGGGAGATGGGGGATGAAGACAGGGCAGAATTGATGAGCCGCACCACCGAGTTCTTCCTGAATCTCCGGGTGAATCTAGGAGCAGGGTCCAGAAAGTTGTCAATTTTATCTACTAGTGTCCTTCTTTCTCTTCGGCTATGTATATCTTGGACTGATTTATTTATGCATCGAATATTTACTGGGTGTTTATTCACTCCTAGAACTCCATTTTCCGTCTCTCCTCTATCAAAAAACCTCCACTGAACACTCTAGTCTCAATGATCCATTCCTCCCCACAGCAGCTCTAGCCTTTATTTCCCGTATTGCTTATTTGGCACATAAAAAGGCATTTCCAAAGAATGCCTTTTATTTAAAATTTATATTTGTATTAAAATATTTTATTATGTCCACTTTTATTAGTTATATGTAATTTCCCCAATTAAAGTATTGCTGAGAGGCAGAGACAGTTTCTCGTATAACTTCAGCACTCAGCACTCAGTGCAGAATAGCCAGCAATGCACATTTGTTGATCAAATGCACATGTGAATGAATAAGCAGCTTTGTGAGCTCACTCATTAATTCTTTCAATTTATATAATGCCTATTCTTGTGAAACTCCTATTCCAATTGGAAATGGTTCATATCCTTGTATGTTTTCCACTGGATAAATTTCATCTGGTGCTAACAGTTTTTTATAATTTGTGAGAAACATACATTAACCTACTTTTTTCTAATGGATTTAAGTAATACTCACTTGATGTTTACAATTTATAGAACATGGTAATCTATAGTCAACTCTTGATTAATTGATGTATGGTTTTTCTAAATTTTTCATTAGCATCTTCAACTGTGTTGGAGAATAAAAATGAGAAGTTAATTTCACTTTTTTTCTTTTTTGCAAAGAATTGTTGTAAAGTTGATAGAGAGATGAGATGCCTAGCTGTATTGATTTGTGTGACCCTTTAACATCACCTGTGAGCACCATTTATGCATTTAATTCTTGAATCGATAATTATTGGTAACTGAGAATTGTGTACTAGATTCACAGATACTCACCAGCAGGTGTGGAATGACATCGTATTGTTTCTCTTGTATCATTACTACATTTCAATTATAGGAAATCTGGCTCCCCAAAATTAAAGTTTTAAACTTTTTACGTCTTGAAGATGTGGAAATCGTTATAATCAGAGAATGTAAGGACAAATTCCTTATCATTTCCAGCCTCTCTTTTCAAAAACGTTCTACTGCTTAATTTAACAGTTGCAACAACTCAGCACTGCCATTAGAACACACATGCATTTATAGACAGAATGTAAATCCATGTGCATGGCTATATTCCAGTAAAACTTTATTTCTAAACACGGAAATTTTAAATCTGTATAGTTTTCACGTCTCAGGGGACTTTTGATATTTAAAAATAATTTAAAAAATTAAAACCATTTTTTAGCTCAGGAGCCTTATAAAACAGGAGGTGGCTTCCTGTTTATCATTTACGCATTGTCGGTGTGCCTCTACTGCAGAGTTAAATTCCTATAGTGGAGTTGAATACTTGTAAGAAAAACCATAGGTTCCACAAAGCCAAAACTATGTCTGATTTGGCTCTTCAAAAAAAGTTTGCCAATCCCTGGTTTAGAGGGTATTATAATTCTATTAAAAAGCAGGATGTATTCAAATGACACGCTGTATGAGATACAATAGAAGACACAGTCTTTCTCAAAAGACAACAAACATCTTAACCTAATATTAATGAACTCAAATGCCATGTTTTGAGCAACTATGTGTGGCACAGTATTCTAGGCATCAGATATACTGCATCTCAGGCATACCTATGGATGGGCATAATCTCTGCCCTCATGGAGTTTACATTTTTGGATTAGAACCACATAATAAAACATAAATAGGCACATATGCAATGCATAAATATAATGCACGGTCAAATGACTCTCATAGAGACTTCTGGCTTGAGTCAGATCGGAAATGGCAGAAGCAATACCAAAACCCTCTTTTAGGTTTATCTAAAGCTTGATGCTACCAGCCTGCACGTTTAAACTCTAGTTGGGGTTAATGACATGAGGAAAAGCTTAAACTTTGTCTTCTCAGAAACTGCAATAAATCAAGGAGAAAATACACGCTCAAGGTTAAGACAGCCTCAATGTACTTTTTAAACTAGCTTAGGCTATCAAAACTGTCTTTACGCAAAGATTATAGATAATGGGACAATATAATTACAGAAATTTGGAACTCTCTATGGAGCCCTAGAGATAAAAATCTCTAAATATTGTTGCACTTGAAGTTAGCTGAGGATTTATAGCTTTAGAGGAGGAGGTTGATGGAGTATAAAAAACTGAATTAGAAATGATGACTGGACATAGCATAAGTGATCTGACACACTGACTCCTGAATGTTCTGAGTCTAGCAAAGTTCTCAAAGTAAGAAACTTCGATCTAAACTGCAGACACCTGAGAGGAATTCAATTTATGATAGTGGAAGGTTAATACCTGGGAAATAGATATGCCTTTAAATAAAAATAGAAAGCCCCAATATGCTTATCCTGATGTTCCAGTAAGCAGTTGGCTTCCTGATGGGAACCTGCACAGGAGAAGTCTGATGGTCAGGTCCAATGTTGCAGTCACGGTTGTGTGATCTACTTGGCATTCCCAAGGGCATTTAGTAAATGCTGTATCCAATGTGATGCTGTGGTGTGAAAGTTCTGTCACTGAATTTTCTAGCTTCCTGCTATGAGAGTTCAGAAGGAAAGTAAAAAAGGAAAAGAGATCATATCTTTAACTCTCCTTTATATTTTTACATTACTTATTAGATTATCCTTTTGTAAGGAATTGTCACAAAGCACTAAAATAAACACTAATGTTTTTAAAATAGTCAAGACAAAGAATATCAAATGTGAGTCATGTTGCTGTAAAGTTATAAGTACAGATGACTTTGTGTGGTCTTTAGAGCATCTGTGACCACATTAGAAGATATTTTTCTCCTTGCTAGAAGCCAAGTTGCCTCATTTGAGATGAACTCATTGGAAATCATTTCACGGAAAACCGTGAGGAAGAGGAAATAGGAGGCATTTCAAATCGGTTGTGTACCAAATAGATTCCTGTTCAGTTTATTCTGAGACAACTGTCTCAGAAAACAAAGCGGGGGTGGTTTCATGTTGTTTCAGAAGGAGGAAAAAAAACTATATTTTCTTAAATGTCATCAAATGGTGAATTGTTTCATAAAATCAGGAGGCAAACCTTTACAATGTGCTCATTATTTTGAGAAGGTAAGATGAATTATTTTTGACAAGATTGACTTTTAAGAATTGCACACAATACTATTGTGAAGGGGAAATAATTCAAAACTGACATGTTTTACATGGATTATGTCCCTATGACCAATTTAAGTGACTACAAATTTAGTTGGCATGTTTAGATTTTATTTTTTTTTTAATTTTTTTTTCTTCAACGTTTTTATTTATTTTTGGGACAGAGAGAGACAGAGCATGAACGGGGGAGGGGCAGAGAGAGAGGGAGACACAGAATCGGAAGCAGGCTCCAGGCTCCGAGCCATCAGCCCAGAGCCTGACGCGGGGTTCGAACTCACGGACCGTGAGATCGTGACCTGGCTGAAGTCGGACGCTTAACCGACTGCGCCACCCAGGCGCCCCATGGCATGTTTAGATTTTAATTAAAGATGATTATATTAGCCTGTTATATGTTCATAATAGAATCTTGTTACTTATATTCATTTATTCTCTTTCTCTTTAATTGAAATGTAACAGAAATGTACATAAATTGTAACTGTAACTGTACAGCTTGATGAATTTCACAAAAGAAATATATCCATGAAACTGGCATGCTTATCAAGAAGCACCCTGAAGAACCCTTTTGCACTGTTGGTGGGAATGCAAACTGGTGCAGCCACTCTGGAAAACAGTGTGGAGGTTCCTCAAAAAATTAAAAATAGATCTACCCTATGACCCAGCAATAGCACTGCTAGAAATTTACCCAAGGGATATAAGAGTGCTGATGCATAGGGGCACTTGTACCCCAATGTTTCTAGCAGCACTTTCAACAATAGACAAATTATGGAAAGAGCCTAAATATCCATCAACTGATGAATGGATAAAGTAGTTGGGGTTTATATATACAGTGGAATACTACTTGGCAATGAGATAGAATGAAATATGGCCTTTTGTAGCAACGTGGATGGAACTGGAGAGTGTTATGCTAAATGAAATAAGTCATACAGAGTAAGACAGATACCATATGGTTTCACTCTTATGTGGATCCCGAGAAACTTAACAGAAGACCATGGGGGAGAGGAAGGGAAAAAAAAGTTAGAGAGGGAGGGAGCCAAACCATAAGAGACTCTTAAAAACTGAGAATAAACTGAGGGTTGATGGGAGGTGGAGGGAGGGGAAAGTGGGTGATGGGCATTGAGGAGGGCACCTGCTGGGATGAGCACTGGGTGTTGTATGGAAACCAATTTGACAATAAATTTCATATTAAAAATAAATAAATGATTAAATAAACATTAAAAAAAAAAGATGCACCCTGAAGCTACTATGTCTCCTTTCAGTAAATATCCCAATTCGTAAGAGTAATCAGTATCTTGACCTCCAATCCTGGCAATGTTCTAACTTTAAATAAATGGAATCAAACAATATATACTTTTTTCCAAATTCATGATTTTAAAAATCAGGCTATATAACACGTGCCCTACTTTCTTAAATTCTTTAATTAAAAAAAAATTTTTTTTAGAGAGGGAGAGCATGAGTGGGAGAGAGGGGCAGACGATGAGAGAGAGAATGTTAAGCAGGCTCCACACTCAGTGTAGAGCCCGACACGGGGCTTGATCCCACAAGCCCAGGATTATGACTTGAACTGAAATCAGGACTTGGATGCTCAACTGACTGAACCACCCAGACACCCCAGTGTGCTCTCCCTTTTTAATCATCAAATTAATTTGATACTAGTGTTTCAGTTAATAATTAATTATTTAAATTCATATATTTAAAATATAACCTTTAAACATTTTAAATGCAATTAAATGCACAAAAGTCTTGAAGATCATTGAAAATAAAAATAAAGAAATATTACTGGCTTTGTGGGTATGTGTGTCTCATACATAGTATTTCTACGCCACAACTGTTTTATTCACTATATGTGACTTCATGGAGCTTACGTTTATTTTGCATTATTCTCCAAACTAATACCCTTGCAGTGTCTGCCCCACTGCCATGCAATCTACCCTCTTTCTTGTTACTAGAGATATCTTTACAAATGTACACTGACATAAATCACTTCCTGGGCCAAAATATTCCAATACCTTTGGATAAAGTTCAAGACCATGGGGCAGCATATGAAGCCACGAATAAGATGGTTGAATTTTTCCCGCTAGTCACCTGGCTTTCCTTGCAGTTCCTTAACAACCAGGGAGTACTGACTGCCCCTCTGCTCTTCTGCCTGCTGAACTCTGACTCCTCCTTTAAATCTCTGTTCATACTTTACTCTCTCTGAAAAGCCTTCCTGACCTTCCTAAATTTGGTTAATTCCACCATCTGTTTCCCAAATGTCTGAGCATAACATATTTATCTCCCTGTTTGTAGATTTTTTTTTCCCCAAAGAGGCTGTGAAGCTTCAGGAAGAGACCAATGTCTTACTCCTCTTTGAGTTCACAATGCTTAGAATGGACCTAAATGTGTCTGGCATAAGTTTATTGAGTAAATTAATGAATGATTCTTTTCCGTAAGTTTTTTTCTTTCCAAAATACTTTTATAAATGTCAATAAAATTTGATCATAGAAATTATGTCTCTTATACTAGGGAATAATTTTTTTGAAAAAGAATAAAGGCATATATTTGCTATGGGGACTGAAAGAGAAAACATCAATACACTTGCATTTTTTGTGATACTTTCACAGTTCTGAACGATAACCCTATAACCCTATGGAAAGAACAGAATGACCCAAGAGAAGGACAGTAATTTTTTTTTTTTCCTTTTGTCTGCCTGGCCAAGAAAAGCTCTGTTTACTGGTCATTGAAAGGTTATTTAGAAATTTTAGTATTTAGTGTCTTTGGTCTGTGTTGAAAGAAAAGGATAGAAGTGAAGCTTAACAGAGCTTAGAAGAAAGAGAGGGCTTGCAGTACCTGCTGAGAGAGAGAAAAAGCCATTATTCCTTGTGCCCTGTCAGATAAGAGGAGTCCTTGGTAAGAACAGGCTGAGAGAGATTAGAGAAGATGATGTAACATTCCAGAAGCAGAAAACTCTGAAAGCAGGTGGTAGGGCAAGGTCTCCCAGTAGACGCAGGGCAGGGTTACGACAAACACAGTCTGACAAAAACACAAAGAAGGTTAAGGTGATCCCCAACTTAGATGTCGTTTATACAATCGGTTCCAACTGTATGGTAGTAAACATTGTAAGTGACATCACGAAAAGCTTTCTGGAATCTTTGATTACAGTGACAACTGCACAATATAAGGGCAAAGGATAAAAATCTCATTACTTTTCATTTTTTTTCCCCTTTCAAGGGGCTTATAATATGGTTCGATGCTATGTCTTTGTCAAGTTTATTTGAGTTGTCAAAGAGTAACGTGAAACTGTCACTGTGATAGTCTGAAAGCTTAATGCTCTCAAACTTTGTCCATGTACTATTCACACAGAAGTGTCACGCCATAATCCACACTATCCATGAGATGTAGATGTTAGATACTTCATACACTCAGTGGCTCCCCTCAACTTTGCAAACTCTCACCGGATCACAGCAGGATTCATATTCACTATTGCAACATCAAGGCTGGCAAAGGTATGAGAGTTCATGCAAAAAGTCCATCATCCATATGGAGATTTTATTGTTAGAAATTGCTATCATCAGTTTCTCTGACACCATTTACACTAAGTGTTTATTCAGTGGTATCTATATTTAGAATTTTACAAAGTTTGGACAATCACTTTTATGGGAAAAATAAAACAAAACTGCATTCAAGACTGTTATTTGGGTTAATAGGATCACCTTACTGGTATTCAAATCTCAGCATCAAAATCACCTCTGAATTTTTGTTGTTGTTGTTGTTGTTTTTTACCTTGGAAGACAGTCTTTGTTGGTAGTATTAATTCTCAGGTTCGGTGAGCCATTATGTGATGACAGATAAAGAGAACTACAATTTTTACAACTCTTAAATATAAGAGCTACAGTTTAAGTTCAACTTACTATTTTTATTTTATTTTTAAAGTTTATTTTTGAGAGAGCACGTGCTTGTGAGAGAGGCAGAGGGGGGGCAGGATCTGAAGTGGGCTCCATGCTGACAGCAGAGACCCCAATGTGGGGCTCAAATTCACAAACTGTGAGATCATGACCCGAAGCTAACTCAGACGCTTAACTGACTGAGCCACCCAGGCACCCCTGAGTTCAACTTTCTAAATTAGGTGCTAGCATCATCTGAGTAGCAACTTTAACTTCATAACACAATTCCATGTACATTATATCACTTAATTCTCACAATACGTGTTTAGGCAAGCTTTATTATTTCCCCCATTTTATAGGTGGTAGAACTGAGGCTCCGGGAGATTTACTGGTGTGCTCAGGATTCTACAATCATTAAGTGAACTGAGGACTCAAGCTGTGTCTGAACTCTAAATCCTCAACCACATTGCTGAATACCATTATCTCAGTCTGGATTGTCTTTCCTTTTTCTTGTTATTCCCATTGATCAATACCAGTCTGGAATATAATTTTTTTAATGAATAAATTTATTTCTTAATATTTTATTTTTTAATATTTATTTTGCTTATTTTTAGAGAAAGAGAGTGTGAGAGCATACGCACATGCATGCAAGTGGCAGGGCAGGGCAGGGCAGAGAGAGGGAGAGGGAGAGAGAGAATCCTAAGCAGGCTCTGCCCTGCCAGTACAGAGCCCAACATGGGGCTTTACCCATGAACCCTGAGATCACGACCTGAGCCAAAATCAAGAGTCGGACACTTAACTGACTAAGTCACCCAGGTGTCCCATGAATAAATTTATTTTTATATGTGCTGTTTATTTTCAAAACTTTTAGAAACTTATGGAAATTTTATACATAATATTTTTTTACCAGCAAGATATCCTTTGTTATTAATTTAGTGAACAAACAAAATCTGTGGCATATCAAGGTTGGATGTGATATATCATTTAAACTGTAAATACTAAAAAAAAATAATAAATAAATTGTAAATACTGCATGCAACCAAAAATATGAGAAACATTTTAAGAGGAATTATTAATATATCATATAAAAAGTGAATTTAGTGTCATTAGTGGTTCTTTTTGGGTATTGAAAAATGGGTAACTTTTTTCCTTTTATGTTTCTGTATTTTTTAGATAATCTTTATGACAATGTAATACTTAGTGCATTGAAAAACATATGTTTGAAAAGAAAGCTTGTGGCCTTCTTATGGTCTTCAATGTTTTTAAATCTTTGATCTGATCTAACCTCTAGCGTAGTCAGAGAAAAGTCCAATTCTTATCTCCTCTTCTCCAGACCAGGAATTACCTTCATTTCTTAATAATTACATCCATTGGATACTTAGAAGATGCCCCTCCCCACCCCAGAGTACTTCAGAGCTTCCTCAGATAGGTTAGATCTGCCTGTTTATGATTGGAGCTTTAAGAGCAGATGTTTTAAAACTGTTCCAGAACTGTTCTAACAAAAGCCTAAGTTTCTTTTCTTTAGCCAATTATACAGAGGAAACACGGTCCCGGGAAAGAACCAGTGGAATCAAGAGGCACCCAGTAAGTGCTACAGATTTCATAGTAGCTGATATCACTATTCATTCTACAGCCTATTGATCGTGCGGTCAATATTATACGCATGTCTGTATCCTTGAAGAGATTGTATGAAAACTATGCTACTGGTCTATAAAAGCCATTATTTACAGTTCCTTTGAAAAAAGGATATTATTAATTTGATTATGTCCATTAAAATATTCAACAATCCTATTCAATATTCTAGTACATAATTCTGAAAAAATGTGTCCAGGTGTGATTTTATTTTTGAACATGTAGGTCTTCACCAGATTGTGAATTCTTTTAGGGAAGGGACCATATCCTACCACACACATACACCCACACTCTATCCCCCAGCATCAGTAGGGGCTCAAAATTACCAGCTGAATTGGATGAATAAATTCCATTCAAACATCATGAGGCAGTCTTCCATGTTACACTGCAAATAGTTATAATTTTACTATGGGGGGAATAGCATTTCCTGATACCCAATAAATTGTCAAATTTATTAACCATCCCAAACACACACACACACACACACACACACACACACACACTCACACTTAAAATAGCGTGCACCTCCTTTTTTTTTCTTTTATTCTTTTCAGTATCTATTAGGATGGCTAATTCTCATTCTCATACCATTAGATTTTCCTAGTGTAGAAATGCAAAGTTTATCATCAGTGATATCACCACACATAAAACTCCACAAAATGTCTTATGTTTTTTATGACATTAACAAGCTTTCTTGTTAAAGTAGCAATCTACATTGCTATAAGGTTTAAAATAATTTCTGACTTTTATAATTAAAGTGTTGAAGTTTTTCATTTAATGTTCCAGATACATCAGGAACTTTCACAGGGACTAGATAAAAGGTCTGCTTCTAGATAATTGTCAGAGTAGGGGAAAAAACTTTGTGAAGACACAATTCATGGGGGAAATCACGGACTTGAGTAGTCATTAAATTCATATCCCTGTCTCAAAGTCATATAGGATCCACACTGTCACTTCAATAGTGATTTTGAAACCTATCTTGATTAATACCTCCCCCGCGCCGTGGCTTTTTCCTGGCATCAGATCACAATAACACTCCCTACCATCTATGAATTCTGCAGCTTCAGAAAAATAAAAGTAGCTATCAATGAGGAAAAATTAGAGCCTATTCACTTAAAAAAAAGCTAAGAAAAATATATAAAAATAACTGCGAGGGAAATACAACAGATAATAGTGCTAGCTCCAACAATGTCACTTGTACTAACAACCTTTATAAAAATACCCATAGCAGATTTATTTCAGTAGCATAAACACTGGAAGAGTCCTTTGACTTCCAAGAAGATGAAATAATATGTAGGTCATGAATACATAAGTTTTATTTCTACAACCGAAAGTATTTCACCACTTCAAGATGTATTTATGAGGCAAATTACTGGAATAGTACAGAATTAAATTTGGTTTTATATAGCATCTTTCATACCCCAAGTATCTCAATAGCTTTCTGAAAGTACAGAAATGCAGTGGCAATTGGAAGCTGAAGAAGCTATTATGCATTTAAGGGCAGATGATATAGGTTTGGATTCAGAGACGTGCTTTATGGATTCAGGGAACAGGATATTTTCCCACTCATCCTTTACACGGTCTGTGTCATCTTTATGCTCTACCTGCGCTGCAACCAAGGACATGCAGCGGGGCCTTAGTGCAAGAGCTTCTTTAATCATTTTGTAACCTGTCTGTAGGTGTGGGCACAGGGTTGCAATGTTAGATAAGCTTTGGTTATGGTATTTGAAATCCGCTTGTCTCTGGCCCTGTGGTAAGTGAGGCATCGTACTCGGTATAGCATATTCAGTGTAAAATGCCATTCAATGCCCAGGATAGAAATAAACTTGTTCTTAATTTAGGGGGAAGACAACAGCGACTAGACCAAGTTTTATGCCAAGATGGTCAAAAAATGGGAAAACCAGACACAAATCAGTGTATCATGTGGTGGAATTACAACTCTCACCATGCTGGAGAAAGATCTGAAATGACACCAGCAGCTCTTTCCATACGATGTGGGGAAAAGAAGTACAAACAAGGGCTATTGCCCTTCATGATATTTTATGTGGCAGAACTGTTTGTAGCTGGAAAGTATTGTTCATGTCAGAGAGAAACTCCCAGGGAAATGAAAAGCTAATAAGGATCAGCATGAAATCTGGAATGGCTCTGAGCAGATTGTTCACTGACGGGGAACAGTACTAAGTGGAGAAAGCCCCACACTCAGTAGTCGAAAGGCTAGAAATCAGAATTGCACACAAAAGAAATAACCTCTGCCCTTTTCCTTTACTCTAAACTAAGCCACGATTATGCTGCAAATGTTAGTCTCACATTTACCTACAAAAACTGGTGGCTGACTGCCCCACAATTTTCTTTTTTCCCTTCTCTTCAGCCTTAATTCATGAACTTGCTTTCTTATTTTGAACTTAAATCTTATTCTATAGACTTGATTCCTCCATTTCCCAAGAATATCCATGGTCAATTTATTATCTGCCTCCTTTAGCAGCAAGTCTCTGTCCATCAGCACTAAATGACCATTTAAATTACTCATAGTTTTCACTACATTTAAGTGTTTCACGCGCACTTTTGGGTTTAAGAAATTTTTACTGGAGTGGATTTGCTGCTTTCCATTTCTTCAGAGCTTATTATTCTCTTCTGTTGTCATTAATTCTGGATCCAACCTTGTTTCTATCTGACCAGACCCAGTCTCAGGTTTCAGTTCTGCCACTTACTAGGTAAGCTTGGACAAATCACTTCTTTCTACTGCTTTGTCTAGAAAATGAAGAGACTGGTAGCAACTGGTGAACATCTGCCCTACCTATGCCACAGAGGGAAATAGGGAATCAGATGTGATAACAAATGCAAAAAGGCTTTATAAACCACTGTAGTGGACACTGGATGTTCTATTTTGCTCAGCATCCCTTCTTAAGATACCATCGCTTGCCTCTCATAACTCGTAGTTAGAGTGAGGTTGGCTCTAGCCTCCTTTAGCCCTACCTTGGGGATAGCCATGCTATCAAAGCTTGGCCAATCAGATCCCACATCAGTTGCTTTAGGAAAAGGCACCGGTGCAAGTGAGGCAATAAGACTGTCTGCCAGGGACTTAAATATTGAGTAATAGTCGGCAGTGACTTATGGAGCCCAATAATGGCATTCTGAAGAAGCTTTCCATTATTTTATACAATGCAGATTCCAAGAATTGATTTTGGTCCTTTTGCAAAGACAAATTTTTCAATATTTCCTACAATTCCAGGAGAAAGCCAGTATTCAACACAAAGTATCAATGGTGCTGAGGCTGAGAAACCTTGCTCGAGAGCCTACTATAGTGCTTGGCATATAATATATTCATTCAGTCCTTACTAACTCTGTCAATAGTAGTAGTGGAATGAATAAATGACTGAATAAATGAATGTAGGTGCTTAGATGGAAGTGTAATATTATTAAATAGCTTTTTCAAGTTCATCCAGTTAGCCTTCAGCAAGGGTGGGACTTGAGTTAAGATCTCTTGACCGTCAAGCTGGTGTTTTGTTTGTTTTGTTACCTTTTCACATCTCCAAATTACAGTTCTTAACTTAATAATTTATCACTGTCTAATCGTAAATTTATTTTCTTATCTTCTTTTCACCTTCTGTGACTCATAAACCCAAAGACATGAAACTTCAGGTTATCGTATATGCATGTTTCACCACTGGATGAACTATTGCGTATCGCTGCCAGTTGATTTACAATTTCAAAAATAAGGAGCAAGTTTCCTAAATTATAATAAGTATTTTTTCAACAAAAGCGTGTAATTTTGTAAATCGTTCTCAATAAACAGGGATAAAAAAGCAATCATGTAGAGCAACAGAACCAAAATTCAAAACCGGAGTCAAACGAGACAACTTCCAAGATTTCTCAAAGGCTTGAAGATATAGTTATATGTTTGCTCAAGTACAATACAATACAGAAGGACATGTTTTAAGCCACTCTAGGCAAAGAGGCACTCTGAAAAATCTGACCCACAAAAGGGAATCACTGCTGGGTTTCAGGAAGGGTAGTAGAGTAGAGGATTTGACAGCTCGGGCCCTTCTTTGTTCGTAATGCAGGCAGAGAGAGCACGCTGCCCCGCGTAATGAGGCATGCACCGATCTGCCCAGACGACTAGGGCCTTGACTATTTTGGAAGGTGGTAGATGTGCTTTAATCATTTTTTATCCCCCGCAATGGTTGACTCATGGCAAACCTTTCTCATATATTTGTAGGACAGGTCCTAGGCTGCCATTCCACAACACTGTGGAAAGTTGAGAGGCAAAGGGAATTCTGAAAAGCCCCCAGATTTTTTTGTAAGACACACAATGATAATGAGCACCAACGAACATGTCGTGACAATTTTACCACGAGCTTTTGAACTGATAAATCTCGTTTCTTTCTTCTTTTTCTACATTTCTCCCTTTTCCTACGCTGACTTTTTCCAATTTTTGAAATGTTTTATTTTTTGGCATGCCAGCAGTTTGAATCCACCTGGGTGAAATGGAAGAGGTGACTGACCAACTTGGCCCAATTTGCCTGGGATTTTTGTGGTTTTAGCACAGTCACTTTTTTTAAATGTTTACTCATGTATTTTGAGAGAAGGAGAGGGAGAGAACACAGAGGCCTAACACGCGGCTCGATCCCATGAACTGCAAGATCATGACCTGAGCCAAAATCAAGGGTCGGATGTTTAACTGACTGAACCACCCAGGAGCCCCTAAAGTTGCCTGTCCTTAGAAGCTCTTCAGACCTAGGCAAACCAGGACACTTGGTCACCCTGTCTTGCTTCTTGAGGGGTGTCTATCAGAAACCTCCCTTTCAGTGGTCTCCAATCTGTGCCCTCAGTCACTCGGTCCTGAGATTCTTCCTTCACAAAGCCTTACCTTTACCCTTTTCCCTCCTTCCACTCTCTTGGTCTAACCCCCTCCTCTCTTGTCCCCATTGTCTGGATGCCAGAAGAGTATTTGTAATGTGCCACCTGGTTGCATAACTCCTCAGCTTAAGGGTTTTTGATGATACTTCACTGCATAAAAGATAAAGCTAAGAGTTGAAGAACAGAATCAGCCTCCTATTTCAATTTCCAGTATTTTCTCTCCGTTCCTTCTGATGTGAATTCTGCCACACAAATAAGTCTACTTATGACCCAAATCGACTTTTAGTTTTATCAGTCATTCATTGCACGGTTATAGTCCCTGTGTGGTCCAGGGATTGTGGTCCACAGTTATAGTCCCTGTGTGGTCCAGGGTCCTAGGGAAAGAGGAAGCAAGACAGACAGGGTCTCCATCCTTAAATAAATTTCTGTCTACTAACATTAAGTTTTCCTTATTACAGATTCAGTGAGGAAGCTGAAATTTATGCATGCATACTTGAACCTGACTTTACATACATTATTTCTTTTAGTTCTCACAACTATGTGAACTAGAACTTCTTACTGTGTTTCCTACAAAGGTAACTAACATAACACTCAGAGAAACTACACCATATATCACACAGATATATAATTATCCTAGGTATATTTGACTGCAAAGTTTGTGTCCTTTTCCTTGTTCTGTATTGCTACTCTGAGGACCTCATTAATTTATTTCCGGATCATGTGAGTCTCTTGGCTAGACTGGATACAAACCCAACTGATCTCTCAAGGTGCAGCTAACGGCCTGCCTGCTCTATAAATTCTTCCCTTATTGTCATTGTAGTCTCTAAACTCCTATAAACTCATATTATCTGTACCAGTCCTTTGTTATTAGATTAGACATTGTTTTCCCTCAATTGTTCAATGCCAGCAGTATTTGTGAATTGGACAGTGTTTGTTGATTAGGTCAAGCACAACTATTAGGGTTGGAAGGCTTAAGTTCTTCCAAATACTATTTGTGGGTCTATGGGCACAAGGGCCTGGGCTAAGGTGAGGCAAGCAAGGCACCCAAGGCTAGGATTCCAAATTTAGGTAGGTTTTTACTCATGGCACAGAGAGTGAATAATACTACCTTACATTTTGGATCCTAAGTACCTTGCTTTCTTCACCCCAGTCTCTAAACCCTGTGACAATTTCCTTAACCTTGTCAGCCCTGGTTTTCTGAATTATAAAGTGGAGATTAAAAAAAATTGCATCTAAGAGAAAGGAGAACACTTTTGCACTGTTGGGGGTGGGGTGGGGATGCAAACTGGTGCACCACTCTGGAAAAAGTATGGAGCTTCCTCAAAAAATTAAAAATAGAATTAGCCTATGACCCAGAGATTGCACTACTAGGTGTTTATCCAAAAAATTAAAAAATGCTGATTCCAAAGGGCACATGCACTCAAATGTTGAGAGCAGTGCTATCAACAATAGTCAAATTATGGAAAAACCCCCAAATGTCCATTGAATGATGAATGGAAAAAGAAGGTGTTTTATATTTATATATATATATATATATATATATATATATATACACACATATATACACATACATAATAGAATATTACTTGGCATCAAAACGAATGAAATCTTGCCATTTGCAACAATGTAGATAGAACTAGAGTGTATTTTGCTAAGTGAAATCAGTCAGAGAAAGATAAATATGTTATTTCAGTCATGTGGAGTTTAGAAAGAAAACAGATGAACATAGGGGAAGGGAAGTAAAAATAAAATAAGATAAAAACAGAGGGGGAGGCAAATCATAAGAGACTCTTAAATATAGAGAACAAACTGAGGGTTAATGGAGGGGGGAGAGGCTGGGGGGATGGGCTAAATGGGTGATGGGCATTAAGGAGGGGACTTGTGATGAGCACTGGGTGTTATATGTAAGTGATGAATTATTAAATTGTATCCCTAAAACCAATACTACACTATGTGTTAACTAAATCTAAGTTTAAAAAAAAAAAAAGAAAAAAAATTCCATCTACAGTATAAGGTTGTTTTAAATATTACATGTAATATGATAGAGTACCCAGTACATAGGACTACTCAACAGGTTTTAGCGCTACTACCCATGGTCACACAGCCTAGTAGAGTATTGAGGTGATAGATCCAGAGTAGATTTGGATGGCACGACAAAGCAGGAAAAATTCTGAAGTTCTCTGGAGCAAGAAATCAGATAGTTGGAAGAGACGTGTACATAACAGGTATAAGGGAAAGGGGTAGAAAAATGCCCGACACAGATGCATTTGCTTACTTCACAATTTGCCTAGGCCTGGATAATTTCATGCCACTAATAAAAACAAGTAATTGTATAATTAACAAAAAAAAAAAAAACAACAAACCCCTTATTCCACATCATTGCCAAATAAATTTTTTTTGAGGCTGACTGGTATCTGAACATGGAACAAACCTATTCTGTCCTTCTCATGGATGAAGAACTTTCCACTCAGGGCTTATCTTCTTTATGATTAAAAAACACTGCTGCTTTGTTTTCGATGAATGGGTGTTCATCCAACATTACCTATTTATAATATCACATTTTAAAACTCCTTAGTATACAAAAAACATCATTGTCTATTGCTGTTCTCACAATAAAGGGCAGCTGTTCCAGGTCTTTGGCTAAATTAACAAAAATATCATAAAAAAAATATTTGCCGATCTATCATGTCACAAAGCTTTTTTCCCTCTCAAATCATATATTATCCTAATGCATACTTTTTAAAATAAGACAGATCACTTCTAAATGATTGTCTTTAAGATTTGCATAATTAGCTAAACTAAATTAACATCCTGAACTTGGTCATGATTGCCAAATTTGAAGGTCTTACTTTCATTTTTGTTGAAGAAGCTTGAATTAATTTATTCTCTTATAAAGCTTGAATGCATAATCAGTTTTTAATTTGAATAAGCAAACTGGCCCAGAAAATTTTGCAAATTACTCTAATAAGTTCTCTTGGTATTTCCCACAGAAGGCTGAGCAAATGTTGATAGAAGGACACACTGTTTGCTTATGTTTAATCTTCCCATCTGACTTATATAAATGTCACAAATGAATCTTGGACACATGTCCAATGTCAAATATCGATAAGATGGCCCTGGGAAGAAGTAATCTACATTTAGGACTGGTTAGAGAAGATGGGTTTTTAGCTTCAAAGAAACTGTTGGGAAACAGGGGGTGAAGAAAGCATAAAAGTATGAGGGAAGTTTTAAAAAAAGGGTGTGTATTCAGAAATACTTTAAGTGAAGCTACTGTTGAGAAAAAAGAGCCAATGTCATTTTTTTTTCTGAATGCCATGTACTAGTCATTCTTATAAAGTCTTTATATAACTCTTTTTATTTAATCTTCATAGCCACCTTAGCCAGTGAGGAAATGGGATCTTAAAGGGGGTCATATACCCCCTTTTGTGCCCAAGTTGCCACAGTGGCAGAACAAATGGCAGAAAGGGTTTAGAATTCTGGTCTGTTTTCATTTTGGGGTTTATGATTTTAACCACCATACATGGGTTTGGCTACGTTAACCTATTAACCTGCATCTTTTTAAACCTAGGCATTACAGAATCATTAGCATTATTGGAGTAGTAAACAATTGCATATAAAACCTTTAAATACAGTCTACTTACAATAAAATCAATGATGTAATCTAATGTACTGGGTAGGGGGAGGGGGGGATACTCAGCAGCATTAGCCTGAAACCCATAATTGTTCCTTAAGTAAGAATGGCCTGAGATTGTTAGGGGTGCCTTTTATCCTTCTTTCCGGATAGGACAACTCTTTTAAGATCAAGCAAAGATTTAATAGCTGGTATTTGGGAAATTCAACAGACCTTTTTTAGAAGAAGAGCCCTTTCATGATGTGTGCGGTTAGAGAGCAATGGAGATGCAAAGAAGAAAATCAAGCACTAATAGGTGCTCTCAAGGTAATTCCCTTTTGTAGTGCAAAGCAGGCCTTAGAACGCTGGGTCTTGCCCAGCAGGATGGCCCCCTACCTGTCTGGTGACTGTGCGCGCTGCAGGCCAATCATAGAAGAAGATACTTCAAATAATTTTTCCATGGGTGTGTAGCCAGAGGCTTTTGTATTAAAAACCAGAGATTATACTAGAAGTGCAGTTAGGGGAGACGTCCAGCCACGATAAAAACAATAACCCCAATGACTATTTTACAAGAGAATATAAAGTTAACTTCATCTTTTGGGAACAGCTTATTTAAAAGCAGTCTATCAGTCAATTAACTGATCAACAAGTTTTGGTACCAAATTTCATTTATCATTGTGATTTTCAAAAGGAATAATTCGTTCATGTTAGGAAAATTGAGAAGACTTACAAACGTGTGTGTTTTTGTGTATGTGTGTGT
Organism: Herpailurus yagouaroundi; assembly: GCF_014898765.1. NCBI lineage: Eukaryota > Metazoa > Chordata > Mammalia > Carnivora > Felidae > Herpailurus > Herpailurus yagouaroundi. The sequence goes on from NW_024412388.1 coordinate 59,626,524, forward strand.
GCATATATGGGTATATGTGTTTGTAGCCACATTAGATAATACTTAAGCATATGAGGAGATTCGAGGGAAGCCATGGCAAGGAAATGAGATGAAGCTCAGTGTATGGACACTATAAGGACTTGTGCAGTTCATTTATTCTATTAGATCATTCATTTATTTAACAAATATTCATTGAGTGCCTCTTAGGTACTTGACACTCCTCTAGATGCTGGAGTGTTTGCAGTGAAGAAAAAAGATAAAAATTCCTGTCCTGGTGTAAATTATAGTGCAGGTTGGATGGGGTTGAGAGGGATGGAAAAACATAATACCTTAGGAAATACACTGCATATGCTGTATGCAAAAAAGGTGACAAAATTGTAGAACTAAATCAGGCAGTGAAAAGGAGACTGGGGAATGCTGGGGGGGAGGCATAACATTTGCAACAGAGCAGTGTTTCAGTCACTATGGAGATTCATTATATACTTGTTCATGTCCTTCTAGGTACATGATAGGGCTGCACTACTCTACCTTGTCGAGGGTGGTTGTGTCACGTGACTCACTGCGTCCAATGGAATGTGCACAGAAATTACGTGTGCCACATTTGACCAGAAATCTTTAAGAAAAGTTCATAATTCTCCAAGTTTCCTATCCCTTATTGTGGCAATCACTGGCTAGATGATAGAGGTTATTGTGGTAAGGACACAGGAAACAGTGCCCTCTGCTTATGCTGATGATCATGCAATATGATCAAGAAACAAACAGACCTTGAGGTGCCTGGCTGGCCCAGTCAGTAGAGCATTCAACTCTTAATCTCAGGGTCGTGAGTTTAAACCTCACATTGGGTGTGGAGCTTCTTACAATAAAATTAAAAAAAAAAAAAAAAAAGAAACAGACTTGATGGCCATTTGTTGCTGCACTATTACTGCCTATCCTGAGATATAGATGGACAGAGTCAATTTTCGGTAGTTGCTCAAATCAGGCTGCCACCTTTTCCCCTCAGGTCCTGGCAGACAATGTTAAACAATGGGATCCTTTATAACAGGAGTCAGTAAATTACAGGCCAGATATGATCCACTATGTGTTTTGTATAGTCTACGAGTTAAGAACAATTTTTAGGGGAGCCTGGGTGGCTCAGTCGGTTAAGCATCAGACTCTTGGTTTCAGCTCAAGTCATGATCTTGCAGTTCGTGATTTCGAGTCCCACATTGAGCTCTGCACTGGCAGTGTGGAGCCTGCTAGGGATTCTCTCCCTCTCCCTCTCTCTCTCTCTGCCCTTCCCCCACTCATGTGCTTTCTCTTTCAAAAATAAATAAACTTTAAAAAAACAATAATTTTTATATTTTTAAATGATTACAAAAATCAAAAGATAAATCCTATTTTGTGATCCATGAAAATCATACAGAATTCAAATGTTAGTGCCTATAAATAAAATTTTATTGGAACTCAGTCACAAGCATTCATAATGTGTTGTTTATGGCTGCCTTCCTGCTATAACAGCAGAGTTGAATAGTTGTGATAAAGTTGAGTAGTTGAAATTCCAAAGCCTAAAATATAATTTGGCCCTTTATAGATAAACTCTGCTGAACCCTGTTTTATAGTGGTCACATGGCTCATATCATTGCTCAGAAAATGTACAGTAACTTTTCCCAGGCATGAGACCTCTAGCATACAAATCTCTTTCTAAATATCCTCTAACGGAAGAACCTGGGAAATGGAGGGAACAAGTTCACTGGGAGAGTTTCTTACCTGCATTTCTCATTGTGGCATATTCAAAGTAAATTTATAGTTCATTAAAAGCAATTCTACACTGGGGCAAAATGATGCAACTATATGCTTTGTACAAGTCTCTGTGCTAGACTCTTGCCTTAACCCTCAAGGCATTTATAATCTAATTAGAGAGAAAAGGCCCAAATGAATACAAAAAAAAAAAAAAAAATAGATGGAGCTTATGCTAGATGAATGGTTACGGCCAGGAATCCAAAGGAAAACTGCTCAGAAGTGGCGCATGTCTGCAGGACAAGGTCAGAGTTAGACACATCTCATTCCTGGGCTGCTGCTGTTGTTTTAAACCTCAGTTGGGTTTCAAGACATCTGCAAAAGCTCCATGTAGTTAATAAAAGTAGATTAGAGTCAAGTTTTCATATTCTTTCAATAGCTTGCTTATTTAATCTCTTCATTAAAGAAACAAAACAAAACAGAATCTCAGGTCAAAGTTGACCCAATACTGTATCATTGAGTCAGAGTTACAAAACTACCACATACTATTTCTAGGCCACATACGTCTCTGACTTTAAGTATGCCTCACAGTGATTAAGGAATATGACAAATCTATTGAATTGAGAAAGAGTGCAACGATTTTTTTTCAATATATGAAGTTTATTGTCCAATTGGTTTCCATACAACACCCAGTGCTCATCCCAAAAGGTGCCCTCCTCAATACTCATCAACCGCCCTCCCCTCCCTCCCACCCCCCATCAACCCTCAGTTTGTTCTCAGTTTTTAAGAGTCTCTTATGCTTTGGCTCTCTCTCCCACTCTAACCTCTTTTTTTTTTTTTTTCTTCCCCTCCCCCATGGGTTTCTGTTAAGTTTCTCAGGATCCACCTAAGAGTGAAAACATATGGTATCTGTCTTTCTCTGTATGGCTTATTTCACTTAGCATCACACTCTCCAGTTCCATCCATGTTGCTACAAAGGGCCATATTTCATTCTTTCTCAAGAGTGCAATGATTTTTGTCATCACTAGCAACATGGTACATTTAAAAGGGAAAGCAAAAATAACTAAAGAGCATGAACCAAAGGAAAGGGTTAAGGAAAGGAATAAGAAAAAGTGATGAGTAATATCTAATCAAATTATAGCTTCATCCACATTAGTGCCATCTTCATTTTGATTTAACTTTGTCAAATTAACTAAACCAATATTTAAAAAAAATCTATCAGAAATGAAAAATGAAAGATTCAGTTTTTCATTACAAAGTACCATATCCTCCCAAGGATACAACTGTGTTGCAGAAGCAAGCTCACATGAAACCTGGATGTATATAAATTAAAGAGCTTTCTCCACAGCAGAGCACAGAAAATGAAGAAGAGCACCTGTGAGCCAATTCGTGTGGGAAAATATGCTTTCCGTAATTAAATAAAAACATGCTGCCTCCATCTTATGTATATTGTTGATTAGACAGAGCAATTCACACTGTGAACTGCAGGATCTTGGTGTTGAGGGAAGTCTACCCAATGGAGTGTAATATAATAACAAACTGAAACTTTGTCTCTAATGGTTGAAACACCAACAAAGGCAGTAGTATACAGTTCTGCAGGAGAAAATGAAGCTTGGCTATTCACTCACTCTTAAGAAAATCCAAGTCCCTTATCTTCAAAGACAATTAGGGATTCAAGACAGAGAAAAGCACTTCAGATCCGTCCTTTACTGGGAAAGGACCAGTGGGGAAATGTTTGGATTCCTTAGAATTTGTACCATTTATTTCATTAAAGATCTCAAATTCCTGTGTTTCCTGCAATGTTACTGAAATTATAGCACACGTAATGGACAAAAAAAAAATTAAAAATTAGAGTTTCAATGAGAACAATTAGCTACAAAGATAAAAGTACTTACTGAATTTTACTCTGTGCTAGCTACTGCAATAGATGCTGAGGATATAGCAGTGAAAAGGACAGTCTCTATCTACCCTCATGGAGTTTGCAGCTTTTCTTGAGTGGCTACCAGCAGAATCCCTAAATTATCTATGGAATTATTTCAGGAGCAGAATGGTAAACAACCTGCTGACAAGTGGTCCCTTGTCTTCGTGGTCGCTATTGAGGTGGTTATGATCGGGGCACTGTATCTAGCCCTAGTCTTCTGTGACTCAGAGGACAACATGTACACATGCTGATTTGGAGACAATGACTAATAATCTTGTTGAAGACAATGATGATACTAGGGTTACTTAAAACTTGTAAAGTTAAGTTCACTTTTGTAGATCTTTGGCACTCATTTCTTTACTAGTTTCTACAAGGCTAGCTTTCTTGCTGGAGTGGGTACTGGGGAGAGAAAGCTGCAACGGTAACAGATAAACTTGTCATATAATGAGTATATACTAAATGGAAACACATCGGAGGACTCTGATCAGATTAATGGCATGATTATAGCTGTAAATTAGGTAGATTAAACCAGCAGTGTATATAGATCGGACTGGAGTAGAAAAAGAGGAATGTTAGTTGAGAAATCTTTATCTGCATTCATGTGGCAAACAATAGGTCCTTGAATAAGAGGGTATATATAAAAGATATTAAGAAAAACTGATCATGATGAGCAACTTTTACCAAATTAATATTGGAGATGAGCATTTTGTGTGCTGTCTAACGATTAATAGTAAAATCTTTGGAGATTGATATGTTCTACTCCTAACTGCATTTCCTAGCTGTGGGACCACTTAAACTCTTTGAATCTCAGCCTTCTCACAGGTAAAATGGTGATAATAATATGCAAGTAACAGGAGCATTGAAGAGAACTACGATGATTCATGTGAAACATTTAATGCAGTCTGGTACACCTTATGTAGGCACTGAATTGATAACCTTTGGTTGAAGAATTAATAGCAGCAGTTATAGTAATAGCACTACTAAAATTCTATATTCTTGTGTAGAATCAATGTTCAGGACTTGAAACCTATGTTTACTATTTTCAAATCATTTGTTCAACAGATATTCACTGACCCCTTACTTTCTGGCCCTTCTTGCTCCGGGGCCAAAGACACAGTTGCTTAACAAACACCGCCTTGGAGCCCTCTTGGAGGTTACATTCTATGGCAGTAGACAGATTACAAAGAATAAACGTAATGAATCAATTAGAAACAGAATGTGATATGTACTATGAGAAAAGAGAGCATGGTAAGGGAGATGGAGAATCTCTGAAGAGCAGCCAGTAGACATATGCATGGTCAGAGTTGATCTCAGTGAGAGGGTAATAGCTGAAGAAAGTTTTGAAAGGAAAGGGTAAGAGAGTCATGTGATATTTGGGGAAGAATGTGGCAAGCAGAGGGACTATAAAGCCCAGGTGGAGCATGCCTGGTGTGTACATGGAGGCCAGTGTACATGGAGTGGAGTGAGCAAGGGACGAGAGGTGGGAGAAAATTATGGAGATAGCAGCATGGGCGGAACCCACAGGAATTGACAGGCCACACTTGAACAGCTGTTGATCTAGCTTCTTAAGGCTGGAAGAGCGGAGAGCCTAAATCCGGTTCTGTGGAGTGGTATCAAGATTCATACAGCCTTTTTGCACAGGATTGTCCAACCTGCAGTACAAATTGTGGGTTGTCTTTGAGCCAAGTTTTAAACAAATCTGGAAAGCGTTTTCTTGTAACTTTAATGGATTTTTGTTTTACATGTCATGGCCGGAAGATTTAGTCCCTATCCATAGTGCCACCATTTAAGTAATAATGCTAAAATCATGTATTCATAAAGTATACCTTACAAAATGAATACATGAAAGGAAAGTAAGACAAAATTGGCATGTGGCTTCTCAGCAGTTACACATCGTGGCACAAAGCTTGAGGCTGGATTATTTCATTAAGTTAATTTGTGGACTAAATTTAAGACTGGAACTATATGAATGGATTCTGAGGCTGTGTTGGTGTTTCAGGTATGAGAGAAGCATGCCTGCGGTCTGTTAGTTTGCTAAAGTAGGTGTCATGGTGTAAAAATGGAAAACAAGGTAATAAATGAATGCCCAGAGAATTATATCATCTGTATTGCTCTTGTTATGTCATTTATGCTGGTATTTCAGAGTCAAATTTCAATAATGCTTCAGTAACAGTATGCTAAAGGACTCCTTCATTTTTCACTGTCATTTTTAGAAAGTCAGAGGTTTGAATATGAGAGGAAATTTTAACTAGTGAACTAATTATTTTAATTTGATAGAATTTTTGTCATTTGCATGTTTGACAATTATTTATGACCACTATAGATAATTAGGGGTTATATATTTTTCAGAATACTGTTAACAGCATTATAAACATTAGCTGAACCATAAATTCCAATAGAGTATAAAACACTTTATGCTTTTGACCTTTTATAAAATATTCTCCTGTTTGAAAAAAATTGTCAAAATTATAGCTATCTTTCCAACCAATACCTGGTATTGTAAACAAGCTCTTGACTTCATATAGCACATTTAAATCTAAGTATTTGGTGGTAACCATTGATAACTGTCCTCATAAATCAAAATCTATTGGCTTTGTATATTTTAAATGGAGAAATATGGCATATTGTAAATAATAAATTATTTTCTAGTGAAAATCTTGTGTTTTTCAGCATTTTAATTATCTTTCCTCTTAACATATCTATAGGTGAAAAACTTAAGTTTCTGCACCACAGGTAAGAAAGCAAAATAGATTCTATATATACACATATAATATTAACCACTTAAAATGATCTAGCAGTATCATGTGCCTTTTCCTTGTCAAACTGAATGATTTGGGGGACAGAAATTGTATATATATTTCAGATTATTATTTTGATGTTTCACTGACCATTTCCATCTATTATGTTAGCTTAGACAGTGGCACTCACTAAAGGCTATGTCTAACAATGACTACTGATGAATTCATAGATGAGTCTTTCACATCTGATGACTCCATCAATGTTAAAAGTCCTACTACTAAAATTGAGCAAATACATTTCCCAAGACCTTATCAACCTTGGTATGGAACAGATGAGCAAAGAGCTGAACTGAATTGATGAAAAGTATCCTAGGTCGTTCACAACTAATGATGGAGCTTGTAAAGTACAGAATCTCTGGAGAAAGGAACTGACTTGCCTTATATGCATCGTATTTTTATCTGCATTTCAATACTGCTTGAATATGTACTTCATTACAGGGCACAACTAAAATAGAAGGGCACCTGCTAAGTCAGAGCCATAAAACAGATCTACAGCCTGCTGGCATGTGAAATTTCTCTAATTTATATTTTTTATGAAACTACCCTCACATTATGTGGTTGGAAGCATAAATAATAAAGCATGTTACTTAAGCAATTTTACATTTACTGTATTAGTAAGTAAATGCAATGGCCACCCTTATTCTCAAACAATAAAAACTACCCAGCCTTTTCATGAAAGATGATTGCAATTTCCATTGGCCTGTATATGCAATAAAAAACCATAACTCATCAAAATTTTAGCTATTTTCTCTTAAGAAAGAAGAGCGATTTGCTTGAACACTGAACGTGATATTAAATATTCATGAAACTGAAAAGAGTTTAAGTACTAAGTAAAACTCAAATTCTTTTCAACTAGGTTGAAATTCTTTTTGAACCAGGTAAAAACTGCTACTAACTTGAAGAGGTGTTCAAAAACACTGTAAAGAGATGCTACAATATGTCCAAAGTGCTAGAGGTATTTGGAATTGATTTTTCTAAAAGGCCTGTTCCTCCTCTGAAATTGATTCATGATAACAGCCTCCATTTGGGTCAAACAGTATTTAACCGCTTGTAAATTTTAATTAAATGATTTGTCACTTTGAGCACATAGTTTGTCATCTTGCAACTAAACGATGTGTCTTTATCAGAAAATGACTCAGGGGGAAGGCATTCATCTAATTTGTCACTTGGACACCCATTAAGATAATTTGGTTGTTGCATAGGGATAAAGTTGAAGATTTGCAAAATGGAGTACACCACTTTTAGTAAGCAGGATCACATTGTAAACTATTAAAAAAAAACATAATTTCCTCTGTAATTAAATTCTAATAAGTACTTTACTTCTGGTCATTTTTCATTAGCAGATGTTGAACTTTCTGAGAAGAGAAAATCCTCTAGCTGAATTTAGTATCTACAGCAAAATCGGGGGCTTTAAGTGAAAAGCAATAAGCTTTAATAAAATTATCTGGGAGAAAAACCCTTTCATCAGAAGAACTTACGTCGCTTCAGACCCAGCTGAGACCCTGTCTGCAGCTTGGCTGATACGATCAGAGCTAGCCTGGAACAGAGTGAAAGGGACAACTGATGAATTATTGTAGAAAGAGCAGAGATCATAAAACCCTTCTCTACAGAAAGGTACATCTGGAAGAAGGAAGGTGTTAAATATATTAATTTTAGTGTCCCAAAGTTATTAGAGAGTTAGTGTGTGTATGGTTGAGTGCTCAAGTCAAACAGTATAATTACAATGCTCTGGATCCTTTTCTACACTGATACAGGGGTGATGTTGCTCAACAAGGAACAGATTTGTTAACCAGAATTACAAGATAGGTTCAAATGTAAATTTCTTTTGAAACTAAAGAATAAAATCTTGTTAATCCAACTACTCTCAGGCTGTCCTGAAGGGTTCAGCGAAATCACCAACTGGTGTGTAGTGAAGGGAATATGAATCTGACCTGTGAGATCTTTTTCCAACTAAATTCTAAGTCCTTGGAAGTCAAGGATGAAGTATTAGATGTCAACATTCCCCTCAGGGTTTATATACTCACAGGGCACCAAAATCAGCTGGGGCCTTTTGAAAATTTTTGCTGCCTAGACTCTATTGCATATATGCAGGTTCACTTGCTCTGAAGTAGGGCCCAAGCACTGGTATTTTTACATTCCAGTTTGTACCCAGAGTTAAGAAGCACTGGGCTGACATAGGCAGTGCTCATATAATATGCAGGGAATGGGGAAGGTCTGTTTCTAATAGTAGAAGTATCAATCCCATAGTCATTCAGATTCCAGATTTAGCACCGTCTTGAATTTCTATCTCTTCCTAACATCCTTTAACATTGCCTCATCCCACCACTACCAACCTACACAACTGTTTGTTCTTCTTTGATTTATTTTTTCTTTCTCCTTATGTTGTTGTCTAAATTCAGGCACATTTACTAATTTCTGTAGAAAAAACTTTCCCAGCTAATGCTGTTTTCTGTCTCTCACATATCTTTTTATTCTGTTGATAAATGCTAGAAAAGTTCTCATCAAGTTTTGCCTCCACTCAATAACTTCCAAAGGCTTTGAGACCTGGAACCATCTATCCCTACACAGTCTACTGGTTACTTAAGGTGACATTACTATTGCATTGTTTTTGTCAGCAAACTAGATTCTTGCCCAATAAATTAGTGAAATTTATTGCTCATTACAGAGACTTTCTGAAAGACCCATTAACTCTTCAATAGAAAGCATCAACAGGGGCACTTGGGTGGCTCAGTTGGTTAAGTGTCTGATTCTTGATTTCGACTCAGGTCATGATCAAGCCCTGAGATCAAGCCCTGCATTGAGATCGAGCCCCACATGGTCGGGTTCTGCGCTTACAGTGTGGCGCTTGCTTGGGATTATCTCTCTCCTCTCTCTGCCCCTCCCTCCCTTGCACTCTGTCTCCTCTCAAAATAAATAACTATTTTTAAAAAAGCATCAACAGTTTATACCTAAAGACTTTTTTAAACCTCTCAGCTCAAAATCCTCAAAGTCTTCTCCTTGCAGTGCCCACTAATTCTAAGCTACTGTATTGTTGCCCTTACCCAATCCTAAGTAAGTTCCACACTGAAAGACTTATTTAAACCAAAAATCAAGTTCTCAAAAAAATCTAACCTTCCTTGTCTTCACACTCTGAGACACCAACAAATTTCTTGAGGAAGTCTTCTTAGTTACCTACCTGAAAAACAAACTCAACACTGTTTTATCAATGTGTTGAGTTAGTGACATTTCAGAAGGCATTATTCTACATTTCTTCAATTCCAACAGAACAGGGTCCCAGCATCTTTCTTGGTCTGACATTCCAGATCTTGCAATAGCTGAACCCCAGATATCTTTCTTACCTTATCTCTTGCTGTTCTATTTTACCTACCCTATTATCCAGACCATCTGGGTGAACTTCTACTCTTTGCAGACATCATGACTTTTCTTATTACATGCTATTCCCTCATACTGAAATCCCCCATTTATTTTGATTTTCACCAGAACTAACATTTGTGGGAAACTTAAAATTAAACGACTGGATTGGATGACCTCTATGGTCCCTTTGACTCTTTTAAGATCTATTATGGAGTCTGTACTAGCAGTGACAGAAGGAGTGAGAGATGGAAGAAGAATTGGCTGGAAGAATGGAGTGGTGTTGATTAATTATATATGCACCACAAGACAACCGGACTGGCTACTATTTTTTCCTAATTTAGAGATATTTACATACCTGTGAGTTCACTTTACCTTTCTCCCACTGTTTGTTAGGTTCACCCTAATATAGCTTTTCTGAAATCTCAGTATATGAACTTTTGATTCTTTATTCTCCAGGATCGTGAATGTGGTGTGCAAAATGAAATTCAATTGGCCTAGTGAGATGTGTGCTTCATTAAGACAGATTGATTCATTCTTAGTATTCCAAGATCTTTTAGGGACTTCAACATTGGAAGCAACTTCATTTATCTGCAAGCCCATTATCTTCCTAGGCAGTAGAGCCAAGCTGACTGATCCGTAGCTAGCTGGTCTCTCTTTGGAAGCCTCTCCTTAGACTGTTTGGGAATTGGTGATGAGAAAAAGTATTTTTGTTTCACTCTGATTCATGAAAGAGAGAGCACATTTATATTCTCTAAGTGAGAATTCAGACCCAGGTGTCATTTATATATATCTATTCAAAGGAAGGAGAAGGAGGAGGGGGAGCACAAGGAGGAGGGGGAGTGGGAGGGAGTGAGGAAGGAGCAAGAGGAGAAATTACAAAGCAAAAACAGGCTGAAAATGAAATAAAAGGTATAAATATGGAAAAAATACATTAGATGTTCTAAAAATGAAGAATTGAAGTAAAAGACTGAAGATGTGGTAAACTTTACTTTGGGACAGTGGCACAGAGAAAAAGTGAACCATAAAAGAAATTCATAGCCAGAGTGATAAAGTGATTGTAAAATGTGTATTTGAATATATGTGTAGTTAAGAAAAACAGAAAGTAGATTGAAGGGCTCCAACAACTGTCTGAAGTGAATTTCTGCAGAAGAAAACAGAATGATATAGAAGAAATACTTGATAAGAAAACAGGTAACACTTTTTCAGAATTAAATAAACATATGAGTGCTAAGATTGAAAGTGCTCATTGAATACCAGTCAAGATAAATGAAATTCTGTATATACTCAGACATGTTATAAAGATAAATGAAATTCAGTACATACTCAGACATGTTATGACATTACATTGAACCTGCAAAGGGCAGTACTATGAAGAATATCTTAAAAGCTAACAGAAATAGAGGATAGATTACCTCTATTACCAAGGAGCAACAATTAGCAAATTTCCCATTAGTACTTAGCAGATATCAGAAGATAATGAATAACAGCTTCAAAGTACTGACGGAAGAGATAAAACCAAAAATAAAAAGCCTGAAGCCAGAATTAGACATTTCATAAGACAATTGGGAGGAAATGGTTAATACCAGGCCTGCGACACATTCATTTCCTACTGGGGACCTGGTTTGGTGGAGGGGAGAGGAGTAGTGAATGACCTTCATCTAACTTCCTTATAAACACGTCAATGACTTTGAACAGGCCTCTTTGCAGTATGATAATGGTATTTACTACAGATAGGGAGTCTTTATCTAGAAAATGGTTTTTTGTAGGATATCCATGGTGTAACTAGATAGCTTCTTGTAAATGAGCCTGGACTTTATGGATGTATAGGGCATAGCTTGCTGGGGGATGGGAGCTGGTCATCTAGACATTCTCCTATCTCTGCAATTATCAGAGTATAAGATGAAAGAGCTCCAAATCCCTAATGGCTTCTCTTGCGAACAGTTTAGCATATACTGCTCAACACTGTTCTGAAATGAAAACACATCTTAAAGTGGGGAAAGAAACATTTTTGGAAGCTGCATATGCTGGTTTTGAGTTCCTACAGGAAATGAATGTTTTGCCTGAGCCTCTTGCTTGCCTATATCCTTCAAATCATTAATAAAGTTTGGTGCTGGGTAAGATCTATAATGTGTGGCAATGTTCTTTGACTATTCAACCCTTTGAGTTAACACAGCTATCATTCAAAAATCCTGAACAAATTTTCAAGCATACCTAGGGTAAGAAAGCTTGCCACCAATAGACTCACACTGAATAAACTAAAAACATATTTTAACAAAAGGAAAAATTACCCCAGAGGGAAGGACGATATGAAAGAAAAATGATGAACACAGAAAGTTGTATTTTTTGGCAAAGGTAATTAACTGTTGAAAAAAAGAAAGAAAACATAACAAAACCAGTGAATATGTACAGGTGCTCGTGTGTGACTAAATAGCAAAATAAAAATTCAAAACGGTGCAAGAACACTGTGTGTGCTCATGAGAGGAGGGTATTCAGTAAATAACTAAACCATACTGTCTCTTGTCTTTTGGGGAAGAGGGTACTGAACAAATTTAAACACACTAGAAAAATTTGTATTTAACTCTGCATGTTAAAATGTATGAAAAATCACTAAAAGAATTGCAATATGTAACATCAGCATTTAACCTCCAAATCAATACAGGAAAATATGAAAAAAAAGAAATAGAAGGTAGGTAGGGAGGAAAACAGAACATGTAAAATTTAAAAACACAATATCCCAAAATATATATTAATTATAGATAAATATACACATCTTACAAATAATATTCTTAATTGAGTTAGGCAAATAAATCCTAGACTAAAACTTAAAATACAAAGTGTTATCAAAAAGTTCAATTAATGATTTATATCCTCCTTTCCCATCTGATAAAATTTTGATATTATCTGATTTATTCAATTTGTAGTCTAATAATTTAGTGTTATATTTTATTCCGTAGTGTTTTCCTCTAGAGAATATAATATCTTCAATTATACTTTATTTCATTCATGTTCACTTGTTCAAGTATTTAGCTTTTAATTTGCAAGATATCATGTAGAATCATGTCATAGTACCATCCATTTGGTGTTTATAAAACTCAATTTCTCCTTTGAGAGTTCTGTCTGGAGGTTGTAGTAAGATGATTTTTCTATTTTTTTTCCAATCGTGTTTAAAGTACGTTTTTCTTTAAAGAATGTTTAAAACCGTTAGAATATGTGTCATATTTTATATATTCTCATGAACTTTTCTTTATGTCTACCTGATCTATCTAGACAGAATATGGGTTACGTGATTGATTTATAATTAAATGACAGGAAAGAAAAAAACAAAAAGGAAAACTATATGGATCTTTAACAGCTTTAATAGACTGTAGAGTCAAACCTCGACTCACATCTCTTTTTTCTACCAGTCGATTGTCATTTTGACAATACAAACCAAAAGAAAATGAAATTAGAAAAATAATATATGGCCACTCATATTTCATCAGGTTGTGTAGTGAGGAATTTAACATTGCCAAAGCAATCTCTAAGCCCTTGAAATGTCATGCTTGATAGGAAGGTCTTTGCTTGCTTGGGGGTCTGGGCCTAGCCAGATAGAAACAGTGTGGTGTAGAAGCTGTGAGCCACATCAACAAAGTGATTTAGGGTAGGGGCTTCGGGTCACATGATATCAGCTCTATCTTCTGAAGGCTTGGCAGCAGATCCATTACATGGGCAATCAACCGTGTCCGCATGTAGAGCCCCAATAACGGCTGCAGACGCAAAGGTTCAGGTGAGTGTCCCTGACTGGCGCTCCTCTGTACATGTTGTTACATATCAACACCAGGATAGTAACTTGGTCTTGACACCAAGGGAAGAGGACAGTGGAAGTTCCATGGTTGGGGTTTTTCCTGGACTTGGTTCTAGGTTTTTCCCTTGGCTGATTTAAATTTTTTTTTTTCAACGTTTATTTATTTTTGGGACAGAGAGAGACAGAGCATGAACGGGGGAGGGGCAGAGAGAGAGGGAGACACAGAATCGGAAACAGGCTCCAGGCTCTGAGCCATCAGCCCAGAGCCCGACGCGGGGCTCGAACTCCCAGACCGCGAGATCGTGACCTGGCTGAAGTCGGACGCTTAACTGACTGCGCCACCCAGGCGCCCCTCCCTTGGCTGATTTTAATATGTATCCTCTAGTTGTAATAAATAGTAATCACAGGTTTAGAGTTCAGTGATTTCTGTGAGTCCTCCTAGATAATTATTAAAACCGAGGGAGGTTTTGCGAATGTCCTTAACCAGTAACTAGGTAAAATAAAAATAGTGAATGCGTGCTCAGGTATGCAATTATAAGTTTATTTTCTTCACCATGACTTGTAAATAATGAGCAAGTATTGTTGAGTATCAGCTTAATATGTACATGGAGAATTGTCTAGGAATCAATTTTAATTTTAACCAAGACTATTGGTGAACATTCCCTATACGAACAAACTGCTTAATCCGTGCAGTTTTAAAGTGTTTAAAAAAACAGGCAGCCTTACTTAATATCAACAATACGAAGTAACTGGCAGGTATTTCAAAGACTGCTTTTGTGTGTGTTTTAGCAGCAAATTTTGTTGACATTCACTGGAAACCCATCTTTAGGGCAGAAAATTTGGCAGATACTTTGTTCAGCAGGTTTCTTGACAACTGTGTATGAAAAGCTATTTTTTGCCTTTCACAGGGACTGGTCAAAGGCTGAAGTTTGCTTTTGGTGACATTGCGTTAATTGTCTCCCTTGAGGCTGCCAGAGCGCTAAAGGCAGGTTAGCATTTCCTGACTCTTGCTTCCTCTTGAGTCCACGCTTCTTGCCTTCTAATAGCACTGTTTATGCCTGCAGCATGGCTGGCTGCCACCTTCCCTGCTTTGCTGGGACTTCCTCTTTCACCTTTACTTATGCCTGTCTACTGAATTTATGGGAGAAAGTGTCCAGTTACTTTAGTCTAGTTAGCTGCAGTTGATGCTAGATAGGCAGGATGGTTAGTTTTGAGGAGAAGCAGGGTTAGTAGAAGGTGAAGCTCTTGCTCAAAACTCTATGACCCTTCTGCTTAAGGTATTTTGTTCCCTTAATAGATTATGGTGCTTTGTTATATTTATTTTCAGTATACATTTTTGGTGTATAACTCAGATGTCTCAGAAAGACTGAGGAGATAATCCTAACAGACAACAATATTTCACTTTGGGAATTTTTTTTTCTTCTTCTTTTGATACACAAGGTCAAAGGTCAAAACCTGTAGGGAGCCAGAGGGCATGAGAAATGAAAAAAAAATCATGATGATCTTATACTTTTCTTGTATCATTTTAACAGTGTTTTCAAATAAACCCCAAACTGTCTCTGTTGAATTGGGGTGTTTTTTCATAGGTTTTCATAAGACAAAAGTATGCGTTAATCTTTTGTTCCACTTTACTTTGTTCTCCAGGGACTGACCCTCATACTGTTGATTTCTTTTGCTAGTAAAAGACCCACTCACTGTGGCAAACTCAAGATGTGTGTGCATATGCACATGTGTGTACGGTATGAAAATACTCTGATCATTCTATTTTTTCTGACCATTCTTAAGAAGATAAAGGCTGAATATTTTATTCCTAATTAATTCTACTCATTTATTTAGTCTTCCCAGTGTCTATTTCCTTCTCCTCAGTCCACAGTAACTTCATATTTATTTGGAAACCATGTTTTTCTTCTATTCTCAGTTTGGAAAGGATTGATCCCCTAGCTGACTTAACACATCACCATGTCCTATTCCTCTGGACGTAGGAAACAGTTAATAAAGCACTTTGGGCCATGAAGCAAAAGCACATCCTGGAATATATGTAGGAGCAACCAGAATAAATCCCTTTTAGGGTCCCCGGATGGTATTGTGTGAGGATGAGAGGTCAGTAATTTCCGTATCATTTTGCTACTACAGAGTGATAATTAAAGTTGTTGATTGTTAGTGGAGGCACCTAAAGAGGAAGATGATATTATAGATGCTGGACAGATAGACAAAGGGAAAATATACGTCAGTGACACTCTCTAGCAGCTAGATCAAACCTTACCTAAAGCCTACCTCTTATCCTTTTCTTCTAGAGTCACTGGGACATAATTGACATATAACATTGTATAAGTTTAAGGTGTACAGCCTGTTGATCTGATACACGTATATGTTGCCAAATGATTACCACCAAAGATCAATGTACCTGAACCCAATCCCTCCTATATTTTCAGTTACAGGAACCAATATATTTTTTATGAAGCTATTTTAAGTTTTTGTCTGGCACTTTAAAACATTAAAGTCCTACAAGACAGTCCTACAAATATATAGAAAATATATAATATATATAGAAGTATATATATATAGAAAAATATATAAATATATATATGATATATATATAGAAAATATATAATCTAAGTATAAAAGTTTCTTTATTAATAACTTTTTTCATAAGAACTAGGCAGAAATAATTATTTTACTTTACTAACATAAAAATAATATAGAAGAACCTGGTTGAGATTTACAGGTTTCCAAACCTTAACTCTACTTATCCTTGGGCTGAGTAGCTGTGCTGGTCAGTTGAATCTGCTCTAATGATTTTCATTGTGCTTCTTTAGCTGGCCTGGATCAGCTTCCTACTGTCTTATTCTTGCCTGCTCTTCTCTCTACCTGCTGCATCTCTACTTATGCACGCCAGCAGTACCCTGTCATGGGATGGAAAAAAACAATCAGAAAACCAGCATCCCATTTTAGCTGGTTGGATGCAATCCAGATAAATTCACTATCCAGTAGAATCAATCAGTAGAAGAAAGTCATTATGAAAGTATGTCTCACTTGCTTGTTTTCTCTTCCCGACAGGCTAAATATTTAATAAGAATCCAGGTGTTATTTATTCATTTTTATTAGGTCCTCCTGACACCCAATCCTACATTGTGATGGGCAATTAAGGTAAATATACGCTTAAGGGAGAAAACTTTGCTTCTGGGAAACTATTTTCACACCAATCCCAGTCCAATTGAGTTATAGCTTAAATATCTCTTGCTTAAAATATTTATTTATAGGTTGTAGATATACTTTTAACTATTTGTATTCTCTTATTCATGAGAAAATTAGAGACTCTGATTGGTAGAGAATCTTTTTCTCTGCCAATATGCAATTAATATTGTCATTGATTTTGTTATCTACAGTGGTGTTGTTGCTTATTAAAGTTTCTTAGAAGCTCTGCGATTGCTTGCATGTAAATAAATTACAACTACAGAGTTGTTTACTATGCTTTGAATACTTGTACTTCTTGACATGGTTTAATCTAAATGTTAGTTGGTTATGAAATTTTCAAGGATGGCTCACTTAACATTTTCAGGCTTTTTTGAAAGAGTGAAAATTGATTAAATAGAATGCCCTGAAAACAATGAATTTGATAGACTACATTTCAGTCAATCCATATAATTACAGTGGCCATATTTCCCTAACTCCTATTAACAACAACAACAACAGTCAATATGTACTGAGTGTTTACTATGTGCCAGGCATTGTTCTAAGTTCTTTACAGAAAATAATTCATTAAGCCAACCGTATTATTTGCAATATTATTTCCCCCATTTTACAGACAAAGAAACTGAGGCCAGAGAGGTTATCTGCTTAAGGTTTTAGGAAAATTAGTACCTACTGAGTAAATATGCAAATTTCCATCTCCCTTACCTTGTTCTACCCCCTGCCTTTGAAGGAATAAATCTTTGTTTATTTACTGCTGTATCCCAGGCTTAGAACAGTGATAAAACAGTGGGTAGGTAATGCAGACTGAATGAATGAAGTTTAGCACCAAACTAAACAGGGAATGTAGCATCAGATCCTTGCTTTTACCCTGATGCTATGCTGCTTCAGAACCAATGAGCAGCAAATAGAACTCTGCACTATGGAAAAATAAGAAGAGATATTTAATTTTTTTATATGTTTACTTATTTTTGAGAGAGAGAGACACAGACAGAGTGTGAGAGGCAGAGGGGCAGAGAGAGAAGGAGACACAGAATCTGAAGCGGGCTCCAGGCTCTGAGCTGTCAGCACAGAGCCGGAAGTGGGGCTCGAACTCACAGACTGCGAGATCATGACCTGAGCCGAAGTCAGATGATTAACTGACTGGGCCACCCCAAGAAGAGATATTTAAAGTAATAACTTAGGGGGGCACCTGGGTGGCTCAGTTGGTTGAGCGTCTGACTTCCGCTCAGGTCATGATCTCACAATTCGTGGGTTCGAGCCCCGTGTTGGGCTCTGTGCTTACAGCTCAGAGCCTGGAGCCTGATTTGGAGTCTGTGTCTCCCTCTCTTTCTGCCCCTGCCCTGCTTGCTTGCTTGCTCTCTCTCAAAAGTAAATAAAAACATTAAAAAAGATAAAATAGTAACTTAGGAATGTTGGCCACATCTGGAACTGTGATTAGCATCTTACATCCCCAATCTCTAATTCTTCCAAAGAATCCTGAAGGGTAGGAATACTTATTTCTTGTTTAGAATTGATTAAACAGGGACTCAGAGAGGTCAAGTGACTTACCTAAAAGCCTTATGATTAATAAAGATTGGCCCCTGAGTCTGATTTTCCCTTTTCACCTAAATTCTTAGGCTTCTTCTCTTAAACTCTAATTCCTTTATTATATATGATAACAATAGCCAATAGCTTATTAAAAGAGATGCATCATTGTCACTGTTTTACATGCTTTTATCATGTAATAAATTTCACTTTAGAACTCCGTGAGGTAGGCACTATTATTAAGACTTTGCCAGGCAAGAAAATGGATGTGGCACATGCTTGAGGTCATATAGTTCGTCATGAAGAAAAGAAAGACCAAACCCAGGCCTTTCCACACTGTCCCGAGCTGCCTTCCTTCCAGAAGTCCCGCCCAGAGCTTGGCACAGTGGGTGCTCAGTCAGGGCTTGCCGGCTTGGAAGCATCAGAAAAAATATGTGATAAATTTAGCTTCTGTACACAAATATTTTTGCAAACTCTAATCCTTTCTCTTTACTGTAAGGATCCTTCTTTAAGCAATGACTGCTGGGTACCTACACCATTTGGATAACTGCAACCCTTCCCTTGATTTTGTCCGCATATAATGAGTATAAATAGGTGAGTCATGCTGCTTCCTTTGGTGTTTCCATGTCCAAAAAGGCAAAAATGGTAAAAATTAACTGTCTATCGACTATGAAGATAAAACACAACTTTTGAGCTGTCTGGCATTCCTTGGAGCACAGTTTTGTGTGAATAGTTTTGAGATATTTCTACCAATAAAGACTATAGTAATTCTTGCAATTATTCACGGTATGTTCTTTCAAAATAAAATCACTTTGTAAGTTTTATTAGTAAGAGATAATACAGAACCTTAGGCACTGATTATCATGATCCTCACCACCTTGTTATTGTTGTTATTATTGTTGTTTTTTGCCTTTTATGAAAGTATTTCTTTAAGAGATCGTTTTTTTTTTTTGTTTTTTTGTTTTTTTTTTTTTAAGTATGGACTTTTATTTAATTACTGCCTGATGAATAAATGTTTTCAGTCTTTGGAGGTAAATGTTGCATTCATACTTCTGGTTTCACATTTATTAATTTTTGGGGCGCCTGGGTGGCTCAGTTGGTTAAGCATCAGACATCAGCTCAGGTCATGAACTCATGGTTTGTGATTTCGAGCCCCGCGTGGGGCTCTGTGCTGACAGCTCAGAGCCTGGAGCCTGCTTTGGATTCTGTGTCTCCCTCTCTCTCTGTTCCTCCCTCGCTCTCTCTCAAAAATAAACAAACATTAAAAAAAATTAAAAATTAACATTTATGAATTTTCCTTTTGTTCCTCTCCTCTCCCACACCAGCTCAGATTTGTTTTCCTCATTCTCCCTATCCCTTTATTTTCTGGACACTATGGACACTAGCCTAATCCTGAAGACCAGAAGCCCAATTTCTGTAGCAAATTACAAACCATTGAGCTTTAGGACTAATATACCATTTCATTTCCAGACCTAGGTCTTTTGATATCGATGCAACACGAATCATGAGCAATAAAGTTGCTTAATTTTTAAAGTGCCATTAACTCTTCATATTCATACCTTTATATACTAAATAGGTAAAAGATGGAAACAGAATCCACACCACAAATAGCTGTATATCTTCATTGTTGCCAAAGTAGAAACACACTAATATGAAATAACTAGTTTTGGAAACAGTAGCAAAAAGGTATTTTGGGCTGAGTCATTGAGAAACTTCTTTCATATATAGAATTTTTTTTCAACATGAAAGGGAAAAAATGCCACAGATCATCTTTCTAAATAAAATAAAATAAAATAAAATAAAATAAAATAAAATAAAGGTATTGGGAAACACTGGACAAATTCACAAAATCGTTTTTTAAAAATTTTTAATGTTTATTTATTTTGGAGAGAGACAGAGAAACAGTGTGTGAGAGGGGGAGGGGCAGAGAGAGAGGGAGACACAGAATGCGAAGCAGGCTCCAGGCTCTGAGCTGTCAGCACAGAGTCCAATGTGGAGCTTGAACTCATGAACTACGAGATCATGACCTGAGCCAAAGTCGGACACTTAACTGACTGAGCCACCCATGCATCCCAACAAAATATTGTCTGATTAAAAGATCCTTATACTTGTCAAGAAAGCAATCATTAATTTAAACAAATCCAAGATCAAATGACTTAGAAATTTTTATGTTCTGTCTTTCCATTTTTAATTCTCGTTGTTTTCATTTTTCACAGGAATTTGTGCCATTACAGGACTTTGAGTTTGTTTATAAATAAAATGTTTTAATATCTATTATTCTTAAGCCACACACAATAAGTCTCCAAACTGGACATGGCAAATAGAAGTTGTGTTTATCAGGATTATCTTAATACCTACTTCACATCTGTATTTCCCTGAGTTCTTTGTGGACATAACTGTTACTAATTCATTAAGTCATGGAGGCATTAATTCAACAATAATTAACAGCTAACTTTGTACCATCTGCCCTAATTTCTGGGGATAAAATTGTGAATAAAGCACTCCCCTGATG
Organism: Herpailurus yagouaroundi; assembly: GCF_014898765.1. Taxonomy (NCBI): domain Eukaryota; kingdom Metazoa; phylum Chordata; class Mammalia; order Carnivora; family Felidae; genus Herpailurus; species Herpailurus yagouaroundi. The sequence continues at coordinate 59,647,304 of NW_024412388.1, forward strand.
AAATTTACATTCTAATTGATGAGGGAAAGGGCAATTAAAAAATACAAAAGTTATTTAATATAAATGAGATAAATAAATGAGTCAGTGGAGGTTAATGGAGAATGCCGGGGTGGAATGCAATTAGCAAAATGGTGGTCAGGGTAGGGCCCAACAAGAGTGGACATCTGCACAAAGACTTGAAGAAGTCAATGAGAGGCCATGTGAGTATCTGGAAGAAGCATTTTCCAGGTAGAAGAACAGCCAGTGTAAAGGCCATGAGGCAGGGTCCATCTGGCAAGACATGTTCTAGAACTAGCACAGAGGTCAGTCTGATTGAAGCAGATTGGCCAAAAGAAAGAGAATAGGAAATGAAATCTGAGTAAAGGCAGTGTGTCAGATCATGCAGGGCTATATAGACTAAAAAAGGTCTTGGGCTTTTTACTCCAAGTGAAAGGGAGACAGATCTATGAAGAGCTTTGAGGAAGAAAATGAGATGATATGACTTACATTTTAAAAGTTGGGAATGGGGCAAGAACATAGCATGGGTCCCGCTTGGGAAGTTTTGCAATAATCCATAATAGAGAGGATGGTATCAGCATTACATCTTAACCTCAAAGATGATTGGATTCTATTAAAATATTGGTGTGTGTGTGTGTGTGTGTGTGTGTGTATGTGTAAAACCATTATGGTGGGCATGACATAGAGGTTTTATCTTCAGTTCCAACTCTCGTCCATTGGTAGTGACTGCCAGGTGTGTTAGAGTGAAAAGAGTCTAGGGCCATGTTCATGCTCAGAGGGAGAGTCCCAAAATTGTGAGAGGTGGCATGGCAGCAAGATGTCAGGGATGTTCTCTCTCTGTTCAAAGGCAACTGTCAGTAGTGGATTGTAAACAGGTGAAGACTTTCTTTTGGCTTAAAACACATACAATAAATGAAAGTGCCTAGCATTTAACAGTAATTTCTACAATAGCAGTATCTAAAAAGGTTTTAAAAGTGGCACTTTTATTAAGAATTTTCTTCACCTATGTTTCTATTCCTCAGGACTAAAGAGCAAAAATGCCTAGATCATTTTCTATACTCTCTGGAAAATAATTGGTTTACTCTTGAGGAATATAAACTTGAAAGCCATATAGAGATTTTAGGTAAACTAATCAACTATTACCATATTCTCCTTAATATGACTATGGACTTTGAACCTTGATGGAGAACTAGCTTTGCAGATATCAGCCTCCCATCCTATTTCAGCTTTTCAAATAGGCTTTTTTTTTAACGTACAACAATTTTTGTGGTTATTTAAACATTCTTAGAGTAACTCCATTTGGGCACATGGATGAAATACCAGCTGGATGTTACCCTCTATATGATTGGGATACTATTCTCCTTCTCCACCTAATGTTATATTTTTCATTCCCAGGGTCAACTAATTTTATTTATTGCCACTGCCGGTAGCCCTTAAATATATAAGAATCTCCATATACATCTGTATAAAATAAAGCCTTGAAATTATTTCTTCAAAACAGCAATCATTTGCATTTAGCAGGCAGAGCAAATTTATCTTTCTGTATAATGCTGCTACATCTTAAAAAGGCAATATCATAAATGAGATTATCCCTTCAGAAAGCAATCCCAGACTAAAATAAATCAAGATATGGAAACCTTACAAGTGGCCTTTAATATATTGGATATTACCAGAAAGTATGTGCAACTCAAATGTTCTAAGACAACAATTTATTGTTGAATTCTCAATGTAGGTTTTCCTTTTAACAATATATTATCAGTCTCTATCCAATAGAGTTAATAATCTCCCATCCTTTTGTAGCTGTGAAAATCAGCCTAGGATCATTCCAGTTGAAGTCTTCCAGTCCAGTTCCTTCTTTATAGTGATGGGGAAACTGAGGCCCAGAGAGCGAACAGTGAATAACAAAGATAAGAAACTACTCCATCTAAGTCACTAAGGATTTTTCTCGTGACACTATACTGATTGCATCTAAGTATTCCTTATATAAAACTCTATCTCCAACTGCCATGTAATCAAAAGGAATACAATAAACCTTTAATATGTGGAGTGCTTTAATATGTGGACTGTTTTTACATTTTTTTTTTTTGACTAATGAAAATATTCTACAGAGTTTTTTCTAAGAGTAGATAAAAAAATACCCTGATAATTAAATAACTGTCCCCAAGATTGAGGTTATTCCAATGAGATGAAGGACAGGATTCCAACCCTGAAAATTTTTGTCTTTTCTTGGTTCGTAGATAAATGGGGGAGCAGATGGAGAAAGGAGAAAAGGCACAGCCGGGGGAACAGCAAATTCATGTCATTCTCTATCCTCCTTCTGACCATATCCATTAGCATATAATCTTCATGGTAAAAGAAAAGAAGGCAAAATTCAAAGTATTTCTTTAGTCTCAAAGAGACTATGAAAGGATTGGGAGGTACTTTTCTAATAATCCAGCTGATACTTTAAATATCTTTAGCATGTCCCCAATCAATGCAACATTCAGGCTCAAACATAGCCCTTGAAGCACAAAGTAGGTCTCGTCTTTTTAGTACCTGAAACTTTTCTATTGCTAGTTAAGCTTCTACTCTTGGAAACTTGGTTTTTAATAGAATATTGTTCTGATGGTATATGAGTCACACATAGACATTTCAGAGTCCCTTTTATTTCCACTCTGAATGAAAACCAAGTGAGAACTAGAATAAAAACATATAAGCTAATTTAAATATTTAGTATGGTTCCTGGCAATAGTAAGAAGTCAGTAAATGCCATTAGTAATAATATAGACAACACTTTAAATTATAATTAACAGTGTTAGTGTTCCTATTTTTATTATGTAAAATCATATAGTTTCTAACATGTTTAGGTATTTTTTCCCCACAATGCTCCAGTACATCAGTCTTGAGACATTAGTCAGGTGAAGAACTGTGTTTACTTAATTGCCCAAAACAGCAAGGCGATACAGCAGCTGGAAAGGTCTTGACCGTTTCTACTCCATATAGGGAACTCTTCTTCTTCCATATAAGAGGAAGAGACAGAATACACAGAAGTTTTTTCACCTCTTAACTTGTTTGAAGAAGAAAAAAAGATCTATCTTAAAAACATCCAGTCTTTCCTTTTAAGACCACACCACAATTTTAGGAAGTAATCCCTAAGTTACCATAATGAGAGGCCAGCAGAGCAGAATCAGGAATGTTCTCGATGAAATAGTCCTACATACTAATGGCTTTGTCTAATGCTGAAATAACATCTAAAGATTCACAGTCCTCTCCATCTACTGGGGGACTACTTTCTTCCCCCTCTTCCTCACTGCTGTCTCCCAGGCAGATGATTTTAGTATAATACCTGTAACTACTCAAGAGCTCTCTCCTGACGTGTACTTTGTTCTCTGAACCCTTTTAAGTTGTAGCTTCTCTGATTATTTTGGTCCCAGAGTTTCATGCCTTTTACACACTGTTATTCTAAATTCCATGAGTCACTTATTGGCTCATAATACAGGTCTTTCAAACCCCTTTGAGTTTGCACATTCTGTTCTATTCTATTTGCCCCCATTTTTGTAACATTAGCCAAATTCACTAATATGAAAGCTGCCTAGGATGGTTCAAAATGAAAATAATGGGCTAGCTGAGGAGTAAATAATACTTATTTATGAGTGACAAAGTTTTGCTCACAAACTTGGCTTATGGTGTAAGTAGTTTTTTATGATAACTATGTACCCTATTATTCAGCAAAAACAAAAGAAAACAGAAGCCTAAATAAAAAAAATGGTTAAAAATGAGAAGTTTCCTTTTGTAAGCAAATGTGCTTTTCCTTGAAATGTAAAAAGCCATATTTGCTCATTAACTTTCTTTATAATATAGTACATTTGCAGCAACCAACTTTCTATTTGAAATACACATTTTCCAAAACATGTTAAGGATGTGTTAAGTAGAACAAATAAGCTGACTTGGTATTTTTTCTAACATCCTTCTGATATGTTTTCTTACACTGAAGAGGTTGGGAAGCTAAAAATGACTTTCTAGCTCCTTTGGAGTTAGGTTTCCATACATAATTTTTATTCTTTTTTTTTAATGTTTATTATTTGAGAGAGAGAGAGAGAGAGAACACACAGAAGGGAGGGACAGAGGGAGGGGCAGAGAGAGAATCCCAAGCAGACTCCATGCTGTCAGCACAGAGACCGACATGACGCTCAGTCCCACTAACCTGGGATCATGATCTAAGTCAAAATCAAGAGTCAGACGCTTAACCGACTGAGCCACACAGGCACTCCCAGATGTAATTTATTTTCTAAAAATCCGATGAATATGCTCAAGACTTAAAATTCAGAACTTCAACAGTTTAACAGGGAGCAGTGGTATGTGGGTCCCTGTTGCTCATGGGAAACTTACAGAAATGGTGTTCTCTTGGAGTTCACAGTGCCAGCTACTAAGGTTCTACTTAAGGCAGGAATTTTCTAGAAGCAATAGTTTTGGGATGGACTTCCTGAATTCTTCAGCCTCCTGGTTTGGGTAACATAGCAGTTTCCTTGGTGGTGTTGTTCTGGTAGTCAACCCTTGAGACCAGCCTACAGCCTGTTTTTATTGCATCCCTCTTAAACAATTTTGTCAGCCTAATTCCCTCTAAAAAGTCACTTTCTGCTTATGAGTCTAGAGTGGTTTTTGCAACAGAACTCTTGCTGATTCAAGTTTGAGGTCCTGAAATTAAACTTTAAGGTATGGAATATTTTTTAATATTCTTCAAAGTTACCATCCCATTCCTCAGAGTCCACTCTTTTTTCCTAAGCAGTGCCATAATTTTCTACCCACCTATTGTTATTCAGTAACTCACAGAGGCAGATTCTTCATTCAAAATTTGGCTAAATTAACCAAATATCTTTGACACTTTTACTACCATGTGCCATGATTTATTTGTATCCTTTCTTCTGTTATGAACAGCTTTCCCCTGACTTACTCAGAAACCATTCAGAAAACCCATCTCAGATTCCTACATTGGAGTGTGTGTTGCCTGCAATCAGAAAGATTATACTATTCAAGATTCAATACTATAGAGGTTCTGGGGTTTTTTTTTTTTTTTTTTTTCACAAAGATGAGGTGGCATAGTACAAATTTGAAAACAAGTAGATCTAGACTTGAAAACAGGCTCCACCATTTTAATTATCATTGGTGTGACTCTGGAATAATTATTCAACTTTTTTGAATCTGTTCCTTGAGATTCAAATACCTCATAGAGTCCTTGTGAAGATTAAAGGTGAACTATATACGTATAAACATAGCCCATGTTTTACCAATTGGAGAATTACATCTTCCTTATTTTATGTAGTGTGTAGATGGAAGTATTAAAAGTAAACAAGCTTTATAATATAAACCAAAAGAAGTAAGTATTTCCTTTGTCTGTCTCAGGCTATATAAGGGACAGGAAGCTCTTTCCTGAGATTTAAAGTCTCCCAGGTAGATTGGAAATTACTCATTAAAAAGACCAAGGTAGTAGCAGTGGAGTCTTGCCCAGACAGTTTCACACCGTGTTTCCATTTTTCTGTCTTGGCCCTCGAGCATTCTACCGTTCCTGATTCATTCTCAGGCCAGGTTCCCCAGTATCTTGTTGATATTGGAAGTTCCTTAGTTATCCTTCCAATAAATTATTTTTTATCTAAGTTCTTCATAGTTGGTTTCTGTTGTTTCTTATAAAGAACACTGATTGATAGAGTATTACTTTTCTACTCCATAAAAGATGAAACTAAGCCCACAGAAAGGTTGTGTTACTACTCCAAGGTCACATAGCTAGTAAGTAATAAAGCCATGATTCAACTCGGGTCTTTCACATTGCAAAACTCCAGTAAAAGCTGTTTTTCTGCTTAAACAGAGCTGTGTCTTCTAAGCCCAAATATGTCTAACTGGTCTTATTTCCCTGGAGTATACCCAGGAAGCTTCCATTCAAGCCAATCTGAGTTACTTTAAAATAGGAAGGGGAGAAAACAAAAGCCCATACAGTTGTAAAGGAGGAGGATTTGCTACATTGCTTTCAATTCCTTACATCTTGGCACCAAATGGGATAAAACGGAAATTATTGCACTTCTGGGGAGAAAAAAATAGCCCATCACCCCCAAATAAAGCAATAACCTTATTTTAATCCATGAATTAAATTGAATCACATTATCACTTATGTACCAATCTATATAACACACTTAAAATTTAAATGTATGACTCAGAATTTGAATAGACTGTGTATTGTACTTTACATTATAAAATCATCTCGGGACTGCCAATGTGATGTCTGTTGCAGACTCTTACACATTTCTTATTCTTAAATAAAGAAGTATGATTTTCCGAATTATTCTTTCGTAGGACTGTATTCTTTTCTGTTTATACCAAGATTGTATGAAATCCAAGCCAAAGGTAGCTATAAATATCATATATTTATTTCAATTTTGAAATATAAATTTAGAACTAATATATATTTATTACAAACCTAACTGAATATGAAACTGCATTATTTTTATTCAAAAAGTGTTTATGACACTAGGATATAATGTACATGGCCAACGATATTCTCTAAAAATCATCACGGAAAGCACAGTGTGACCTACGTAAGCATTGTTTCTCCAGCTTTTCACTGATGTGTTTTATCTTCTCACACAACATTTATAGATATATAATGTTATAGCTATAACAAGTATATTCTTATTGCAACCAGTCTAGGTAATGTTGTTCCTCTCACCTATGATTGGGTTAAGAAGGGACATGTGACCCAGTATTGGCAAGGATTGAGTCACATATTAACATGTGAAGGGAATGTTGCTAAAGGATTCTGGGAACGTTTCTTCACTGATGAAAAGAAACAGAGAAGAAAAAAAAAGGCTCCTTTTCTTCCATTGGACATCGATGTGTCTGCATGGAAAGCCTGGAACTGCAGCAGTCCCCTTGTGATTTCAAGAGCCGTTTCCAGAACACAGAGCTGATAAATGGGGAGAAAAATGACTCCTTGAGTGGCTGAATTAACTAACTCTGGAGCTGCTCTCTTATTATGTGAAATAATCATGTTTCTTTATTGTTTAGGCAACCTTACCTTGGGGTTTGCTGTTATGAGAAACCCAAGGCATCTTATCTGATATACATAGCAAGTGAGTATTTCAGAGAAGATCTTTGCACAATCACTGGCCCATAGAGATTGTTCAAGTAGTATTTATTAAATAAGTGGTGAATGCAAGGAGGATAACGTTATCTTACAGACCCAAGGAAACACTGAGGAACTGAAATTTATTTGGACTAAGGATGGTAATAATGGAGGGTGACTACAAGCAAACAATGGTTATTATGGAAGTGGTGTGATATGGGGAAAGGCACATTTTAGAACCTCTAGTGAAGAACTTCAGGGCTTGACCCTTTTTTCTTGAAGTGAAAATATGAAGTCACGACAGAGTGTTTTTCTCACTCTTCATCCTAGTGTGAATGTCACTCAACTCTGTTATGTTAAAGGCTGGCCCCTCCACATTTCTAGCCTATAGGCACCACACTAGCGAACATTCTGTCATTCCCATAGGGAATCTAGCATATTTTCAGCATGGAAAAATACCACAGCTACCCAATGTGTAAAATACAAAACAAAACAAGAAGGTGTTTATTGGCTTTTCCTTCTATCAGCACTCTAGGAGAGAGAAACTTGTCTTTTGAAGACATTTACTTGGGCAAGGGGAAAATACAAACTAAAATGCAAGAAAGACTTGCAGATAAGGGAGATAGGTAGAGACAACACGGAAGAGAGTACCACTCACAGGGAGGAGCCTGTCTACTTGTGTTAAGTATCTCTTAGGTACAGGATAAAGTTTCCTTCTAATGAGAAGTTCTAAACCATTTACAACAGTGTCAGTACCTCTTGAAAATGATCAATTAAACCTTTATTGAAAAAAAAAACCATAAAGGCCTTTTCTCCATTCTCATTATCAAGATCTCACAACCAAACCTTTGAGCTTGAAGCTCTCACCTTCAAGTATCCATAACAATGCACGACCCTGATCTTTTTCCAGCTAGGTGGCTCCTAGTTCAGCAATTTTCCCCTCCCTTCTCCAAGCAGTCAGTACGCCCTTTCCATTTTTTCTCTGTATTCACTTAGAGTTTTTATATTTATGGATTTCTCTCTGATTTGTATCTCTAAGCAATTTAATACAGAAAAATTTACTGGAAGTGTGCAAGACCCAAAACTGGTTTGATAAAAATAAAAGGATGCATGACACTTTGACCCCACTCTTAAGGATCTCAGGATCCAGTTTAGGAGACAGGCACTTAAACAGGTGTGTCATATAAGACACACTGTGATAAATGCCATAACAAAAATCTTTAGGCAATGGAAACAGGGGTAACTGGCTTCCCACTGGAGTCTAAATGTAAACTGTCTCCTGCCTCTGGCTGATTGAGTCTCTCCCTTCAATTCAAACTCACCATGTGTAAGAAAGAATTCACCATCTTTCTTCCAAAAATTGTTCTCCATCGTGATGACTACTTCTACTAGCAGTTTGACAGTTAGCCTAGTTGCTCACGCTTGAAAGATGGGTATTCTTTGCATTTTCCTCAGATTCATGCTCCCCATCTAGCCATTCACCAAATTCTGTTCATTTTTCTTTTGAAACGTCTCTTTTATCCTTCTGTTCTATGGTCATTACAACCTCCCTAGTCCAAAAGTGGATCACTTTACACCTATATCCCGACAATTTCCTAGCAGATGTCTTTGGATCCAGGCCTTCCCTCACCTAAATCATCCTGTATACTTAAAAAAACCACAGAATTCTAAAATAGGAAGAGGCATTGCCGTCCAGTGCAAAAACCTGTACAAATTAATTTGGAACTGTAGGTGAATCGCTATCTATTGCCTGAACACTTACTGATGGAAACCCAACTCCTCAAAACATTTCCTATTTAAATTACAGATTATTTTAATTGATAGAAAAATTCTCCTTGCACTGCTAAGTGTATATATATATATATATATATTGCTATGTTCCTCTATTGAATTCTAGTTTTACAAATCTGAATTATGAAGTCCATCAAAATTTAAAGGAAGTTATTTTGTCTCTTCGAGCCTTATCTTTAAAACCCTGGGTAAATATACACTGTTCCCATAATATGAATTTTAGGTCTCACCATTTTGATGATCTTCCTGTTGGTACTTCATAATTGTCAGCAGTATTTAAAATGTGGTGTCCAGAACTAAAAACGGTACTTTGAAATTTCTCTACATCAATTTTCATTGTTCTACTCATCCCACAAATTCAAGAATCTTAAATATTCCCAGTTTTTATCACTGCAAAGCACAACTTTTGAGCTGTACTTGACTTTTAAAACCATCCAATATCTATGTCCTCAGTTCTAGCCCAATTTATTTATCTTCAGTTTCTTTTTTTGTTTTTTATTTAAATTAAAATTTTTTAAATTTATTTTTGAGAGGAAGAGAGAGAGAGAGAGAGAGAGAGAGAGAGAATGAGTAGGGGAGGGGCAGAGAGAGAGTGAGACACAGAATCCTACACAAGCTCCAGGCTCTGAGCTGTCAGCACAGAGCCTGACATGTGACTTGAATCCACGAACCACAAGATCATGACCTGAGCTGAAGTCAGATGCTTAACCGACTGAGTCACCCAAGCACCCCTATTTATCTTTAGTTTCTTAAAGCATCTCCTGCTTTAGCTGGACTGGGATCTTCATATCAGCGTTCCCTTTCATTCATTCACTTATACTTCCAAGCCTTTCCCTATATTCATCCTTTTGATTAAAATTATTTACCTCCTTTCTACCTATCTTAATATATCCTGATATTAAGAATATGTAGTAAGAAATCAGACTATGTAGTTCCAGACTATGTAGTAGAAATCTGATCTCCAGACTGTAGACTAAGAAGTCTCAACTTTGCCCTTGGCACCTGGGAGGAGACATCTAGGCTCCTGGAATATCCTGTCTGCTAAGAGTGTCTATGTTTGCTTGAAGGCTTTGGCCATCACCAAGTGTCTACTAATGTGGTGATGTATGACAAGGGCTTATGTTCTAACCTCTGGAGGAACTGATGACTAAGGGTAGCCTGACCTTTTTGAGAGGCTGGTGATGAAAAGGAAGCTACATAAGTACTATGTGATTAAGCCCTAATAAAAACTCTGGACACTAAAGGCTCAAAGGAACTTCCCTGATTGACAGTACTCTGTGTGTACTGTCCCACACTGTAGCCAGGAGGAGGTCACACCATCCATGATTCCACATGGAGAGGACAGCCAGAAGCTGTGCAATTGAACTTCTCCCAGACTCTGTGCTGTGTCTCTTTCTTTGGCTGATTTTTCTATATCTTTTCTCTGTAATGAACCATGAGTAGAATAGTTTTCAGTGTGTTCTTGAGTTCTGTGAATGATCAAACCCAAGGATGATTGTGGGGGTGTCTGAATCCGTAGCCAGGTGGTTTGAAGTGAAAGTGGTCCTGGGGACTCATGAATTTATGGCTTATATCTGAAATGAGGGCAGTCTTGCAGGGACTGTTCCCTTAAACTGCACAATTGGTTAAACTCCTTGCACAGACCCACTTCCTTCTTGAAGCATCCTCTGGGCACTATCAACCTCATGATGTCTTCTCCTAAATATCTATAGTTTTTTTATTGAGTATCACAAAATCTGTCACTAGCATACATCATTGGAGGTTGGTTATTAAGTAGACATTATGATAATTATCATAAAAGGTTTGGATTTTTGTAACCATGAAAATTTAGTGATCTGGTAACTTCTGACATCAGGAAGAAGTAAAAGAAGGAGTGAAAAGACTATGTATATAATGCTGTGAAAGGGTGGAAGATAGAGAAGAGAGTAGTGATACTGGAAGGATGATATTAAGCATTTTCCTAAGGAACCATTGCATTAAAGAAATAGTTCAACAGTTCTGTCAACTGCATTGAGCACATTGTAGGTATTGAAAATGCGAAAATGTGAAAAATTTCCAGGAGGAATCCTTGATGAAGTTACCTGATAATTGTAGTATTTTTCTTTGATAGAAAATTATCCCAGAGGTTTCAGGCTTTAGGAGTCAATTTCTGCCTTTCCCACATCTTATAATTTCAGCTGAGTAAGACTGTCTATGTGCTCACTGCCTATGACTGATCATTGATCTCTTAATTATAACTTTTTCCTACTTCTTGGTCATATAAAAGATACCAATGGTCAGTGGGGGGCTCCTGCCCAGTTTAACAGAAAGGGTTAATTCTACGTAATGTAAGATACTCCAAAATAGAAAGAGCAGACATAGGCAGCAAGTAAGTAGAGCAATATGGAAGCAGCCTAAGAAACCAAAAGGAATGGAGGAATTAAGGGCCAGAAATGAGCTCACACTGGCACCTGCAACTAATTTGGGGAAGATATCCACGGAAACTTAGAAAAGTCTTCAAATCAGAAATGGTGATGAATTGATTCTTGGTTTGAGTGCTGCAGCAGGTGGTGGAAGAGGGGATGGGAAGAGTAAAGTATACATTAGTCAGAACTTTGATATCCTTTCCTTGTATAATCCATCTTGCTTTCCTGGTTTTATTTTTTACTTCTTTGAAAACTTATGTAAGGGGACAAGAATTCACATTTCCTTGAGCTGGGATTATGACAGACTACATTTTTTTTTATCCCAAGATAATGCTTTTCAGAAAGGAAAACAACTCAAATAGGCATCCTGGAGGGTCCTGAAGGACCTTAAATTGGGACAATTCTATACAAACACAATGTTTGATTATCTGCTTGTTCTGTTCAAATAACACTACGGATCCTGGCTGAGCTACAGAGATGTGCAATAGATCAATAACACGACAAAAATTCATTATTTACCTGCTAGAATCCTATGATAACCGATCAACAGAATACATGTGTAAATCCTTACTTTATAAGCAATCTCCACATTCCCCTAGACTCTTTCCTAGAGCTAATCCACCTGCAATTTTGCTAACATCCACCCTCAATACTGGAAAATTGATCAATCAAAGTAATGCACTAGGTTTTGATGTGCTTAATCTGGTTTCTGTTGGGAACGTTAGCATTTATGAATTAGAGAAGTAAAGAGCAGTGTGTCTGTTCCCTTAATTGCTGATTCCAGTATACTAAAAAGTATTGGGAGAAGAGTTTATTAATATTGAGATTTCCAATAAGAAATGCATGTTTAATTGAAGTGATATTAGCTAGTACTTTACATACTGGGCTGATAAGTGCTGATCAGTTGACAAATGAGGTTGTTATTAAGTAAAGAGAAACTACTACTCCTGATTGAAACAGATGCATTTATTAGCCAACAACATACATCTTTATAATTTTATATGTGCGAATAATTTTCTGAAATAATACTAAATGTATACGTGTATTATAAATATATTTGGAACTATCAGCAGGTACCGAGTGAATCGTTTGAAATATGTGTTTCTCTTTTAAACAGAAACATTTACTCTTGTTCCATAGTTAAAAAAAATCCAAATATGCTTTTCTCAAGACAATTTGAGAACGTTTTTGAAACTGAGGGTTTTCAATCTCTTTTATGAGATCAGATGAATAAATTACTTTCAAGGTATCTGACTCCCCAGGGTAGAATTGGCTTGTTGCTTCTCTAAATTGTGGTGGTTTAAGAACTCATTTTTTTCAATATACATTCTTTATTTCTTTAAAAAGCTATATAGAGAGGATGAAGAAAAAAATATGCAATTGCAAAATATACAGATGTAAATACATGCAGCATAGGGAAAGATAAATAAATATTCATTAAACATATCCATATATATCATATGCTTGTTATTTACATATCAAACAAACTGTCTCAGGTAAAATAAAACCTAACATTAATCGTTCTTATGATTAGAACCTCCTTTTCCATTTGTACATATCTATTTTTATTCAGGATAGTATATTAAATTATGTAACTTCTGTATTTCAGTCAGTATATGATGCTAAATGAGATGAGAAATCATCTCATACCTTTTCCCATTACAGAAACAAATGTATGCTGATTAAAATTTATGAGCTAATTGCCCCCATGGTCCCCAGAACAGCACTAAAAACTCAACATGAGTTCATTAATAATTATTGAAATGGATATTGTTTCTGTAAGTCTGGTCCTAGGCCTGTCTAATAAAATATACAAACAGAAAAACATGAACTGCTTTAACAACTGAGAGGTAGTTGCCATCAAGTACTCCCCCTTTTTTGGAATGGTTACACAATTCTCTGTACGTGTTAAAATGAAGTTTGTTGCATTCAAAATCACAACATTGTAAAATATGCCTTTATCTCTCTCAAAAACTTCCTTCTGGGTTGGGAAGTATGCTGCAAGAAGACAGTGTGATGCACTAGTTGACTTTCCAAGGTCTATTAATCTATGAAGTGAAAATTAATATCCTTTCATCAGATGAGGCTGGTACCCAATTATCGGTAGAGCAGATGTTGTGCTTTTCTGCTGGGTGTAAAGAAAAGGGATGTACATATCGTGTTTCAAGAGGTGTACCAGTGTAAGTAGGACATTCCCACTGCCTTACTGCTACTCTGAAGGTAAATTGCTTGAGCGTGCAGCAACCTCCTACAGTCCCTCCAATACCAGAAATGAAAAGCACCACTCTGAAATGTCCAGGCTTGGCTCTTTTCATCAGTAAATTATGGGAATGTAACTCATACAGCTGCTATGGGTACCTGCTGTCTGCCAGATCCCTTTGCTTCTATTTCTTCTGCCCACTGGGTATAGCCAGTCATTTCCAAAAGCTAATTTGCAGTTGATTATGCAATCTGCCAAACCCAATCAATGTGCATACTCATGACCACTCATAAGATTATTTGCCTTAATCATAGGAGACCTCTGGGTCATTACTCAACCATGGGGAATATATTCAGTGGAGATGGTTATGGGTTGCCCACTCTGCAGCTGCCTGCCAGGTCTCTTGGCTTTTATTATTTTCATCTCTCGGATGCAGCCAGTTCTATCCAAAGACGCTTGAAAGGCAAATCCATTCCCTATCAGTGAGAAACCCTCTGTTGACTACTGACTTCTGAGGCAGTAGGATAAATACAAAAACCTTGAGGATACTTCAGGATTAAGGTTTCTTTTCTTTTCTTCTTCTTTTTAAAATAGTAATGTTAGTTTTCAGTAAGAGTTCATTCTCTTCCATATAGCAGAATAGACTTTCTTTAGATGTCAAAAAAAAAAAATCGTCTTCTAAATATCACACCTCTTATTGGGATTTCTTAGGTGCTAACTCTCCATAGCCATGAATTGCTTTCTGATTTTTTTATACTCATAAGTTTCTTTTTAAAAATGGACTGGATCATCATGTTTCAACACATACATAGGGACTGTGACTTACAGAGCCTGGCATATACAACCACCTAATGCAGAGAAGACAAAGATACACCATGCAGGCGGCTATTCTCCTTCATCTCCTTCACATATGAAAGGTGTCTGTTATATGTTGGGCACTATTATAGGTAGTCAGGATGCAACAGAACACAAAGGAGACAATCTTCCCACCCTTATGGTGTTTATATTCTAGTGGGGACAGAAACATCAGTATCCTTATCACAGAGTTATTTCTTCCTGAGCCCTGACACAGCCATGGCCTACTTTCTCAACCTTCGCTCCAGACAGTCACTACCTATCTATATGAGTGGGCATGTCAAGTGAGACCTATTGGTCGTCCCTGATCTAGTACAGTCTAACAGTGATAGAGAAATAGTCACACAAAAAGTGCACACTACTTTACATTGAAACACCTGAATCAAAACCTCCAAGCCATAATAAATGCCACATCAACATATTGGCCATTAACAATTTAATCTACATTTCTCAATACTAAGTCTTATTGGACTACCAAAAATGTGATTTTTTTCCAAATTTAAAAAAAAAAATTTTTTTTCAATGTTTATTTATTTTTGGGACAGAGAGAGACAGAGCATGAACGGGGGAGGGTCAGAGAGAGAGGGAGACACAGAATCGGAAACAGGCTCCAGGCTCTGAGCCATCAGCCCAGAGCCTGATGCAGGGCTTGAACTCACGGACCACGAGATTGTGACCTGGCTGAAGTCGGACGCTTAACCGACTGCGCCACCCAGGCGTCCCCCAAATTTTTATATAAATTCCAGTTAGTTAACATACAGTGTAATATTAGTTTCAGGAGTAGAATTTAGTGATTCATCACTTACATGCAACACCCAGTGCTCAATCCAACAAGTGCCCTCCTTAATCCCCACCACCTGTGTCATCCACCCCCTCCCCGCCCTCCCAATAACCATCAGTTTGTTCTCTATATTTAAAAGTCTGTTTCTTGGTTTGCCTACCTTTCCCCCCACCATGTTCATTTGTTTTGTTTCTTAAATTCCACATATGAGGGAACTCATATGGTATTTGTCTTTCTCTGACTGACTTATTTCACTTAGCATAATACTCTGCTTAATGAATTAAACTTGAATTGTAGAAATACATCTTAAGAGGTTAATTGCTAACAGATTAATGGGCAGATTCTTACTAATCACAAAGTGGAACATAATACCAAAAAATCAGCTGTACAATTTCTTCATGGTTCTTCTTCTGTGTAAATGAACATATTTCAAGAACACGAAATGTGGTTAAATTTTTTTTAACTCACCACTTTATAAGTTTAATATGTCTAAAGTTGTGTTAAACATATTATTGTTAATGACATCTTGATTTAAGCAAGTTTTAGCTCCAGCTATCAGGGTCAAGTCAGACTGTGAATGAATAAAGCCATGTATCGCCAAATTGCTGACTTACAGGATTAATCTAAATGAGGAAATGACAATAGTCACTTTCTTATTTTATCTTAGTCTGAACTCCCCAATAGGACCCTAGCTTTTTTTTTTTTTAAACTGGATTTTTAAGGTGAAAACTCAGTTTTGATAAAGGTAATGTCTTATTTCTCAAGTGGGTCAATTTCTTCATGTCTGTTACATAAAGAGGCCCCATCTTCTTTGCCTGTGTAAATGTTTTGGAACTTCCAAAGACCAGATGAACTGCCACCTTATTCTCAAAGTTCTCCTCATCTGCAGTAGAGTCTTCTCTAAGATCTATCAGCATTAATGTTTAAAATAATAACGGTGCATTTAAATGTGCTTATTTAAAATAGGGTATTATAACTGCTACATGGTATTTTTAAATTGTCACAAAAAATTTTATGTCTGACTCCATAGTAAGACTGGCAGTAGTATGTGAATGATACCGAGTGAATACCAGCTTTTCCATGTATTTATTATTGGCCCCCATATTTATTATTATCTATTTATTCTATATGCACATGCCCTAGTATGTGCACACACATTCTTTTGTACTAGAATCCTTATAGAAATAAGTTGTGATCCAATAAAGATGTGACTTTTTAATCACTTGGCTTGTCTACATAATTGACTTATATCTTTAAAACAATGATGGCATATTTTCTTTAAAATTAAGATATCATTTGTGACACACTCATGGTGATTCAATGAATATAATGAATTATAAATTTACCACAAAGTAAATATTTTCAATATGTTTTTTACCATCATTTGAGGCATAAACGATCCCCAAATCTGGAATATTGCTGAAAGTCTCAACCCTCAGTTTTCTGCATTATGAAATAGATTTACCCTGAATTGAGAAACATTAATCCTAGGTTTTATCACCTGACTCTGCTTCTAAGAGCTGTATAACTTTAGAAAATTCTTTTAGCCTGACAAATCTTAGTTTATCTGTCTATAAAATGAAGAGTAGGTGATCTCCATGGACCCTATAAAACACACACACACACACACACACACACACACACAACACCAATGATTCTGTATTGATACAAAAATGTCCACTCCCTGGTGACATGTCAAAGAAAGTCAAACTATACAATGTGATAGTGAAAAGACCAGGTTTATGAAAATATAAATAATAAGAAATGGCATGAGAAGAAGGGAAAAAATATAAGGACTATTTATATATCTGCCTTCAGTAGAGTTTATTATAGTTATTGTAAATTGCACAAAAATCTTTTGTTAAAATAAAACATTAATTACTTATTTATATATTCAAAAGGTAAACATTGATCAGCATTGTGCTATGTGTATAGGGTTCTATTGACTGCTAAGAAGGCAAAATGCACTGAAATAATCAACAATGAATTAGAAGTTATTCTATTTAAACTTCAGGTTTATTGTAAATTTGAAAATACAATTAGATATGCCTTATGATTATTTGGCCAGATGCCAAATCTTTTGGAAAATAAAGACACACTCAGACCTGAAGGCAGTAACATTGAGTGTACATATAATTCTCTCAGGCTGTGAAATGTCTCCTAAGGCATAATTTAGTCAGTAAAACTCCTGTGGCCTAAAACAATGTTAAAATGCTCACAAGTCGAGGGCTGACTTCTGGAATTGGCTTGATGACTTTGCAGATCCAGGCTACAGAGAGCTTTTGGAGTGTGACTTGAGAAGAAGGAACAAAATGAAGACAGAGCCTTTTGACTGCTTTTCAGGCATCTTAACTGCAATTGACAGCATGTTCTGCATAATATGCTCTGCAAAGCTGAGTGTTGGTTAATAAAAAAGGAGGAGTGGTATTTCATGCTTAGGTAAGTTTAGGAAATCCTGAATTAAACAATTTACCAGGTTTCTTCATTGCAGAATCTCTATTGTGTTTAATGTTTAACTTGAATCTTCAAGACAATGGTGTAGTATGCGGAATCATCAAATCTATTTGACCAACAGAACTATTTTCTCTCAAAGTATGGCATAAGACTAGCATTTGTGGTCAAGTATACAAAGCCCCCTTTGCCCCCAAAAGCCTTTGTTTCACTATTACACATCATATTACATTTAATTGTTCATCAGAGTCTCGACTAAACAGAATGGAAAGAGTTTAGCTTCCAGGAGCCCAGAGACTTCCACAGAAGTTCCACAGAGTTGAAGCATTATTTTTATTTATTGATTCCATGTAGATCAATGCCAGGATGTTGTAAAATAAATCATCTGATAGGAATACTTTTCTGGCTGTGTTGAGATAAGCTGAATCAAAGAGAGATATATCCTTTCATTAATATTCTTAGGGTCACAAAATATCAGCATTTGTGTTTGTGCTGAGATGATCGGTCAAAGATACACAGAGCCGATATTAAATCTAACTGATGTGAATGGCCTTGTAGTGTGAACACATAATAAAGTATATCTTTCTTCCTTTATATCCAAACTTAAATTGGCTAAATTCTAAGTCAGAATTATAGAAAAAAAAAAAAAAAAACCAAAAACCTCAAAGAATGCATCCAGTGTAGGTGTCATGTTATAATATCTATAGTATAATTATATTCTGCAAACATAGGTGGATTCATTGGAAATGTGTTAAAAGCGGGAATAACTGGAATTCTAGATACAAGTAAATGATAAGGTCTGATGCATGAAGAACTCCATAATATCTTGCTTAATTGAAGTACTACTATTGTTTATTTTCAAACCAAAACCAACATTATCCTTCCAAAATAGAAGTGTTTCTTCTGTTTTATAGAATCGAGTGTTATGTTTTTAAAATAACTGTCAACTACATTAAAAGAAATCTTTAATGAGATGAAATGTTTTCTCTTGGAAATATTAAATGTAAAAACACTTCTCACTGCCCCCCGCCTGCACACAATATGAATTATATTGATAGAAACATATTTAATATAATGCTTTACTAAATAAAAGTGAAAATGAAAACATTATTTGTGATAACTGGACTGCATTTAAGGAAAAATAACCTGTACTTTTTAATATTCTGTTTTCCAATGTTTTAAATGTTGTGGTATTTTGTTTGAGTGCACTATACGCAACCATCAACACCTAATTTGTGTAATATCTGATCCCAGAAAAACTATGTATGGTATATCCTAAATTAAGCAGTATTTGGAAAGTAACAAATACTAAGAACATTTTAAAAACTGTGTTACTAAAAAATGCTCTAAGAATAAGATGCATTGGAGACTATGATTATGAAGAAACTAATAGTTTTGCTATATAACACATGGGCAAAAAATACCATATAATACACTAATAAAGATGACAGATTAAATAATTTCTCTTATAGAAGAGTTATGGATACAATTGTACATATAACTTAGAAAGGCTGAATTCAGGTGAATCTTGTAGAAATCAGTTTTATTACCTTGTAAGTACTAAGACTTCATATAATAACTCAAAATGTTAAAGTCTGGGATATTTCTTTGTGTTACCTAGACATATTTAGTTTACCTATGCTCTGTCTGACTGATACAGAAATCTGCCCCACCTTCACCTCCCCAAAAAAGTGAGCTATGAGGAAAAGCACACAGAGTGATTATTATCTTGGCAAATCTGCCAATACTTAGATCCTGGCTCTCTCACTCTTCTGAAACAAGAAACTTATTTTCCCTGTTTTCAGTTGATAAGATTAGGAGAGGGACTCTTGCTACATAAATTCAGAATAAGCTAAAGAAGATATGCCAGTTCCTAAATGTATAATAAAAACTCTCATTCATCAGCATTTTTCTCCTGAAGGCAAGCCAAAATTAACACTCTATCTACCTTTATTTGTTTATTTTTTAAAAAATATATATTTTTAATGTTTTTAATGCTTATTTTTGAGAGACAGAGACAGAATGTGAGCAGGGAAAGGTCAAAGAGAGAGGGAGACACAGAATCCAAAGCAGGCTCCAGGCTCTGAAGTATCAGCACAGAGCCCGACTCGGGGCTCGAACTCACAGACTGTGAGATCATGACCTGAGCCAAAGTCGATGCTTAACTGACTGAGACACCCAGGTGGCCCCCGCTCTATCTACCTTTATTAAGTACAATGGAGTTTATAGATATTTTCCTAAAATATCCCAAAGTCCTAATTGGTATGTGTTTTTGCCTTCATTAAATAGAAGAAACTGAGGCTCAGGGAAGTTAAGTAACCTGTTGAAGATCACACAGCTGGTAAATCACAAAGTCCAATTCAAATTAGGGTCTTAGGCAGTTTATTTTGATACAGTGTTTTCAAACTGAGATCTGTCTGAATTCCTTCTAAAGAGATCTTATGATCTAGTGAACCTAAGACTATGTGCATGAACCAGGTTTTTAAAAAGCTTGTTCATCCACGTTGCTACAAAGGGCCATATTTCATTCTTTCTCATTGCCACGAAGTACTCCATTGTGTATATAAACCACAATTTCTTTATCCATTCATCAGTTATGCTAAGTGAAATAAGCCATACAGAGAAAGACAGATACCATATGTTTTCACTCTTATGTGGATCCTGAGAAACTTAACAGAAACCCATGGAGAGGGGTGGGAAAAAAAAAAAAAAAAGAGGTTAGAGTGGGAGAGAGCCAAAGCATAAGAGACTCTTAAAAACTGAGAACAAACTGCAGGTTGATGGGGGATGGGAGGGAGGGGAGCGTGGGTGATGGGTATTGAGGAGGGCACCTTTTGGGATGAGCATTGGGTGTTGTATGGAAAACAATTTGACAATAAATTTCATATATTGAAAAAAATCAATCAATCAATCAATCATTAAAAAATAAAATAAAATAAAATAAAATAAAATAAAAAATAAAAAGCTTGTTCATTATTCACTGCATAAAGAAATATCTTTTTAAAACATATTTGGTAAAAATGCTTCTTTAAGGATTATCATAAAAAAAGAAAAGACAAAATTTCAAAATTCTCATAGAATTTGTGGGCCTTTAAGAGGATGGGCGAGAATCTCAGCTGAGAAACTGGCTTAATATTTAAGGTCACAGGATTTGGAGTCAGATAAATCCTGACTGCAGTCACTCACTCATTAGCTCTCAGGGCTTCAGTTTCTTCTGTAGGTTGGGATGAAAATATCCACTCTTAGGATTGTCATGCAAGTTAAGCGAGATAAAGTATTTAAAATTATCTAACGCAGTGTCCACAGTGCTCAATAAAGGGTAGTGACTGTGATTTGTATTTCCAGCACAATGTTGTCTACTCAGACCTGCGCCCTTCTTCCTAGCTATTATTGCTATCTCCTTAAGCCTGGAATCAGATTTGACCCCAAGCATTCATGGCTTCCTGGTAGGCAGATCCAGTTGGCATATGTCTGCCAGAGAAATCTCTCCTGATCAGGGCTGAGAGGAACAAAAAATGGTTTGTCTCAATGACTCCTTTGGCAGGCTACCAATTCGCACCCTGCATTCTTTAATTAGATATGTTAAGATCTATAAGCAGTTTACAAGGAAGTCAAACGCCTACAACATGTTTTGTTTGTTTATTTATTCAAGGTAATGTTTAAGACTTAGCTCTTTATTCTTGGAAGGCAGATCTATTTCTAAGTTCTTGAAGTAGCACTTCATTTGGCTCCTGTGTACTGCCTACTATGAAAGATACCTTGTGTGAAAAATATAAAGTTAACTACTCCATATCTCCTCTTTAGTATAACAGGCATATGTGGGACAGGGAAAGGCAACTAGGGAGAGTGGGTGGAGAAAATGAGAAGGTGCTATGAAATATGCTTAGGAAAGGACAAGATAACTTGCTGTTACTTGCCACCAAAAGCTTTCTGTCACTGTATCCCAAAGTAGCAGGCTTTGAAGGGTTCATTGATGGTTAGATGAGCCCACTGGGAATTTTTGCATATTCACAAGACCCATCGTGTTTGGAACTTTGGCCAGAGTGAAGGACAAGTTAGTTGTGATTTGTCATTCTTGGAAATTTTAATTAATAGCCTGATAATATGGGAATTTTTAGAGTTGTTTTCTCATTGAGCTTAGTTCGAGGGTCTCTGACGTGGGGTAGAGATTTGTCTGAGTTGAATCATGCTCATTCTAAATTCCTGGATTCAATGCAGATATTTCAGAACAAGCTATATTCACAAGTGCTATGTACCCATCTGACTGGGAAACAGTCAATTTAACTAAGCTCATAAGGAACACCAAAGCAATTTCACAGCTGATGTAGACCCATAGACCTTTTATATCTTTTTTATAGGAAAGTCATAGAATTTAAGAGTTGGAAGCAAACTTTAAGATCATCTACCCCAACCACTCCATTTTATAGAATCTATATTCCCAGGATAATGAGAGATTCATTGAGGACAGGGGCCACATCTTAATCATCAGTATTCTCAAATGAGTTGAGATATGCTTACAACCCTAAACTAGTCATTGACTTGATTTCAGGAATTTTTTTGGTAACTAACAGTGGCCTCTAATCACTGTACTATATTGTTTAAGTAGATTATCCTATACCACTCAGTCCCTAACAAATGAAATATTAAATACAAATAGATGGGGTGGCAGCAAGGCAGCAAGACTGAATTTTTTGTATTTTAATGGTTAGGAGTATGTACAATTTCAATATATTACTATTAAGTATATAGAAGCAACCTTTGCTCAAGGGGTTAGAGCAAACCATAGTTTGGTGAATACTACTGTGGGAGGGAAAAATGTGTAAAATTCCAACACAAATCAATACAGATCTTTCTTGACTTACAATGGGTTTCCATCCTGAATAACATAAGTTGAAAATATCCTAAGTCAAAAATACACTTAATGCCCTTAATTTATTGAACATTATAGCTTAGCCTAGCCAATGTTAAATGTGCTCAGAACACTTACATTAGCCTATAGTTGGGCAAAATCATTAACACAAAGCTTATTTTATAATAAGGTGTTGAATATTTCATGTAATTTATTGAATACTGTACTGATGGAGAAAAACAGAATAGTTGTAAGTTTATCAGTTGTTTACTCTCGTGATCATGTGGCTGACTGGGAGCTGTGGCTGGCTGCTTCTGCCCAGCATCACAAACGAGTACTGCACTGCATATTGCTGGCCCAGGAAAAGATCATAATTCAAAATTCAAAGTACAGTTTCTATTGAATGCATGTTGTTTTTACACCAGTCTGAAGTTGAAAAATTGTTAAGTCAATGAAGGCTTCAAAGCCTGCTACGTTGGGATAGAGTAACATAAAGCTCTTGGTGGCAAGTAAAAGCAGGGTACCTTGTCCCTTCCTAAGTATATTTGAAAGCACCTTCTCATTTTTCATCCTAAATCAGGAACCCTCTGTATGTGGAAAGGACGTGTAAAAGTCTTCAGCAGAGGATATGGCACAGAGGTGCCACCTAGTGACTATGAAAAGCATAGATTTGTTAGCATGGACAATGGGATTTGTTTGTATTTCAGGTCATCTGTAAATATATTCTAATACAAAATATCTATTCAGAATTTGCTCTGCTCTATCAAGTTATGAAGAAAAGCTGAATAATTCTCTGCAAGCCTTTAAAAAACACGAAGGCAAAACAGTGTAAGATGTTTATCAAAGTGCTTTGCTCCTTATAGGTGCACACCCTACTAGTTCTAAGTAAATCCAGTAAGCAAAATTTCTAATATTTGATGTGATAAGAAGAGTAGAACACATTCCTGTTTCCGATATTATATCTTAAGGTTAGCCCTAAGATTTTTGTTTTTATTCAGCAGTGTGTTGCACATAATAGATACTTGATAAAGGATGTTGAATGAGTGCATGCATTAATGAATGGATAGCTACATGAATCCTTGAACTTCAGGAATGTCAAGAGAGATGATGTTACCTTGGAAAGTGGACAGGTCTGATTTTTCCTCACTACCTGGATGATCAGTAGTAAGACAGCCAGCTTATATCTGTGTATAATCTCATTTTGAAATCGAAGAGAAATCCTGAAATCAAAGGACTTTGATAGTTCAAATTGAGAAGAATGGTAGAGGAAGAGGTAAAGCCAGAAAAGAGCCAAAAAAAGTGCTATAAATGAAATATGAGGATTGGTGAGATGCACCATAATTTCTACTTGGCAACAGGAATCGCTTCTAATACGACAGACTTATTGATGGTATGGATCTAGGTAAGTTGCCGTTATCAATTATAAAATGAGTATACAAGATGCCCCTGTCCCTTTCTTTTTTTTTTTTTTTTCAACGTTTATTTATTTTTTTTTGGGACAGAGAGAGACAGACCATGAACGGGGGAGGGGCAGAGAGAGAAGGAGACACAGAATCGGAAACAGGCTTCAGGCGCTGAGCCATCAGCCCAGAGCCCGACGCGGGGCTCGAAATCACGGACCGCGAGATCGCGACCTGGCTGAAGTTGGACGCTTAACCGACTGCGCCACCCAGGCGCCCCAACCCCTGTCCCTTTCAGTCTTTCTTTTTCTCTCTGTCTTCCCCCCACCCCCCCCCCCCCCCCAATGCTTTTCTGAAATCAAGCCTAATGGTAAGGGCACAGGCTCGTATGTTCACATGTGTGGTTGCCTAACAATTGTAATGTCCTGCTAAATTGATGGGTGTTACCTTCATACAATAAAAAGCAATAAGTAAATGTTGTGGACAGTTTATGAATTGAAAAGAGTTTGATCATCTGGCTGCATGATTAGAAGCTCAAACTCCATATGCACATGAACCATGCGCATGCATTCTTAAAAACTACAAAAATCGTCTCTTTTCAAAACTTCTAAGACATAAGATGTGATAGTAAAGGATGGCATTTTGTTTATTTTTGTATGTTTAGATGAGCAAAAGAGTGTTGGGGAAGAAAATTAGTTGGTATACTCTTAGCAGAAAAATGCCCAAACAGGGACCTCCCAATCTGTGATGGCTCAGATTTGTGATCATTATGAAGAAGCCAATCAGCAGACAAGGTTGCGTTGTTAGGTTGTTGTGGCAATGGCATGAGAATATAAATAAAGCCCCTAATGTAATGCAGGAAAATACAAAAACTATTTGCTGATTTTGTGGGTCATTGGGTAAATTGTTTGACCTTTCTGAACTTCACATTCCTAACCTATGAAATGTTGATACAAATATTTTATATATCACAAGACTATTTTGAGAAGTCGATGTCTATTGAAAACACTTTTTACAACAGTAACTCCCTTTGAAACACGAGTTATAACATCGCCATTTGCAAGCAAAGCACAAAATAGCCTTGTCTAGTTGCATTTGCAGTCTCTATTTAGTCTACCTAAGGTAAACAATGGGAGAAAGATGCAAAATTGGCTAGTACACCTGACCAGATGATCAGCAAAGGCCTAAGATTTGGAGCTCTGGATTTAGTGATTTATACAGCAAACAGAAAGGCTCTTCTGCCTAGTAATACCCTTCTGATGTGCATGATCAACTGTGAAATTTCCACCATTAGAAATAAATTGTTTAGGGTTAAATAGGCAGCTCCTTTCAAAACATAAATACTCCTAGGAAGGTGTATATTTGACATTATTTGTCATTAAGACTATCACACAAACATAAATTGGTTTAACAACTGATTTATTAATAAAAACTGGCTGAAATTTATTCATTTCCGGCCATAATTATTCTCAGTACAGTGAAAGTCTCTGGACTGGGAGCAGTAAGGATAAGGGTGTTCTACAGGAGGCAAGGAGCACTAAAGTGAAAATTATGTTCTCCAAATGTGGTCAAGAAAAGCAAAAATCTGAAGGTTCACCTTCCCAGCAGCTTTACCCTATTCTCCTAAATGCAAAATCTCCATGGAAAAACATTTTTTCCCTTTTTTAAAGTTTTATTTATTTATTTTGAGAGAGAGAGAGAGAGAGAGAGAGCAACAGAGGGGCAGAGAGAGAAAGAGAGAGAGATAGAGAGAGACAGAACCCAAGCAAGCTCCATGCTGCCAGTACAGTGCCTGATATAGGGCTTGAACTCACAAACCGTGAGACCATGACCTGAGCTGAGATCATGAGTCAGATGCTTAACCAACTGAGCCACCCAGGTGCCCCCACATTTTACCCTTTTTAAAAAATGTTTATTTATTTTGAGAGAGACAGAAAGAGTGAGCATGAACAGGGGAGGAGCAGAGAGAGAGAAAAGAGGGAGAGAGAGAGAATCCCAGGCAGGCTCTGTGCTGTCAGTGAAGACATGGGGCTTGATCCCAAGAATGGTGAGATTATGACCTGATCTGAAATCAAGTTAGATGCTTAACCAACTGAGCCACGAGGAACCCTCACGTTTTTCCTTTTAGTTTTCTTTTTAGTATTTCAAAATTAAAGCCAAATTAAAATATATGCATTCTTACTGGGAACAACTACAAAAAAGCATTTACTTGTTGGCTTTTACAGAACCATGTGTCCAAGAACAAGGGAACTGTTTCCTACATGTATTATTGAAAGAGTAATCACTTATTACACCAAAAGTCATTAACTCCAATTGTTTCAAGATTTACTAGCATTTCTGATTCTTTCCTGTATGGATTCCTTCTCTAATTGACCATTGGGCAATTGGGATTTATCTCCTACATTAAGATCTTTTAGTCTTCTGTGTGTGTATGTGTGTGTGTGTGTGTGTGTGTGTGTGTGTGTGTGTGTGTGTCAGCTCATTTGTTTTCTAAAATATTGTAATATTGTTGGTAATAATGTGGTCTAACAAACAGGAATTATTTAATGATATTTTTTACTTCTTATACAATGAAATATGGGATTATAAACATTTAATGTAAAATTCAATGTTTAAGTAGTTAGTATTCTCAAAAATTCATGACCCAAACATTCGAGAATCCAAGGAGGTTTGGTAGGTTTTGAGGGAAAATATTGATGTAGAGAAAAGAAATTATTTCATCATCTGATGTGACTGGCAGAATAATGACCTTCCACTGGTGTCCACATCCTTATTCCTAGAATCTATAAATTTATTAGAATTGCATGGCAAAGGGGAATTAAGGTAGCAGACAAAATTATGGTTGCTAACCAAGCAACTATAAAATAGGGAGGTTGTCTAGATTATCTGGGTGGGTCCAATGATATCACAGAGTACTTAAATGTGGAAGAGTGAGGCAATAGTCAGTGATGTGATATGAGAAAGACATGAATGGCCATAGCTGGCTTTGATGTTGGAAGAAGAATATATATGAAGGAATGTGGACAACCTCTAGAATCTGGAAAAGACAAGAAAACAGACTTTCCCCTAGAGCCTCTGAAAAAAGAATGCAGTCCTGTTGACACCTTGATGTAAGTCAGTAAGATTCATTTTAGACTTCTGACCTCCAGAACTATAAGATAATAAATCCGTGTTGTTTTAAAACACTGTGTTTGTGGCAATCTGTTAAAGCAGCAATAAGAAACTAACATGCTTAGGAAATCATTCATTCATCCATCTATTCATGCATTCAATAAATCTTGCATGTCTCCTAAATGCAAGACACTGCCATGTTCATGTAATCAGTGTTCAACTAATAGAGCTGCTTTTTGTTAACTTCTATTTTCTTCCTTTCCACTGGTAACCCAGGAATGATTAGACAAGTAGTAAACTTTCCCCTTTTCATGAGGATTTTGGACAGAAACTTTACTTTCCATCAGCTTTCGATTCTCTCCCTTTTTGAGTGGATATATTATGAAAACTCCATCCCTGTGTAAATCTTAGCTTTATGTTGGATGTGAGAAAACTCATGCTTATTTCTTTTAAAATATAAAAGATAAAGGTGTGTATTTCAATTCTAGTTTTTCAAGCTGCTGAAAAATTCCTCATGTCAATTTGCTCAATTTTTTATGTATCCATGGATATTCCAGTCACTTAAAAAATTGTTTTAATGTCTATTTATTTATTTTGAGAGACACAGAGACAGTAGGAGTATGGCAGGGGTAGAGAGAGAGAGAATCTCAAGCAGACTCCGCACTATCAGTGCAGATCTCAACATAGAGCTCGAACTCATGAAACTATGAGATCATGACCTGAGCAGAAACTGAAAGTCAGACACTTAACCGACTGAACCACCCAGGTGCCCCTGTAGTCACTCTTTAAGACACTATGGATAAATTAAAAAAGATTAAAAATAAAAGGAAGGATCAAAAACCTTGCATCTTTCTGTAAATGATCTTGCCATTTAGAGCTGTGACAGGCACATACCTCCAAACATAATGCAAGGCATTAAGGGCTTTGATGATCGTGCTATGACTCCATAACTTCTTATATGGTATAATGTACTAGTATGTATCTGGCAAATACTTATTAGAAGCTTACATTCATAAGTGTATGTTATTTTATGTATGTGAAGTAGAGAGACAGTAATCATTAAAAACTAATACTTCAGCTACATATTAATCATTTAACTTAACACATTAAGGCTTTGTTATTAGTACATGTGGTTTTTGGCTTTGAGCCATTGATCTATATCTTTGGTGGTGTTTTACTTTGAGCCCAGAGTAAAGCAAAAGACCAATAGCTTAAAATGATATTTCAAGATAAAGTTGAAGATATGTCAAGGAAGAAAGGACTGAATGAATAGTGAGAATATAGAGCACCCCACTTTCTTCATCTCTAAAAAAAAGAGCATCTTATTTGAAATTGCATCATAGATTTTCTGCTATATTTTATCTGGAAATTAATCAACTAATTATGGATAATTATAATTAATATCTGAATTCATTATATTCAGGCATATTAATTAGAATTTGAAATATATTCTGAGCAGTCTTAAACTCCTTACACTCTAATAATCAGAGAATAATGGAAGCTTGATTGTTTTAAATTAGAAAAAAAAACCCACTCCCCTTAAAATAAATTTTGAAATAATACCACAAGTTTGACACTTATTTTGCTGGAACTCATCACCAGCTTGCAGAGAGACTTTTGTACTCAGGTAGCCATTTTCTTATGGCAAGAAACTTGTAGCGAGGGATTGGGATTTCACAGACTTCACTTGATGCCTCCTCACCTCCATTCTTATTTTTCTGCTCTTACATAATTATATCTGCAAAATACACAGTAATATTATTCCCCTTGTTACAAAAGAACAAAACACTGAATCCTTTCCCCAACAACAGGATAAAATCCAAACCAGTTGATGAGACATTTGGGTTATTTTCCCTATCTTGGTTGGTGTCCCACCATCTGCAGAAAGAGGTGGGAGTCATCCTTGTTTGATCCTCTCCTTGTCTTTCAAATCTAATCAGTAACCAAGCACTGATACATTTCTCTTCTAAATAATTTTTGAACAGATTCTATTCTCTCCTTGCTACAACCACTGTCCTATATCAGGCTCTCATCATCTCTTCTGGATATTATATAATAACATTTTCTGATGCTAATCTTGTTCAAACCAATTATTTCTGCACCTCGAACCTCAGAGTTACATAAGAAGCCTAATAATCAGCCTATGTCTAGGGTTAAATAGACAAAACTTCCAAGTAGTGTACACAACACCCTTAATGATCTTGCTATGTTCATCCATAGAACTATTGAACTCTCTACTCAGTTTACACTCTAGCGATTATTTGGAATCTCTCTCAAACACACTGCGCTATTTTATGTCTCTGCATTTCTGCACATGCTGAGATCTCTGTTGGATTTCCCCCTTTATCTTTATGTTTAAACTATTCAGAAATCACCTTCTCTAGAAAGCCTTTTCTGACATTCCTCAGGTGGGATCAGAGTTCCCAGAGTACATTACACATACCTCTCTTATTAACACATACTGCATTATATTAATTTCTTCTGTTTCCGTGTTTCTCTCCCACACTGGAATGTGAGATTCTTAAAAGACAAGCAGTGGGCCAATCACTTTGCATCTCCAATAGATAATGCAGTGTTTGACACATTTAGGTGCTCATTAAGCGGTTCTTGGGAACTGACAGAAACTTCACAAGCTGACTTAACTTTTCAACTTCTGCCATTTCCTTGCTATTCTGATGCTGTAGTCTAATGGACCACATATGTTTGTTATCCATTCATACACCCATCCATTCACCCATTCATTCACTGATCCATCCATTCATTCACTGATCCATCCACCCATTCACTCCTCCATCCATCCATCCATCCATCCATCCATCCATCCATCCATGCATCTATGGGTAGTTAGGTATATTCCTTGATCCAGGCATTAAGATTTTTAAATTTTCTATTTAGTAAACAAGTGGATAAATTACCCAATCTTTTCTTGCTATCACGTAATTACTTGATTTTTGATGGAGTATTTTCATCCCTCTATTCATGAATGACTTTTACCGAAGCACACTACTGTTACTTAGGATATTCTTCTTATGCTCTAACCCTGTGGACTATATATGGGTTTCTAAACCATTCATTCATTCATTCAGAAAAGATAATCCCTTGAAAAATAGACATTTTTGTTTTTTAGTATAAAACTTGATAATGCAATTTAAAAAACTGGTTTAATGCCCTTTCTCAATTACCATAAGAAATGCTAGAATAAAAAAGTATTTTTAGGAACTGTTAATATCTATAAACTGATGCAAGAGAGTGAATTTTGGTTCATTTAGTAGTAAATTTGTGGTTTTTATTTTATCATGTTCCCTTTGCATGAGTTTAAAACATGCTGGAAGAGA
The DNA here is from genome assembly GCF_014898765.1 of Herpailurus yagouaroundi. Classification (NCBI taxonomy): domain Eukaryota; kingdom Metazoa; phylum Chordata; class Mammalia; order Carnivora; family Felidae; genus Herpailurus; species Herpailurus yagouaroundi. The sequence continues at coordinate 59,677,569 of NW_024412388.1, forward strand.
TAGGTATGACCTAATATAAACCAAAAGCCATGATATAGTTAGTTGTCAGAAAACCTCCTAAGTCTTGTGTTTAATTTTCAGTTCAAATGCTTTATTAGGAGGTTCAGTATTTTCACTAAAACCGTTTGGCATACATGGAGGACCTACTAAGTAGCAGCGCAGTAGAAGATAGTAAAGATACAGGAATGAAATCAGATTCTTCCTCATTTTCCGTACTTTGTACCTCTTTGGCTTTTTAAGCATTTCCTTTGTTTATGATGGTACTTGCATTCTTTGCCAACTACATCTAATCTATGATCCTGTCCGTATATATGAAGATTTCCTCCAGGCAGAATTGTCTGATTTTTCTCTAGACAGAAATTATAGAATGTATTATCTTGAATAATGGTTAGTTACACATATGCCTGTCTACTTAATAGATTATGAACTCCTTTAAAATAATAAATGTATGCTCCCAGCACTCAGTGTCTGATACAGTTGTTCCTCAATAAAGGTTTGCTAAATGATGAACACTATCCTCCAAATAGAAAATGGGGCTTCCTGGGGTAAGCTTAAAGAAAGCATTTTCCTTTGTAAGAAAACCCAGGAAACCAGAGAAATGAAAAATTGTTTGCAAAGTAGATGAATCAGGAAGTATTCAATTTAAAGTGGGATTTCTTTACATAATGTGGTGTCTTCTGGTGAATATAAATGATTCACTCTACAAACATTATATTTTGGTTTTTTTTTTTTCCAAAAATGACTTCTGTTCTTTAAAGTGAGGCACATATATTTGATGATCAAGTATTGGGCATTTTAATTTTGGTTTTTCCATGTACTTGCTGAGTGACCTTGAGTGAAACATTTGTTTTGTCTCTTTATTTGGCTGTAAAATGGAACTATGTTTGTTGCATGGACTTAAATATGTTCTTAAAACATCAATAAATACAATGTGTTTAACAGTAGCCACTTTTAAATAGTGTTTTTTCCAAGCCCAACTTGAGAGTCTACACTGACTTTTTTGTTTGTTTTCAGAAATGGAAAAATTATTATTATTTTTTATTTTAGAGAGAGAGAGGTAAATGGGGAGAGACAGACAGAGAGAGAGAGAGAGAGAGAGAGAATCTTAAGCAGGCTCCGTGCTCAGCACCGAGCCCCACATGGGGCTTGACCTCATGAGCATGGGATCATGACCTGAGCCAAAATGAAGAGTCAGACGCTTAACCGACTAAGCCACCCAAGCACTGCTGGAAAAAATCATTTTTCAACCACATTTCCAGCTGTCTAAAGATTTATAAAATGAAACCATTTTTTATGACAAATAACAGGGATATGCAGTTAAAATTAAATTATTTACAAAATAGTAATTTTCAATTGATGACTAGTAGAGATTATTTCTAGGGACAAAGTAAGGACAAATGTTGTGTGCAGGCATCTGCAGTACTTTAGCAAAGCCCAAATTTTAATCTTCTGCCTACAGACTACACAAGGTTGGCTGAATTACTGTTTACTAAACTATTTTGAGTCTATAGGAAGCCAATAAATGCTGGTTTGGTTGGACTTTTCACTTTTTTGTATGGTCACTTTGGTGCTATGTAGATAGCTATAACCCAGGAATATAAAACCAGAATCAAAGCATCATCATGAATTTGTTTCTAGACTAGGAACTTCAGTCTTTGCTTGATGGGCTCAAGGTCACAGAAGAGAGTACTTGTGTATATGGTATTCAGACAGACAGATTGTGCTTGCAAACCAACAGATAGTTTTAGGTAGAGTAGTTTGCATTGAATAAGGCAGACAGAATCAGCCTTAACCCCTTTTCCATCCTTCAACAAATAAAAGTCAAATATTAATATCATAATACACTTCAAAAGTGATCACAAAATGTAATTAAAAAAAAATGAAGGTAGATATTTAAGTTGCTTTAATAGGATGATGTTGTTATTGGCCTAATGGTGGTCATTTTAAAGCCAAGTGACCACTGGCCAGAATAGCATAAGGTCTATCACGGTAATTAGAATAACAGTAGTCCAAATTTTCAAATTCACTGCATATATCATTCACCACGAAGAATGCCCCTTACCTTTCAAACTTTGAGACTCTGAGACTGATCAAAGAAGAGTTTGCTTTTGTTCTTATTACTTACTATATTTCATGGCCTTTTCTTGAATAATGATGTTAATAATTCAATTTTCATTCCCTTCAGTTGAAACAGAATCTGACTTGTCAAGAATATATAAAAAAATATAAGTTATGACTCCACGACCTTCATTTCTTTAGTACTTATGGACATAAATGATATAAATCCACTTTCTTCAATATATTTTCAATGTGTCCAATATTTTCATAACTATATCCACTTTATCTCTGCTTTAACTCTCTGACAGTAATATTACAAAATATGAAATCTGTCTTAAGTTATTTTACATTCTCTTTTTCCACTTCTGTAGAAGCAGTAAATGGACCAGTTTGAAAATCTGATATTTCTTACCCCTTGAATACGTTTGTGAGAATATTCATTTACTATTTTTTATTGAATAAAATATTTTTTAAAGCTTTGTTTGAAATGACTGGGGCTTTTTAAGGTTTGGCTTTATTCATAGGGTAAATTATTTTCCCATCTACTTTTAATGATCTTTTGCTTAGAGTTATATATTGCCAAATTCTTCTCTTTCGTATCTTGCACAGCAGACTGCACATACTTTTAAAAGCTTTTGTTTATCATTTATACCACTGTTTAAATCCTGCTATAACCACATGCTCTTCAAATCCCTCACTAACCAAACCGTTCTCTGGAGGCCTTTAACAAATTCACAATTAATGAAGGATGAGTTTCACTGAAAGCTGTGTTTGTTTTTCTACCCTTCAATTCCATTCAGTTCAACATATATTTATTAATCTTTCTATAATAATCCTTCTTATAAAAAAATCTTACCTCACTTTTTTTCCTAAGATTGAAGCGCTAAGAAATTCAATTTTAAAATATTTTTTCATGTGTTCATTGTTTTGAAATATTGAATCCAAGCAAGGAACTGACCAATTTGGGGTTAATGACAATTTGAATAACGGTTGCTTTAGGCATTCTATAGACAGGGCCAAAAGTATAAGGTCTCAGAGTACTTGAAAAACCACATAGTCCAAATGATACATAGTCCAATGTATCTATATTTATATATGCTATATATATGTATATTTTATACACCTGTATGTTGTATATGTGCATATTTTCCCTCAAATTGTAACCTATACTTTTATCATAGTTACCCTGTAGCACACACTTTTATAGGTACTTTACCAATTTTTACTTACTCAACTTTCATAATAACTCTATGTGTTAGGTACTATTATTATTCCACCCTCATCCCATTTACCAAATGCATACGCTGAGGCAGAGAGAGGTTAAGTAACTTGAATAAGTTTACACAGCTAACAGGAAGCAGAGCTAGGCTTCAAATCCAGACAGTTGGCCATGTTCTTAACCCTTATGCTCTACATGGTTTAAAGACATATGAATCTATTTATTTGCTTTATGACTTGTGATTTTTTTGTAAGAGTCCCTTCCATTGAAAGAACGTTTGCTACAAATAGCCTACTGAAAAAGCATCTTTTATGCTTATCTTTAATAAAGCTTTCTCCCAAAACACAAAGTCAGCAGTAGTATTACTGAATTCCACAAAATGCCACCTCTTAAAATATTTTGCATTCCATTCTTTGTTTGAATAGATAAGGAAGGTAATCCATCCTTTTAATTTATGAAAACTGCATCCAATAATCAGGGCATGGCCTAGGAAGAAAAGTAAGTACTTATCTAATCTTCACTTCAATCTACCAGGTGACATAGCAACATAGAAATTACTTAATATCCTCTTTAAAATTGATGAAAAAAGAGATCAAAAAGTTTACTAACAAGATTAATAACTCTAAGATCTCATATGAACCTGAGATTATGTATCTCTGTGGAGGTCTTAGGTATTCATAGGAATCAGATTTAGGAGGTCTTTTTATAAGTTAAGAGAAAAATCAGATTCAAATGATTAATTGCTCTAATTATATTGGCATGGCAGTCAAACTTGGGAGGCTATTAATCCTATCTATAAAATGTAGAAATGTTATTAATTATATAACTTAAACCTTGTATGCATCTACTGTGAAATAATTTAAATTAGACTACTCCAATATGCTTTGGTTTGAGAGGTTATGAAAAAGTATTCTATAATTTGACCAGAAAGTGTTATAATATGAGATTCTTTAAATACATAATCATAGACTTGCTCAAACTTGTTTCATTCAGGGGGTGGGGATAATTCATAATCATCTAAAGTAATTTTAAGCATTTTTGATTGATTACAATTTGAGATAGGATTTTTTTTTTCACTTCTAAAACACTCAGTTTCTCAGATCAGCAAATCCTCTTTTAGACTAAAATTTAGAGCCATTTCTGGAATGAGAGGAGAAACAACTATTTAACCAACTTATACCTCTTTATGGGTCGGCAGCATCAACAAATCCTTTAACTCAGCAGTTGCAAGAAATCCCTATGAACTTTTCAAAGCTAAATAACTTTAGCAGTTCCACTTTCTTCTTTAAATAGCCAGCAGCCAACATTCAAAATGAACTGCTAAATTCCTATAGAACAAGATAAAGGTTGTTTCTAATATCAATAGCTTTTATCTCAATTTCATGTCACCCAGAAATGCTCACAGTTAAAAACAACACTTAAAAACACACTTATAGCAACGGGCTATCTTTTCAGACTGAGTGTCTGTGGCTGAATTAGGAACAATCTGGAAATAAAACACAACTGAAATAAGTCCTTTGATTTGACAGTTTCAAGAGACCAAAATCTCCCACTATCATATTCCAAGAGTGGAAGTATAGGTTTTCCCTCAGCTATTCCCTTTAGAAACACTAAGTGCTGTCCTGTTTCGTAATGATTTTATAATAATGAAATAGCAAAGTACATAGTTTTTTTTTAAAGCTACTCAGAAAATCTTGTAAACTCTCTACAGCTCTGTTTGCAAAGAGATCGCAGAAGCTAATCACCTTGCAGCTACTACACAATGTGACACAGATTTACTGCATCAGGCCTGAAGAATGAAGTAGAAGATACTGGCCTCAAATCAGGGTCAGATCACAAAATCCAAATGGAGGACAAATCACAGATAGACGAGGACAAGTAACAGACATTAGAGTGGTACCGCAAGCATGCGGCCCATATTCAAGTCAGTTTGTTTCTATGACAGTGCAGAGGTCTTGTTTAATGGAGAAAGTACCCAAACATACTTTGCGAATGTATGTGGATACTGACCTGGACTTGTGACAGGACTAGAGGTAGTAGGCTCAATAATTTCTACAAAAAGGGAAAAGGAAAGAAAAGAAAAACATTTTGTGTATTAATCATACATAAAGACGAACACTCATGAGACAATCAACAGTCATGCAACATATACACAGGTGGTCTTTTATTTGAAGGCTTCCCTGACCATGGAAACCACTGAACAAAATCCAGTCTCTGAGGTTTACATAACTCCCCATCACTGTCTTTGACAGTAAGTAATCTTTCATTATGAGCCAACATTTAGGAGTCCTTTCCACATTCTGGTCTAGAGCATCAGGTTATGCTGTGTGAAGGTTAAGCCACCAGCCTTAGAGTTCTGAAGCAAGTTTTTCAAGCCTTCCTTCTAGGAAAAGTACTGAAACCTACATGTAGAATGACTTTTCTAAGAGAGTTGATGCCGTAAGTGGAATTTAAGAAACAAAACAGATGAACATAGGGGAAGGGAAGGCAAAATGAGATAAAGCCTGAATGGGAGCCAAACCATAAGAGACTCTTAAAGACAGAAAACAAACTGAGGGTTGCTGGACAGGTGTTGGTTGGGGAGATGGGCTAAGTGTGTGATGGATATTAAGGAGGGTACTTGCTGGGATGAGCACTGGGTGTCATATATAAGAGATGAATCACCAGGTTCTACTCATGTAACCAATACTACAGTGTATGTCAGCTAACTTGAATTTAGATAGATAAATAAAAAATCAAGAGAGAGAGCTGACGCCAGTTCCTACAAAGTCATTCAATCAGTTATTGTTTATTAATATGTATTAAAAATAAAAATCATGGGTAAAATTCATATATCTCAAAATGCCTTTCTGAAGATAAGTTTCCTATTTTACAAGCATGTCTACAGAATTTGGCCATTTAAAGGACCAGTTTTGTCTGCCCTTATGCCTCTAGGTAAAAAGTAAACACACATACACACACACATACCACATATACACAAACATGTACACATTTTGAATTACCTGAAATATATTTGCATATCTACAAGGCATCGCTGGCTATAGTGTAAGCATAATTAAAGGATAACTATATCATTGGTGTATCAGTATAATTTTCCAGCAAGTTATCTAACAAAACATAAGCTCTATAGCATTTTAAATAATGTGTGCATTTTATTTAAGATTTCCATTTTAACTTATCTTTTAATAGGATAATTTCTTTCCAAGTATTAAATAGTGGTGATCATAAAAATAATAGTAATACGAACATTAGACGCCATCATTGGCAATCCTAAAGTATATGAATAATTTTTAATGAGGAAGAATGAAAATCATGAAAACATGGCATTTTGGAGAAACTCTAATTACATAGTGGTCTCAGAGACTTATTTCAGTACCAAGTACACACAGGTAACCTATTCCTTTTTAACCTAGTCAATAAACATGCCTTATAATGGTAAAAAAAAAAAAAAAGTCCAGATTCTTATAACCAAACAGTGAGTGTGGCTGTGAGAGGTAAAAGCGGAGACCCTCATACAAAGTCATATTTCTGAGCAAGAGATTGCCACCTTGCTAGCTACAATCACCAAAACTACAAAAGATATTGTAGATCCCCCCAAATTATTTTGTTAGTTTACCAACCTCATTGGGGCTCTTGCTGTCTTTCACCGATTCTGGAACAGACAAGGCTCTGGCAATTCCCAATCCCATGCAATAATGAACTCACTAACAGTCTAGCTCAGCTACTGGTTTGAATAAAAAAAACCCTCTTTAACAAGAGTTATGCAATGGAACTTCCAAAAATGTTTTGGGGGGTCAATTATTTGGGGAACTTACATCTGTGTGTCTTAGTCTGCAAGGCTGATTACCTGGGTCCTTCCTGAGTGTTCTGAACTAATGGATCAGGCAAGATGTTTAGGACAGTTGACAAGGATTATGGCTCAGGTTACAAAAGATCTGGGATGGGGGAATGTAACTTTTGAAGAGAGATGATCTCAAATGGTCAAATAATTATTCAGATAACGAGCTACAATTCGAAATTCAAAAATCTGTTCTGTAATTTGGTATTGCTGAGAAGTAGAAACTTATAATAGCAATTCTGAATTAGATTACTTAAAAATGTGGGGATGTTCCTATTTTCCTTCTCCAAGAAAAGTTATATATATTCACCATTAATGTTTCAATTCTTTCTATGTGTTAAGCAATATTCTAGGTACTGGGATTAGAGCAGGTAATAGAATTGTTAAAAATGCCTCGTCTCAGGAAGCCTATGGATTATATAATGTAGAACTTTAAAATATTAAAGCATTTTATCCTTATGTCAGAATGACATTATTTATAGAAAATTAAAATTTGAAATAAAATATCATAGAGAAACACTGCTCTAATTTAAAAACTTTTCTTTTGTTAGGCTGGCATAAACCTTCAAACGTTTAAATGCTATTATGCTTTAAAAATTACCAAAAAAAGCTCCATTAAACTAGTGAAAATTTATGTTAAACTTAGTTTAATGCTATATAGCAAATCTCATTGATATATACTGGGAGTGTGTACTCGAATCAAAGGATTTTATAATTCAAAAGAGAAATGAAAACATAAAATGGCTTGTGAGGTAGAAGCTTAATCAGAAAATTTATTCACAGGAAAACTAAATTCAGTAGGACAGTGAACAGAGTTTTCTATGTTCAGTAATTTGGACAATTGAACTTCAATTTCTTCAACTGTTTGGCTTCCATTGTTTTGGATGTCTAATGTTCGTTTGAGAGTTTGCTGAAAAAGATGGTGTGGCATACAACTTCATCTCAATGCAAGGATGGTAGAAACAAATAGCTATCCTATTGAACCAAGCTCTTCATTGTGCTTGCTTATGTAGAGCTAAATTACTTATGTAAAGCCACATTGTCGCATAGAAAGGGCTTTTAAAAGAATACAGGAATTTAGTGCATGAAAAATTATGTTGCACACCGGATCTACTCCATAATTTAGTTTAGTTTCATAGTCAATACATAATTTAGTTTCATAGTCAATACAAGATATTTTTCCCACATAGGCAAGATATACTAGAAGCCATAATAAGGTAATTTTATATAAAACAAGAATCAGGACCAGAGAAGTTGATTGAGTTGGAGATTCCCATTATAAAAAGCAAGGGGTCACACCTAAGGCTGGATGGACAGGAAGCAGAAGAGAAAACCAGAGGAAGTGGGGTCAAAGCACCAACATTGGGACAAGCTGGTGCTGTGGGTTGAGGATAATGAGATTTCCTGATGTGAGATAGTGTGGTAAGTTAGAAAGGAACCAGAAAAAACTGGGATTAAATCTCAAACCTACCATCATTTAACTGCATGATGGTGAGCATGTTAATGAATCTCTCCAACCCCCCAGTGTCCTCATTTATTGAATTTAGATAATAGCTCTTACTTTGTAGGGTTGTTGGTAGGATTAAAGATACTTTATATAAACAACCAAGTGAGATTCAGTAGCAGTAGTAGTTTTTGTTATTACTCATAGAAATAAATGGAAAAATTAGTATCTGAGTCACTGAACATTAGTAGAGTGTAAGGATTTCGGGAGATTTAATTTTACTAAATAGAAGCAAAGATGGGCAATATCACAAGTAGTTGAAACTATATAAATAGCAAAATTACACCTAGAATGTGGACACTGATTTTTCTTTTCTAATTCAAAAGGTTAATATATCATACTTTTGGGGAATTGTTTGGGAGTCATACTGGCTCTTAGAAGATAACTATAGAATCCAAGATTTTTTTAAAAAGTTTATTTATTTTGAGAGAGAGAGAGAGAGAGAGAGAGGGAGAGAGAAAGAGAATGAGAGAATCCCAAGCAGTCTCTATGCTGTCACTGCAGAGCCAAATGTGGGGCTCAATTTCACAAACTACGAGATCATGACCTGAGCCAAAATCAAGAGTTGGATGCTTAACCGACTGAGCCATCCAGGCGCCCTAGAATCCAAAGTATTTTTGAACAATTCTGGTTTAAGTAAGGGTAGAAATTTATAGATCTCACAATTTTTATGAGGGACAAACACACTTTAATTTTAAAATGGGGCCAAACTGTAGGCATAAAGTATTAACATATTCAGAGGTATTTAAAAATAAACGTTTCCTCCTTATATCTCCAAGCAAATGAAAATGACCCTACTAACTCAATATAGTCAGGTTCTTTTTCTTTTTTAAAAAAAATTTGTTTAATGTTTTATTTATTTTTGAGACAGAGAGAGACAGAGCATGAGCAGGGGAGGGGCAGAGAGAGAGAGGGAGACACAGAATCCCGAGCAGGCTCTGAGCTGTCAGCACAGAGCCCGACATGGGGCTCAAACTCAGAAATCGCGAGATCATGACCTGAGATGAAGTCGGACGCTTAACCGACTGAGACACCCAGGCGCCCCAGGTTCTTTTTCTATAAAATAATTATATTACGTAAAAATATAGTCTGAGTAGCAGTTGAAACTGACTATATCCAGTAAATCTGCCATAGATTTTCTTATACTCTTCAGACACTGATTTAATTTTTTAGGAATGACTTTTTGACCAGTTGCTATAGCAGCAATAATTATTATTATCATATTAACTACAATTGCTGACATTTAATGAACTCTTGCTATGTGTCAGGCACAGCTACATATATTAACTTATATTCTTCTCCCTAAAACTCTGTGAGGTGCATACTCTTATCAATTTCCCTTTTACAGATGAGATAATGAAGCACAGAGAGGTTAACTATCTTGTTCATAGCCACACAGCTAACAAGGAGTAGAAATGGAACAGACTTTGTGCTAGGATGTCTTAGCACTCCATTTTCTCGACTTCCAGAAGAAATAGACTGCTCACTTCCAGTATGTCTATAATTACTTACATGGGTCATTCCTATGTGAGGGATCTTACAACTCGTTACCACCACTAAGCTTTCCCAAAAAGAGGGTTTTTCTATTAGAGATAGCTAATACATGAGTGGCTTCTGTTACCAAAAATGGAAGAGAGGCAAATTCAATGTTAATTCCTAGAGGCTTCTATAATATAAGGCTTTGCATGAAAAAAAGAAAAAAGAGAGAAAGGTTTATAACACAGGATTTTTCCAATCTTGTTCTCATATTTCAGGCCAATATCCAATATAGTTGTTTGCTTCTGTATAAGCCTTGATGCCATTGAGGAACAGTACTCCAAATAGCTCAGAGGACATTATCATAACTGGATTACACAATCAAATGAGTCTTGAACTTGTAAACTCCCAATCTTTTAACACAGTAGTTTGACCGGGTATTGTTTAACTTTCAAGAACACTGGTTGTTTTTATGCGGATCAGATTTGAGCTATTTTTCTGTTGCATTAGTAATCAACTTGTAAGCAGTGAAATATTCTTCAGGAGTTGCCAAGTGGGCTTTCCTGATGAACAACAGTAAAAGTTCTCAGTGAGACTTTCTTATGTGTCTCATTATGTGGAGAATCAGAGTGAGCGCTTCAGGGTTAATGGCAGAATATATCATTGTGGGCAATTGTATTACTGTAGGGAATAGCCTCAGCAAAGAGATGGTTTTAATTGTACATAAAACAGAGGTGAAGGGAAGTTCACCATGACAGACATTTTCAACAGTTACGTGAAAAAATGAGGTGTCGTGTAAAACAAGTTTTACTTTGTTAGTAAATGTGGTTTTGGCTAGGACAGAGGGAAATGCTATTAAAACAAGGCATTGAGGAAAAAGTGTGTGTTACAAGGAGACATTTGTAACAACCCTTTCTATAGAGCTCATTAATTATTCTTTAACTCTGCACACACAATATATTTTTTGAGTTGTCTAGTATCAAACCCTTTCATTTCTATGTATTTTGGAAGTTCATATTTGATTTCTAGATGCTTTTATCTTTATGTTATTACACAGCCATGACGTGTGTGAGTTATGTTTTAGACTGCTGAGAGATACCATGATTGTGTGTTGAGACATGGCAGAAATTAATCTTTTTGGTTGCCCTGGTTTCATCTGACAGCTCTGACTCCCAATCATTGGGGAGTGGAGGCAATGGCATTTCCATAGTAGAATGAAGATGTTGCCCTGGAATGACCAAAGTTAGGGCTGACAGAAGCCACTGAATAGACCGTGAGCTAGACTGGACACAGCACATAAAAAAAAGGAAGGTGACCCTTTCCTTTTACCTTTACAGAAGAGGCCCATAAAGTGTGCGTCAGGCACTTAGGGCACTGGAATAGAAGAGACTTTGTGCAGAGAGAACAATTTAGGCTTCACACTTTGCCTCCAGACAAGAAACACATTCATGGGATTGTAGCTGACATCTGTAACTATGTGGTATTCTTGTCTAATTCAGACAACCCTATCTTGGCAGTCCAAAGACTTGGGTTCCATCCCATCTATCAACCTTAGGTGTCTGATTCTAACCCAAGTTCTGGATTTTACTTTTCTAGTATATATTTAAGAAGTTATAATGATTGACTCACATACTTCACTGGATTATTTTTGTATCCATAACATGGTTGTTGTTTAAAAGATGGTTTAGATCAGGGGCACTTGGGTGGCTCAGTCGGTTAAGTGTCTGATTTGGCTCAGGTCATGGTCTCATGGTTCCTGAGTTCAAGCCCCGCATCATGTGCTGAGCTCTCAGCACAGAGCCGGAGCCTGCTTCAGATTCTGTGCCTCCCTTGCTCTCTGCCGAGGCCTACCCCGCTCTCTCTCTGTCTCTGTCTCTCTCAAAAATAAATAACAAAAACATTAAAAAAATAAAAGATGGTTAGCACAGAGGTGAGTGATAGAGGTTCTGGAGGAAACCTACTGAGGGCCAAATCGTGAGTGCCATACATAGAAGCCACTCACCCTCTATGTGCATTAAATACAACAGAGATAATGATAAAATCTACCAGCCAACATTGCAGGGAGGGTAAGCAGGATAAACCACTTCACACAGTAGCTGCCTGGAAAATAAATAAACATGGCTCTATAAAAGTTAACTTATTTTTTTTTCAACGTTTATTTATTTTTGGGACAGAGAGAGACAGAGCATGAATGGGGGAGAGGCAGAGAGAGAGGGAGACACAGAATCGGAAACAGGCTCCAGGCTCTGAGCCATCAGCCCAGAGCCCGACGCGGGGCTCGAACTCACGGACCGCGAGATCGCGACCTGGCTGAAGTCGGACGCTTAACCGACTGCGCCGCCCAGGCGCCCCATAAAAGTTAACTTATTTTTTAATTGAAACTATGATAACATTTAAAATCATTATAGCACTATCAGCATTTTGTGTTATTCTAAGTGACTATCACATACTTCAACCTTAAAGGTAAAATAATTTCCGCTTAAGAAAACTATTTCTATTAATGGAAAAGTTGCAAAATCATTTTCAAATGCTTACAAGGAGAAGCCTACATGCTAACATTAGCTGCACTCAATGACCAAAAATTCACTGTAACTTTACAAATGTGCACAATTAGCCTGCATTTATTCTGGAGAAGAAGCTTTGTGCCTACTGAAAGGAATATCCTATGTGGATCTATCGTTTGCAGATGTTTGAGTGTGTATATGTGATATATGAAAGGATAAAGGAGGATTCACAGAGATATAAGAATTAGAGGGTTGACGGAAGTATCTTTATGTGTGTGTGTGTGTGTGTGTGTGTGTGTGTGTGTGTATCTCTAGGATTCATTTGAAGACAAAGCCCTATATCAAAACTAAAAAAGATGCATGTCTGATATCATTCTGGTAAATATTCCAAGGCAGTATAAATGTTGCTATACAGATCTTCCTTGACTTACGATGGGTATATGTCTTGATAAACCCAAATTAATTAAGAATAAATTAAAAAATGTATTTCGTGTATCTAACCTGCCAAACATCATAGCTTAGCCTAGCCAAGAAAACATACTCAGAACACCTACATTGGCCTACAATTGGGCGAATAATCCAACACAAAGCCTATTTTACAATAAAGTGTTGACTATCTCATGTAATCTATTGAATGCTGTATTGACAGTGAAAACAGAATGGCAATGTGGGTACAGAATTGTTGTAAGTTTATTGGTGTTCGCCTTCATGATCCCATGGCTGACTGGGAGCTGTGGCTCACTGCCATAGCCCAGCATCATGAGAGAACATCCTACTATATATCATTAGCCTGGAAAAAGGGAAAAGATCAAAATTCAAATTTCAAAGTAAGGTTTCTATCGAATGCATATAGTTTTCACACCATCATAAACTAAACAAAAAAAAATCATTAAGTTGAACCATCATAAGTTAGAGACGGTCTGTACTTGACCTTGTCAATGCTACCTCTTTGAATATAGAATGTTCTCAGTCTACCCAAAGCCAGTTCTGAGTGAGGAAAATGTTTCTGTATTAAAAGGGTGGAATTCATAACAAATGGTGCATTCATATGCTTAATAATATTATAAAATAACTTTCTAGACTGAAATTCTCAGTTGCTCCAAAATATTTCTCTACTGGATGAGATTTTGAGAGAATAAGTTTGGAAGAATTTTGGTCCATGCTATGGATTACTATGGATTGAAATGTTTGTCTCAGACTTCTTCTAAGTAAGCGACTCTAACATAGACTGAAAAGGCCACTGAAATGTTGGGTTTTAGTGAATATTTCATATGGCACTCTGATGCCAAAGACTGTGTGATTTTCATCATTATATAGATAATCTCTGGAAAGGATCTGATGAGAGTGAGATGTTATTTCTGAAACATGCTTCCCAGAGTCACAGAATAATACATGTTTCCGCTTTCAGCAGACATGCTTGGTGTCTTCCCTAATACAAATTAGAATGAAAATCAAAGTAAAAGGAATATAGTTAAGGATACAACAAGGATCCAAAAGAGGAGTATTAGACACTGACATATTTATAAACCGCCAATGTATTTACAAAACTCCACTGTATTGATGGCATGCAATGAAATGCAGGGCCTAGGAACTCGGAAGTTAATACTTGGACTGTTTATTGTCTTAAATCTACAAAATCCTGATGACTTCCAAGACTGAATTGCAACATTTGAGATCTTTCCAATGCTCCCTCATATATGACTGTAGAGAGGAATGGCTTTTCTTGACTGCCTCCAGATTTTTGTTGGCACAGGGATCTCAAAGGAGTTGGCAAATGACCAGATACTTTGAGATACTCATTTCACTGCATTAGCATATTACTCATCAGTTTGGCGTGTTCAATCTAAATGGGATTTTGATGAAATCAAATCTATACCATTACTGAGATTTAGCCATGTGAAGTGTCTTTAATATTGTTGGAGTCACACAGAAAAGGATTCAAAACTTTGCTACATACTAGATGCAAGATCTTTTACAAGTTAACAGTTATAGATAAGATGAGCTTTTCAGGAAGAATAACCAACATGAGATGCCTTGCATACTGACTGGCATATAGTGGGATGATACCAATTTTTGTATCTTTCTCTCTGATCAAGAGCCAACATTTCTGATGTCATGGAAGAAATCTCTTAGTCTCTAGCTATTCACAGATCTTTTTTGGCAATATATTTGTAAACAACTGAAGAATATAAAAAAAAAAGAAACCCTGAAAACTAATAATAAAAAAGCAGCTTGAGGATAATGACAAATGTCCCTTGAGCATTGGCTCCACTGAAGATATGTTAAATGATGTGGACTACAAACTCTTTTACAAAGAAGGATGCTATGAGATATCCATTACAGGCACTGAAGTGTGTTAGAGGCACATGTTGCTTCTGTGAGCCAGGTGATTAAGGACTGGTTTTACATGGAACAGCAGGAACAGAATAGTCTGGCAGAATATGTGTTACTGCAGTCATACCAATGCTCTATCTGAAGCTACGTGGCAATGGTACAGCTTTCTGGGGTACCAATGCTCACAGAAAATCAGGCTTGCCAAGGAGAAGTTAAGGTAAAAAGACCAAGGGCAAAACCTTGAGAGGTGACCCCAGAGGCTTTCCTAGAGAAGTGCTTCCTGGATTCAGGATTGACATACTGACACATCAGATTCAGGATTGACATACTGACACATCAGATTCTTTGGGGGTTATCCATTTCTTTTCAACACATCTGTTGAATGCATTCTATTTTCTTGATATTATGTAAGGTGTTGATACAGTGGCGAATAAGACAAATTCCCATCTCCATAAAAATATTGTAAGACGGATTGACAATAAATAAAAACAAAGTAATTCCATAAGTTACACTGCAGTAAGAACTATCAAAAATAAATACTGAGTACTTTAGGAATATGTAGCAAGAGAATCTACCATGTAACTGACACGTGGTTAGGGGAAAACTCTCTGAGATCTAACATACGAAACTTTAGTTGCCATATTTTAATTTTGTGCTTTGTCCAAGGTGTTGACAGACGACAACAGAAGGGGATGTCATACAGGTTCATTGTTAGTGTGAGCCTGCTAACAACAAATTTAGCTACAGCATAGTCTGCCCTGAGAAATGTTCTTCAGAAAATGAGATGGCAAGAGGGTATGATATCATGTGCTCTCTGAATAGCAAGGTAAGAAAGTAAATGATTCTAGTTGTAAGCAGAGGATGCGACAGCCTGAAGACATCTTAGAGGCTATTCTGATCCCCCTGGTTCATGTAAGGGATGAAGAAAATGAGGACCAGAAACATTAATGTTTGTACAGCCAGTAAATTACAGAGAAGGAATCAGAAACCTGGTCTTTTCATTCCTAATCCAGTGTTAATGAGGGAGAAAGAAACCTTTGCAATGCTCTACCTTAGTCTAAAAATGGCACATCAAAGAGAGCCAAATCTTCTTAGTAATGTGCCAGGGTACGTGCTTTCATAATTTCATTCTTGTCATGACATTTGGTCCTCCTAACAACACCTGAGGCAAGGACAGCAAGTGATTGAAGATCAAGGACTCCACAAGCAATTTTACTTGGTGTCAAAATCTGACCCAATGAATTCTGGAGCACATTCACCTTTGGGAAATTTTTCTACTTTGTTTTAAATTGACTTGAAAAACCACAAAGGTGTATATATGCATATCACAGAGTGTAAGGCCTATGTGTGTGCGTGTGTGTGTACATGTGTGTTACATGATATGAACATCTAGGATATGATGAATATTTTTTCCTTTCTTGGTAGAACATTATAAAGGCAGGAGTTTTACCTGTTTTGCTAATGTATTCTCAATGCCTAGAAAACTGCTTGGCACATAGTAGCTACTCAATAAATGCTTCCTCAATGAATGAAAGAATATGTGTACAGTTGTATATATGTGGGTATATCTGTTCATATGTGAATGTTTTGGTGTGGACATTTATACTATACATGTGTCATGCACATGTGGCAACTATAATATCTGTGGGAACAGGAGGATTCGTGAAGAGGAGTGACTCACAGATACCAACCAAGCACCTTAAGGTCACAGTTTAAATATATTCTCAAGATGAGAGGCATTCTCTTACTGAGTCCAAATGGAAGTTGCAGCTTTGCTTGAGTATAAATTTTTTTTGAGATTTCTTTTGAAATTTGGCAGGATTGAAGCAGTTACTATTATGCAAATTGAAATAGTAAAGTCTGACCAAGATCCTTGCCACCTGACCATATGATAATTTTTCTATATTTTATTCCCCTGCATTTAATTACAAAATGTTTCATTTTCACAAAGAAAGTAAAGACGGATAATGCAGGCAGGCATAATGAGTTGGACATAAATATATTCTAATTGCACAATCTACCATATATATGTAAAAGAAATACATAAGATTTCAGTCAAGTTTGGTTTTAGAGAACAAACCGTTTTCAAGCTCAATGCACCATGGATTTCCTTGGTCTGGATCTCCTGGAAAATATTATTAATACCAAGACTTTTATTATTATTTTTTTTTTAATTTTTTTTCCCAACGTTTATTTATTTTTGGGACAGAGAGAGACAGAGCATGAACGGGGGAGGGGCAGAGAGAGGGAGACACAGAATCGGAAACAGGCTCCAGGCTCTGAGCCTGAATCAGCCCAGAGCCTGACGCGGGGCTCGAACTCACGGACCGTGAGATCGTGACCTGGCTGAAGTCGGACGCTTAACCGACTGCGCCACCCAGGCGCCCCAATACCAAGACTTTTAATAGACATGGATGAAATCTAAGTTTAAAAATTTGAGCAGAATATCGGTTATGACTGAATTTTACTCCAAGTTACATATTTCAGTGAAGGAAGTTAATCTCTTGACCCAAAATTAAACTCTCAGGAAATCCAGAGCAGAGCACTAGATGGTTAAGTTGGATAGAATGTTTAGCCATCAAAACCATATTAGGTTTCAGGCATCATACGAAGTCAAAGCAGGTGTTCAGCATTACTCATTTGTTTGACTTTTTGGGTTCACTACAGCAGTGCACCAGGAAGCTGCACTCATTGAGGCAAAAACCAACCTTATATGTCTATACTTTTTGGTCAACTTTAGTAACTCCTCAAGCTTTCTTGAATGTGTAGGCTTCCCTTTCCCTTCTTGCTCATGCGATGTTCCTATCATTTTCTGATATCGTATGTTTTAAGTGACTTCTTTGCTTCACATTAATTTATCTAAACTGCTTGCTCTTTTGTCTCATGCTGGTCACATTGGCTACATTAATAACTTCTCTAGGCTTCAATTTACCTAGCTGTAAAATGGACAAAATAATAACTTACCTCATCAGGTGATTGTGAAAACTAAATAGTTTCTCTGTAAAAATTTTAGCATGGTGGCTGGTACATGATGGACACTAAACATTAGTGATCACTTTTCATTTAACTTAAATAAATTACATACATGTTACATATTAAGTATTACAATTATTATTATCTTGTCTCTAATCTCCAGGATGGAAGATTGTTAAGGAGGAGAGTGGGAGGCATTCCGACTAGCTATGTTTGGTGTCCATGAGTATAGTTTATAATTCCACTGAGATTCAGTTCACTTAAAGAACACAGCAAGGTATGGTGGAAAGAATGTAGACTAGGGAATTTTTCCTGGCTCTGTGATTGTTAACTCTACAGCCCTCGGCAAGTTATCTTAACTTTCTAAGGCTGTTTCCTCAATCAAAAAGGGGAGCAGAGAGCCAAGAGAGAGGAAATAGAGTGTTACTTGCCACAATGCTGGTTGGGATCAGAAGTGAGATCAGAATTCAGGTTTTCTGAATTCCAGGTCAGGTCTCCTGCTTTTGCAGCTGACTGGCTGCTGGCTCCAACTGAAGCACTTCACTCATTAGCTCATGCTACAGTGATTAGTAATGATGATATACCAAGGGCTGTGTCAGACATCTGAGATACAACAGTGTACAAAAAGAGGCAGCATCTCAGCCCCCATGAAGCCTTGTCTAGCAGGGAGAAATGATTTGGAGTGTGGTTCCCATGCTGGATTTAGAGAACCGTGAATGAGCTCAAAAGCCACAGATCAGGATCTGTTTGTCTGCCTTTGACCTGTTCACAGAAGGAACAAAGGATGCTTTATATCTATCAGGTAGAAGCATACTACACATGCTTCTCACTTTTGGGTGTTTTGCTTTGAGTTTTGCTGGTTTCCATGGCAACTGTCAAACAGGTTTTATGGAAAAGGAAATCTCTCCTGAACTGTTCTAGCTTGGAGGTGATTAGACCTCTTTAAAAGCCAATGTCCTTTGCTGGCTTCAGTGTCACATTATCACTTTTAAATCCCAATTTTATGGGTAGTTTCTTGACTTCTGTATCTTTTTCCCTTTTTTTTTTCCTTTGTCTCTCTTTTGCCATATTCCTGATTTAACCTTCTCCCTTTATCTTTTACTTGTACATAGGGTGTGGCACTTTTCTAGACATGATTCATTTCATGACAAATTTCC
This sequence comes from Herpailurus yagouaroundi, assembly GCF_014898765.1. Lineage (NCBI taxonomy): Eukaryota > Metazoa > Chordata > Mammalia > Carnivora > Felidae > Herpailurus > Herpailurus yagouaroundi. The sequence continues at coordinate 59,696,632 of NW_024412388.1, forward strand.
CCAGAATTCTATCTCCCATGAATTTGATAAGCAACACAGAGCAGGCAGTCCTGGTAGATACCTCTACAGGGAGAGCCCAGCCTTTGAATAGAAACTCAGGCTGTGTGGAGAGAAGTGGCCCACTGAGGCATAACATTAGAGTTGGTAAGGACAGACTTTCTCTTGACAACTACTTTCTCATATATATTTCTATATTTTGACTCCTTATTGGCTACGAGATTTTGGTATTATTTGCTTTTTCCCTGCCTATGAAATTGGTAATCTGAATATATGCTATCCATGATGCAATCCAACTTGAAAATATTAGGGTCTATGGATCAAATGGTTATATATGTGAAGAGGGATTTGGGTCTGATAAGCATATTAGAACAAACTACCAAAATAAAAGTAATCTTTTAAAGATTAAAAAAAAAATAACACAACAACTCTTCGGTCACTAGCATTTTAACAAAGTTATTTAACCAGGGTTTGGCTATATTTAGTATAAAGCTAAATGTATCAAAATTTTCTTTAATTTATATACATAAGGAATGCTCATGGAAAAAAACAATTTCCAAAAATTCTCTATCACTAAATAGTGGGTAAAATGAAAATTTCACAGTGAAGAATAAAATTACTTAATTTATCTATTAATTCATTCATTCACCTCAAAAGTTGACTGAGTGCCTACTATGCCAAATATTACACAATGTGCTGAGGGTACAAAAATAAATGTCAGCTCTTGCTTTCACGTGGGGCAAAGTAACTAAAATAAAATGGATATAATACATAACATAAGACATTGATTGGTACTAAGTAACAAAGAAGGCAAATATGTTTTTAAGGTGGGGGTTGTAGTAGCATTAGATGTCATTTGCCAGATAGCATGCTAAACGCTGTAAACACATTAACCTTTTAATCCTCCAAACATTCTAGGAAAGTGGATACTATTATTATCCTCATTATAAAAGAGGGAGAAAACTGACAAACTGAGTCATCTGTTCAAGGTGACACGGAAAGGAAATGGCATAGCCAGAATTCAGATTCAGTGTGTCTGGACTCTGGAGCCTATGAACTTACCACTTAATCCTACAGTTCTTAGAACTGTGTTAAGGTGGGGCCCTTGAAATAGCAGGGTAGAAAATACAGCCTATAGGACTGAAGGAACAAGTGTAATATGAAGAGCTGCATTACCCATTATCAGGTTTTCTGCATAAAGAGATGCCTTATTGGTTGTTGCCGCTGTAAATCATTCCTAGTTGCTAATCAGGCCACAGATTTAGATTGGCCAAAATGAAGTGAAAGACTAGAGGGAGGTTGGCAAGTTGGTCTGATACTGTAATCACTCCTAATGTTGCTTTCATTTTTAAAATAAATATTCTGTTATGGCCAATCAGTGTGTCTGCCAACTTCTTTTCTTCTAAAATATTTAGATGTTTCTGGTGTTTTCATAGAGCTAAAGTAAGAGGTGGAAAAATCTTTTTTGAATAGCTCTCCTACTCTTTTCATCTTAGTTTCTTTGTTTAAATCTTCATTTCATTGCCAATTCAAAACAGTAACCCCCTCCTTTATTGTCTAGTACCGTCCATCTAACTTGTTCATTTACCAAGAGACAGAGACAATATTACTGGGAAATATCTGTTTGGGAATAATTAATTGGAAATGAGAGCATGTGTATTTTACAATTCAGTAAAGTCACTGGAGTGGAAAGGGGATAGGTTGTTTCTGCTTCTCACAGTCTATTCTTATCCCTTTCCTGTTTGGGGAGAGATTTTCTAAAAATTGGATTCATAGCTCTGCAGCTTTAGTATCTCTTGGAGAAGAACCAAAACAAGGATGGTCCATTACAAAAAAAAAAAAAAATAAAAAGAACATGCAATGAAAGATATTTAGACATGTATAAAAACTTAAAAATAAACATGAAAAGTTAATAAATTTTTTAATGTTTATTTATTTCTGAGGGAGACAGAGACAGAGCAGGAGCAGGAGAGGTACAGAGTCAGTACTCAATAAATGATGCTGTTACCCATTGTAGTGAAGGTCTTCTAAAAAGATTTATTTTTTTTAATGTTTACTTATTTTTGAAGGAGAGAGAGACAGAGTGTGAGTGGGGGAGGGGCAGAGAGGGAGACACAGAATCTGAAGCAGGCTCCAGGATCTGGGCTGTCAGCACAGAGCCCGACATGGGGCTCAAAGTCATGAACTGTGAGATCATGACCTGAGCCCAAGTCTGATGCCCAACAAACTGAGCCACCCACACACCCCTACCTGAAAGATTAACAAATAACATATTCTTTCATATCAGTGTGGTCCCAAAAAAGCAGTGAGGACTGCATGCACATCTCAGAAAATTGATCTGGAAGAGGAAAAGAGAGGGGCAGGGAAGAACTCCATTTTGCCAGTTTTGCTACACCCATTGCCTCTGTGGTAGGCAGCCTTCAAGATGGTCTCCAGTGAGACTGATGTTCTGGTATTCACATCATTGTACCAGAGTTGGTGTGTTTTACTAATAGCATGGGACAGAAGTCATGGAATGTCACTTTGCTCTAGATTAAAACAGTTACTGCAACTTCTGCTTTGAGCTCTTCTTCATCCACTGCCCACCCACTCTGATCAGGGAAAGGCATGGAAAAGCCCACATGGAAAGTGACTGAGTTCTCCTGTAAACAACCACCTTGAATGATCATGGAGGCAAATCCTCCAGATTTATCAAACCTCAGATGACTTCAGCCTCTTCTGTCACCTTAATTGTAGCCTTGTGAGAGACTTTGAGCTAGAACCACCAGCTAAACCACTCCTAGAATTCTAACCCACAGAAACTGAGATAATAAATGTCTTTTGGCGGGGGGGGGCACCTGGGTGGCACAGTCGGTTAAGTATCTGACTCTTGATTTCAGCTCAGGTTTTGGTTCATGAGATTGAGCCCCACATCGCGCTCTGTGCTAACAGCACAGAGTCTGCTTGGGATTCTCTCCCCCTCTCTCTTTGCCTCTTGCACTCTCTCAAAAATTAATAAATTAAAAAAATACATTTTTTAAGCTTATATGTTTAGGGCAATTTATTATGCAGCAAAACATAACCAGAACAGTCCTACTGGTTCTGTAGTCATGGTGAACCTTTCCATAACTGGTGGCTTTTTTGAGCAGGAACATTCCTACTGCTGTAGGCACAGCACTCTGACATACCTTCACACTAAGTAAGGCACACTCCATGCTGCCATCAAATGCAAAAGATAGCAATAATGGATTTCAAGGAGGTTCATCTCCCAAGGCCAAAACTATACTCTCTAAATTTCTCAATTTTCAGAAAAGAGGAGAAAAGATCCTGTCAGGCATTGGGTTCCGGTCTGGATTTGACTTTAGCTTCTTGTCACTGTTTCAAAGACATCTTACATTCTTGGATATTCTTGACGTTTGAATCATGTGTCAAGATGTTGTTGATTCTAGTGATGGCAACGTTTCATCTCATATGCATAGCAGATTGTTCAAACATGCCGAGGCTGTGGTGTTCCTTTCCATTCTGCTGTTCCCAATTTTATTGTCACTTCAGAAATAAACTACAACATATAAAGGAGCACTGAGAAGGCGGCTTTAAGAGCCCTGGGGTAGAGCTAAAAGCAGCTCCCTTGATTTTATGTTTGAGCCATCTGGTGCTTACATCAGCTACCACTTGTTTTCAAATATATATTATTTGCGACTTTGTAGAGCTGAATAACATGAGCCCCTTTGGTACAGCAAATATTGTCAACGTACAGTGATTTAAATAAAAGAAGAAGCTAGTCATTTCATATGAGTCTGTGTGGAGAGAGGTTGATAGTTTCTCTGTACAGAGAACAGAAGAGTTCTTCAACTAAGAAATACGTCTAAAACTTTATCCTCCTGGACACCAGACAAATTAACTAAACCTTTTCAGAGAAACCATCTGTGTCTAGAGCAAAGGCCAGTTGCTCTATTGAGTACTTACTATATCACAAACATTGTGCTAAACACCTCAAATGCTTTATCTAATTTGAGCATTTCAAATGCTCTATCTAATCACAAATAAATTAGACAATGCTGCAGTAATAATCAACCTTAAAATCTTAAGGAATTAGCATAAGAAATACTTACTTATTGCCTTGCTACATGCATATCTATATATCCCTCAGAGATCAGGTTGATCTTCTTGCTATTGTAGCATTTGGAAAGAGCAAAAGTTCAACTTGGGAAGGAAAGAGGCACAGTGTCATTCATTGTTTCTTCTACATGTTGGCACCACATATCAAGACTGCTCAAAATCTTACTGGTTGAAATAAGCCATATGATCTTGCCTAAAATCTTCCTATAAACCTAGAAGGAAAGAAGAACCAGATCTAGGCTATCTTACTAGAAGCCTCTAAAATACCTTCTTTTTACATGTTCAGAAACAGTGATTCAGAGAGGTAAGGTGATCTTTCAAGGCCATTTAGCTGATAGGCCATTTAGCTAATACCTGATTTTTCAAGGCTACATACCTGATTTGTATATTTACATCCAGGTCTATTAAAACTCAAAGCCCATGCTCTTGAGCGCTACATGTGGAGAAGAGAATCCCTGCCCTATAGTGGCACTAATCAGAAGGAGGTGGAGGGTCAAATGGTATCTGTTCTGTCTGCACAACATTCTTCCATGGAGTATTTCAAATATTTATTCTGTATGCCCTAAGTGAATGAGGGCAGGGACCATGTCAGTGTTTGACGACCACTGAATGCTCAAGATCTAGTATAGCTCCAGGCACGTAGCAAGTGTTCAGTAAATTTTGGTTGAAATCTATTGAATGGATGCCTAACTTGTGACACAGGTCATATAGGACTATGTAAACCAGGATACAGAGAGCACACTTGGTGCTACTTTGAACTACACTCCCTTCCTCATTTATACAGTAAAATGGTAAACTCAAACTATATTATATCTTGTATGCTCCTCCATTAATGTAGCTGTATTGTGGGATAATCATTTCTATTCTCTAAGGCCAAATGGAAGAGTAGTCAGTTAGTCTTTAATTTTTTTTTTTTTTTTTTTATTTTGGCTTCCATCTTTTGCTACCCATGTGTGTTGTCTGGAGTTACCAAGTTTGGCACATGTTCACTTTTCCACCTATGATTATTTTTATTCTCATTCTTATTGCCATATTACCTTCCCAGCCCTTCAAAAATTTTTTCACTAATTTTTATCTATAAATGTCATAACATTTAAAAATTAAAACTGTCTACACTTTGCTATGCTATGTCCGTAAGAACTCCTTCCTCTCCCAGGAACTGGAGTTGCTATTTCCTAGAAGCACCACTGCTTTAAGAGAACTTTCCAGACTCTAACTCACCCTTGCTCTTGTCAGGATCCTGAAACTGACTTTTTTCTACTGATTCAATTTCCCTGTCTACTGCTGTGGACATGACTTGTTTGAATCCAGCCCTTCATGCAGGAACATTGTGATTCCAGATATGGGACATGAACACTAGCATCTAAGGCTGAGACACTTGGCTCACAGTTTTACTCCTTTTCGTTTAGTACTCTGTATACTTGGTCCGCCTCTGTTCTAGTTCCTTAGACTACACTAGCTTATGCCATCCAAATCACTTAGTAGGAGAAATTGGACCATACTTTTCTGTGTTATAGGAAAATCTACTTGGAGTATTAAGTGCAACAATCAGCTTGTAGGAAAGAATTGAGGTAATTTTATTCCCTTTCTAGAATCCTGAAATGTACCACCAAGGAAAGCTATGAAATCTGCCTTACCTCTGTGTTTACTATTTTAGGTTTATAATACATCTCTCTGAGTATAACTTAGAAGACCTACATCATGGGTATTATGTTGTCACAGAGACCAGCATTATAAAAGAAATTTACTATACCATAGTGTGCTACTCTACATTTTATGCCCTTAAGAAGAATTTTTATAGATATTGTTTATAAGTACTTAATTAAATGATATTGCATACTCCATCAGGATTGCCAATGGGACTTTTCCTACCTCAACATAAAAGTGCAAGCAGTACTCTAATAATTTGTAACATTATTCTTTCACAGTGATCCTTACTTCTTCAAAAATCTAAACATTAAAAGTTTCTGAGAATAGATCATATTCCATTACAGACGATCATGAAGGAAAAAAACAGTCATGACTTATTGAAGAAATTTCAATCATATTTTGGTTACTTCAAATAAATAATGAAAAAGAGACACTGACAAATGCATTCATTGCCTGATGGGCCACTTATATTATTGAGTATTTTAAAGACATATTCAAACAGCCATACACAGATGTACACACACAGAGATGTTTATAACATGTACACAAAGAATATATTCAGGTATATTCAGTATGATACACAAACGAAAGACTAGAAAGCCAGAGACCTGAGGTCTTGTCCTTTCCTGAATTTATTCATGTTTAAGATCTTAGGCAAATACTTAACTTTCTTTAGCCAGCAATAGAATAAAAATTTTAAATCAGAGCAAAGAATAAATATGTTAGTTTCCCTTCTGCCACATGTGGTAGACATTGCTTATTGATTTGGGCATTCATTTCTGCAGGTCAGGGTGGCAGTCTCAAAACTCTTTTCAGCACTAGGCTCCAGGCAACACCTTCGATTGATTTGATTTTGCACCTGATATAAAGTCCATTGGTCATCTCAGGCAGATGACTGTAAATGTTTTTTCTGTAAGATCATAAAAAAATATATACCTTCTTTCATACTGAAAGAATTTGGAGCCTGAAAATAACTCGTTCATATTCATGTGCATAATAGCAAAACAAGTGCTAAAAGTATGAAAACTTGTATATCTTTAATCACAGATACTCTTTCTTCTTCTTTTAGAATACACTGCATATAAATAGGCAAAAATGCATTTTACTTTGCAGCATATTCTCAGGAGAATTCAGCAATGGAAACTCCCCCAATTTCTTGACAACACAGAAAATTGGCATTGTCAGAAAAAGATGTTTCTTTGCATTTGACTTAAATATAGGGACATACACTAATATTTCTATTCTCAACTTTTTGCAACATAGATTTTATGTTCCATATCCCTCCACAAAAGAATTGAGTCAGCTTGTAAAAATTACATATACTTATGATGCAATTTCTTGCTTTTCTTTTTTCCCTATTATTTAAAATTCTACTGAGTATATACTTTCTAGAAATAAGATTACATTTAGAACTAAACTCCTTCCAAATGGGTATGTTTCTTAACAGCATATACCATAGTATCTATATTTTATACTTACCCTCTTTTTGAGTGACCAGTCTTATTTCCAAATTTCCCTATATCTTTAAAGATTTTTTTTTCCAACGTTTATTTATTTTTGGGACAGAGAGAGACAGAGCATGAATGGGGGAGGGGCAGAGAGAGAGGGAGACACAGAATCTGAAACAGGCTCCAGGCTCCGAGCCATCAGCCCAGAGCCCGACGCGGGGCTCGAACTCCCGGACCGCGAGATCGTGACCTGGCTGAAGTCGGACACTTAACCGACTGCGCCACCCAGGCGCCCCTCCCTATATCTTTAAATAATGAGATTATTTCAAGCATTTCAAAATGAGTAATTAATTGCCCAGCCTGAAATCTGCCTGGTATCAAAGTATTAATGCCTGAATTAATTTTCAACTTATAACTGTTTTCATTTACACCTACTTCCTCGGTAGTTATTTAAGGCAATTTCATCTTCCCTGTCTGTGGCTTATATGTTAATGTATTTCATTTTAATGAACACTCTTTAAGCTGTAGAAGTAGGCCAGACGCTATCAGAATGTGTCATAAGTGAAGAAATCTGACTCAAAGATAAAACTTTCAGATGAAAATGTTTAAAAGAAAAGGTACAATGGAGATATTTTTAAGTCAGAGATGAGACATAAGTCATCTGAAATATATTGCTATAACAGGTTCTATCCTTCTCTAGGAATTGAACAGAGATGAACATATCTCTTTGTGCATAGGTTTTAAAATTTTTACCCAAGACTCGTACACACAAGCTAATCGGTCGAAAAAGTTTGATAGCTGATAGTTTTAAAAATTACTTGTTATTTCACTGAACTCTAATTTGAGTATGTAGATATAGCTCAAGGTTTTTATACTATTAGCATACTCCTAATAATTACATTTAATTTGGTACAAAATTATTGTCCTTGTTTAGCATATTTTCTTTTGTTAGCATCAAATATCTTCATCACAGGACATTTTAAAAGTAAGATTTAATAGTAAATTAGGCTTGCAAAAAAGGATTTTAATGCAATAACTCAAGTCAGCATCATAAATGAGGATTCATTGCTTTAATTAATACTGTGGAGAATTAATAAAAAATAATTTTGTTGTTTAGCTTTCATCTTTATGCCTTTCAGACACATTAGATGCTAGAGTAGGCAAATAAAAAATGGTTTATCATTACATAAATAACTTTACTTAACTTTTTAGCTCTAAAATATTTCTGTTTTAGAATACTAACTTTTTTCTATTATTGAAAATCTGGGCATTAATCAAGTATAAATGAGACAGGTGTCAATCAAGTGTTAATTGGAGATCATATTATTTGGCTAATTAGACAATATTATGTTGCTAATTAGAGACAATATTGTTAAAGAATGGAATACTAATATAAAATCAAACAACTGTATTATTCTCTTAGTACTACAGCTAGCAGAGACCACTTAATTATCCGTGAGGCAGTGACCTGTTCAGTCTGGGGAGGTGCTCTTTAGTTTTCAAGATAGACAATTCCTGTGTCAAGGAAGAATGAATCACTTAATTGTTCAAAAGGTGAAGAGTTTGTAGCCAGAAAAGTCATTCTTATTTGGAGTTTCTCACCCTCCTGCATCCTATTATTGTTCTCAAGTTCCAAGAAGTACAACATAGTGTGTTAAATCTCTATTCTGGGATGGGACTCCTTCACAGACACCATTATCCTCCTTTTCCTGGTAAAAGTGGACAATCTAGAGGAAAAAACTTGCAGCTGAATTTATCATTTCTCTTAATGAGAAAATATATTTTGAGCACTGAATTTCTGGATTCTTTCTTCTTTGGTTTGCACCAAGTAGGTTGCCAGAATCAAAGATGTCCTGCATGTAGAACCTGCTAGAAGGTTGGAATAAGAAAAGTTCAGGCATTTAAAGGGCACACTTTGGAGCACCAAATTCCCAGGAATTTAAGATCTTTTTAGTGTCTCTGGTAACACCAAGAAGTTACCCCCGAAAGTTCTCAGCAGTGTTACTTTACTATTCCTTCTGAAAGTGTCCTCTTTTGAAGGAATCAATTTTTCCTCCAATAGATGAGGAATAGCCACATGGAATTCAACTTGAGACAATTTGCACAACAGATTGAGAAGTCTTAGTTGAATATTGATGCTCTGTATCCCTCTCACTCTCAAATTAAAAATTGCATTTTCTTTATATCATGCCCCAGCTTAAATAGTAACCATTCTCAAATATCTCTAAGCAAATATGTGTTTCTTGCAAAGCAACTCTGATGGGTTGGTAGTGGATGTTTGTAGGCTGCAGTTGGTTAAATAGCAAAGATGGCCAAGGTTGATTAGCAATGTCTGCCAGAGGAGAAGGGTGAGGGAAGAAGATGCCCACATGCTATGTTATGCTTCCTGCCTTAGAGAGAGAGAATTTCCTTTCTGAATCTTGGTTCATGATGATATAACTTGCTACATAAGAATAGACATTCTTAGAATGTTTACTTGTTGAAAAAACATAAAGGTAAAGGTGACATATATTTATCCTCTGCCCACAGGGAAGAAGAAAATTAATCTGTTACTCTAGTGACCAGGAGTGAGAATTTGACAAGAGTACCACTGAATATGCACAGAGTATAGGAAAAGTTAGTCTCAATGTTTGAAGTTTAATATGTGGCCAAATTCTATTCCTTTCATAAGTAACTTATGAAAATGAAGTCAACAAAGATCCATTAAAGGAAAACAAATACAGTAAAACCTTGGTTTGTGCGCATAATTTGTTTCAGAAACACCTCGGTAATCCAAAGCACTTGTGGGTCAAAGCAAACTTCAAGAACCATGGCTCAGTTGTGGTCATGTGACATTAGGCATCATGTACTAGTTGTATTGCAAGACACTGCTCATTTACCAAGTTAAAATTTATTAGAAATATTTGCTCATCTTGCAGAACACTCGCAGAACAAATTACTCGCAATCCAAGGTTTTCTTGTATTCTCTAGTAAGACTATACGCACTCTATCTCTGAATGCATGGAAATCATTTCTGGTGCTACTTTCTTGCTCTCTGTAACCCTAAGAGTTGAGGATATCTTTAAATGTCTTTACCTTAACTGGGCTATCAGTAGTACGTAGGCTTGAGGAAGCTATTTTCTATGATGTTATATAATTCAAGAAAATATAAATATAGATAATCTACTTGTTATGACTAGATCATAAAAGATGATACAAAGTTCTGAACTTGACATACTTAAAGGATATTATTTAATGTACTATAAGATGTCACTTACTAGACCTCTTCTCTTTAAATGAAAATAAAGTAGTTTTAGATGAGTTATGAAAGCCCAGATTCATCAAACTTTAATGCATAATAGTAGTCTCTATATTGCATTAAAACCTGGGGTTTCCATGCTGGACTTTAGTTTTGAAACATAGAATTCATATTTTTGGGTAATATGTCTGAAAATTTTTCTGCCTTATATGTCTGAGACAATCTGCTCATTGCCCACTGAAAAGATTGACCAGATAGAAAGTAGGAAGTGTTTGCTGAAGAAAGAGGCCCACACAGCTCTGTTAGTTAAGAGGAGAGAATTTCTTGACTCTCTGAATAATTAATATGATGCTGCCGTAATGTCAAATTGAATGTTATGGTTTATTTAGTAATTCCAGAAGCATTTACTCTGATAATGTATGAATCCTGGTGCACACGTTATCTTGTATATACACAAAATTCTGAGAAAAATCATTAATGTGCAACAATTTATTATTCTGTCCTCTCAGTGACAATGTTTTAAAATGAAGTTTTATCAATTTCCTAATTATACACAAAAGCAAATAAATTCAAACTCACACTCATAAAACCACACTCGGGAAATGAAACACAAAGAAAAGAAAGACAGAGAGTTAAAAATAAACATGGACGGGAGGGATATATTCTGTTTTGAAGGTAGACATAAATGTTCAATTAACCTATTTCTCATGTCCTTTTTTATGACTACATATGGTGACAAATCTTCCTAATAAGAAGTGGTAAAAACAACAGATGTGTAAAATAGCAAAATAAAAACACCTCAACAGATGTATAATTTTTATTTTGCATGAAATGAATAGGAATGTGGAAAGTATATTTTGCAAAGCATAAAAAGCCCTTCATTTAGGAAAGCTCTGAGTTAGAATGGTTTTAGAAACATTCTATGGATTGATTTGAAGAATTCAGGAAAGACCATCCCCAGGGCAGACACCTAAATGCTGTGAAACCTGATTGTAGTTAAAAAATTAGTTCTTTAAGGTAGATATAGTTCACCTCCCACATTTCTTTTCAAAAAGCACAAATACCTTTGGGAGGGAAGTCTGAGAAACAATCACTTTGAGGACTGGAAAGAGAGAAAAAGAAAAGGAAAGGAAAGGAAAGGAAAGGAAAGGAAAAAAGAAAGGAAGGAAAAAAGAAAGGAAGGAAAAAAGAAAGAAAAATAGAGAAAGAAAGAAAGAAAGAAAGAAAGAAAGAAAGAAAGAAAGAAGAAAGCTGGAGAAATCATGAAGAGAAGGGAAGCTAACAGAATCTTAAATACGGAGTTGTGTAAGGGCTTGGAATTGCTGATTATTAAGTATGGTGAAAGCGGGGAAATTTGGCTCTGTTCCAGACAAACATTAGCTGGAGGTAGTATGGGAGGGAGGAGTGTCAAGTTCAAAAAACTTTGGAAGTTACATCAAATACTTGGAGGACATCAATCAAAATGAGGAAGAAAGAAAATATTGATAAGATATTTCTAGTCTTTCTAACTGTTGAATTCCATTAAACAAATTAAGTTGCTCATTAATAAGTCAAAGTCTTTATTTTGACATACATTTTTAAAACTTTTCAATTTGAAATAAATTTAGATTTACACAGAAGTTGCAAAGGCAGCGCAGAGAGCCCACATATACCTCTCACCCAGCTCCACCATAAGATAATAATTACCAATAATCACTATAATTATTAATACTAAGAAATGTACATTCACACAATATCATCAAACTATAATCTTTATTCAAATTTTCCAAGTTTTTCCTTTAATGTTCTTTTTCTATACCAAGATCCAATTCAGGGTAGGTACCATGTTGTATTTAGTTTCCCTGACTCTTTGATCTTCTCCAGCTTGTAATATTCCTTCAGTGTCTTTCATTACATTGACACTTTGAAGAGTACTGGTTGAAATTCTGCAGAATATCCTGCGATTTGGATTTCTCTGATGTTTTCTCATGATCAGAATAAACATATATTTTGGGAAAAATACCACAGAGCTTATGTACTTTTCTCCTCCTATCACATCAGAGGTTCATTATATCGATGTGTGTTATTACTGGGGATATTAACCTTAATCGCTTAGTTACAACAGTTTCTGTCATGCTTCTCCACTGTAAAGTTATTATTTTTCCTTTTACATACTCTAATCATTAGCAGGGAGTCACCAAATCCAGTCCATATTGAAGGGGAAGAGGAATTAAATTCCACCTCTAGAGGGTGGAGTATCAAAGAATATGTGGAATATGTTCAGATCACCACTGTAATTAATACATATTTTGGAGGTGTCTGGGGAGCTCAGTTGGTTAGGCATCCGACTTCGGCTCAGGTCATGATCTCATGGTTTGTGAGTTTGAGCCCCATGTCAGGCTCTGTGCTAACAGCTCAGAGCCTGGAGCCTGCTTCGGATTCTGTGTCTCTTTCTCTCTGCCCCTCCCTTGCTCGTGATCTGTCTCTTTCTCTCTCAAAAACGAATAAACATTAAAAAAATTAAAAAAAATAAATATTTGGGGGCAGATACTTTGAAGATATAAAAACATCCCATTTCTATTTAAAAGTATTCCACTTATTTTAATATACATCAAATCTTACCTGCAGTAATTATTACTATGGTGTTCTGATGGTGGCTTTCGGTTTCCCTCATTCTCACATTTAATAATTGGAATTTTGTAAGGAAGGATTGTCTTCCCTCTTTGTCTATGTATTAACAATTTTTTATAGCAGTATGGACTGATGGATATTTATTCTTTCTTTGAATTGTAGTCCAATACTATCAATAGTTATTTTGCAGCTCAAATTATTCCAGTTCTGGTAATTTGGAGCTCTTGTGAGTAGTTCCTGTGTCTTTTTGGCATGCTCTTCATCTTTTTTTGCCCCCACACTTCCTTACATATTGGCACCATAAATGTTCTATGCTTCTCTGTATTTTCCCTGCCCAGCCCTAGAATCAGCCATTTCTCCAAGGATACCTGGTTTCTTTTATTGGACAATGGTATTAGGAACTAAGATCCGGGTGCTACAAGTGCTCATTGCCACTGGAGTTTCAGTGTTTCTAGGCTTCTCAGGAGGCCACATTAGAGAATGTGTGTATGTATATTAACTCATATATACACACATTTAATTTTATTTCTGTATCTATCTATCTATCTATACATTAAAATCACATGAGTTCATATTGATATTCTCAACAATCAAGCACCACATGGTTAATTCTTGCATTTTGCCTTTGCTTATTTGTAATTTCTTTCTTAGCCAATGGGAAAGTTGACTTTTATTGTCTATAATATATCTACTTATTTGCCAATCCCAGTACACATGCAATATTAGTTTCAAAACTTCTAACCCCTAATCTTATGAGAAATGAATTTACCAGCCAGAGTACAGTTCATTTTCATCTTTAGCCTTACAGTATCAAATCAAAAGACAAATTTACGAAGTTCCTTAAATCAGCTCCTTTCTTCCTCACTCATTTTGGTGTGGTTAGGTGATTCATTTGTTACACAGTTACATTCATTTGTCACAGTCTGAATTCCATCTTGGATTTCCCTGACATCTGGTTTGATTTTTAAAAATTTGCATACAAGTTTGCTTTTTATTGTGTACATTTCTGTATTTTGATAAAGACATAGAGCTGTGTATCCATTACCACAGCACCACATCATCCCAAAATTTCTGAGCAAAGTATTTTGACACAAATGAACCAAACAATAATAACAGTAATAACAGCACTTTACACTTAACTAAATTCCTAAAATATGTATGTGAAGTACCTGGAAAGTTGGGTTGTAATTGGCTCCAGACAGGTACCACCAGTTTCGCAGAACTTAATACTGAGAAATACACTATCAAGTACACACTTTCCCACACCATTATCTATTAAATCACCATATATTTCGGATTACCATTCTGGCAAAAAAAAAAAAATCTTCAGGGATTCCAAATGCTGTGTATACTTCTCAATCCACAAAAGACTGCCGAGATCTCAGCTTGGAACTGCTTTTCAACCTTCTATTGTACCATTTTGTTGTCTGCCTTTTATATCCTAAGACTTTTTCAAAGTATTGTGTGAAGGCCAGCTGTACCACCTTCACTTCAAGCTCAAGCGTCCATGGTTATCACCTACACAGATATTGCCTTACTCCTGAAGAGGCAGTGGGTGTGGTGGGGGTGGTGGGAGTAATGATGATGATAATAACTATATTTAGAAGTTATCATTTATAAAGAACTCTTATATGTACTTTTCTAAAGAACTTCTACCTGCACTTTTCTAAAGAGTTTTCATAGGCAGCTTACAATGATCCTGAGAGCTTTAAAGGCACCCACTATTACAATATCTACTTAAAGATGAGATTAAAGATTAAAGTAGATTAAAGAGTCTACTTAAATTGAATCTCAGAGATTATCTCCAGGCTCTAATGTTAAAAAATAGCTGGCCTAGGACTTGAACCCACATCTTCTTTTTCATATTTCTTACCCTCCCCATCATCTATGTTGAAACCTTTCAGTGCTATCAGCGGAGAGAAGAAATAAAATCAATATTCATTACATATGGTATTAATATGTACCAGGCATTGAATAATTTTCCATCTTATCCAATCTAATGACATTCTTTCAATGCTGTAAGGTAAATACTACCAAATGGAGACACTCGTATTCTAAGAATAACTTTCCCAAAGTCACCTCTAGATTTCAATCTCAAATTGCTTGAGCACAAATTCCATCTTTCCATAGGATCACACTAGATCTTGTTAGAGTGATTATAAATACCCTTAGCTCTCAAACCCAGTGTTTTGTGTCTCATGAAGGTAACCATTTTGGGTTTCATGAAGGACTGGCCAAGATTCAGTATATAAGCCAGTATATAAGAAAGGATTTAATACTATATAAAAGGGTGAGCTTGATATCCATTCTTTTCTCTGAAGTAGGAAAGATTCTTCTGATTTTAGTCTCCTGGATCTCTGAAGTCTGGACCTAAGCCTTAAGAAAGAGTGAAGCTTTTGCTAACTAGCTAGAACTGGGTTTGAGTCAGGGCCCACTTTGCACTAACCGTATGGAATTGGAAAAGGTATTTAATGTCTCTGACACTCAATTTTATGTTCTGTAAAATTGGGAACTATGTCGTAATGTTGCAGAAAGGATTAAATAATATGCTGTACATAAAATCCTTAGCACCTTGGCTATAGGTATGAGATCAAATCTTAGGACAGGCAGCTTTTAATCTCACAAAGCCATTACAACAGTCCCACTTTTCTGTTAGCCAATAAAGTGGTCAAGTACGTTGAGGAAGTTTATCGTGAACATAATCAAAGCAAGCCTCTAACAAAGTCCAATGGTCCTATTACTTTTGATTCGGTATTTACATTCCAAATGTTTCCACAACCACTCTGATTATACATCCTGTTCTGTTTGGGAGCAATCCTTATGTAATTAAAAAAAAAAGTTTATTTATTTTTGAGAGAGAGATAGAGAGGGGGGTAGAGGGGAAGAGAGAGCAAGAGAGAGAAGAAGACACAGAATCCAAAGCAGGCTCCAGGCTCTGAGCTGTCAGCACAGAGCCCAACATGGTGCTTGAACTCACAAACTGTGAGATCATGACCTGAGTCAAAGTCGGACTCTTAACCAACTGAGCCACCCAGGCACCCCTATCCTTATTTAATTTTTAATAGGGCCTTCTTTTATTGTCAAAAGTTTTCAATTTGGATGATAAGCTATATGATCACACTATTTAAAAGGGTTTACTAGTTCCTCTGTCTTTTACTCCTTAAAAATAAGCAGAAGAGACCTACTGAACTGGATGAAACTATGTGCTCACTTGAATTTATAAATACTAACCACAAACCAGATTTGAGTGGATAATCCTGAACTTTTTATACAATAACAATACAGCAGCTATTAAAACAATCATTTGAGTAGAAATGTTTAACATCCCAAATTTTCAATATCATTGTTTCTCCATATACTTTGGTATTTGTTTGTTTGTTCATTTATTTGAGGGAGAGACAGAGAGAGAGAGGCAGAGGGAGAGAGAGAGAAAGAATCTTAAGCAGAATCCATGCTCAGCATGGAGGCGGATGTGAGGCTTGATCCCACAACCCTTGGATCTTGACCTGAGCCAAAATCAAAACTCAGATGTTCAACCAACTGAGCCACCCAGGGTCCCTCCATGTACTTTGGTGTTTAAATAGCTAAAGATGACCATGAATCCCGGAAACATAGATAGTTAGAGTCCTGTGTGACCAATCATGTTGAATTCTAGAGTGTTCAGAGTTGAACAGATGGCTTAGGTGTCATTTTAGTATCTGTTCTGCCTCTTTCAAAAAGAGAAAAAAAAAGTGACAAAGTATTCTTTTTAGATCTTTCTTTCATGAATATGCATAAATATAGCATTCATGAATCACTGAGATGTAGGAGACTGT
Source organism: Herpailurus yagouaroundi (assembly GCF_014898765.1). Taxonomy (NCBI): domain Eukaryota; kingdom Metazoa; phylum Chordata; class Mammalia; order Carnivora; family Felidae; genus Herpailurus; species Herpailurus yagouaroundi. The sequence continues at coordinate 59,713,488 of NW_024412388.1, forward strand.
TAAATTGCATTTTTGCTAGAGTTTAAAAAAACATATGAGTAACCATACTTTTGACTCTGAGTAATTACAATTCCTTCCTTAGAGGTCAATTTTTGAATCTGTTCCACTGTTGGCTTATGGGATGAAGTGAAATGGAAGCACAAAGGCACACTAATGATGAATTATTAAACTTCTTTTTATTCCCTTGTGGCTAAATATCCTTCTAGTTAGAATGTAGGTGCCAAAGGTTTGATCCAGATTATCATGAATAAATTATATAGATTATTTAGCAAAATTTAAAAAGATAATGAGAGAGTGAAAAGAACAAACTTTCTCATTAGAACTTATTCTGCATTGTTAACTTTTCTGTTGTTATTTTGACATCTATTTGAAAGAATGACCCTAGAAAAATTTTATTTCCTTCTTTAAAATTCTTCACGTGTACTTCAGTATGTTTCCTGGTTGTAGGACAAAGATAACAAATACATTGCACTGCTTATCATTACTCCCATCATACACCTGCAAATATTAATAATCTGGATTTTTTCCAGATTGTTTTCATTATTTCCAGTCATTTTCATTCCACAGCATTCAAAGGATATACTTCCAAATAAATAGCACTAGAATCCAGATGAAAATCTAAATACTTTCTCCAGTATATGTTTACTAAAGCACAAGGTCTCTGAGTTCTCACTTACCTTTAAGAACTGCTGTAGAAAATTACTTGGGTATTTAGCCTAATTGTTACTTTATACTTGAGGGACTCCATTCTCTTTCCTTTTAAATCACTTGAAAAATAGTATCTTTTGTTACATAATGCTGTGTCAATAGTCTTAAAATCTCAGTGACTCCTACAACATTCATTTCTTGCCCACATAATTTGTTGACTGTAGGTCAACGGCAATACCGTTCCTTTTCCACTTGTCTTCTTTGCTTTAGGGTAAGGTCCAAAGCATATCTCTTAACCTGGCTTAGGTCCTTCACATTGCTGAGGGAAAGTCTGAGAAAGAACTATTAATAGTTCTTGGGGCTTTTGTCTAGATGTGGTATGCACCATGTGTGCTATTTTATTGGCCAAAGCAAGTCACAGAGCCACTGGAATCGGTGGCAGGGAGGAGTTGCACATCATTTAGAAATTGGTAGATGTATAATTGTCTTACAAGAAGGAAGTCGGTATCTGTGAAAAATAACAGTATCTTCCACAAGCATATATTTCTTTGTTTGCGTATTTATTTATTTATTTATTTTTTAACGTTTATTTATTTTTGAGACAGAGAGAGACAAAGCATGAACAGGGGAGGGTCAGAGAGAGGGAGACACAGAATCTGAAACAGGCTCCAGGCTCTGAGCTGTCAGCACAGAGCCCGACGCAGGGCTCGAACTCATGGACCGCAAGATCATGACCTGGGCCGAAGTCGGCCACTTAACCGACTGAGCAACCCAGGCGCCCCTGTTTGCTTGTTTATTAGAGAGCTATTGTTCCAGGCAACATACTGGGGCAGGAATAATAGGGCTACCTTCTACTTAAGTGCAGCAAAAGAAGATTTCAGGTTTCCTGCTGACTCTGGAAGATACTTAATCTTCTGGAAAGACATATCTACGGCTTTTGGGAGCTGGTAGATAAATGGACAGTTCATGAACCCAAGATATGGTTGATTTTTCCCTCAATGTTTTTATGCTGCTTTGCACCTGGACTCTATGAGCTAGATCAGAGAAAGCCCACAGAGCATTTTTGCAGAATAATGTCCTAAATGCCCATGTAATTTTAATTATAGACCAAGCTTAAATGGATAATTTAAAATATGCTCCAATCATACAGAGGGAGAGTAAATTATCTTGTATTATTTACTGAAAGAACTGGAAAGACAAGTAAATGGTTGCTAAGCCTTTTGCTATCACTTGGAGAAATAAGAGAGTATCAAAAATAGTAAAACCATGAGCCTGAAGGAATGTAAGAGTGAGATTTATTTATTTTTTGTCACATTTTCATAACAGAGGGAAGTTTGAAATAAGCAGAGGATTAGAATTTTACAGGGAACACTGTCTCTCTAGTGTAAAGAAGGGTGACAACTTTAATCAATAATTTTTACCATTTGAAATCTGGCAATAGTGGCTGAAAGAAAGAAAGAATAACAGTGCTGAGTGAAAGTGTGGGGGACTTGTCCCAGCAGGTTGACATGAGATGACTTGAAAATGATACACTGTTGGTGTCTTTTGTCCTGACTGTAGGTGATAGATGACTTTGATACAGAACGGGCATGCTGATCAGAAAAATAAAACAAAACAAAATAAGAAAAACAAAACCAACCTTCCAATCTATCCTTTCAAAGTAAATATGTACTTATGTTTGTAGGGGAAAGAATGAAGGGCTAAGGCATTCGGCATTTATTAAAACCTCTACTCTTGCCACTGGAAAGCTTTGGCATTACTTGGGAGCTTGTTAGAAATGCAGAATCTTAGGCCCATCTCAGACCTACTGAATCAGAATCTGCATTTTAATAAGATTCCCAGGTGATTTGCATGCCCTTTAAAGCCTGAGAAACACTGCTCTAGGATGATCAGCTCCATGCAGGGGAATGTATGTATACCATTTTATGTAATCATCACCATACATACATTTGTTTCCAGAATTTAAGAATTAGGGAACTTAGTATCAGGTCTCATAAATTTGGCGAGATCTTCTACATGGTAACTAGTGAATCTACTAGTTTTTATTTCCCTCAGTCTTCCGTGTTCTCTTAGTGGATTTTTTTTCCCTAAAAACAGAAAAATAAAAGCTCTGTTTCTTTAGCACCTCAGTTGTCTACAGTTCAAAACTCAGTGTTCCCTCAACTCTCATTTTCTCTCTGCTCCCTCTCCTCCTTTTGTGCTCACAAGTACAAAGATGTACTTCAGGCACTAAAAACTAAAAACAAGTCAAAAAGTTGATCACAATTTTTTTTTGGTAGTTCAGAGAAATAAGAAAAAAATTTATGAAGAACTATGTTTTATCAGTTCTGGATATCAATAGTTTTCATAAAATTTCGAAGGCCACAATTAATATGTGGATACTATAGACTATTGATAAATCTGTCTCACAAGGATAAAACTGGAACTCACAGATTATACAATCATTGACTCAGAGCCAGTAAAAGATTTAGAGATAACTCTCTCACATGTCCTGAGACCTCTGGTGATTTTTCAAGCTCTTCTATTGCAGAGCTGTGGTTAAAACCCACGTCTTCTGATTCTAGTTTGGGGTTCACCTATTTCTCCTACATATTACAATACTCTAACGAGAAGCCAAGAGAGCCTGTCAATTAGAAATGATTAGGAAAGCACACAAATTTTGCATGGTATTTTCAGGGGAAGAACCAGTCCTGAAATCCTGTCCTTACACCGGCCAATGGCCTTTTTATTGATAGGTAACCAGGTAGAATAAAATGGTAGTAAAGAAAACACTCCCTGATGGTTCCTGGGAGGAAGCCATGCTTCCACTGCTTTGAGCCTTTCTATAAATTTTATCCAGAAACAGGGTTGGATCAGATTCCCACCAAGATCCTATTTGATTTAATCCTTGGCTTGAGGTTACTAAAGAATTATGGCATATTCAAAAGAAAAGAAAAGGAAAAAATAAACAGCTGGAGTTTGTGTGCTTGTGCATGCTTCTATGTATATATATACACAATAGTTTAAGCCTGACTAAGACTTTTATGATTCATGTCATTTCTTGTATACAGACTTCATCACGGTTCTTAGTGGTTTTCGGTAATAAGCTATTTGCTTAGCAGGAAAAATAAGTCTCTCCCTATGATTGCCAACATTGTACTGGTCTCTGTGTAGAGTGTATTTCCTCATCAAGAACTCAGGCCCTCTAAATAGGACAGAGCAACCAGTATTGGCATGCAGACAAGAACACACAGAGAGCACCAGCTGATTCCTGAGTTTCTTCACCAGGTACACAGAAAGACAGAAAAAAGAAACAGTGCAGGAGCTTGGTGGGAAGAAAAGGAATGTGAAATAAATATGATGGCACAAGTGAAATCAGAGATATTGAAAAAGACAGAATACTAGTGGAGGCAGCAAGGGAGTGGATGAGGCTAGAGAAGATAATGTTCTTAGGAACATCTCGGGTAGGAGTGTCCTCTTTAACAGACTTGTATCAACCTTCAAAATTTTCTAAATTTATTTTTTAAATTCTGCATATTTTGATAGTATCTTCCTGTCGATCTATGTCCACACAGAAGTCAAATCATAAAAATATACGCCATAAGTTAACATAATGTCTGGCACACAGAGAATAAGGCCACTGAAGACAGAGGCAGAGATCAGGGTGATGGTGCCACCAGGCAAGGGACACTGAGGACTGTTGGCAACCACCAGAAGCTAGATGTGAGGCAGAGAACAGATTCTCAGAGACTCTGGGTCAATCATGCCAAGATCTTGACTATGGACCTCCAGAACTAGGAAGGAATAAATTTCTGTTGTTTTAAGCCACCCAGTTTGTGGTAATTTGGTATGAAATCCCTAGGAAATTAATACAGATATTTAAGTGAACGGATTACTAATAATACCTTTAATATTTCCAAGTATTTGAATTTCTAATATGTTATTTTGTCATTCAAAATAAGTAACCACAAGATAAAACAAAATAATTTATAGCATTTTTCTGTACTTTATAGGTAAGGAAACTGAGGCACAGAGAAGGCAGCAAGTAGTAATAAAATTATTAGCCATCTTTTTTAAGGAAAGCATGTGTTTAGCATTATTCTACATCAGGCAATTTACTGTGGCAGTCTTTGTGCATCTTTTCATTTATTCCTAGAAACAACACTCTCTGTGAGATGAGTATTACAGCCCTCATTAAGCAACATGCTGGTAAGTAACAAAGTTGGATTTGAACCCGTCTCTCTAGTCTAACTGTTCATACTCTTAAACAGGAGTCAACAAATTTTATCTCTAAAGATCCAGATAGCAAATACTTTTGTCTATGTGGGCCAAATGATCTCTGTAGCAGCTTCTCCACACTGGTTATAAGTAGCCATAGACATACATAAACAAATGGGCAAGGGTGTATGCCAACAAAACTTTATTGGCAGTGAAATTTGAATTCATGATTTTCACAGGTCATGGAAATGTTTTTCTATTGACTTCTCCCATCATTTATAAAGGCAGAAGCCATTATTGGTTCATAGGTCATACAAACATGGGTAGTGGCTGGATATGGCCCACGGACAGTAGTCAGCTTTAACTATAACAAGACAGTAGGAGATAGCCAGGAAAAAAGTCCTAGGAAGTTAAACTAAAAACATATCCTAGTAGGATACAACAATTTTACAAATGTTTGGTTTTAAACTGCTTTGTTGCATTCCAAAAATTCAAAAAATTTAAGTAGGGCATCTTTCTTATAGCAAAGGTGCTCCCTCTTCTCCACATTCTAAAGTCAGGTTTAATTGGCCAGTAAGGTCTCCTGTGTCATCATGCCTAACATGACTAATGTTAGATGGAGCAAGGGATGTTTATGTCCCTTCTTGATTCATTTTATCCCCATGTAGATACCACCTTATCACACTAACTGGCCATTGGTAAGATCATAAGAAGCCAAGTCCTCAGCCTCCTCCATGTGAGGCTATGGGAGGTGGCATGAACAAACGTGACCCCTTGAGACGAGGAAATATTTTGTGATGCCCCTTGTCAATATCTCAAATCTGTGGTTTAGCCCTCATCTCAATCTCTCTCTCTTTAGTCACATTTCAAATTTTAAATGTAAGAAAATTAATCTACTATCACTTAAAGTCTTCTTAATTGTCACTGATAACAGAAGTAGAGAATACAGTAAAGTATAGAATCAAAGAATTAAGCATTAGGAGTCTAAAAGAAGCTTTCTGATTCCTTGAGGACAATTTGAGACTAAAATGGAAAATATAAGGAGATGTCTCAATTTTATTTAGAGAAATGCAGACCCACAGAGATAATTTTCTTTGCTTTTTCATTGTGTGTTTCTCCCTCCCATCCCCATTTCCATCATATTCCAAAAACCATCTACTTGAGATAAAATTTATTAAGTTTTGCAGAATTCGGTGTAGCTTCAAACATATATTTTCTATATACAGTCTGCAATGAATGTAGTAGCTGAATACAGAAAAATGACTTGAGGGAAGATTGTTCTAAAAATAATATTTCCAGCAAAAGGCAGAAATGATATAGGATTGATAAGCATTTGCTATTACCTATATTTTAGTCTAATCGCCTGTGCTTTTTTGAACAGTTGCTTGCATTTTCTAGTAATGTTTGTTTATATGCAGCTACTTTTCTGCTTTCTTGGTACCTAAAATAAAATTCAGGTAAACTGTGCAATTGCTCTACTATTGCTTGATTTCCACATAATGGGGACATGTAAGAACTCAGTTTTCTGTTACTCATTCTAGATTTCATATTGTAATTGACTTCTGTCATTATTCAGCTCACAATAAAGTATATCAGCATATGCAATGTAGAAGTTCAAAGATTCATAAAATGATAGCATTTCCAACTCACTCATTCAATCAACACTGTGTATCAAGAGACAAAGCGCTGTTGTTTATTGCCAGTTAGATTATGTATATCCTTTGTTGTTTTAGGGAAGTCGTTTTACTCACTTATCCGTGAAGTGAGCAGGTGAGAGACGTCTTTAAGCTTCCTTGACAGGGAATATACATTCCATACACAAGAGTCCTAAGACCTTAGAATTTGATGAGCTCCAGTGAAGAATAATTTCTGCTAAATGTCTGGTCCTTGCACCACTTATTGTATTCTTTTACCCCTGAGAGACTGTCTAGAGACCCCAGGGAGAAAACCTGGGAGAGCAGGAACAGTACTAGGTTTCTAGGAGTCCCCAAGGATCTCAGGTCATCCCTATATTCCAGATGAGCAAACTCAGAAAACAAGTAATTTGTTTATTATTAGTCAGTCAAATATTTATTGAAGTTACTATGTGATGAGTCTGGTGCTGGGAAGTGGTTTTCCAGTTGTAAATAAAAGAATGCAAAAGTGAGGATGTGAATAAACACCCGAAAGTAAAAGTGTAAGAATCTGTTTATATATGAGTACATATCCATATATGTGTATTTGTATATAGGTGGTACATAAAATAGAATTATAAGAGTTATACACATTGCATATGTGTATATACATGTGTGTATATGTATATATATATTTCTTTTTTTTTAATTTTTTTTTAACGTTTATTTATTTTTGGGACAGAGTCAGACAGAGCATGAACGGGGGAGGGGCAGAGAGAGAGGGAGACACAGAATTGGAAACAGGCTCCAGGGTCTGAGCCATCAGCGCAGAGCCTGACGCGGGGCTCGAACTCACGCACCGCGAGATCGTGACCTGGCTGAAGTCGGAGGCTTAACCGACTGCGCCACCCAGGCGCCCCTGTATATATATATTTCATGGGAATAAAGATCCTTTGTTATCTGTTGTTAAAAGTAATGTATGAATTTTTAAATCTTAAAATAAATCATTTCTCATTAAAAAGGAACAGACTAAGAAAGAAAAGTTAATGATCTGGTGGTAGAAAAAGGGTTGACAGGAAGGAAAGGAGAGGGAAAGAAGTTCAGCACAGCCTGAACTTGGAAGAGAGACCGAAAAAAGAACAACAACAAAAATAAAACTTGTTGGAGCACTTAACACGAAGTTAAGTGCATTTCAGAGAGAAATAAAGAGATTGATCTTTGTTGTCGTTGGAAAAATTCGGTGACTCTCCTGAATCCTGAAGACAATTTTCAGAACGATCTGAATTATTATTTTAAGGTCTTAAAGCCTTATATATTTATTTATTTATTTATTTTAAAACAAGATAACACCGTTTTATTGGGGTTACACATGGTTCTTGTCCTTAGTAAGCATGGAGTTGAGATAATAAATATCTGGTGCTTGGATTTTATTTGCGTTACTTGGAGAGAGAGCGCAGCAGGTCTCCTTGGCAAAAGGAGGCTGGAAGCACCATTGTGTGTGAGGTCATTGAGGGTTTCTCTTCCCAGTTGAGCTATACATAAACTGGTGACTTGATCGTGTTTCAGGTGACCCTCAAAAAAGCTCAGACATGCATGTGGCTCACCAATGGGGTCACCCCACCTTCCCCATTCCTGCTTGAACACTGTTTCTTCCCTGGTGGTTGTGGTTATAGTGTTAACAAGTATTTGTCAAACAAATTCTAGCTTCACAGCTCCCACTATTTCTGGGACTTTGGGTTACTTAATCTCTTCGTGCTTCACTTTCCTAAAAAATCATAAAGAAATACTTCCTACCCAAGATAATTTTGAGGACCAGACAAAGTGTTTTAAATACTTAGTGTAATTTAGACAATGTTTTTATTGATTTTCATAATCTGTTGACACACATAGGAGTTTTCCAAGGGGAATCCCATGTTTTAAAGGGAGAGAAAAGCTTGGTAATTTAAAAAAAGCTGTTTCTAATTTGTTGTTATTACAGCCTTGGGTTTTTTATACATGGTATTTTCTTTGACAAGTGGCACATAGTGACATTGGTACCCCAATACCACAGACACTCTCCTAGAACTTTGTATTTGTCCTCCCTGCCTAAGACTATATAGAGCTCACTGGGGGTCTTGAATATATCTTTTTTTTTCCCCACTAGCTCTCTGGTACATTAACTTGAGTAATACACTGAATCTGTATGGCTTTACAAGTAATAGAATTACCTACACTTATAAATTGGAAAGTGACATATTACTACTACCCAGTAGTTAAATGTACCTTTCAGCTACAAGATACAATATAAAATCTTTGTGTGACAAATACTTTTCTTACTTGTAAATGCATACTTCCAGTGGTCAAATTATTTTATGCTGCACAGTAAAAATTTTTCCTTAATGGTACTTATAAACTTTGTTTATACTGGGTACTTATTATTATTATTATTATTATTACTTTTTAGAGGAAAATGTTCTGAAATATTACTGTATGACTCTAGCCACCTCTTTTTGTTTAATACATGAAGCCATGATGATTAAATTTTGTAGAACAAATCATAGTTCCCGCAGGAAAACTAGCTAAAGTGTTTATACGCTTTAACGAAATTGAAAGGCTAGAGAGTTAATAAAGCATTTAGTTTGTACCTGATAGCTTAGTTCAGGGCTTTTGTAATTGTTTAATGCTGTTGTTTTTGTGGTGCATGTGTGACTTTTGCTTGTTTGCTCTAGATTGGTGGAAAAAGACAAGTTTAGTGACGTCTATCTGTGATTCTAGGTATGTTAGCTAATTGTCAGATTAAATGGATGATGTGTCAAGCAGTTCATTTTGAACTTTGAATTAAACAAACAAATAAACACATTAATGGGTGAAAGAGCTCATATATATGTTAAAATTCATATTAGAAATTGAGACACATTTTGGCCAAGAATAGCATTTTATTATTACCTCCTTCTTAGTCATTAATATATTTAGGGATAGACTTACCTAAAGTTTTCCGAAAGTCACAGTAGAGGAGTCACCGTTGGTTTAGTTGCCTCACAAGGCATATTTAAGAAAGATGCATTACATTAGTTAATCAATACAAGACTATTCTCATAATTCCCTGAAGCGCAAATATATCTATTGTTAATCATAGCCCGAGTCAGCATCACGAAGTTATCGTTTTTAAAAATAAATAGTAATTTTCTGTATGATTGACCAAATTGATTTTGCCATGATCGGGGTCAGACAAAATAACTGACTGAAACATACAAAACTAATAGTAACAAAAATAATAAAAAGATTTTTAAAATCTGAAATGTGAGATTATTATACATAAAGCTGAGTATACCTTTTGGAGCATATATTTGTCAAAAGTCAAGCGGACTTTTGCCAGGACAAACTAATATGCCTTGCCTACATCACAGATAATTGTCATATAATATCCAGTAAAAGCTGGGATTGGGGCACGGGTGACAGACAATTTTCTGTACTGTAAATTCATGCCATGTTTAGACCCTATGTAGAAGGTTTAATTTTTCAAATTAACTCTGGGCATGAGCCCTTGTTGCCTATGTTAGAACACTCATGATTTCTGGGTTTAAAACAGGCTTTATTTAGCTCTGTTGCAAGTTGTTCATTAGAGTTTAAAACTCTAACAAGCCATCCAAGCATTTGTGACCTCCCCGATCTCCATTCCTTATTCGTAATCACAACTACTGAAAATGCCCATTAGGCTTGTGACGTACAGCAAGTCTAAACAAAGGCAGAAAGCAAGATGTTGAGATTCTGGGAAATTCTAATCACTCCTAGGAAAAAGGACAAGTAAACAACTGAAAAGCAAGGCTCTGTTCAGACCAAGACGGTTTCATTATGGTTGCTGTTGAAAATGTTTTCTTTTCTTTTTTTTCTTGGTCTGAGGTGAGCACACGCTCATAATCCATACTATTTTTCCAGTATTCTAGACAGGAGATAATATGCTCAATACCAGTATCCTGCACATTAACTCCTCTCTCACTACTGAGAAAAGCAAAGCATCTGTTGCTGCTAATTGACAGGCATTTTATACCACTGCAGACTCTTGCTTAAACATTGATTTCCAACTCAGGGTCCAGACATGTACGCTTGAGGTCTAGAGGCTGTAAATATCACACTTATGAGTATACGTTCGTTTAAATACATCTCTCTGTGTTCAACTTTATTTTGCAAATGTCTAAGTATATTAACCTCCTCAAGGTTGGAGTCATTGCTATGGAAACAACACTAGTTAATAAATGTCTGACTGCACATATCATTGTGCTAGACACTAATAAATAGATAGACATGGCACCTTGGCTTCTGGTTTGTTACATCCCCAAAGGGACCTCTAGAGGAGTAATCAATGAACACTTGAAAAAGGATGGTCATTTAGATTGGTTTGCTAATATCATCTTAAAAGCAATTTTCAGTTCCTGAGATGACTGGCAAAGAAAGTGCCCCTGGAGGAGCCTAGGGCTATAGGAAAACCTCCAGAGGCTGAGTTCTTGTAGCAGGTAAGAGTTTTGTGGAGAATTCTCATTTGCTGGAGGCACCCCCCCCCCCCCACCATATGTGATGTCATATGGTGACAGTGCTTCTGGTTTGTGGGTTTGTTTAATATTGGTACAGATTACTGTGTCTTAAGAATATAAATTGAGATTGAAATTAGAGTTTATTGAACTAGGTGGATATTTAAGAAAGAAAATATGAGTTTGTCTTTGCATACCACCTAAGAGGACCGTAAAGAGAGCTCTATCTAGAAATAAATAATGGTCCGTATTAAAGTGAGACCCAAATAGATGATGATTACATGAGCAGAAAGAACTGCTGCATGTAGGCAAGAGCTTGGACTTTGGGATATTCACGCTTCACATCTTCCTGATAGCAATTTGAAAGGTTAAAAGATTTAGCTGAGGCCCCTGTAGCTATCTGTTCACCAGCCAATGACTTCCAAAGCTGTGAGATGTATTGTGTAACCCAGCGAGCTTGCCAGGCCAATCTGCTCTCATTTGTATCTTGTGTCTGCCCAATGCCTCACTGTCTGTCCTGGGTCAAGGTGTAAGAGTTACCGAAGACAGCAAAATATCCACTTCTGGGCCTGAACTTACTTTTTACTTTCCCTTCCTTCCTGACCAATGTCTGGGTAAAATGGTGAACCGCAAAAAAAAAGACAGAGGAACCTAGTTTATTAGAATTTGCTAAACTAAATGTGTTTATGTAATCCCACTCCGTTTCTTGAATCTGGAGAATGAATTTCACAGATATGGAGTGACTTGCTCAAAGTCACGTATGAAGGAAATAGCTAAACCAGGAAAAGAAGCAACCTTTTCTGAGTCCCAGGACAGATTTCTGACTTAGACTTTAAGGGCTGATTGTGTTTGGGAAGCAATGGACACAACTAAAAAACAAACTATATTTTCTAGCCTTCCTGATATATGTAGTTTTGTGGCATAGGCGAAGAAGTGCAAGTAGAAGAAGTGCAAGTAGAAGAAGTGCAAGTAGAAACCGGGTGAAGTTTCTGGGAAAGCTCCTCAAAAGACAGCCAATTCGGCGACTGTATGCCCCTCCCTTCCTCTTGCTTGGAATATGGTTGTGATGTTTGAGTGCTCTCTGCTCTCTTGTGAAAATGAGACAACAAGAACATGCTGAGTAAAGTTGAAAGGGGACAGATTGTTTGGTCCCCATTAACACTGTGGTGCCAACATTATGGACCAGTTTACCTATCTCTAGACTTTTAGTTACACAAGGAAAACAAACCAGTAATTTGTTTAAGACCCTGTTTATTAGACATCTTTAACTGCTATGGACCTTAATCCTTAACTGATATACATAAATACATAAATGTATGTATCCTCACCTAAGAACATGCTAATTAAAGTCTCTGAGTCTAATGTATAAACTATGAATTCATGTTATCTTAAATTAGAACTCTGAATTTGTACAACTGTACAAATTATGCCTAACATAGTGGGCATATTCTAGTGTGTAATTAATTCTATCCTTGAGGGAGTGTTTGTGGGGAGAATCAGGTGATATGGGCTCTATCACCAATTCTCAGGAAAATATGCCAAGCTGCTTAGTGGGCCTTGGTTTCCCCAACCAAAATATTATGGATTAGATAATATAAACCTTTTAAACCTTTTAAAATACAACTAGGTATTTTCTTTTATCTTATCTCAATCAATCTGTGATTCCAGTTTCAGTATATTATGGGTTAAACAGACTTGTGATTTTGTCTGGGAAACAGTCTCTTTTGCTTTGAGAATTCATACATACTCTTTCACCTGAAATCTTCTAGTTTCTTTCTTTTGCCTGGCTAACATTCACTCATTCTTCAAATCTCAGACTGGATATCAATTTCTTTGGAAAGTTATGCCTGACCCTTGCGTATTATATTTGTCTGATAACATGCTGGTATCTACCACAGATAATACATTTCTTGAAGATTGGGGCTATGTCTGCCTTATTGCCATTGTATTCCAACAACTGATATAAATCCTGGCACAGCATCCATATTCAAAAATGAAAAGAATGAATGAATGCATGAAGAAACATTGTTTCTACTGCAGGGAAAAGATATTCCAGTTTTCAAATAATGGGCTAAGAGAGCAAGAGTTTCCAATGGAACATAGTTTATCTGCATGTGCAGGTAGTTTGGCTATAGTTTTTATGTTGTAGTTATGTATGAATATATCTATAAGATTGAGGCCTTTTCATAACATTAGGTAAAGAGTAGATAAATTTACCTAGTACATACAGGCTTTGACTGTATTATTCATAGAAATTAATAGGAATACCATATAACATTTAATGTGGTTTAAACACCGGTAGGATAATTCATACATGTGGTCTTCGATAACTGAACAACTTCCCTAAAAGTATTTCAAGGAGAAAGAAAAGCTCATTTAAGCATTTTTATTTGAGAATATTTTCTTACTTTTATAGTGTATCACATAATCAGTTGAAGAAATAAGCAATGAGATAACTGGCCGGAATTCGAATGAATTGCCTTTTGGATGGGCTATGCCCCCAGTTCACTTGCAGAATTGAAAATGAGGGAAATTGGCTTGCCTTCTGAGAGTTAAATTATGAAAGCAACAGATCAGAACAGATATATGCAAAATTACCTTTTAAAGACAAAAGAAATTATACAGCAAACAGAACTTGACAGAAACCTGATTGAATATATTAACACTTGTAAACAAAGAATATGTTACTCCTAACGGGAAGGAAGCAGAAATCCATGATTTGGTTAACTGTATGTGCAGACAAAGTCACAGGGGCAAATCAGGATTGGAGGGGTGATTTATAGATAGATGTAATATCGGTCCCACTCAGAGAAAAGGGAGCCAGAATTCTTGAACTTTCTGTGTATTTTTCCCACTGTTAAAATTGCCATTTTTTGGTATGATGGGATGAATGAAGGGATGTTGATTTTAGATTAATGCCATTTACTGTTTATTTATCTCCCCTTATCTGATTCCATGATCATGAAACAACCTGCTGATTGTGATTTGGTGTCTGATGCAGGTCTGGTTACAGGGAGAGAATGGCTGATCCTACAGACTACAAGTATTTTCTGTCCTCAGTGATTTCTTAGGAAGAATTAATAAGATAACTTCTGATTATGATGTGGCTTCTCATGAAGCTTCACTTTAGGAACAGATCATGCCAATATGAACATTATAATCCAAGTCAACTTCTTATTGTAATTAGTAAATCACTATTTGGTGGTCTACTCAGAATATATGTTGTAGTTTCATATACTTTTTAGTCAGTGTCAGTCTCTCATAGTTGCTAGGTCCCAGGCAATGGACTAGAAAGCCTTTGCATCTTCGAAATAGATACCCAGAATCTATAATATGTTGACCTTTAAGCCATTCTCAGACCCAACCAGACTTCCCCAGAGCCTTGCTATTTAAGAAGGAGTGGTCCTTGGACTTGCTACCTGAATATCCCAGGTTGTTTTGAGAAATTCAGAACCTTAGCCTCTGGCCCAGAATCACTGAATCTGCCTGCATTTTACCAAAGTTTTCAGTATATTTATGTGTATAACACAATTTGAGAAGTTCTGCTTTAGGGGATACATCCACAATTTTTATCTATCTCTACAGGTTGTTGGGAGACATTCTTTCATAGGTATTTCACACTGCTCATGTTTTGTTTTGTTTTGTTTTTGTGAATGCCAACAAATGCAAGGCTTCAGTGAAGAATAAAGAGTACATGCTCTTTATTCAGGCAACATCTTGTGGGATGAGGTAGGGTATCCTGGGCAGACTTGCTTACTGGCTGCTATAAAATGCTGGGTTCCCAAAGTTCGGTGTTCTTCTTTAACAGAACCCATGGTATGTACAAGCATCCATGTGGGCCTTTTTTTTTTATAATTTAACTTTATTTTTTATTTTTTAAAATTTACATCCAAATTAGTTAGTATATAGTGAAGCAATGATTTCAGGAGTAGATTCCTTAGCTCCCCTTACCCATTTAGCTCATCCCCCTCTCACAACCCCTCCAGCAGCCCTCAGTTTGTTCTCCATATTTATGAGTCTCTTCTGTTTTGTCCCCCTCCCTGTTTTTATATTATTTTTGTTTCACTTCCCTTATGTTCATCTGTTTTGTCTCTTAAAGTCCTCATATGAGTGAAGTCATATTATTTTTGTCTTTCTCTGACTAATTTCACTTAGCATAATACCCTCCAGTTCCATCCACGCTGTTGCAAATGGCACGATTTCATTCTTTTTGATTGCCGAGTAATACTCCATTGTATATATACCACATCTTCTGTATCCATTCATCCATTGATGGACATTTGGGCTCTTTACATGTATCCCTTCGAAACAGCACGCCTGTATCCCTTGGATAAATGCCTAGTAGTGCAATTTCTGGGTCCTAGGGTAGTTCTATTTTTAGTTTTTTAAGAAACCTCCATACTGTTTTCCAGAGTGGCTGCACCAGCTTGCGTTCCCACCAACAATGCAAAAGAGATCCTCTTTCTCTGCATCCTTGCCAACATCTGTTGTTGCCTGAGTTGTTCATGTTAGCCATTCTGACAGGTGTAAGGTGGTATCTCATTGTGGTTTTGATTTGTGTTTGCCTGATGATGAGTGATGTTGAGCATTTTTTCATGTGTCGTTTGGCCATCTGGATGTCTTCTTTGGAGAAGTGTCTATTCATGTCTTTTGTCCATTTCTTCACTGGATTATTTGTTTTTTGGGTGTTGAGTTTGATAAGTTCTTTGTAGATTTTGGATACTAACCCTTTATCTGATATGTCGTTTGCAAATAGCTTCTCCCATTCTGTCGGTTGCCTTTTAGTTTTGCTGATTGTTTCCTTCGCTGTGCAGAAGCTTTTTATTTTGATGAGGTCCCAATAGTTCATTTTTGCTTTTGTTTCTCTTGCCTCCGGAAGGGAGTTGAGTTGAGTAAGAAATTGCTGCCGGCAAGATCAAAGAGGTTATTGCCTGCTTTCTCCTCGAGGATTTTGATGGCTTCCTGTCTTACATTTAGGTCTTTCATCCATTTTGAGTTTATTTTTGTGTATGGTGTAAGAAAGTGGTCCAGGTTCATTCTTCTCCATGTCGCTGTCCAGTTTTCCCAGCACCACTTGCTGAAAAGACTGTCTTTATTCCATTGGGTATTCTTTCCTGCTTTGTCAAAGATTAGTTGCCCATACGTTTGTGGGTCCATTTCTGGGTTCTCTATTCTATTCCATTGATCTGAGTGTCTGTTCTTGTGCCATCCATGTGGGCCATTTATGTTGACTCTGTGGGAATGTGGGGCTCAGGGAATGGATGCAAATGTGCTGACTCAATAGCTATCGCTCTTGCCAGAAATAATAAGGTTTTATACCTTTGACCCAGGAGTCTTGCGTTTTCTGCCAGTCCACAAAAATATGGCAAGCTAACATTAGCTTATAAGTAGGTAAAATCTCAGACACTTCACAGTTATTGTCACAGATTTCTTCAGCCTTTTTTTTTTTTTTTTTTAGCACAAATGCAAAGAGCAAAGTGTTAGGAGAACTGAGTTCTTATGTAGGTTCTACCATTAACTAGTTATGCCAAAGAATGGTTATTAGTTCTTCTCCATGGAATGATTTCTTCTTCATGTATAAAGTCAGGGGAGCAGGGAAAGGGATGAAATACTTGATGAGAAGTTATATATGGTTAGTTCCTTGAGGGCAAAGTCCATGTCATAAGAATTATTTGTTATTGTTCTCCCTTCTAAGAATAAGCATATTTCTTTGAATGTTGGTGATTTCAATAATGCATACTCTATTTTAGTCACAGGGGCTTGATAATCTCTTACCTTAAGTTATTTTTTGTATGCACTCTAATTCTACATTAAAGGATATGCATATGTTCTATGCACACATGGAGCCTTATGTGGTGAAGATAATTAATTTTCACTGAATTCAAAATACACAAATTGTTTTCATTATCTCTGGTTCAGTGTAATCTTGATAATTTTCATGTCCGTACTCATTTGGGGTATTTTAGCATCTTTGCAAGAACAACTATTTGTCCATTATATAATACAAAATTCTTCTGACACTAAACCTGCAAATGATTTTCAAGGAAGAAAAAACAATAGAATTCAAGAAGCTAATGTGTGTTGCCTGCATTTGCCACTTTCAGGGTCATGAATTCAGTTTAGTGGTAGCTGGACTACAGAGATGGGAAGGAATACACTTTTTCTAAAGGAGGACCTCTTGCACCCTACAATCAAAATTGATGGAGAGTTCAGTAACTTATATCTTCCTACACGAAAAGAGTCAATTGCTTCTGTCTCCAATTAAAGCACTAAAGAACTAGCTATAACTTCAAAAGCATCAACTTCAACATGAAACAAGATGGTCAGGGAAAGTTTGTGAGCTTCAAGGCACAGGCAGTTGTAAGAGGGTTGCCTTTCCAACCAAGCCCACCATTTTTGATCTCCTTAATGTAGCTGCTGTTTGAGAGAGAACAATGATGATAGTAACACTTTTTCTACCAAAAATATTTTCCTAAGGTTGCTAACAAATCAAATCAATAAGACTGGAAGCCTAGTAAGTTTTTGAGCAAATAAGTTTGTCAAAGTAAACCACAAACCTGGTCTACTATAGTAGTTAACTCTTTTTTTTTTTTTTTTTAATTTTTTTTTCAATGTTTATTTATTTTTGGGACAGAGAGAGACAGAGCATGAACGGGGGAGGGGCAGAGAGAGAGGGAGACACAGAATCGGAAACAGGCTCCAGGCTCTGAGCCATCAGCCCAGAGCCCGACGCGGGGCTCGAACTCACGGACCGAGAGATCGTGACCTGGCTGAAGTCGGACGCTTAACCGACTGCGCCACCCAGGCGCCCCCGTAGTTAACTCTTAAAGAGAGTTCTGTGTCCTCAGTCTGCATCAGTACAAAGTGGGCCACACAGGCTGTTCAGGCCCCAATGCTTTCTTCAGATAAGAGTCATGGAGCTGAATATCCAAGAGATTCCAAGAGGAAAAAGACAAGTACCACTGAGGAGAATGGACTTGGGAGTTCTTTCCAGATCATAGAATGAGTAGCTGTCCAGTGATCCACCTAAGGAACATTAATACTGGCAGCAAAGGGAAACTTGGTTCTTCAAACTGGTGGGAGCTGATCCTTTCTGTGGATATGTGGCTGCTGTGGGTTTCCCTTTTCCCCGTTTTTATAATGCGAATGCTATTACAGTGTTTTGGTTTGTATTCTACCATAGTATATCAGGCTTATATGTGGTAAAAGACATTTGTTTGAATCCCAAGTTTAGTTGACCACGATGTGTCAAATTCAGGCTGACAGAGAAGAGTGTGCAACACCCAGAGATCCTGTCTCAGATACAGCATCTGATAGCACATGATGATCTACTTTTGAAAGGAATGGTTATGTTGTATATATAGGAAGAAGGGCATGCTTGGATATATGAGTCACAGACAGATTGTAGTAAAGATTACTTACTAGTCATCTGTCAATATCCATCATATCCGTTTCTTATAATAAAAAGATACATTTTGGGCAGAGAATTCAGCTGTCACTAATAAATAGTATTTTGCTAAGTGAAGTAAACCAGGAAGAAAGAAAAAAAATGGCATGATCTCACTTATATGTGGAATTTAGAAAAGTCAAATACATACAAGCAAGAGTAGAACAATGGTCATCAGGGGCAGGGAGGTGAGGGAACCAGGGAAGAGATGTTGATCAAAGGATATAAAGTTACAATTATATAAGATTAATGTCTAGAGATCTAAAGTATAGCATAATGACTGTACTTAATAATAATGTGTTAAATACAGGAAATTTGGTATGATACTAGAGAGCAGATATCAGTTATCTATCATCACATATATAAAAAGTGGTAATTATATGGTAATTGCCTTGACTGTAATAATCATTTCACTATATATATGTGTGTATATATAAATATATAAATATATATATAAATATATAAATATATATACAGTGATATATACATACACATATCATATGTTGTACACCATAAATATGTACAATTTTTAATTTAAAAACAATAAAAACACTGCTTTACAAAAAAGTGTTTGTAGTGTGTACAGATTTGGGGAAGTATTTGTAAAAGAAAAGTGTGAGATCTCTTTCCCTCTATTCTTCTTCCCATAGCCTGAAGTACCAATATTATGGTTTGAACTGGATGGGATACTTGGGACCATAAAGTAACTTGGGAATGGATGGGACAAAGTGCACCAAAATCATGCAAGGAGGCTATGTCCTTAATATTATTATGCCATTTTAGCCCTGGACTATCTATTGCAGACTTGCATGTGAGAGCGAAGTAAGTTTATTTTGCGTTTTGTCACTTGCAACTGTTCCTAATCTTAACTAACACAGATGCTTTAGAATTTACCTAGAAAGTAATTCACAGATCTTAAAATTTGTGTCGATTCCTTACAAGTCTCACAGGATTTTAATATTAATGAATAAGAATTGATAAATTATTTTTGGAGGGGCACCTGAGTGGCTCAGTCAGTTAAGCCTGCGACTTCGGTTTGGGCCATGATCTCATGGCTCATGAGTCTGAGCCCCTTGTTGGGCTCTGTGGTGAGAGCTTGGAGGCTGAAGCCTGCTTAATATTCTGTGTCCCCCCCTCTCTCTCTGTGCCCCTCCCCCACCAGTGCTCTCTGTCTGTCTGTCTCTCACTTTCTATAAAATCAATAACCTTTAAAAAAATTAAAAATAAATAAATAATTTTTGGAATACTGACCTTCCAGGGGAAGATCTCCCAGCAATTTGGTTTGATAGAATTTTAATGGGAAAGTAGAATATAGATAAAATAATTCACTTTTGGGTCTAAACATTTGTTTTAGATATTTTTTCAAAGGTTATATTAAATAACAAATGTTAGAATGTTATGGTTTTACAAGAGTACCTATGAAGAAGCCTACAACCTGGCAGCGGCTACTAACACACTATCAACAACGTTGAGGGAACAACCAAAAGCTCCTATGAAGTGACAAATATAAACAAGTACTTAACCAACTATGCATCTGATGGTCTTTTAGAAGGGATAGGTTATAAACCATACACATTATGATGGTCATGAAGAAATGAAATCAGTATTAGGTGATTTTTAATTCAGCCTTACACACACACACACACACACACACACACACACACACTCATGCATAGTTAAAAGAATCATTTCCAATCACTATAATAGATTTCAAATTTTTTCTGTTTTCTATGTATGTGGTAATCGTCACCATTTCCAGTCTGAAATTGTCCTCCATGCAAACTTGTCACTTTGCCGCACTTTCCTCTTTAAACAGTGACAATAACAACAGCAACAAAACATAGCATTTTTCAAAGCTGTTAAAAGTTAGGCCTATCTCCCACTGAATTCCACTATTGTAAATCACAAAGGATAATAATGTTGTCTTTGTATTTGAAGATAATGATTCTGAATCACCATCAGCAGAATACTTGCTTGGAGTAATTTTTTTCCAGTACCTTGATACTCACTTTTTCTGAACTCCCGAAGCCATAATTATCTTATCTAGATACAGCACTGCATTACATTTTGCCTCGCCTCATTCTCTAATCAAGCCTAGATACTAAGTCTGATCTCATACCAGCCACACTGAACAGAGGTTGCTCAGAGGTTGTTTTCTCCTCATACTTCTCTTTCTTCACAACCTTCACCCTCCAGCCATTAGCAGAGTGTGGTATACAGAGGCATTTATATTGACTTTCTGGTTAATAGTGGGGCTGGATTTGTGCTCAACCACCTCAGCTCCTTTCATAACCAACTGAAAGATGGGACTGTAGACATAGGTTATTAAAAACTAAAGCAAAACAAACCAAAACACATAGAAAAACAAAGGCAAATTCTCCTAGAGAGCTCAACTTACCTTCCTTGGTCTGGGACTGGAGAAGGTATTATGCTGGATATTTCATTGCATACAAAATAGACAGTAACTAAATTGGCAAAATGATCTCTATGGGTTATTTTCCAGGACATGGAAATAATTTTTAATGTTTAGCTATCAACTGTTATCGTGACATTACTAATCAGGTGTTTTTTAAATCAGGAGACAATGTGTTATAAATCTATATAAGAAAGTCCTCTATGGGTTCATTCAGGGGCAAGAGTATTTAACTTTATTACAGTAGTCAGAGATGAAAGATTTTGCTCCAATGTATCTTTGGAGAGCTTCTTGCAACATCCAGTATAATCTGAAGGAAAAAGAGATTACACAAAACAATTATAGTATTTATTGGTGAATAGACTAACAGTGTCCTAGCTGTTAGGGAAGACAACATTAGAAAAAGGTTAAACATCTCACTAAATAGTTCCGTACTAGTTATTTTACTATTTGATCAGCAAAAAAGATCAAGAGAGTGAAGTAACTGCTCTTCCTTTACATGAACGTTGGCCCATGTATATATGATTTTCTAGAAATATATGAGGAAGTGATAATTATATATGTCTGGGAACTGCCAAAAGTGGCAGAGAAATTAATGCTCAGACCCAAAGTAGTCTATGTTAGTAACTGGGGTTGTTTCACGTGAACGATGAGACTTCTTAAGAACTAAAGTACCACAATATTTTGGTGAAAAACTAGTGTAAAGCAGGAATGAGGCATAGCGATAGAGCCAATTTTAAGAGGGAAATGTTTTGTGTTGCAGAAAATGTAAACAAGAAATGCTACCTGTATTTGTGGGCACTTGGGTATGAATGAGCTTATTAGCACAGAGACAGGAAAAAAGTCTCACTTGTGTCAGGGGTCATTATATGGATTTGGAGATACTGTATCAAATCATTCCTACTTCACAGTAAAGTTTAGGAAATTATAGATATAATGAGGGGGATTGGAGTTATGTAAGAGGGAAAGGAAAGACAACTAATGGATGAATCCCTACCATGTACCAAGTGCATATCTTATTTAATATGTAAGATCCTTCCACTTCCATGTGAGCAAAGTAAAATTAACTCCATTTCACATGAGTAAATTGAAGATAAGAGAGTTTATGCAATTTGCCTAGAATCTTGCAGCATATATACTGGGAAGCCAAGTTCTCCTTTATATTCACTCAGGTAAATAGAGGCATGGTGAAACTGGCTCGTATCAGGTCATGAGAGCCAATTGTTAAACCTGAAGGAATGTTGTTAGCAGTCTGCCAAGCATTGCCTTTGTTAAAATTAAGTTACATAAGCTTACCATTATATATATTAAAAACAAACGGCATTACTTCTCAAAACTCATCTTACAAAATTATTTTACTAAATTTCTAGTATTATCTATGATCTTCAGGTTTTTTATATTATAATTGCACCGTGGAAATATTATATTATGGTGTGATACTGTATATCCTCTCCCGACTCTGCATTCAGTAACATCATTTGATAGCTTGAAATCTGCATAACGGGGATATTTACACAATGGAAATTGGCAAATCCTCTAAATTAGGGGTTGAGCTTTTGTTACTGTTTTTGACTGTCTACACTTAAGAAAACGATGGCAAACATGTTAATGGGAATTAAACTTAAAGTATATTGTATGTATCCATCACTCTGTAATGAGCACAAAAACTTGAGAGAATTTTCTTTCAGGATCTAAAACTGTTACCTGTTTCAGCAAAGCGGTTACTTTCATCTTATTCATTATCACAAATAAAAATAGCAACACATATTCATGTTAGAATAATATCCATAGTTGGGTACAACTCCATTTGTCAAATCATGATTGAATTGCAAGCATAGTTGGCTATGCATACATGATTTTGGCAAACTTTAATGAAATAATTCTTTGAGAGGGAATTGGCTGTATGGAGTTTACAATAAAGTGTATTGTACATTTTATTATTTACAAGTATACAAATTTTGTGATACACGTTCTTTGTTTCAGTTACATTTCTACCAATGTACCACTGAATATATAATAGTGAAGCCATAAAATTTTTGTTAAGTGAGACTGAATAGAAATATGGGAAGTTTTTGCAAGGTGTAAGATTCATTCTATGTTGTAGTTATAAACATGTAAAATAAATACATAAAGATATGAAGGCTTATGTGAAAATAAAAGGAGTTTTGTGAGGAGGATAGATGATGTACAATTAATTCACAGCACAAAGGGGTAAATATGAAAAATAAAAATGCATAACAAAAGCCTGCTATGCCCTAGAAGAGTAGTTTTAATATTCTTTTGCGCCAATATTATAAAATATTTTGAAAAGGAAGGGTGGGAGGTGTTGTCACAGAACATAATTCTACAGACCCCCTGTAGAAGGTTCTTTTGTTTACATCACAGTAAAACATAATTTTTTTTAACTTCCACATCTAAAACTCTGCCATACATGTCTCCGACCTTTCCCTTTAATAGTAGAATATTATGCTGCCTGATTTTTCATCACTAATTATCATTTTCTCTAAGTTTTAGTACACATATGTTAAGATTTGAACTCATCTTTCGAGTCAGAAGCGATTCTTTGAGAGAAGAAGCACTTTTCTCAAATCAAAACAAAGGTAAAAACCAAACAAACAAAACATGCTTTGGGCAGCCAATTCTGCGACTATTTTTAAAAAGTAAGCCTGCTTTTTCCCAGGAATCTATGAGAAAATCTTCTTGCAAATTTCAGGCACAACCAGGTTGCTTCCCAAATTGGCCATTTGCACTCCAGGGCTAGAGATGAAAGTGCCCAGAATTGCTGAGTAATTCAATTGCGGCCAGAATCGATGCAAGCACAGACGCCACTCTGGTCAAAGGTTGGCCCTTAGGCTGCAACTTAAGTGAATTTTGGGTAAGCCAAGTTTGATTACATTTTCGGTGATGAAGCTTTCAAAAGCAATGCTGAGCTGCCTATTCTGAGGCTGTCTGGTTCTATCCCGAATCTATACTCCTGGTTAGAGAAGCATCTATGTATCTGTTTTGGTTATGATTAAGTCCTGCTGGAGTTGAGGAAAAATGAGAGAAAGAAAAAAATTAAAAAAAAAAAAGAGGGCGTGATCCAGAAAACATGTGAATCTATCACTAATACTATGTGAGCAATAATGTATTTTATCTTTTAAAAAGCGTAGTAACAAGAATAAGAGGGAGAAAGAATCAGGGAACATGCTAACAAAGAAAAAAAGTAACAGACAGAAGTTTATTATGATGGTGATGTGTGGCAGTCTAAGAATATTTTGGCATGTGAGACCTATTCTTTCAGGTGATGCTGGCAGGAGGGATGTTGAGGAAATACAGGTGGTTCTGAAGTATGAAGCAAAATGGGTGTAGGAAAGGATGTCAAATATGGACTCCAACAGCCACATGCTAGCTTGAGAGAAATAAACACTTTCAATTTATCTTTTTTCCAGCAGTCAAGACTGCAGAGCCATTGTGCATCCATAGCTTATGCAAGTCTCCCTAAAATGTGTTTGCTTAGTTAAATCGTTTGATTATAGATATTACATGCAAGTAAGCACATTATTATAACATAAACTATAGTGCTCCCAAGAAATTATAATTTTTTGGAGAAAATATGAATTTTCCTACAGGTATGGCCACTAATTTTTGAAACATGGACTAGAAGCCTGCCAGTTTTAGAAAAATATGTTGCTAAATATTGTCTTATGAAGTGTTTTACAAAACTTGCAATTCCTTCTAGGTGGACTGAGAATGACTCTAACGGTTCTTTGACAAGAATTATGATCTGCCTCACTAATTAGGCTGCTTCACATATGCACTAATTGGATTGATTTAAAAAATCAAAGAAAGGAAACTGAAGAGCATGCAACTATCTAATAACACATTTTAGAGCTGGGTTACTCAAGTTCTTTCTTTGCTTCAAAATAGTTGAAAGAGAAAGCTTGTTAAAAAAAAAGAGAGATAAAATCGGAAAGATCCAACTTACTAAAAATTTCTGGCCATGCCATAGGTGAAATAACATTTCCATGAAATCACGTCTTCTTAATTTATTCATATCTTACTTAAGTACATACTGAGCAGGTATCTAATATGTGTCTCTGGAGAGAAATCTCAATTAAATTATATTTATAAGTAAAGAAATCCATTCTATACTGAATAGATGCATTCAATGAGGACATACCATTTCTACTCTCTTCCCCAGCAGTTTTATGGCTACCAGAACAGAATTTACAGTGCTTTAGAGAAAGTTGGCCCATTAAAATATCATTGCTTTCACAATTAATTCTTCCTCTTTTTTCTTTTATTTGGAATATCAAAACAGAAAAAAACCCTATTTCATTCTACTTTTTCTTTTGGTGATGTGCTCTATTAACTATGCCTCACATTGCCTGAGGAGAAATGGGAATTTTAATAATAATGGCACTCAGCACTTCATAATAATCATTTTCTTCACTTATATCTCTGAATCTTATATGGGAGACCACACTTGAATTTTTCAGAAAAAGAAATTACAGCACCAAAGTGGAGGTGGGACAGAAGCTCAGACTGCTAGCTTATCATGTGCTCCAACTATTAGATCATGCTTCGAATCCAGGCACAGCTACAGGGAAAATAATGCATGCTGGGTAAATATGCTCTCAGGGACTTAATGAGAAATCATGGGAGCAGAAATCTCTCACAGGGTTTCCAACATGCTTTGTCAGGGAAAAGACTAGCAAAGGCACTCCTGAAGGTTGAGACTGGGAATACCTTTTTGTCAAGCTGGAAATGTTGGCACGTTTTCATTTTTACAAAATCTTAATAGCCACAACTCCCATATACACGAGGTCACATTTTGGCCTAATTTGTTATAAGGGTTAGAGCTTTGTGAAATAGCAAGCAAGAAGATCTATTCTAGTGCCTTTTCATAGGTTATTGGCCAACAGAATTGAAACTGTGAACATAAAGGAAATTTCCCTGGAGAGTAAAATTCTTTGTAGAGATGACAAAATGATTAGGCCAGCAGTGCTATTGAGCTAAACTTTATGGAAACTCACCACAGAGCAAAATACATTAAAATACATTTTTTTCTGTCAATAAAAAATAATTTTGAGTTCAATGACAAAAATGTACAGAAGGGAAAAATATTGGCAGCCTTTCTACTTTGTTAAGGAGTAAGTGTAACTGTTTTTAATAACAATCAATACATAAAACTGCTTCTTTTAAACATATATAGATTTTTTTAGAATCTTAAAGCATTATAGGAGAAAGAGAACTTGGGTAGTTATTTTATTCTCTGCATTTTATAGATGAGGAAACTGAGGCCAGTGAGTTAAGTGCTTTACCTAAGGACTTCTCTAAGTAAAGGCAAGAACCTACATTCCCCAACTCTCAAGCTAGGACCCGTAATAAAATTTTATGGTTAATTTTTAAACTCCTTTTGATTTTTCAATATCTTTTTGGTATCTAATTCCCACAAACCTGCTACATTTCAAGGCTGATGAATGACAACAGCAACTACCAAAGCTCCATCCTCCCTTTGGCGTTTACTGACCCTGTATCAGCTATAGGGATGTATATGTAGCTTTAGTAGCTTGAAGATACAGCTGTCAAATTGCCTCTTAACCAGAGAGAAACACATCAGTAGAGTAATTAATCCTGTACAACCCTTTCTATCAACCTGACCACTTTTTTTTCAATCATTACAAGTGAATGCTCATGTGCACGGCTGATTTAATTAATAATTCTAATAAAAAAGACAGTATCATAACGATAGACATAAGTACATGAATAAATGGATTAAAGAACCAGTGCTGTTCTTAAATAGCCAGTGAGATAAAGTTGCTCAGTTATTGAGGTTACAGAGGCTGAGCTTCCAGCAGCTACCCTTCAAAGTTTGGATCATCCGTACCAGAGAGTAGAGACATTTAATCAGGCCCTACATTAGTTATTTTACATATCCTGTATCATTTGATCTTTGCAACAACCCTGTAAAAATAACCTATTTTCTCCATTTTATAGGTGAGATGATTGAAGCGTTAAGATTGGGACTAAGAGAACTGTCCAGCATCCTGAATGGGGGACTAGGGTTTCAAATCAGACTTATTTGATTCCCAAGCTTTTGGTGGTTGGTCTTGTCATGAAAAAAGCACTGGAACACGAGTAGGACAAACTAAGCAAGCTCCAGCTTTAGATCTGCTATGACAATATATAACACTGAGTTCCCTCACCGATAAAGGGAAAGAACTGGTCTAGAATGAAAGTTTTCAAACCTAATTTTGTGGAACTCTACAGCTTTTTGACAGGCCTCAGGGTCACTGTGTGGTGTGATATGGAGGAAAAAGATAGGATTTTCCAGGTTTACCTTCAAACCAACCACATGAACTCCAATTTAACTTTGTTATATATTAAGGGCTTGCATCAGGTTTTCCCTGGGGAAGGAAAGGAATCCACAGCTTTAAGAACTTAAAAAAAAAAAACCCAACTAGGTAATATCTGAGACTACTCTAGCTCTAAGGTTCTGTCATTTGACATGGCTAACCAAAGCTCTGTTAGCATTTGTATTTGGCTCTTACATGAAATCAGTGGTGATTTCATGAACTGAAGCACCCGTTGGAGCGATTTGGTGAACTGTTCCTACAGTTATTCTCACTACTTCAACCTGTAGGTGTCATCTCTCGTGCATGGCACTGAGTGGCTATTTTGTGTTTAGCTTCTTGAGAATACACAAAGCTTCTAGGTATAAGGTCAGGGAGGAAGAAACCTTCTTGCTTCACTCATGCTGCATTTCACCAAATTTGTATATAGCCATTATTTGTATGATGATTATGTCTCTATGTGCATATTTCAGTTTATCAGAGTGCCATTCAATAGGTCGATATAACTATATCAAAAATCTTCCTACAACTGCAAACCTAATTTTTGTAAAATACTTATTACTAGAACATCCAGGAAAGGCTTTCCATTAACATCTTAAAGCTGTGAGGATAAAGCAAGTTGGCTCACATAGCACACTGTCTTCAATAATCACCAAGTCTAAATTTATTACTGCCTCTTTCAACCAAAATGAAATCCCTATCTCTTTTAAGCTCCAGGAGGGGAGATCAATTTCAATCTAAAATATGAATCATTCAAATTTGTGGTATCACCTTTCACGTGGAATCAAGGTTCATTATAATACGCGAAAGTAACAGAGAGCCCATACAGTTGCTTACTGGCATGTGGGGACATTTGAAGCAAGCAGAGAGCTGAAATATTACTTGTAAGGGCACAGCTGGCTTCACATTCAACAAATCAGTCAAAAAAATAACGTTTGCCTGCCTCAGTCAGATCTAAACAAGGGAAAACTGTTATGCCAGCTACATTCTTTCTTTCCCCAGTAGCCTCTTCCATTTTCCTTTTGGATACCAGCTAGTGCCCCCCCCCCCTTTTTTTTTTAAATCCCTAAGAGAAGGTGTCTATCAAATTAAATAGGCTGGGAAGAAATATTCTGTAAACATGAAAGGAGATATTCCAGAAAGTTAAATAGCAATGATTGTATAAAACATTTGAAATTAGAACTTCATTATTGTCTCCACAGGGTTGCTAAGGCAGGGAAAAGAGAAAGTTTTGGTGATTCCTTTGAATATTTTATGTGTAATATTTCTGAGGCAAATGCTTTGTTATTTGAATAAATGCACGTACGCACGTGCGTGCACGTGTGCACACACACACACATGCACACACACAAGAAAAGAAGACCTTATAGCATCATTAGGACCTATATTCTGGCAATAGATTTGACAACCCACTTTTGAACATGAACAAAGAGTTTTGAACATGAACAAAGAGTTTGGCACCCACACACTATAGCAATATGATTGTTATCTATTTGGGTCTGCAATCTAAGACTCTGTTAATATTGAAGCTTGAATTGTCCCAAATATTTTCATATATTAAGTCTCAGGAGAAGGTTGTATCGAATTAAAGTTATGTGAATTTTAAGCACTTTGTTTATGTGGCTAAGATTTTTTCCCTTCTTAACTGATTTCTTTCCTTATTTGCCTTTAGATTATGATTCTTTGTGTCCTATAATGAATATCTGTTTTTTTAACAAAGCGTATACAACATATTTTACTTATAGAAATGACTTTTATTGGTTACTAAATTACTAATCAAATAAGGGTGTAAATTTGATGAACTGAACCCATAGATGGCAGGATGGGACCATTCAGTTCATATTCTTTAAGGGGAAGACATAAAGAAATCAGCTCCTGTTCAGGAAACAAAAAACAACAACTGAAAAATAGTATAAAAATCTCAAATAATTCTGAATCTCTCATTTTTTACTTAATAAGGAATTTTGCTATGAATAGTTGGCATGCTGTCATCCATTATTAATTTTGTTACAGCATTTGCTCTCTGAGGCTGATGTATAGTGATCTACAGAATATTCTCTCTCTCTCTCTCTCTCTCTCTCTCTCTCTCTCTCTCCTCTCTCTCTCTCTCTCTTTGTCTTTTTCTTTCTCTCCCCCCCCACACACACATCAAGAGACATTTTTAATGCAAGTATATGACAGAAATTTCTGGACAGAACATCTGCAAAGTGAGGGATTCATTGTACACAAGGTTTCCTACAGTTTTCCTAATACAAACTTTATTTTCCCCTAACTTGAGAAATCATACATTCTTTATCTAGAGTAATTCTATTAATGAAATTACTAACATCTCTGCTTAGAATTAGAGTTCCTCTTTGTATTACAGTCTAAAGCCTACAGGTCACGAAGGCAAAAGGGTTTAAGGTAACTTCATTTTAAATCAAAGCCCCTTCTTGTTTCTCTGGGACTGAAGAAAGATGTGTGAAAAGAGGCTAACAAACTGAGAATGAGGGCAGCTTGCAGAAGAGCAAGAAGCATGGGAAGTATGATTCACCAAAGACTGAGTACGGCATCTTTGATGGTCAGGGAGTGGTTGACATACATATAGTCATTGGACCTATTAATCAGATTGAAAGCCAATTCAGACCAGCTGCTCAAGGATCAAGGCAGATCATCAGCCTGTTTTCTTCCTTTCATAGCCTAGTCCATAGAAAGAGTAGTTTACTACCCTTGTCTCTACTTCCTCATCTACTTCTTTCACCTGAATCCACAACCTCATGACTTCTACTCCCAATTTTCTACAAAGTGCCTTGGCAAAGATCACCGATTGTTGCCAGTTGTCAGAGGCAGTGGTTGATTTTCAGACTTTTCTGATCTGATGGAACATTGGGCATTGCTGACTGTCCCTTTTGTCGAACAAATCTCCTGTGGCTTCTGTGGCACTGATCCTCCTCTGGCATCTTCATCCTCACTTGTCCCACGAGCTTCTACAGGATATTTCAACTCTTCTGCACACTCCTTGGTGCTGATTTTACCTGGAGGTTGGTCCTTGCTCATCTTTTTAGTGTACGTGGCCTTTATGCAAAATCTTACTGCTGACACTAACTACCACCTCCACTCCGATAACCTCCAAATCGTATCTCCATTCTGGACTTTACATCCAGCAAACTACTGGACATTGCCTCCAACTGAGTATGTCCGAAATTAAAGTCACTTTTCTTCTTTCAATCTCTACTTTGTCCCCAAATC
Organism: Herpailurus yagouaroundi; assembly: GCF_014898765.1. Classification (NCBI taxonomy): domain Eukaryota; kingdom Metazoa; phylum Chordata; class Mammalia; order Carnivora; family Felidae; genus Herpailurus; species Herpailurus yagouaroundi. The sequence continues at coordinate 59,743,877 of NW_024412388.1, forward strand.
TGAAAGTGCTAATCCTTCTCTCCCGTTCTATCCCGGTTAATTTCACCCAACTAAATGTTGGGAGTTATCTAGATTCCTACAAATCCCTTCCTGTTCTCTCCACAGTTGGTCATTAACTCCTCTTTCCTAATTTCTTCCCACTCCCTCACCTCTGCTACTTTTTTTTGGTGCAATTATCTTCTTGTAAGTCTAATATCTGGGCTTAGAACTCATGTTAACTAAGAATGTCTTTCAGAAACTAAATCTGTTTATATCCTGCCTTTATTAAAAATCCTTCAATAGTTCTTCAAAACCAGAAAGATAAAGTCCAAGCTCATTTGCAGCCTTTCTTGTCATAATTCCATCAACTTGTCCAATCATCTCTCAATAGTCTCTTCTCCCACCTTTTACTCTAACTAACCATATAAAGATACCACTATGTCTTCAAGTGTATCAGATTGTTCCATACTGCCATGTCTTTACAGTGGCTGCTTCAAACTAAGAGTATTCTCCCTCACCCCCACCCAGCCATTCCACACCCAGGCTCAATCTAATCACATCCTTTGTTCAAGGGTCATCTCTACAGCTCATCCTCAGTCACGGAGACTGAGTTGATCATTCTCTTATTGTTGCCACTGTACAATGTACTCATGGCTGTTCTTAAATGAACTCTGCAAACTTCTGTTGAAAATCACACAATGGTGGCTAAATAGGTATTTTGAGGTGCACATTATTTATAATTCTTATAGCCATACTCTCATCAGCCATCTAGATGACAGTCCTTTCATGACCCTCAAGGACAGGTCAAGAGCCTCTTCTCTGTCCTAGTATGCCACCGTTACTATATTGCATTACAGTTGTCTGTTTCTTATCCCTCTCCTCTAATTCATCTGAGAACTCTTTAAGCATTGGGTTCCAGATATATTAATCCTTTCCTTTCTAACATTAAGAACAGTTTTTTTGTACAATATAGGCAGTATATATATATATATATATACACACACACACACACACACACATACATATATATATGTATTTTTTGACAAATAAAGGTTGCTATTGAACAGATTATCTGAGCCTTGAAAATAGAATTTTTTAGTTTTGTCTTTACTACTTGCATCTCCTAGATGTCTGAACTTCTATGCTGCAAACTTCATTAATCTGGAATTAGTGCCACAAAATCTGGTTCATGCACTGACCAAGGGATATGGTTAAGTTACAGCTAGAGTTAGGACATTATTTCAAATTTGCATGCCTTCTCCCTAGCTTACCAGTAACAGATTACCACTTAAACTTTTAGTAAAGTATTGGGCACGGGGTCAACAAGTAAGGTCAGCAACCTATATATTGCTTTTGGAACTGAACTGAACTGAATTGAGTGCTCTTACAGGATATGATATAATAACAATGGTTAACATTTATTGAGTGCTTACTTTGTTCCAGGCTGAGGGATAAATGCTTTACATGCATCATCCCATTTAATTTTCATCCCATAGATGGGAGCCATTATTGGCCTCATTTTATTAACAATGAATTAGTGAGACTTTGGCATTTGCTTACACAAAGTCACATGTGACTAATATGCAGCAAAACTGGGATCCAAACCAAGGCCTGCTTGACTGCTTTTACATGAAACACACACACGCACACACACACACGCACACACACATGCACACACACAGACACACACACACTAAAGAGTGTTGCATTTTTTTTATGGTCTTAGTTATAGAAAGGCTCGAAATTATAGCTTCTTGCCTTCTGTCTCCTTGGTGATCTAGACAATGCAGGTTATTACAAACCAGGAGTAGACTGTATCAGTCCAAGTTTTATCCTAAATAGTTATGGATGGAGAACTGACTCCTAGTGGCTAAAGCTCTGTTAGAACGTTATTATCAATCAGTTTGAGGGTTTATATGTATAAACGCTACACTAGGCAACTCATATTTCTTATAACCCTCTCCCATTCATAGACCTTGTGAGATATGACAAAAATTCTTATCAAGTGACACAGTGCTGTCTCAAGCTAACATCACATGAACGTTAAGAAAGCTGCCTTCCCCCATAATATAGTTTGTAGATACACAATGCCTGTGTTGGGTAACTGTACCATCCACAGAGATTTAAAATGCTATAAAACTGTGTGTTTAAATATCCCTGAGTCTCATTTTTGTATAAGTTTTCAGTCAAACATTGAGCCCATTCATCTTTCATATACTTAAATCTGATATCTGGTATGTGTTGTTTACATCTAACCACTTATTTTTAAAAGTTTTATATGTTGAAGAATAGCATCCTAAATGATTAAAGTCGATTAAAAAACACAATGAGGACAAAGGTTATATGTAGAGGTTTAGCTTTGGAAGAGTATGTTGCAAATGATACAATTTATCTTCCACTCCGTTGATGCTTCTATGTTCATAGCAAGAGAGTGAAATGTAAGAGTTAAAAACTTGGGCTTTGGAGCAAGACTGTAGGGATTCAGTGTTTTGCTTTGTCCCTTATTTGGCTTTGGTCAAGCGTTTCATCTCTTTTCATCTTAGTTTCCTCATCTGTAAGAAGGAAATTATAGAATTTACCTCTTTGGATCACACGAGAATTAAATGAACAAATTCATATAAAGAGATTAGAATAGTATCTGGTCTACAGGAAGCTCACAGTAAGTGTACCTTATAATTGTCCTGGTATTGTCTTACATATCTAGAGATTACAAATACACACTTTACATCTACAACCCAGTTCATTCATTCATTTATTCATTAGCCATTTAATCACTTATCCAATGTTTAACAAATTCATTTAGTCCTTAAAGATTTATTGATTAGCTATTAAATAACAAGCACTATGCTTGGTGATATGGGCCATAACATAATGAACCAGGTATTGATCCTATATTCTCAACAAACATAATTTTGTGGAGAGATAAAAAATTTATAAAAGTAACTATTGTACAAAATAGAAATGCTCAGTGTAAGAAGAATTTCAGATGAGGTCATAGATGTTGTCTGAATATATAGTCATTTCTTCAACTTCTAGGTCTATGTCCAAAATTGCAGTTAATATTTGCATATTATGTCTTTGCTGATAAATTAATCAAACTGCACTAGTATTCCACAGCACCTCTACATACAGGAAGGCAGTGGCAAAGGGAGATAATTAGAGACCATTCTAAAGATACCATGTTTAGAAGCCCTTTTAGCAGTGCATTATTTCCAGATGATTGTGTTAAGGTTGTCAGAACACAACAAACACTTAAGTAAGTGACATTTGTTCTTAATCTGTCATATTCATTAATGTTTCTGTTTCAAAAATCAGAATGTGATTTAGAAATTTAAATAGCAAAGAGTTAATGTGTTATATAAGCCTTAATTTTTTCTTTATTTTGCCTTATTAATTCATTAATTCTTTCAGGTTCTTGAATATTTAAATCATTTAAAATATTAATAGTATACCAAAGAAATATCAATATTTACATGAAATTGGAATTCACATAGCTCTGTAATATTTTTAATGGTTTATATTATTCATAATTACACTAAATAAATCATCCTCATGGAAGAAACTCAAGCAAGTTTGTTATATACTATGGCTATTGCATGGCAAACAGTGGTTTTCTTTCAGAGTGTCGGTATTAAGAAATAGTAAGTAATATTAAGCTGGAATAATAAGTGATATGTTGTTTTAAAAGTATATAGAAACTAACAACAAACTAATATATTTTATTTAACATCAGAGGCTCTTAAATTGTCACAATTCAAAGTTCATAAATCATGAAACTTTTTGTAATATATTTTTAAGTAGTAGAAGCATTATATATCCCATGCTCGTTTCTGCAAAATGGAAGTGATCATGTCTGTGATGAACTATACAATATTCACATTTTTCAGAGACACAACTATATATATTATGATAATATAAATATACACGTGTCAGTGTACTATAAAGATATTAACTATAAAAGATAAGGATGACTTCAGTTAACTTTGTGGAAATGAGAAGATTGTATATTCTCTGCAATCTTCTTTGAACACTTTGAGAAACACTCCACTTCAAAATCAGGAACATTTTATAGTTATGAAAATGTGTTGTTTACTCAGCTTTTAAAAAGTACTGAAACTAATTGTAGGAGAAAATATCAGCTTAGGTTTCTCTCCCTCCAACTAATCCTCATGTTTATTCTTCCTTTTTTAGCAAAACCTTAAGAACCAAGATACATTAGAAATATAGTATTTATTTTAGCAAAACCTTAGGTTGTATTTCAAATAGTTTTGAGTAAAAACATTATCTATATGGATAAAATATTCTGTCCATGATGATTTACTTACTCTTACATTTTATATATGGCATGTGAAATTCTCACTATTACAAGGTGAATGCCTAAAGAAAACCAACCAAGAGTAAATTCAACGGAAATTAACCAGTGCTTAAGGATAATGGAACACATTTTTAAAAAACAAAATGAAAACAAATAAAACCCCACCAAACCATCTTCAGTCAGAAGACATTTTTCAGTGGGTCCTATTATTTAGGTATCTTTTTTCCCTTTTCTCAGCTGTAAGACAGTTTTCTAAACACACATGGACTTCAACAGGGATTATAAAATTCTCAAACACCCATACCATTTAGGGGCCAAGTTTCCTCCGTGTAAGGGATGTGTCACATCAGGCTGAGTTTAAAAATGAACATACACCATTCTCAGGTTTTATCTCTGCTGATGGACAGGAGCCAAGGGGCCCCTGGGAGCATTCTGGCAACACTGTGTTACTTACGGTTGAGAGGCAGGCTCGCATTGGTTGTGCCTAGCTTGTTGGCAGCCACACAAGTATAATTGCCGAAGTGCTCCTGTGTCACATTGGTAACAGTAAGAATGGATCTTGTGCTAAAGTTTTGAATAATAATTCCTTGTTGGCCATTGAAGAGCCTAGAAGACAAAATCACCTCTAGGTTAATATGCATCGTGAATATCATTTTTGGTTTTATCTTAGTTGAGGTTGTCATGGCAACCCATAGACAGTTTGGTCCACACTAGTATTAGCATATAATGTGATAATGGTGCAATTATATTTTCCTTACGTGAGTAGATATAGGGGAGGAGAAGCTGTATGACAGCTGTGGATTGTTACTACAGGATTCTTCGCACTCTACAAAACACTAAACCGAGATTTCCACATGTCCTTTTCATACGCTGACTTGTATTTTAGAAAATTAAATGCACCACAGCAATAGAGTCTCATCTGTTAAAGTCAAGAACGAGTAAAGCAAATTAAATACAATGATTTCATTAAAAATACAAACCGATGGTTTCTAAAAAGCTGGCTAAGATATGTCTAGGCTTTTTCAGATAACATTGTTGGATAACTCCCCATCCAAGTTAACCCCACAACTGCAATAAGATGTTCTGAGTCTAGGGTCAACACCATTTTGCTGCTGCTACATACAACCTAGACAGATGACTTGCTTTTCACCTAGAAAACAGCTGCAGTATAGCACTGAGAAGAGCATTCCAAGTTGAGTCTTGTCTCGGTCACATTTGAGGAATGTGCTGGGGAGTCCTCTAACCTTTCTGGGCCTCAATACAGGCTTCAGTTTTACCTGATTCCACCCTGATGACCCAACACTCTCTCTCCAGGCCTACCAGCAGAGGTTTCACTCTCAAATAGGCTGGCAATGCATCACCGTTCTCAGGGCTTGCCACGCTCCCTCCATCTTCACTTTTTTCCTGATCTGCACCCAGTGGTCATCAGTCCTTTGTATCTCTGCCAGCTGGATCCTTCCCTCTGCACTCATGTCTGTTGTGTGTCCTATCTCTCTTACTCTAGTGCTCCTTAAATGACTCTTTCCCCCGCCCCGCTCTCTGCATGTTTCTCTTGAAATTGCTGTGGGATTCATAAAATCAAAGCCACATTCTTGCATTGTTCTCTGTAGCGGTTTCCATGCACACAGGTCTCTTCAACCCAAATAAATAGAATTGCCTTAAATTCCTCAAAAGACAGGGCCATATGGACATGCTTTATTTTATATTTGAGTCCTGCATAGCACTTAATAGTACCTGACAAATAACTCATAGATCAGCAGAATTGGGGTGACATCCCCACAACACAGGTATTGGTAAGCCCCCTTCAGGGGCCCTCTCAAAACATTCTTTTTCTAAATATGAATTCTGTTATAATGACGATGCCAACCAGATGATAACATCTTCCTAACTAACCCCAAAGTTTACCATGAAATGATGTGCTGATCACAATATGGGCTATGTAAGCTCATAGCCTGAATGGCATGGTATTTTTCCTGCTTAATATGTTCAAATTTTAGTAGCAAATATTTTTTTTAATCACGAAGATGCAAATAAATGGCATTCTCCTGAGAGTTTAGGTTGAACTCCTTTGCATTACATTATGTGACTTGCATCGAATTTAGACAAAATATACTGTAGTTACATGAAGATTAAAATAAGCAGCCATGCTTGATTACCCTGGGAATTTCTTATATTTCATGTAATGGCTGAATTTGACTTATCCAAAACTCAAACCTTAATCAGATTAATAAAACTTTGACTTAAATAAACACTGAAAACATTAACTTGAGCAATAAACCCAATGATTCTCAACTATGACACAACAAAATAAGGCATAAAATATCAAGGATATGGCAGTTTTTACTCCTCTGTCTCATATTTCAAATCTATCAACATTTATGCCAAAATACCAACGTGAAAATTGCATATTTTTCTGCATCACATTAATAACTTTATTTCTAACCAATATTATATGCTATGTATAAAAACTGATGGCTTCATTGGCCAGAGAGCTTCAGGGTTAGGGCTCAAATCTATCTTCCCATGTTTGTGCTCATATGGACACATTGTCCAAAGGACTCAGCAGCTCTCTGGATTACTAAATTCCCATTGTGCCACACCTACCAAACTAAGATTCATTTTTCTGCTAAAGAATTAAGAAGAAATTAGTCAGGGACTTTATTCGACTAGACTCTGGGGAGAAAATTCTAAGGGAGTATATTTAGTAACTTGATGGCACTGTTTGCTTATGTTCCTTCAGACCATCTTTCTGAGTTGGCTTCCAACTCTCTGCCCTAAAATGTGTCTGAAGGCAAAGCCCCAGATGTTACTAAATCACACAGGACACCCACGCTCTGTATGTGTAGACCCATTTTTGGCCTCTGGTCAGGGGTTGCTGTGAACATCCTTATCAGAGAGCCACATTGGTGGCATGGTGGCACGTTAGCAGCCGTGACTCCTGCTGCTCCACTCATGCTGGCAAGTGATTATGGCCAATAAAACAGAAAAGTATCTTCCCTGGGGGGATTTTCTTCCCTCTAGAGGAAGCTACCTTTCTGAGATTACTGGAGAAGTCCAAAGTTAACTTTTTTAAAGTCGGAAATTTTAGAAGTGCTGACTCCTCAAAATACCCTATAAGAACCTGTCTTTACCAGTAGATGGCTGGTAAAGCTGACCTTGAGGGAGAGTGACTTCTGAGATGGTGTCTATCTCTGAGGGTGTACTGTGATTTTCCTGTAGGGATCCTGTGGGTGCAAGGGGTGGAGAGCTTTCTCAGCTATTCAAATCAATTCTGAAATTTATCATTGCTACAAAGATGAGTTTGATGCCAGATGATTAGGGACTTGGCTGGGCAAGATCTTTGAAGGCTCTTCAAGATCTTTGAAGGCCTTTCAGTAGCTTAAAGTTGAAGAGAAGAATCAATCAGACACATAAATATAAACAGTTGTAAACACAACTGAGTTGATTTTAGTCACAATGGGGACCCTGTTAAGATGAATACTCCTGCCCTTAGTTACTGGATATAGAAATCTGAACCACACTTATAAGTCTCATCATGTATGTCCTGAATGTAATTTTACTCTTTGACTAAAAACAAATAATAAAAGATGTCTTTAATTGGTGACAATTGTTTTCTTTATGAAATAGTTTTATTCCAAAATGGTTGGATATAGTAAAGAGAATAGTCTGTAAAAAGAATATTTATCAATAAACACATATTTGACAAATTAAAGTATCATTCTGTATTAAAGAAAATGCTTGATAGCCTTCAAACATGCACATGTTAGCCTATTAACAGAATGACCCTGGCCTCATTGAATTTTTCACATCCATCCCAGACTTGTTTGAAACCAGAGTTCCTTGCATTGCTGATGTGAAATCTTGAAGTGACAACTCAAGCAATAGTTCACAATACACCTTGCAATAAAAACCAGAGAACTAACTCTGGAATATTGCCTTATTTGGAGTTCTCTCTTTTCCCTAAACACTTAAGTGTTTCAAGTTTTAAGAGAATCATTCTTGTATTGACTTAGAATCCAAAATAAGAGACAAGACGTCTTCTCATAGTCCTTTCCCACAGGAAGAGAGAAAACAATTGTGTTGGGTTAGTGGTTGGTTATGGAATTCTTACCCTCAGAAGTGGATCAGCAGCATTTGATGCTTGCTTAGAAATCCCTGGGCATTTTTGTTTTTTGCATTTTACCATTCAGTGGACCCCATGGCTGTAAGATCCTTCTATTATTGTGGACCCTACTGTCCTTTACATTTACCGCCGATGGTAGTTTATTCATACTGCTCTCATCAGAATGTTTGTGTCCTCCAAAAATTCATATGTCAAAAATCTAAACCTCAAGGATGATGGCATTAGTGGGTGGGGCCTTTGGAACGTGCTTAGAAATCATAAAGGTGAAACCATGATGAATGGGATTAGTGCCTTACAAGAAGTTCCAGAGAGCTCCCATAGCCCCTTCTGTCATGTGAGGATACAACAAGATGTCTGTGACCTAGAAGAGGACCCTTTTCAGACCATGCTTGCACCCTGATCTTAGTCTTCCAGGCTCCTGAACTGTCAGATAATTTTCTGTTGTTTACAAACCACCCAATCTGTGGTGTTTTGTTATAGCAGCCCAGATGGATGAAGACACATACTGAGGATCATTGCCCTCACTCTCCTTCCTTCTGCTTTTCATTAATGCCTCATAAATCTGTAAACTGCAGGCCATCTGCCCTGTCATCAGATGATGCAGGCAACTCATAAGTAACACAGCCTGACCAACTAACTTGTTCTGAATTAGAATAGCCATATTTTCAAGTGTCAGTCATAAAGAAATAGCACATAGAAAGCATACTAATAACTTAAAGATACTTATAAATCTGACCCATGAAATGTTCACAAACTTTACAATCATAGCTTCTCTCAGGCAGTAAGTAAGATGGACAGAAGAGTCCATAGCAACATCACAACAGCAAAACTGACCACCAAGCCATTGGCACTGACTGATAAGACTGCAAAACTAAGTGGTATAGCTATAAAAACCTCATTCACTTTATATATAAATCCAGCCTGATGACACATTTTGGGACTATTGTTTGCTCTGCGCATTTCCAGGTCAAGCGTAACAATAAATATTCTGGAGAAACAAGCTTATAAGTGCAAATAGTCACTGAAATTCTTCATTGCTAATGTAAGAAATATACATAAGTGTATCAGACAACAACATTTAAAATGTTTAAGTACTTTAAATAGGAGTGGGAGAGGTGGACTAAATGATGATTGATCTTTCATCAGAGTAGAATTATAAAGAAACATGATAATATATCATGCTGTATAACTGACTAAGATTATTATGGCCTTATTAAGTGATTTTTGGGTGATAGTATAGCAGAGATCAAAAATAGGGGACAGAAGGTAGTTCTTGATTCATAAGAGATATATGTACAAAGAAAATGAATATTACTTCTCACAATGGATTGCAGGCTTTGAGTTCCAAGAGGTGGTGTGAGCTAAGGATACAACTCAAAAAAGAGCTTTAGAAAAAGTCATGGGTGATGGTAAAAACGTCACAGGTGATACAGTCGTAATGGAAATGAAGTTCTACTTCATCATCAAATGATGATTAAATTCCTTCTATGCTTAAGGCACTGGTTTAAGAACCAAAGTGGGGAAAAGACAAATGGACACAGTTCTAGCTAAGGACCTTGGCTACACTTAAAAATATGAAGATGACATCAAGATCATATAGGTCCTTACATGACACATCTCAATGTCTCTCTCAGTGACAGAGTTCTAGCTTACATATATTTTGCTTCTGCATCATGGCTATATTTCTCGTCTTTTCCATGAGAGCAGGAATGCTTTATGTATGTGGAAAATGTTAGCTGCTCTCAACATATTTATGACCGAGGTAATCTAACACTAAAGAATTTCAATGCTGTACAAAAAAGTTTGTGTTAAGACTGTGTGAAATTGACATTCAGAAAACATTTAAGCATTTTCAAATGTATGTCGACTAATCTTCATAGCATCCCTAGGAGGTAAGCATTACTAGTCCCATTTTACAGATGAGAAAAAAAAAGTTTAGAAAAGTTAAGTTAATTTATCTTCCATCATCTGGTAAGTGGTAGAACCAACATTCAAATCCAGGTCTTCTGACTATCGATATTATTCCAAAATGGTACTCAAATCATCAAATAGAAGCCAGGATACTGTATTTTAGTTTGGAAAGACAAGTCATAAATCATTGGTGGTTCAAGGAAATTAAGTAAGCCAAAGAATAGAAGCAGTGGAGTTAAATAACCAAGTAATACGTGGTATCTATGCCAGGAAAACCAGATCCAGTCCATGGGGTAAATCTAACGGGATAGAGAGTTAAAAAAATGTAAGGTTCAGTTCAGCTGAGATTCCCTGGACCAGAGGTCTCTTAACTATCTATGTGGGGCTTAGCCATGCCCCCAGTCTCTTACAGTAGCTGTCTTTCACTTCCAATGGAGTCATCCTTTGATATGACTCAGTCCCAAGATGAGAAGTGTGAAATGACCTCTTGCCACACTCTTTCCTCCTCAAACTACCTTCCAGGACAACACACACCTTCAGCATTGATTATTGTTTGTGTTTCACCCCTAGGCTCACTAAATATTTGGGTTGCAGTAAATCTTTCCCCATAGTGTATATGTAGAATATAGTCAAGAATGGCAGAAAAAAAACATAACCTAGGAGATGGCAAGAATACAATAATTTTAAGTAAGTTCAAAGTTGTCTTTAAAGTTTTCTAGTAATGCTATGGAGTTAATGTGTTCTTTCTGACTTAGTCAAATCATTATCACATCAAAAAGCTCTCTTTACCACAACATTTCAGGTATAAGTTTTCATAGATTTGTATGACTTTGGATTACTGTCCATAGTCCCCATTAGAGTGCAACTCCATTAGGGCAAGTTTCCTAGCTTTTGCTGTTCATTATATTCTAAGCATGGGGCATAATGTTGTGTACTTTATAGGTATACAGTGAGTAGTTATTGTACACTTATGTTGAATTGTATGAATTATGTTTTTACATTTTTGTACTGCTTAGTTTTTTCATCTGTTAAATGAAAAAAATGAAACCAGGTTCAAAGTGTTGATGTAAGAATGGTTTTTAAATATATAAAATGTAATATCTATGAACACATTTATATCAAATGCAGTAGGCACTAGACATATGATAGGTGTTATTATTGTTCAATACTAGGGTCTGTTTCTTAGACAGAACAGATACATTTCCTCTCAGATGGCAGCAAAATATTAAATATTGAAAATACAGGAAATTATTTTTAAAGGAAAGATCTAGGAGAGTGACTGAAAAGATCATAGTATCATGATTTCAAGATGTGCCAAATTCAGTCTCAATTACATGTGTATTATCAACCTCATCTAGCTTTTTCACAGATGTGCAGGGCTGATAAAAAAAATAAAAGTAAAAAGAAGGAGGAGCAAGTACTGCTAGATACCAGAGAGAAATGAAAATTGATGTGAACATGCTGCCATAGCAACCTATTGGTTTACTGTGTTGTTTGGTACTTAAGGCTTGAATACAATATGATATCATTTATTCCTAGGAACAGACTGAAGAATATCATGCATCAGTGTCTCAGCCCCAAGGGGTATCTATCTTTAGTTGCACATTTGAATAAATTAATGTATTATAATATATTAGGACATTTTAATGATTTTAGACTTTATTAGGCTATTTAAAATGTATGCCTTGTTTACTTTATCAATTTTAATGAAATTAATAATTTTAGATTAGAGACCTTTGGGTTGCTTTGCTTGTGACGGTTTGATTCACATGGGGAGGATATTACCTTTAACTTTACATCAAATAAACAAAAGCTATAGTGCAAGTGTCAGTCCTCCCCTGACTGCAGTGAGCCTTGTATCCCTGACAACCTAGCCTATGACTAGATTTTTTCCCTCTGCTTGAACTGCCTTTCTAATATCAATGTGCGCAAGACTTTAATGTCAAATTTCATCCCATAATATACCAACACAACCATTTTGCAGAGATCACATTCACAAAAACGAAATCCTGGAAGGTCAGAACTGAGCAACAGAAACCAGTGTCTTTTCTGCAATCATGTATTGGGTTTACAGTGTCCTACAATCTAGGGTGACAGATGCATCTTGTAGTGATATTCTCTTCTCAGTTTGAAACTGTATTAAAATAAGAATGGCTCTACGTTCACATGATTATAAGGCCCCATTCATTCTTGCAACAGAGTGTATTTCAAACCCCATGTTAGATGCTGGAAACACAATGGTTGAACAGGGCAAAATCCTCATGCTCAGGTAGATTATAGATTAGGAGAGGAGAGACTAGTAAAAAAAAGTTGAGTATAGCTTAAAAAGTGCTTTGATAGATGTAAGAACATGGGAGAACATCTGGAGAGACTCCTTTCCTAGTAGAAAGGGGTCAGGGTAGTTTTCTGAGAGAAGATGATATCTGAATTGAGACTAAAGGACTAGTGGAAGGTAGCCAGGATGGGTGTGTGTGTGAAAGGGGCTTATAAGCAAAATGGCCAACATATTAAAAGGCCTGAAAGATAGAGATCATGTCACAGTTTGTGGCCAAAATATTTTAGGATAGTTATCTCCCTATTGTGAGATGGTAGAATGGCAAGATTTGTGGTCAGAGAGGTAAACAGGGGCAAGAACATGAAGGCCTTCCATGCCATACTGTGATGTTAGCACTTGATTCTAGGGACATTTAAGAACCATAAGATTAGGTATTTAGTTTGGAAATATTGCTATGAATTTTAAGAACACAACTGAAATCTAGCTGTTTACTAATGGACTGTGTGTGCAGTATGAATACCTCAATTTTAGTATATCCCAAACAAAACTCAGCCCAGCTCTCTCAAATCTCTGTTCCTATGTTCCCAGCCTCGGTTGACAACTTCACCATTCACCTTGTTCCTGAGATGGAAAACTTAAAATTATCTTCAAATGGTCCTTTCCTTTCAGCCTAATCAATTACTGATTTTTAATTGCACAACTAATACCTTAGGTTAAATCATATTTTATATCTTTGCCATCCAAACTGCTCTGAGAAACATTTTATGAAGACAGGGATGGGATACTTTTACTACTTTTGAAAAGTCCTTCAGTGGCTTCCTAAAGCCTATGGAATCAAGTCTAAATGCTTTATCATGACATTTAAAATGCTCCAAGTCTTGCCCTAGCGTGCATTTCTTTAAAAAAAAATTTTTTTTAATGTTTATTTATTTCTGAGACAGAAAGAGACAGAGCATGAGTGGGGGAGGGGCAGAGAGAGAGGGGGACACAGAATCCGAAGCAGGCTTCAGGCTCTGAGCTGTCAGCACAGAGCCCGACGCGGGGCTCGAACTCACAGACTGTGAGATCATGGCCTGAGCCGAAGCCTGACGCTCAACCGACTGAGCCACCCAGGCACCCCCCCAGCGTGCATTTCTAACCCTACCTCCTATTACACCTGATTTCACATCTTGTACCCCAGGGAATAATAAAACCTCTCTGCACAATGCTTATATAACATTGACTATGTTCTTTCCTTTCTTATGATTTTTCTTGACTCCTTGCAATGTTTAGAAATACTGTTCTTTAGTATCAAGCACAAAAGCTACCTGTTCCCTGAAGCATTTGTTAATATTCTGATTTGAGCTGAATGGATCCTTGCTGTGCACTTTCAAGGACTTGACTTAGGTTCCCTTAGGATCTTCTTATGTGGAACTTATTTCATTTTGGTGATTTTTATGATAAACTGTAAACTCTAAGTCAGGGAATGCAAACCGGAATAGCCCACTTTCAATTCTGTTTGACTGGCCCAAAGTTTTAAATGTGATAATTTGTATGTATGTCTTATGGTCATGTGTCTTCCATTTCCCAGCAGTTGAAATGCTCTCACTTATTTCATATATTTATCTTTTGCTTCCCTGGTCTTGGTTGATAAAATCATCACAGGGGCAACCAAGTTGTATTGATAAGACTTGGGTTATGAACTAAAAAGAGTGAAAAATCATCAGAATAAAATTAAAGATAGATAGATAGATAGAGAAATAACACTAGAAACACAAGTTTCTTCAATGCAGGAACTTACTTCCTTTTCAGTCTTCAAATTACATCACAGTTAAGTGCCCAATGCACATTTGTTAAAATCTCAGGTAAGCAGGGAAGATTATTTCTTTTTTTTTTTTTTAATTTTTTTTTTCAATGTTTATTTATTTTTGGGACAGAGAGAGACACAGCATGAACGGGCGAGGGGCAGAGAGAGAGGGAGACACGGAATTGGAAACAGGCTCCAGGCTCTGAGCCATCAGCCCAGAGCCCGACGCGGGGCTCGAACCCACGGACCGTGAGATCGTGACCTGGTTGAAGTCGGACGCTTAACCGACTGCACCACCCAGGCGCCCCATCAGGGAAGATTATTTCTAACATGGAGTGGTAATAAAGTTATTTCCAGTACCCTTCTAAATCAAAATATGCAACTGCTTAATCTTATAAAAATGGCTTTGCAAATGAGGGGAGAGAGAGAGAGTGAGAGAGAAAGGGAAAGAGAGAGAGAAAATGAATTAACATTTCTAGTCTCTTCTTTAAAATTTTTTTTTACATTTATTTATTTTTGAGAGACAGAGAGAGACACAGCATAAGTGGGGGAGGGGCAGAGAGAGAAGGAGACACAGAATCTGAAGCAGGCTCCAGGCTCTGAGCTGTCAGCACAGAGCCCAATGCAGGGCTTGAACCCACAAACCATGAGATCGTGACCTGAGCTGAAGTCGGATGCTCAACCGACTGAGCCACCCAGGTGCCCCTCTAGTCTCTTCTTAATAATCAAAGTTATGGTATAAATCTAGAGAAAATGGATATCTTGACATGACTCAGGAAATTATGGGTTGGTGTGTTTTTGTTTTTAAGATCATTTTGTTGAGGTATTATATATATATATATATATATATATATACACATTAAATATATATTGATATATATATACACATTAAATATATACAGACATATATATCTGTACAACTCAATGAGTTTGGGTTAAGTATACACCTGTGAAATCATCACTACCAACTCCATAAACATATTCATTACCCACCAAGGTTTCCTGAAAATTAGACTTTACTTCCCATTCTGTACTTCCCTTCAGTGACTCATTTTACCTTTGTGAGATAGTTTTTTTTTTTTTCCTCAGGCATAATCTAGCTAGAATTACGTGAGCAATGGGCAAGATAGTATACAGCCAGTTACATGTGTTATAAGATTACAAAGCTAGCATGTAGGGTAAAATATGCATGGCATTAAAATTTCCCTTGAAAATTCCTTATTTTAAACTAACATACTTTATAAGAGTCTCCAAAATGGAGGGAAAGTACTCCAAGTTGGATACAAAGTGATCTGTTGGATTATAAGAAGAAAATAATAGAATGCCCATTTATGTTATAATTGTATCTCATCTTTTAACTTTTATCTGTTTTAGGTCATTTAATGTTTGCAATATATATTGCAATATACTTCAAAAATGCATACAATTTACAAATAAGTATGCATATACTTAGTTTTTGCTAAGTTTTAAATTTTACTTATAAGGATATATATTTCAAAAATTTTGTGGACCACTGCCTACATCACTGATCTAAAACACGATGGTAATGCCATCTTCACAAAATGATACAAAACCCATGTTTCTGCAATATCTATTTAAACGTTAGTCCATTACAATTTACTTTATGTTTTTAGTCTTAATCTTAAATACATATACTGTTTTCAAGTCATAGATTAATTTAATTTCATGTCATCAAAGACATTATTTGCTTAATAGTACTTTGCCTATTCTGAAAATACCCTTCCACTGGATATAAGGAGTCCACTTCTTTTTATCAATCTTCTCTATTATCAAGAAAATAAGTTAATATTTTTGGCTTTCTATATAATCGAGCTCTGAACTCTGATTTCCCAATACTAAAATGTATATGGAGTAAAACCAAATCTGTGAGCACTGTACCTGCCAGGTATGCTGAAAGAGCCTATAGTGTTAAAAAATATAACCATTTTATACCAAAGAATAATATTTTAATAACAAGTATATAACTTTAGTCATTCTCATGATGCTTATCTAAACAGTGCAATAAACTAAATGTCAAATGGCTAATATGTCTAATATAAAATATAGTTTTTTGGGGGGCACCTGGGTGGCTCAGTCGGTTGACCGGCCGACTTTGGCTCAGGTCATGATCTCGCAGTCCGTGAGTTCAAGCCCCACGTCGGGCTCTGTGCTGACAGCTCAGAGCCTGGAGCCTGTTTCAGGTTCTGTGTCTCCCTCTCTCTGACCCTCCCCCGTTCATGCTCTGTCTCTCTCTGTCTCAAAAATAAATAAACGTTAAAAAAATTAAAAAAAAATAAATAAAATATAGTTGCCATCCATGTCAACCATGAGGGAGACAGTGTGGAAGCTATTTTGAAAATAGTATCTGATGATTCTCAATTTTTGGTATTCATGTCCCCATTTTGCCCCTTCCACATTGAATAGGGTCACTCTGTGTAACCAGTAAGATATTACTGAATGGCAGAACATAACTTCTGGGACTAGGTCATAAACAGCTTCTACCTTGCTCTCTCTTGGACCACTAGCTCTGGAAAAAGTCAACTACCATGTGAAGAAGACAAACAGCTCTATGAAGAGGTCCATATGGTGATTAACCGAAGCCTTCTGTCTATAACAAGCACTAACTTGCCGGGCATGTAAGCAGATCCTTTAGCTCTAGTCAAGACTTCAGATGACCGGTGCCAGCTGACACGTGACTGCAACCTGATGAGAGACCCTGAGCCATAACTATCCAGCTAAGCTGCTCCCATTCTGATCCACAGAAGCTGTGATAATAAATGCTTACTGGTTTAAGATGCTGAGTTTTGGGCTAATTTGTTATTTGGCAATAGATAACTAAGAGTGGCACTGTATACAACAGAAACAATGTGGGTGGAAAGGTTAACAATAAAATGTGTCTTGATGGCATCTTTTAAGTTGAATGCTCTTGGGCAGGTTAAGTCTCCTGTGTCTCACTTCTGTCATCGGTAAATTGAGGACAATAAATTGTGTCTCACAGACGTCTGAAGAATAAGTGAGATAAAAGAATTTAAAGAACCTAGAAAGTGATTTGTCCTCAGTAAGCGTCTGTTTCCTTCTTTTCTTTAAATTGTGCTTTATTTTGCAGTTTTTTTTAAAAGGTTTTTAGATTATTCTCAGCACACAGAAATGGATTTTATAGGATGTGGAAGAACTATAGGTAGAGATAGAACTAAGGATGTTGAGGTACTGACTTTTTTTTTTTTTAATTTGCTTGTGTTTATTTATTCGTATTTTATTTGAATGAAGATCTGGCTTTGAAGATCTTAATTTAAAAGAAATGAGTTTTTATAAACATTCTCTTAAGTAGACCTGAAAGAGTAAGTTATTTCTGAATATTTTTGTAAGCTCCAATTAAAAAAAGTCTCTAGGAAATAAAACTTCTCCAGATCTTGTAAAAACTCTGCTACGCTCTGACAGGGTCTCTGACAGCTTCATGTTTCTGTTAGTGACCCTGAGGTCAAGAAAACACTCGGAAATGTGCTCTATCTGTTTCTTCTCTGTGTGTCTACCTTGACTCCATTATTTCTGTGTCTTTGACTAAATAAACTCAGAAAGTCTGACTGTTTGTATGTGCAGTCTTTTATTTTGCTAATTCACAAATGACCTGCGATGCCTTTACCCCTGCCATTTAGTATTGACATTTCAAATTATTTTTGATAGTCTCTGAAGTGCCATGACCTACACTAGGTGCATGGACTCTGCATGAAGATTTGCAAGACTTCTTGAGTTCAAATCCCAGATCTGCCACTAACTGTCTGATTTTGTGCAAATGACTTAAAAACACTCCTTGCTTTGGTTTTCCCCAAGCAAAAGGTGAGAATAATAATAGTATCTATCTTATCAGTTTGTTGTGAAAATAAATCGGGCTAATGTTTGTTAACAATTTAGAACCCTGCCTGTCAAACAGCAGGTGCTTTTTACATGGATAGTCTTTCATTTTAATGAGATAAATATTTGGATGGCCTGGGCCCAGAAGATAGCATGGTAAACCCACTCAGGGAGTGTAACAACCATCATTCAGCAACTAGAAGCCTTCCCTTTCCTACTCTGCACACATTCTCAAATTTGCTTTATGGTAATTTTCAGGGGAATTTATATACTCAGTGGGATTTGGTAATTTGGGTATTTCCTTAAATATAACCTGAACAAATGACAAAGGTGCACTTCACTCTGAAACCAAAGTGTGTTTGCCTTTGACAGGTGCATCTGATTTTCACAGCTCCCAGATTTTCTCTAGGTGTGTGAGTGTGTTGGGAAAGGGCATTGATTGGGGAGAATCAATCCACTATTTTTTAGCAGTGGTTCTAAACTCCTTTGAAAATGTAATGAAAGCTATAGTCCATCTTTCCAGTAGGGAAAAAAATCACTGAAGCTATGACTACGGACACCAATGGGTCCTTTGCTGTTTTTGCTATAGGCCAAGAAAGTGGACTAAGGATTATTGTAGCCTTTTATGACAATGGTTTCTGAATTTAGGAAAGGAAAAGAGAGAAACAGAAAAAAAAATTCAGGACATTATTTCACAAAATACTAGAAACCAAAAAAACTTTAACAAAGGAGCTTTCACATGTACTACTAGGGATAATTCCATTAGCCTGTAAGAAAGGTATGACAGGTTCAGCAGTGACTTTGAAAGCTATACTAAATAGTTTGTCATTATTTAAATTGTGCTTTGTGGAGTACCAGGGATTTGGGGGAGGCCCTTGCAAGGACAGTCTGTTAGAAGGGAGGGTTCTGAGCAGATGGAATTGAAATTCTATTCATCCCACATCTAGCAGAGAAGTCCTGCTTTCATAGATATTACTTACTGGGCTTCCATATAAGATAATATTTGAACAAAGGGTTTCATAACTTTCGAGGATTGGGAACCATTCTTCTAGATATTTGTCTATATAGATATTCACAAACTGGAAGCTTCTCAATCTGGATTATCAGAATCTGAGAAAGGTTATATTGGCTGATATACAATATTGTACAGTAGGGCCAGGGTGACCACAGACCCAATTTATCTACTTCTAAGTATATAAAAATATGGGGCTTCTATGAAGCTACAAAGAGGTAGATTTAGAATTAGTAAAAACGTTAATTAGTAGGAAGAATTAAAAATGGAACATACCAAATTGTGAAAGAGGCTGCATAAAAATAGTTGCAAACAATTTTAGATAAAAGCAGAGCCAGTTATTCGGGTCAAATGAGATAGTTATGGGGATATCGTTTATTGTTAAGGCTGCTGTTGAAGAGGGAGAAGGTCTTCTACAAATCCACTTTTGATTACCATTTAAGAAAAAAAAAATAGCTGCTTATGTCACATCCAGTGTCATCCATTATGGCAATATCTAAGCTCATAATGTCATTTCACCAGTTTTCAGTTCATTTAGCTGTAATTAGTCATGAGCGATGGTGTAAGTAAGTAAACCCCGTGCATATATGTCAAACAGTACAGAATTGCCAATATTCAGCTTTTTTGGCTATAAATGGCAGTTTCATATGGTCCAATCTAACATTTTCTTGAACATGTTCCTCCCTAGTTTTGAAGCAAAAAAAATATATTGTAGATAATATCCTCCCCTCTGCATTACATCTTCCAGTTAACCCACAGGGGTTCCACTCTTCTTTGATGGTTTGATAAGAGCAGCTGAAGAAGTCTGAATGAGCCTACTGGTTGAAAGTAAAGAGAAAGTAGTCAAGTCCTGGCTTCTCTTGTTCAATAGCTCTTGTCAAGGTTTTTCCTGGGGCTCCTCAAGGGGACAATCATATAGAGCTAAAGTTCCAGTAACCCTAAAATCCCCTTGGTTAGTCCTTTAACTATGTATTTTATCTCCTCTACAGGCCCTTTAGTGATAGAATATCTAAAACACAGTGTTCTGTAAAATGAAATGTTAAAATGCCTTGTGGGAGAGTAAGGCAGGTGAAAGGGTTGAGACTTATCAAGGAAGCCAGGCAGAGGCAGCAGCTCCGATTGCTTTTGGAGTGCACTCATGGAAGCTGTGCCCAAGTCCTTTCAAAGCTAGTTTACTTTCCAAGTAAACATGGCTGCCAGCAAGAGCAATGGTGTTCTGGTTCAGAAAAGAAGGGAAGGAATGAAATGCATCAGTAATGTGGGATTTTCAGGCATTTCCGAGATCCTATAAAACCAAAGTGGACATTTCTTCTAGATGCTATTAGCTACTCATCCCTCCCATGTGGGCCCCTTCAGTTTGCCTGCCTGCGAGGAGGCTGCTGAGAATCATTCAAGCCAGTTAAAGAAATGGCTTAAAGTAAGCATCTGAAACACAAACACATTAGCTCAAAGTGCTTGAAACACAGTAATAATCACAAAGTCCTTACTTCTTCTCTCCTTTGTACCATTCAAAGGCCGGAGGCGGCACACCTGCACCTTCGCATCTTATCAATCCACTGCGTCCCGGGGCCACGGTGCCAGATTTAATTTCCTGAATTGTGGGAGCAACTGAAAAAGAAACAAACAAACAAAGAAACTGGTGGGTAAGTAAAACTAATCTTCAGCAGAAATATAACACACATATATTTTTATTCCTTCTATATTCAAAGCAATCTTATGCCTGATAGGCCAATGCATCACATCTTCAGTGTTTTATGCTTCTAATACAAGACTAGTCATTTTCAGCTTCATTTTTCATGTTGGACAATAGATGAATGTTCCCAAGAAGTGCAGAGTAAATGCAATACATTTTGGCCATGCTTCCTGTTGGAAAAATGGCATTGTTGAGGGGAACACTTCATCTGTACTCCAGTCAAACTACACTCCCATAATAGCTCTCATTTATTGAGTGATCACTAGGAGCCAGTCACTGGGCTTGCTGCTTTATTTTCACGATTTCCTCACAGTAAACGCTAAGCTGGATGGTATTATCCCAAAACCATAAATATGAAAACTGAAGCTCAGAGAGGTTAAATAATTTGTCTAAGGTCACATAGCTACTTAGCTGCAGGATTTGGGTATAATATTGGCATACTGATTTAGGTATATTGACTCAAAGCCTGAACTCTTTCATTATTCTGTGCTTTTTTCTGCTTACTCCCTGTGCTTTAGCACATTAGTGATTTTTTTTTGGGGGGGGGTTGTTTCTTCTACCTGGAATGCTATTCTTTTCCATTTCTACAAATTCAAGGCCCAATTAGGTATCTCCATGCTCTTTCCTGTTGCTCTGGTTGAAAATAGCTCCCCCTTCTCTGAATAGTAGATTTAAATCTCTCATAATGTATAATGTATACTTTCTATCTTGTACTGTTATTATTTATGGATATGTCAGACTTTCTTGTTAGCTGCTTGAAGGCAGGGTGTCTGGTTCATATTTGCATACTCAGAGATCAAAGCACAGAAAATGATGCATAAAAAGCTTCTTTGTAGCATAGTCACTCCTTTATTTTTTGAAAGGTTATTTACTTTGAAAGAGAGCTAGAGCAGGGAAGGGGCAGAGAGAGAGGGAGAGAAGCCCAATCAGGCTCCGCATTGTCAATGTGAAGCCTGACGCGGGGTTCCGTCTCACAAACTGTGAAATCATGACCGGAGTCAAAATCAAGAGTCAGTTGCTTAATCCACCCAGGCACCCCATAGAGCCACTCCTTTATTCATTAAATAGTTGTTGAGCTATCAATATACGCCTAACATTTCTCAAGGTACAAAGCAGTTACACTCCCTGACATGATGAAGTTTACATTCTAGATGAAGGGAGGGATGGGAAGATAGACTACAAGCAGCAAATAAAATAAATAAGTAACTTAAATACAATATTAGAAGGTGATGAGAAAATGGTTTAAAAAATTAGAGCAAGATAAGAGGAATTAGAGCAAGGCATGGATTGCAATTTTATGTGGGGTAATCTGAGGAGGATTCATCGAGAAAAGTGAGATTTAAGCAAAAACTAGATGTAGATGAGTGAGTTTTCCCTGTGGCTACCCATAGAAAAAGGCTTCCAGGATGAGAGAACAGCTTGCAGTGAGGCCCTGAGGCTGAAGCAAGCCTGGTTTGTTTGAAAATTACCAAAGATATCCGTGTGGCTGAAGCAAAGAGAAAGAAGGGAGATTTTCAGGAGATAGAGTGTGATGATGGTTAATTGCTGCCAACTTGACTTGGTCACAGTGTCCAACTATTTGCGAAACATTATTTCTGGGTGTGCCTGCTTTTGTATGGAAGTGACCTTAAAATTGGTGGACACAGTAAAGTGTAGGGCCCTCTCCCAATTGGGTGCACATAATACATTCCATTGAAGGCATGAGTAGAACTAAAGGGAGAGGAAAGGAGAATTCACCCCTTCTCCGCCTGACTGCTTGAGATAAAACATCGGTCTCCTTTCCTTGGACTGAGATTTACACCATTGGCTCCCCCAAATCTCAGGCTTTTGGATTGGACTGAACTATACAGTGACTTTCCTGGGTTTTTCTTGTAGACAGCAATTTGGGGCTCTTCTCAATTTGTATAATCACGTGAGATATTCCTCATAATATAATCTCTTTGTGTGTGTGTGTGTTTGTGTGTGTGTGCGTGTGTGTGTGTATGTGTAGGTATGTGTAAATATGTATGTGTATATCTACCTATCTAGATATCTATAGGTTTTTAGATATAGATGTGTGTGTGTGTGTGTGTGTGTGTGTGTACATACATACATACATACATACATAAATCGGTTCTGTTTCTCTGCTGGACCCTGATACATGGGACCAAAGGATGGAAGCTCAGGTGGACTTTGAGGGCCATTTTAAAGACTTGGCTTTCCTCTGAGTGAAATGGTGAATTACTATAGAAGAGAGATAGAATCTGACTTTAGTTTCAAAGGTGTTTTGGCTGCTGCTGTCTTGAGAAAAGACCATAGTGAGGACAGGAGGAAAGCTGAACACTAGTAGGAAACTGTTGCAGTATGCAAGGCAATGATGTTGGCAGCTCAGACTAGGATGGTAGCACTAAAGGTAGTGAAAGTAATTGGCTTTAGAGTCGATTGTAAAGTTGAAGCCAATAAGATTTCCCTAACAGACTTAAAAAATGAGAGAGGAGTCCATGGTGACTTCATTGGGTTTAACTGCAAAGTTAGAATACCTATTGTCTGAGATGGGTAAGATAGTAAGTCAGTGAATTTGGGAGAGAAACATTAGAAGTTTTATGCATGTGTGATTTTTTAAAAGTTTATTTATTTATTGAGGCACCTGGGTGGCTCAGTTAGATAAGCGTCTGACTTCGGCTCAGGTCATGATCTCATGGTTCGTGGGTTCAAACCCCGCGCTGGGCTCTGTGCTGACAGCTGAGAGACTGTAGCCTGCTTCAGATTCTGTGTCTCCCTTTCTCTCTGCCCCTCTCCTGTTCCCACTCTGTCTCTTTTTCTCAAAAATAAATAAACACTAACAAAAATTTTTTTAAAAAGCTTATTTATTTTGAGGGAGAGAGAGCACAAGCAGGGGAGGGGCAGAGAGAGGGAGAGAGAGAATCCTAAGCATGGTGTGGAGCCTGATGTGGGGCTTGAACTCACAAACTGTGAGATCATGACCTGAGCTGAAACCAAGAGTCAAATGTTTAACTGACTGAGCCACAGGTGCCCCGTATTTCTTAGAGCAAATTTCAGTTCACACAAAACTGAGTGGAAGGTACAGAGATATTCCATTTACTCCTTGCCCCAATATATGCATAGCCTCTCTGTTATTGACACCCTCTACACCACAGCAGTACATTTGTTATAGATGATGAACCTACACTGACACATCATTATCACCTAAAATCCATAGTTTACATTAGACTTCACTCTTGGTGTTGTATATACTATGGGTTTAGGCAAGAGCATAATGACATATAACTATCATTATAATATCATACAAATTATTTTCACTGCCCTAGAAATCTTCTGTGCTGTATTAATCTCTACCACCCCACCACTCTTGGAAACCACTGATCTTTTCATTGTCTCCAAAGTTTTGTATTTTCCAGTATGTTAAATTGTTGTAATCATAGAGTATATAACCTTTTCAGATTGGCTTCTTTCACTTAGTGATATGTATTTAAGTTTTCTCCATGTCTTTTCATGGCTTGATAGAGCAATTGTTTTTATCACGGAATAATATTCCATCATCTGGACATCCCACAGCTTATTCATCCATTTGCTTACTAAAAAAATCTTGATTGCTTCCGAGTTGGAAATTATAAATAAAGCTCCTATAAACATCCATGCACAAGTTTTTGTGTACATTAAGTTTTAAATTCTTTGGCTAACTGCC
Organism: Herpailurus yagouaroundi; assembly: GCF_014898765.1. Taxonomy (NCBI): domain Eukaryota; kingdom Metazoa; phylum Chordata; class Mammalia; order Carnivora; family Felidae; genus Herpailurus; species Herpailurus yagouaroundi. The sequence continues at coordinate 59,768,505 of NW_024412388.1, forward strand.
AAGGAGTGAAATTATTGGATCATATGATAAGGTTACATTTAGTTTTGTAAGGAACCACCACACTGTTTTCCAAAATGGTTCTATAATTCTGTGTTCCCACCAGCGATGTATGGGAGCTCCTGTTGTTCCGCATCCTTGCCAGCACTTGTAGCTGTCAGTGTTCCAGATTTTGGTTTTTCTACTGCATGTGTAGTGGTATCTCATTGTTTTAATTTGCATTTCATTGCTGACATAGGATGCAGAACATCTTTTCATATACTTATTTGCCATCCGTATATCTTCAGCAAAGTGTCTGTTAAGGTCTATGGCCCATTTTTTAATCAGATTGTTTGTATTTTTGTTGTTGAGTTTTAACTGTTCTTTGTATATTTTGGATAACAGTCCTTTGTCAGATGTGACTTTTACAAATATTTTTCTCCCGGTGTGTAGTTTTTCTTTCCATACTTTTAATAGTGTGTTTCACAGATCCCCAAATTCTAATTTTAATGAAGTCCAGCTTATCAATTATTTCTTCCAATGGATTGTGCATGCCTTTTGGTGTTGCAGCTAAAAAGTCATCACCTATCCCAAGGTCATCTAGATTTTCTCCTATGTAATCTTCTAGGAGTTTTATATGAATATCTGTTTTCATAAATATTTTATTTTCCATCAATCTTTTGAACATAGTATATATTTTAAATAACACTATGGGAAAGTTGTCAACACAACAGCAACCTTGAAAATGCAAATACTAATTCATTCAGACAAATGACCTGAGTAAGTGTGCACTCTGGATATATTTTAGATTTCTTTAGAAAGCAATAAAAAGTACAGAGTTTAATGATTTTTCAATATGCAGTGAATATGAAAACTGTAAACACTCTTACTACCGAACATTGCCTTTCCTTTTAAAAATACCCTAGCAAATTCATCATTTTCTGTTAAGGGTGATACTTCATTTTGAAATTGCAGCACCTCCATTTCTCTGTGGTGTTTTTATTCCTAACAGTAATAGTTCAATACAGTTCTGGAAAAAAAAAAACTTGCAAAGAAATATTTTTATTAAAGTGCTTGCTAATAACTTGGTGAAAAATAATAAAGAAAACGTTTACCAAAAATATTTGAAGAAGAAATAGTTATGAGGTGATACATATGCACATTTATATAGGTATATATGTAGTATATATGTAAATATGTAAATGTATTACACATATACATATATATGTCTATGGACATATGTGTAGGTTTGTGTGTATATACATATACATACAAATATATGTATATCCACACACTTTCATATAAGAAATCGCTTACTAAATTTAATTATATTTATAAAGCAAAGATTCACATCCTCCCATAAAAGGCAATAAAATATACAAAATATGTCTATACATAAAAGCTTACTTATTTGTCAATTATTATGACACTGTTTTGCCTGTGAGAGGCATTGGTAGGATTGCATTTCCACCCTTGTTCTCATAGGCTTTAATCTCTCCTTCTCTCCCTGTCACACTAAGAGGGCATAATCTTTTATGATATCCAACTATCACTGAAGATGAAATAACCATATGCAACAGGAGATCCATCACAAGCTTCTATTGATAACCTGGTTAGTTTAATTACTCTCTTGTTTGTCAAGGGGGCCATGACTCATTACAAACAAAACCATGAAATCCGGAACATTGCCTGAAAACCCATGCGTAATGAACTGAAATAAAACCTAATTTGTCATTAAAAGGCTTTTTATGCAGTTGTTTGTGCATATGGCTCAACACTAGGTGCTTTACCACACAAGTTAAAGGGACATGATCCCGTTGTCTAGAGGTTCACAGGTTGCTGTGATGGACACTGAAAATAGAAAAATGCCTAAAATGTCATTGGAAGCATACATGAAGAATAAGTCCAGAGTTAACACTGCACATAAGAAAAACTTCTTTTTTTTTTTTTTTTTTATAATTTTTTTTTCAACGTTTTTTATTTATTTTTGGGACAGAGAGAGACAGAGCATGAACGGGGGAGGGGCAGAGAGAGAGGGAGACACAGAATCGGAAACAGGCTCCAGGCTCCGAGCCATCAGCCCAGAGCCTGACGCGGGGCTCGAACTCAGGGACCGCGAGATCGTGACCTGGCTGAAGTCGGACGCTTAACCGACTGCGCCACCCAGGCGCCCCTACATAAGAAAAACTTCTAAGAACGTTCTTTTTGTGTGTGTGTTAGAGGATGAAAGGGCTGTGGGCTGTGGGTAATCAATATGGAGAAGGCAGTCTCATATAGATTTCATTTGGGGGTTAAAAATTATACATTTAACATAGAAGGCTCTATTTATTGATTTTTCTTGGGGACACAGATGAACCTTTATTCACATTATTCTACCTCTTTTAAAAATAACTGTTCAAGAAGAAGTGGATTTATCCACCTATCTATTTTTCATCACTTTATCAATTAAACAAATATTTTTATTAGGGACCATGTTAATGAAAATAAGCCATATTTCTGGCCTCATAGGGCTAACATTTTTGAAGGGTGTGTGTATGTGTATGCCTGTACATGCACGTACAAAAAGTAAATTAAAAAAAGTAAATAAATAAATAAATAGTAAGAAAGTTGTATGAACTAAGATGGAAATTGAGCAGAGTAAAAGAAAAAAGTAATATCAAGATGTGTTGCTTTATATGGTGCAGTCATAAAGGTCCTTATTGATAAGGCAATATTTGAACAGAGAATTGCATGATGTGAGAAAAGGAATCATGTGGTAATATATAGTAAGTTATTATAATAAAAAGAAATAGAAAAGGGAAAAGATTTGAATTGAGAGTGTGCTTGAGGTGGAAACATACTTAACAGGTTAAAATGGTCATCACAGTTTAAGCAGATAAGTGAGAGGAAGAATCAGAAGGGAAGATTGGGCAGGCAGCTGGGGCTCAGTTTGTGTAGAGTCTGGTAACCCATGGTAAAGCCTCTGAATTTTGTTCTAAGGAGATGAGGTTTTAGAGATTTTGAGCAGAGTGACAATCATTTGATTAACATTTCATAAATATTCTTTGGCTGCTGAATGGATCATGGTCTGTAGAGAGGCATGAGGGGAAACAGGCAGAACAGCTAGGAGGCTGTTGCAGTAATTTTTAGGATGATGAGAAAGTCATTGGCCAATCCATAAAAAAGGAAGGAATTGAGAGAAAATTTAATTAAATAGATCATTGGTCACATTGGACCTGAGTCAACTCATTTTAGTTAACTGGCAGTGACAGGGCATTTGTAGTGAAATTCCAAGTTTATCTCATTCTGAACCCTATTATTTTGTGTAAATAAAAGAGTTCTATGGCCACAGAAATGTCTGATTATACCCAGCAGGTTTCTTTTCTAGAGCACATCTCAGAGACTGATGTGCAAGTATGCGTTATGAATATTGTAGGGTATGAAGTTTTTCCCAAACTTATGAGACCATGCAATTGTATAAGGTTTTGTATAAGGAACTGTATACTGGAGTACTGTGGGTTTAATATTTCTTGGGAGACATTCCGGGTATGTTGGATAGTGGCACTAGTAGATGTGTGAGGTCTAGTTCACATCCTATATTACATGATTCATTACTTTCAGGTCAAATCATCTCTGGTTCAACAGGTTTCTATGTGCTCATGAGTTGTAACGTACTCAGGAATTTTATGTGAGGAAAAGGCCTCAATTAATTGCATCATAGTATGGTATATAGTTGCTTATTTGCCAGAAATATATACCTCACAACAATTATGATTAATTAAGTCTCAAACTGGAGCTATAATAATGAATTATAAGTATGCTTAGCTAAGTTGTATAAAATACTTATTTTCTACCAAAAAATGTTCTGTGTTTTAAGGAAGCATATTAGACCCTTCCTAGAAGAGATAACCAAATGCTAAAATCTAAATGACTGCTTCCAGAACTTACTTGTTTTACCATCACACTCCATTACTCTGTGAATTTTGGCCCTGACCCAGGAGTGTATGCTGCTTTTTTTAGGGAATGGGAGTGTAAATGTGGGCTTCTGCATGCATTTGTGTTTCTAGAACTGTTTTTATTTCCATGAAGACAGTTTTTGTTTTGCTCAGATGTAACTTCTTTCAATTATACCAAAGTAGCAGATAGGGTGACTACCTGAGCCTCTCAATTTCATAAGTACAATGGCATCTTTTGGAATAGACAAATTTTTGTGCACTGCTGAAATGTAGGCATACCATTCTTGTATCAAATCGTATACGGCTGTGAGCTGAAGCAATTGCATACTGAAACAAATCAATTTAGAGAAATGTTATTAACAGATGTGAGGAACAGCAAAGAACAGATGTTGGGAAAAGCCAGCAGTGAAAGGGTCAAGAAGGGGTATTTAACACCTGTGTGATTAGATGCTCATAAAAGAGGAGTCTTCCCTTTTCATTTACTCAGTGGGATTACTTCCATTCATTGTTTAGCCAGTCATTTCAGGATGAAGATAATTAAAGGTTCTTCATCCAAAACTCCAGGCTCTGCAGGTGCAAGCAACAGAACCTTTGCACTTGGCACCCAGTAAGCCTAATCAAGATTCAAGTTTTCTTAGTTACATGACAATAGCCACAAAGACCTTCTTCCTCTCTTGTCATTCTCAATGGGAGTTTTGGTTTTGTACAGAGTCTTATTATCAAAAAGATGAGTGAATCCAAGAATTATTTCAATAGCCTTAGTGAATTGAGGTAGTTCAAAAGAAACTTCATAGCTCCAGTGGCAAACAAATTGACACCATCCCACTCCCTCAAAATGATGGACAAAATGAGGAAGGTGCTGTATTAAATAGTCACAACAATAAAGAAGAGTGAGGAATAGTAAAGAGAAGTAAATCATGAGGAAATCTGTCCTATAGAAGCTACATAGGAAAACACTGGGCTAAATAATCATGCTGATGTTGATCTAAATTTTAGACCTTGTGAGCTACACTAAGGCAGCCTCAGTCAAATGAATACTCTTCAAAAAAATTTTAAGGTACCCAGTACATACTAGAGAACACAATATATAGGATGTGCTGAATACACAATTGTTACAGATGTGAATAATGATAGTTGAAAAATTTCTTCCTTGAAGATAGGTTTCACCGTAAGGTAGGAAATAATGGCAATCTTTCAAAGGCTGTCATAGATCTCACAGAAATGGATCACAAGGTCAATAAACCCTTCCCATGAAGCAAATATGTCCTTGCTTTACGGACTAATTTGATTCTAAAGAAAGCTGAGAACTCCATGTTATTGTTAAGAGAACATTTTAAACTAATTTATCTAGCCAGTTTTTTAAAAAATGAAACTATTGAAATATAATTGAAAACTAATCTTCATGACCTAAAGGACTTTCACATTGAATCACACCTCTGCTCAGTTTTCACAGGGGATGAAAATAGTACAGTTTGTAATGTACTTCCAGATTCCTCAAGACCTTAAACATTTACACAGTCATGAAATAGTGCAGCGAAAAGGTTTTTTCTTTTCAAACAAAAGTGGTTGTAACATTCATTCTCTGAATTATTTAACCCTTCTAAATCCTAGTTTTCTCCTCTGTAAAATAAATAGTGCCTACTTCATAGGATTGCTGTATAGACAACATAAAACACTTCATGGAAGGTCAGAAATAACCCCAGAATTATATGGTCAACTAATCTTCAACAAAGGAGGCAAGAATATACAATGGGAAAAAAACAGTCTCTTTAAAATGTGTTGGGGATACTGGATAGCTACATGCAAAAGAATGAAACAGAACCACTTTCTCACACCATACACAAATATAAACTCAAAATTGATTAAGAATCTAAACGTGAGAATTGAAGCCATGAAAATTCTAGAAGAGAGTACAGGCAGTAATTTCTCTGACATAAGCCATAACAACATTTTTTCTAGATATGTCTACTGAGGCAAGGGCAACACAAGCAAAAACAAACTATTGGGCTTTAGTCAAAATAAAAAGCTTGTGCACAGCAAAGGAAATGACCAACAAAAATAAAAGACAACGTGCTGAATGGGGAGAGATATTTGCAAATGCCATATCTGATAAAGGGTCAGTGTCCAAAATACATAAAGAATTTATACGACTCAACACCCATAAAGTCAAATAATTCGATTAAAAAATGGGCAGAAGACATGAACAGACATTTCTCCAAAGAAGATGGCCAACAGACACATGGAAAGATGCTCAACATACTCATCATCAAGGAAATGCAAATCAAAACCACAATGACATATCACCTCATACCTGTCAGAATAGCTAAAATAAAAAACTCAAGAAAAAATAAGTGTTGAGGATGTGGAGAAAAAGGAACCCTCCTATACTGTTGGTGGTAGGAATACAACCTGGTGCAGCCGCTGTAGAAGACAGTTCGCGGTTCCTCAAAAAATTAAAAATAGAGGGGTGCCTGGGTGGCTCAGTTGGTTAACTGTCTGACTCTTGGTTTCATCTCATGTCATGATCTCACAGTTTGTGAGTTTGGGCCCCACATTAGGCTCTGCACTGACAGCATGGAGCCTGCTTAGAATTCTCTCTCCTCTCTCTCTGCCCCTCATCTACTTGCACTATCTCTGTCTCCCTCAAAATAAATAACCAAACTTAAAAAAAAAATTAAAAATAGAATAATCCTACAATCCAGGAATCACACTATTGGGTAGTTACCCAAAGAACACCAAAACACTAATTCAAAGGGATATATGCACCCCTACGTTTATTGCAGCATTATGAAAACTAGCCAAATAATGAAAGCAGCCCACGTGCCCACAGACAGATGAATGGATAAAGATGTGGTCTATATATACAATGACATAATATTTAACCAGAAAGAGAGAGAGAGAGAGAGAGAGAGAGAGAGATCTTGCCATTTGCAACAACATGGATGGAGCTAGAGAGTGTAATGAGACACAAAATAAGCCAGTCAGAGAAAGACAAATACCATATGATTTCACTCATATGTGGGATTTAAGAAACCAAAAAAATGAACAAAGGCAAGAGAGAGAGAGAGAGAGAGAGAGAGAGAGAAACCAAAAAGCAGACTCTGCACTATAGAGAACAAGCAGATGGTTACCAGAGGGGAGGTGGAAGGGGGGATGGGTAAAATAGGTGAAGAGGATTAAGAGTAGAAAGTAAACTTATTTTGATGAGCACTGAGTAATATATGGAATTGTTGAATCGATATATGGTACAACTGAAACTAACAGAACACTGTGTATTAACTATACTGGATTTAAAATAATAATAATAAAAAAAAAACAACCATAAAACATCATGAAAAGTGCTCACCCTAGTGCTTTGCACTGAGTTAGCAGCCAATAATAACATTAATTATTTTTAAACAGGTATTATTACTAGTGAATAGGATATCACAGTCTTGCTCCCTTTAAAACATGAGATCATGATACGATATGGATAGAAAGGGAACTAATTTTTAAAACGTTCATTGTCTAGGGGCGCCTGGGTGGCGCAGTCGGTTAAGCGTCCGGCTTCAGCCAGGTCACGATCTCGCGGTCCCTGAGTTCGAGCCCCGCGTCAGGCTCTGGGCTGATGGCTCGGAGCCTGGAGCCTGTTTCCGATTCTGTGTCTCCCTCTCTCTCTGCCCCTCCCCCGTTCATGCTCTGTCTCTCTCTGTCCCAAAAATAAATAAAAACGTTGAAAAAAAATTTTTTTAAAACGTTCATTGTCTAGAACGGCAAGCATGTGACTGATTTAATTAAAGGCCAGACCGGTATCACTTTTTTTTTTTTATAATTTTTAAAGTTTATTTATTTTTGAGAAGGAGACAGAGTGTGATCGGGCAAGGGGCAGAGAGAGAGAGGGAGACACAGAATCTGAAGCAGGCTCCAGGCTCTGAGCTGTCAGCAGAGCCTGAAGTGGGCTCGAACCACGAGCTGTGAGATCATGACCTGAGCCAAAGTCCGACTCTGAACCGACTGAGCCACCCAGGCACCCCATGGACCAGTATCACTTTTTAGTCTCCCAGAATTTCATCTATTCCCTACCATATAATTGTAGTTAACCAAGAAAATTTTCTTTGAAAGGCATTTGTGATAGACCTTGTATAATTTCTCAATGACCAAAAAGTAAGAGGCTTAGGTTCAATAATGTGATAGAACATCAAAAGTGTATGGAACACAAAGGTGTTCTTTCTAGAAAGACAGGCAATTGTGGACATACATTATGTGTTAAGGCATATAAAAGATCAATGTATCGATTCAGTTAAGCTTATGATGAGATCATTTTCTCTTTCACAAGAAAGACAATGAAAAGTGGAATTTCACATTAAATTCACATGAATTTCACATAAGATTGACTTCAGTGGTTTTATTAAAGGTTCAATATCCATCTCAGTGTACTACGCTATGGTCTCTGATTCCCTTATGTTTGTACAGGTGCATAACAAGCAAACTATTTTGTAAAATATTCCAGAGCTAAGATATATAAGTGCATATTAAATCTGATTTTAGGGGCATTGGTAAAGGACCTTGCACTAGTCCCCTAAACCCACAAAGAGAAAAATCTGTTCATTGTTTAAAACTACAACATATGGGATTCTTTTTCTAAACTCCTGGTTTAATGCTATAACTCTTTCAAGGGGGTTAAATATACTTAAGCTTTCCTCAGTCATATATATTGTGGTGTGAGTGGTCTGATATTGTGCTGATCATGAGGGTACATCTGTTAGAGGCTGTTGAAAGATGGATGGTTGGGTTATCTGTGACTCATGAATAAGTAGATAAAAGAACAGTAAGGAGATAAAAGGGTTATATAATGAGGAGTTTGTTGGTGCTTAGGCAGAACTCATTCACATCATGCTTTTGGCAAGGGTCAGCAGTAGTGAAATTACAGCTTGAAGTAGCTGTCCTTATAGTCAGCAATGCTCACTTCAGTGATGCATCCACTGTAAAATATGTCTGAGATTTATTGGGCCACCAGCTGTATCAATAGGAATTAAATGGTTCACTGTTTTCCTAGCTGTTCACCAAACTTTCTTTCTTTAGACTTTATTCATGATTTGATCTCCTCTCTGTTGTCAGTCATGCTGAAATTATAGCTGAATGTGATTGATTTGGATACAGTGGACAAGTTTGCAAGAATTTTGAAGTTGGGTTCTCCAAAGGCATCTCTATTCTCAGCACGTATGATCTTGCAACACAAGTTGCCCATCAGTACAAACCTTCTGAGTCTCTAAATGTTTGCATACATTTTTTTCATGTTGAAGCTATTATGAATTTCAGGATATAAAAATTATTTTTAGTGAATACCTCCAAAATAAAGAATAGAAGAGTTCAGATGCTCTCTTTAGGTTACTTCTAAAACATGAAAATATTCTGGGAATTTTTTTTCTCATGGGGAAAACCTTCTAGTTATATTAATTGGTCAAGACATGTTATTTAAGCTTCTATTATGTTTATTGTTATGGTTTAAGTCATGGTACATTTTCAAAAGATTAGAAATGATCTCTCAGAATACAAATAAACTAGACATATATACATTTAAGATTTTTGTAGTCAGTCAATATAAAAATACTAGTAAAGATATACTAGGTAATAGATGGGGATAATGTTGGTGGAACTTTTCCTTAGGCTAATTCTCAGCAGATCACATTTCCCTCTGACTTCAGGGCCAGCTTCCTCCAAGGACCTACTAGTAAACCTGAAGGCACCAGGGGACCTTGGGCTGGTATGTGACTTCTGCCCTCTGCAGAATAATCAGTGAATTAGATTTCTTAGTTGACGAAACGGTTTATTATTTCTTCTTGTTTCTGTGGCCTTCAATAATCTTAAAATAGCATATTTAAAAAGTTGATTAAAATTCAATTATTAAAATTGTTTAATTCTGAAAAATGAATAATTCATATTGCTAATATATTCCAAAGAATTACTTTCCAAACATACTGTCTTGGAGGAAGAGAAAAGAAAGGCTTTGAGTAGCTAGGAAAAAAAAGGAAATTAAGAAAAAAAATTATGTCATAGAAATATAGTTGTAAACTACCCATTTCTTCTTGTTTACTACCCTCAAATGCATGAGGGAAAATGTTATAATTCTAGCAAGACTATAGGAGATGTATTAAGCGAGTTGACATTTTTTAAAACTATATGCACAGATTCCCTAGTAAGAAAATGAACATTAAACTGAACCACTTCTACCTCTCCATGTATTTTGAGGTGGCAATCAGCTGTGTGCACGGACCTGCATCCTGGAGTTTGCAGTGTTATAGAATTTCTATACGGTTCAAAGAGTAAAGAAACAGAGGTCATGACTGTGGAACAGATGTGCTTCATCCATCGACTCGCTCTGAACTTATGAACAGGAGAAAAATAACAGAGCAGGAAGTGATACTAGTTGTAGAATTGAGAGGTAATTTTTCTCCCATTTGAAAAACACAGTTTTAGACACTTCTATTTATGGATAAAGAAAGCCAAATCAGAGCAAACACAGTAAGGGTAACTAAGAGCAAAAGAATAAGAAGATATAAAGTAGGAGAGACATTTACCTACAAATAGTATAGCTTAAAGAAATAAAAAGATGTGGGAGGAGGGATGGCAGAAAACTGTAATTTTCAGAAACAATAGCATAGGTTTATTTGGAACTAAGAATGTTTAACAAGGGAAAAATGTCATTCTTCCTAAGATGATTAGATAAAACATGGTATGAGAAAACTCTGCCTAACAGCAAAAGTAATTTGACAACTGAAGGGTGTGTCAGGAAAGGGAAAGTCTGACTGACAAATAAAAAATTCCATGTCAGCAAGAGTAGCACATAAATAAATTATTAGAGAAATTGTTTAGGCTCTTTCCTCCTCTGCTCGGAAATATATTTTGCCCCAAATGCAGCTGATACCCTCCTTATGATCTCAATCTTATTTACTGCCTCTTAGGTCAAAATCAGTAGATTCCTCACTATTTATTGCTCTCATCCTGCAAAGCTTATCTGTGCATTTGATGAACAGTTACTATTGCCATTTCATCAAAGTCATTACAAAACATTTCCAAGTCTTGAGAGACTGTAATCTTGTAGATTCTGCCTTTAAAGTGCATCTTATCATTCCTTATCACCCCATAGCTATCACGCTGGGGCAAGCCAACATCACCTCTGGCTTGAAATATTGGAAGTTTCCTAAGTGGAGTCCCCCTGCTTTTACCCTTGCTCCCTATATTGGCCATTCTCAATATAGAACGATAGCGTTTCTGATAAAACAAGTCAAATTCTCAATCTTGCTACTACACACAGCCACACCCTGGCTTTTCCTTCCATTCAGAATACAAGTCAAATGCATTACAGTGGTCCACAAAACCTTAAACAATCTGACTCTCCTGCCCCCCCCCCCCCGTCTCTCTCACTCTCTGACCACATTTCTGTCCACTCTCTTTCTTGCCCAATATTCTCTGGCCACACTACGTGATATGACATAGACATGGACATATGAAATAGGGACAACCAAGAATTCCCTACCTTAGGTTCCTTATACTTGGTATTTCCTCAGCATAAAATACTCAACCCTCAGATATATTCATTTCTTGCTTGCATCCTCATTGCTTCCAGTCTGTGCTCCAATTCTGCCATATTGAAGGGACTTCTCTGTCTATATAAAATGAAAATACTGCTCCCTTACCCTACAGCTCCTTTCTTCCATCCTCATTGTTCTCTCTACCAATGATTTCCACCTGACACAGTATATATTTACTTCTTTATTTGCTGATTGCCTCTTTTCCTTCATTGGAAAATATAATCCATGAAGAATCAGTCTTGTCTTGTTCAGTGATGTATCCTAGGCTAGTGCCTGGAACATAGTAGGCACTCAAAAAATAAAAGATATATTATTTCTATCTAATGAATAAAATCTTAAAACAACCATTCAATTCTCTATTACAAAAATGTGACATATCGTAAGCCAAGGCAGATGTCATAGCGTTATTTCTCTTTCATGAGTAGAAAATTTCTGTAGCATTATCATTTGTATGTGTAAAATCTCTAATACTGTGTGCCTCCAAAATGAATAATGTAATGTCTGCAAATATATCACCTTAGTGTTTTTGATAAGTTTTGCTATATAATAATATCATATTTTTCTCATCTCTTCATACTGAGTTAAATTAATATATACCTGTGTGTATGCATACATATTTTTAACATACAATAAATATATTTTTATATACTTATATAGTATATATAATGTGTGCTATATTTATATGTTATATATGTAATTAAATTTAATGTATTCCTTAGAGTACTTAGCTATGATTTATAATAAATCATCTGAAATTAAATAGTTAACTTTATAGTTATAAGGTATCACAGGTAGCACTACATAACTCAGCACTAAAATACAATATAGCTGGGCAGCTGAGTCATAGAAAACATTCAAGCATTATTTGTCTATCATATTCTTCAATATATTGTGACTCAGAAAGAAAGCACAGATAAACTTTAGGCTTATGCCCTGTTTTACTTAGCTATTGTCACAATAATACTGTGTAAGAAATAATCACTACAACTTAGTGACATGTATCAGTATCTAGTTCTCTCATGTGTCTTACTCTCTGTCATATCTGTAATGCCCATTAGTCAAAGCAGTCATACAGTCAAGTCTGTCATCAATGGGGCTGAGAAATATTCTATGTACAATTGGAGGGGGATGGGAGATAATATTGTGCTAAGGAATTATCCAGACTGTTACTTGTAGAATTTTCCAAAGTCATTCAGGCTCAGAGTCTCTTCCATACCAAAGCCAAAGAGAGCTCCATGGGTCTGCCTTGAAAAGGAAAGTTTGTTTCATGTTCTGGTGAGGAAATGGGGTGTCTGAAATGAATTGTGGATTTCACCGTGGTTTAATGTAAGAGATATCTGACTAAAGATAACCACAGAGAACAGAGCTTCCATGGAAACCAAAAGGATAGCAAGCACTATGTAAACCAAGTACTGTGGAAAGGTAGCATGTCAAGGTGTTATTAGAGCATCCCGAAAGGTTGGTATGAGGACCCATATAGGAAGACTCCCTACTTCTTTAGCTACCATAAATGAGATACATTTGAAAATTGGGAGATATTTTTCTATGTTCGTATTTCATCTATTGACTCAATATTTATTCTGAGTTATTGTCTTTTCTCTTATTCATTAATTTAATCAGTGCTATTGGTCAAGGATATATGAAATAGTTCTTAGAGAAGCTCAGGACTCTAGTGAAATTAGGAACTGGCCAATAATGTGTGATAAACTTTTGTTTCTCTAAGACCTAGCCCAGGAAGAGGAAAATGGAAAACACTTTAAAGAAGTTTGTTGAATAACTGAATGTGATGAATGAATGAACTCTATGAAATACTATGATTCTATGAACTTACTAAAATTTATACTCCAGGCTTTTCCAACTTAATATGGTTAAATTCTAATGAGTTACATTCAGTGTTGACGGGTTTATTATTTTCATGTAGTACATAAGTGATACTTAAACACATTCATACTCTGTGGCCAAATATTGATACCAATGGTATTTCCTAACAATGTACATTTCTTAAAGAATTTCTTTAACAAATTAATTTTTAGTGCATAGGGATATGGAAATAGGATTATTTCTGGGCCCTTTTCACCTAAAAATTACTCTAAAGCTAAAAATACATCTGAAAAAAGTTATACATTCTAGCCATAAAAGGCTATACTTAGATCAAATAAATGGATACACTTGCTAAGGAAATTAGTATTTATTTTGACTAGAAATCTTTGTTATTAGTTGAATCTAAAACATATATATGAGTCCAAACAATTTATTCACTTTGTGTGTAAATTGCAAGATATTAGTACAGTCCCTCTTTATCCACAGGGGATATATTCTACCACCTCTAGTGGATGCCTGAAACCTTGGACAGTATAGAACCTATGTAGACTTTGTTTTTCCCTATAAATACATACCCATGGTAAAGTTTAATTTATGAATTAAGCACAGTAAAAGATTAATAAAAATAATTAATAATAAAAGTAGTACAGCCATAATGATATACTATAATAAAAGTTACATGAATGTGGTTTCTCTCTCTAAAAAAATATCCTATACTGTTCTCACTGTTATTCTTCCTGTAATGAGGTAAAATGATAAAATGCCTATGTGATGAGATGAAGTGCGGTGAATGACATAGGCAATGTGATCTACTGTTAGGCTACTAAATCCTCCTGATCGCATCTCAGACGGAGGATCATCTGCTACCAGACCATGGTTGATAATGGGTAACTGAAACCCTGGTAAGTGAAACTGCTGATAAAAGGGGACTGTTGTATAAACTAGAGAGTTGATCTGTGAACACTGGGTATACTGGAAACCATTTATGTGTTTGTTTGTAAAAGCACGGATGATTTCCAGAATGTTAGAAGTAATATGTGCTGTTTCTGTTTGGTTAAATGTTCAGTTTAGTATTTCTACCTGAATTTGAGTTCACTATTTTTTTAAATGGAAATTCACAATTGGAGGTGAGTATGATTATAGTGTAAGAATTTTAAAGACTGGTCAAGATAATGCTCCCCATTGAGTCTATTATCTTCACGGTCTTTCCAGTGTATTCCACTATGTGCCCCATGAAATAATGGTCCATCATGGATTTAATGTTTTTTTGTTTTTGTTTTTGTTTTTTACTCAAGTAATCCTATCAGGTAACTTAGCAACAGCATCAATTAAATTATTTCAGCGTGGTTTTGTGGTGTGTGGTGTGTGTGTGGTTTGTGTGTAGTATGTTAACTCTATTTCTTCCAAAATGGAAATAAGTCTGCATTTGGTAACTGAACCAAATGTTTCCAGGGCATTTTAAGTGTATAATTCATAAAAACCAAAAAATGGTAAAACAATGCACGGGCCCTACTAGCATTCATTTAGCTATAGAAAATATGCAAAAACTCCAGGTAGAACAGGTTTTGTCTTTTAACATTTTAATGAGCTTTGGGACTTTCATGCATATTAGTTATGTTGCCCTAATTACTCATTATAATTCTAATGTGCATTTTATATTTAATTACAATGCTTATAAAGATTTGGTATGGACAGTAAATTATTATAACCAGCATGTGCATAATGATTATGAACTGCATTTATTAACTTTTATACCAGCATTTAGTGTTGGTAACTTTCATTTTCACCTTGGTGATTAACCACATTGTCTGATTAAACAAATATTTGTGTGGAATTAATTGTAAATGACAAAGAGCAGTGCCCACTTTTTTGCTTTTTGTCAATTTGCATCAAATATTATTTTTAGTTTTCTTAGCTATGCCATTACTAGACAAGTTCATTTACAAATGTAAAGTATTGTTATTTTTTCTTAATTATTCAAAATATTTTAGGCTTGTTAAGATATTTCAACAGGGAGCTTGATGTCAGATGATTAAAAACTTCCCGCTAGGGTAGGTAAAGTTAAGAGTTTTTTTCTGAGATATTAGCTTAAACACATCCTAACTGCAAGGTATGCAATTTAAAAAAAAAAAAAAAAACAAAAACGATTCTCACATTTTGTAAACATTAAGAATAGCTGTCCTCTATCAACAAGAATTTCTCTTCCTGTTTGGAAAAATGCATTTCCACAAATCTTAGATGTTAATTCTTTGCCAAATTGCTTATATTAAAAATACACAACAGCTCCAGATTCATTTTCCATCCCTGAAATTTAGCACAGGGCTCTGTATCAAGTGGGCCATCAATACTTGTTAATTGATAATTAGGGTGGCAATAAGGTTTCCTTGTAAAAATTCACATTCACTTAGAGGGAAATAAAAATAACAAGAACTTGAATGTGAATGAAATTTTAACCTTATCAGATAAAGTCTATATTTTTGGACTCCAGATAGTCTTATTCCTAATCCAGGTAATACTTACATTCAGGAAAGTATTTATCTGAAAAATTCCTTTATATAGTGTACTACTTAGGAGCTTTGCATTAAGAATTCATTTAGGGGGGCTCCTGGGTGGCTCAGTTGGTTAAGAGGCCGACTTCGGTCATGATCTCGCGGTCTGTGAGTTCAAGCCCCGCGTCGGGCTCTGTGGTGACAGCTCAGAGCCTGGAGCCTGTTTCAGATTCTGTATCTCCCTCTCTCTGACCCTCCCCTGTTCATGCTCTGTCTCTCCCTGTCTCAAAAATAAATAAAACGTTAAAAAATTAAAAAAAAAAAAGAATTCATTTAGGATCTTAGCTTATAACCAGTCACTAGTTGCAGGATGCTGGGCAGACATAACATTTTAAAACTTCAAATCCTGCCTCTCTAATACAGGGATGACACAATCTACTTCAAAGACTTGTGGCAATTCAATGAAGAGGTTGTATATAAAGAATGAGCACAAGGAAAGCCTGGCATGTAATGAACATTTGAAAATTTGAAAATGTGAGGCGCTGTCACACAAATGCTACTGCCACCCTGATTCAAAGAGACTGTTTATTTTGCAGAAAACGTACGTATCTAACATTCATCTTCCTCAAAATCTCCAGTATAATTTATCTACTGACGAACGTGGTATGCATGTATGTACATATATAATTATGGCAGCATACATGTATTAAATATTCATTTATATATAGGTGCATAAGTGTATATGTATATATTTGAATAAATTTTTTATTACAAACCATTAATTTCCTATCATGTGACCACTTGGGGTATGGATATGATAGTCTCATATACTATTCCATTGTTTGCTATGTAGTGGAATTACTAGTTCACCCTTTGAACGACTCTTATGAAAACAATCTATAGACTTGTAGGACACTTATTTATATATGTTAATTGATATCATTGAACTTCTGTAAGTATTATTAATAACAGTCATTATTATTTTGTACAATTATATATTATGCAATTGTATACAGAAAAACAGATATACAGCTACATAGTAATATAGCACATTATTATTTACAAAGTAATGCTATTATCTCCTTCAGTACACTGTAGTCTCTAAGGTAGATTGTATTCCTTAGTTACCTTTTTTTCCCCTGTAAATAACAAACATTTATTAAGTATTTACTGCAATGTCAGTTACTATGTTATGGCCTTAGCAGCTAGAACTATGTCTTGCACATAATAAATCTTTGTAATCTGAGAGAATAGGTGAATGAATTATAGTTTATCTACTATATAGTCTATTGACTTATGGGAAAGTTTTTGAAGATTATTTTTTGTTTAATAGGCTGTGTATGGGTAAAGGAAACATAATGAACTGATAGGTGAAACTTCCTATCAGTCCGTTAAGTGTTTTCATGGCAAGATTCTCTGAATATTTACTTAATTTCCTGAATTAATTAATAAGATATTTTTTTAAGAAATAAAAATAACCACATACCTCTTTTAAAGTATTTCTAAGATTTAATTCTAAAACCTTAAATTGCTTTGAAATTGAGTTTATGCCAAATTGTGTATTTTTGTGGTAATACGGCCATACTAGAGTAAATAAAAATGCTTCCTGCTTTTTACTCATATCTTTGTCATCCATGCATTTCTTCTAACATGCCCCTGGTCAGGAAATGAAATGTTAACACCAGGAGCTCTCCAGGTCACCTAACTAAGTGATGCTCATGGGGAAAACAAAACAAACTAAACTGTACAGAATCCAAACACTGCCATTGCCAGGGGCTGCCACCAATGTTCCACATATGAACTTGGAAGAATAATAGAGTGTGAGAGATAGTTGCAGAGTATGAAACTCCTATTCAAGAGCTGTTCAGTTCTGCCTCCAGTGATGGTACACCTATGCTCCCTGACAAGTGTGTTGAAACTACCAACTTCCTATTTGGTTAAAACAATTTTGTGTCATCTTACTATAAATTAATGACTTAAACCTATGTGAAGAAATCTGTCCTTTTATTGTTTCTTTCTTGTCTTATTTTTTCAGTCTTAAGAAAATGTTGACTTCAAAGACTCCTGAAATAGAACATACAAGCACCCAAAAAAGGAGGCTGAAGTGCCTTTTTGATCCCTGGATTTTCTTGCCATTGGTGGATGCCACAAAAATTCTTTGTCCTCTCCTCAATAAATATATTTTAAAGTCCCCTGGCAGTCAATGATCTAATGTTTATACTTCTAACTTTCACTGAGTGATTTCAAAGGCCCATTAAGTGTACTGTTGGCAATTTTTCTGTGGTGCAAGTTGAATCCTGTGTAATTATATTGCCGGTAAGGTGGACCGGAGGAGTTTGAGTTTAAATTGTGATAATTGGCTTAGTTTAGTTTAATAGTGAAGGATTGAACTGTGGGCATTTGAAGAGGGATGGAAAGTCCTAAGGAAGGGATTTACTCAACTGGGAATTGGGAAGAAATGTTCATTCTCATGGAAAGTTAAGGAAATAGAAAGGATTTTAATTTAAAATATTTGGTTTCTTTTTCTACCCACATGCTCACTCCTACCCTAAGAAAAAAGAACAACTGAAATTTGCACTTGTAGAGAAGGAATGGTTGTTAGAGATTGGTCATTTCTCTCTCTTTACCCTAGGGTAGCTATGTGTCAACAGAACATAAATATTCTGCTCAGTAACTCCACGGAGGAGTTTTCTAAAAGCACGTAGTCCATGTGGAGAGGTCTATGATTTTCCAGTTGTGTCTACAAGTGGAAGATAAGTTCACTTCTTGTGAGTGTTACAATCTGGTGCATTGGGCCAGAAACCTTGAGGAATAGACAAAAGAAATGGATTTAAGGAGCAAAAAAAGCATTCAGAGAAAGAGGTTTTGGAGGAGCCAGGTTGTTTTGGGCCTGGAATTATAGGTACTCTGTGGGTAAATTTTAATAGCTGTGTGGCTGTCTTTAAACTGCTCTGATCAAAAATGCAGACTTAGGTCTTAGGTGTGAGTCATATGGGATTTTCATAATAGGTTGTGGGTCTTTGTCTTGGATCTTTGTACTGAGAGAATGACCTTTATGATACAGGTAAGCAGAAATATTATATGCAGAGTCATTTTTAGTAGGAATGGCCTGAGTAAGCAGGCCAACCATGCCTGAATTTAAGTAAAGAACAGGTGGGCCCAGTGGGTGGCCTCAGCAAAATGCTAGAACAATAAGCCAGGCCAACCATGGCAAAAACAGGCAGCATTAGGGGGCCTTGGCAGGCACCAGTCAAGCTGGCTAAGATGTGTAGCCTGCTAAAGCTTAATTTTGCACTCTACTAGCACCAATAGCCTCGTTATATAGATGAGGTGGGGTCTTCCATACTTCTATTGTGTTTTTCAGTCAGGTAGGTAGGGTGAAAGGCTTGATTCTTTTAATTGCAAAGATCCTGAGTTCCCAATAGGTAGAAACTGCTTGGTTCAGCTGCCACAAATTTTGTTTCTCTTTTATGTTTTGAATTTATATCGGGACTAAAAGAGGAAACTCTGAAGGTGCTAACCTTGAAAACATGAGGCTTCTCCACAGTCCCTTCAGAGTCATTTCCCACTATTGTCTCAAGTTGAATCTGGACTTATTAATTACATAGGCTTAGGAAATGTTTTTGATTGCTGACATCCAAATTATGACTTTATTCAGAGAAGAGTATTAGATTTTATTGATAAATAAAAAGGAACAGGGACCCTTATAAAGAGAATATTCTGTCTTCTTGGATGAAGGTAGAGAAAAAAATTCAGTAACACTGATGCTTTTTAGATAGTTTAAAAAAGGCCTGGGCAGAAACAAGGGATCAGGTTTGCTCAGGAAGTTAAGGAAGAAATGGAAGGATACAAAATACTTGTTTCAATCATGATTAAGGAGCAATGGATGAATGAAAACAGAAAAACAAAACAACTAACCCAGACCAATTAAATGGTAGAGGAGGGAGAAATTCTCAGCAAAATAGGTAACATCTTAGTAGATAGTCCAAATAGATATTAAGGGGGAAAATGGAATATTAAAAGCCTAAATATAGTGATATATAAGAGAAAAGAATATCTGGTTTCACTTGCTCTCAGGGTTTCACAAAGAGTAGATATGTATTAGTTATTACTAGCTCAAAACAAACACCTCTCCTGCTTCCCCTACAAAAAATAATACAAACTATAATTTTGGCTATGGGGTTAATCTAACATTGGAGGAGAGACAGAAGATGGGAGCGAACAGTAAGGAACATATTATAGCAATCAAGATTTAAGGTACAGAAGTAGATTTCCAGTGGTAGAGATGCAAGATGATAAAGGATTTGAGAAAATTATTTAAGAGGCAAAATCGATGTGGTTATTTATAGATTGGATATAAGGAGAGAGGAAGATGGGGATGTTGACAATTATTCCTGGGTTTTTGGCCAGCACAATTGGATGGATGATCGTGACAATTGAAAATAATGTAAGTGGGTTGACGATAGAAGAGGGATAGGAATGCTAAGTTCAGTTTGGGAACATACCAACTTTGAGATGCTCTTGAAATATGAGCATCAATACTAGATGAAGAAATGGGTAGAAAGGTCTAGGGCTGAGAGAAGTCTGGCCTGGGTTATGAATATTTGAGTCACCTGTGCAAAGGTGTAAATTAATGTCATAGGAAGGCATGAGATTGCAGATTGAGAGAGAGCTTTTAAAAAAACTGGTGTCTCCTGGGTCGCCTGGGTGGCTCAGCTGGCTACGCTACCGACTTTGACTCATGTCATGATCTTGAGGTTTACGAGTTTAAGCCCCAAGTTGGGTTCTGCTGACAGCTCAGAGCCTGGAGGCTGCTTCAGATTCTGTGTCTCCTTCTCTCTCTGTCCCTCCCCTGCTTGTGCTCTGTCTCTCTCTCTCAAAAATAAATTAAACAAAACAAAACAACAACTGGTGTCTCCTACTTTATTACAATGCACTTTAAGAATCCTTCATATTGTCTAAATCATGCTACTCATCTAGTATATTGATTACCAACAAATACTTTACATTCTCGCCCTGGGAAAAATTAAATTATATAAAAGTAGAGAATATTTAAAAAAAAAAAAGAAAAGAAAACAAACATTCAAGCTAAATCAAAGATAGAAGTAAATGGTATCTTAAAAGTGCTCTTAATCTTTCTCATGTACATATAATGACCTATATTATACAAATATAGATGAATTATTCATACCTTTTAAATATTACCTGAATAGAATTTCTTAAAATGGTAGTGTTATGGTAGACCTGGAAACAACTAAATATTTTGTTTAAAATGTATTATAGTAGGTTCTGTGAAAGACTATTTTTGGTTTTGTCAAAAGAGAAACTAAATAATAGAAGAAATAAATTCAAGAGACATAAAGAAAATAATTTCTATTTCTAATTGGTTTCAGGGAAATTAATAATCTGGAAGTTCTACCATGAATACTTCATACCTTTCTAGTCTTTATTAAGCCATTTCCTTTTAATATCTCTTAGTTCTTATTTTTATTATCAAAATGATGGAAATTATTTTTTTTAAAGGCAAAGGTAAATAGAATTCCATGTGAAGAGTGAAACTGTGGAAGATTAGAATTACTGTTAAGGTTTATCCTGGAATGATGGATTGGCAGGAAATAGCACTGAATCATTTCCATCAAAAGGCAAGCTTCTCTATTTTAAGAGAAGATCCCTTAAGATTCTATCAGATTCTCAAAACCACACTCAGATATCACCTCACGCCAGTCAGAGTGGCCAAAATGAACAAATCAGGAGACTATAGATGCTGGAGAGGATGTGGAGAAACAGGAACCCTCTTGCACTGTTGGTGGGAATGCAGATTGGTGCAGCCGCTCTGGAAAGCAGTGTGGAGGTTCCTCAGAAAATTAAAAATAGACCTACCCTATGACCCAGCAATAGCACTGCTAGGAATTTACCCAAGGGATACAGGAGTACTGATGCGTAGGGGCAATTGTACCCCAATGTTTATAGCAGCACTCTCAACAATAGCCAAATTGTGGAAAGAGCCGAAATGTCCATCAACTGATGAATGGATAAAGAAATTGTGGTTTATATACACAATGGAATACTACGTGGCAATGAGAAAGAATGAAATATGACCTTTTGTAGCAACGTGGATGGAACTGGAGAGTGTGATGCTAAGTGAAATAAGCCATACAGAGAAAGACAGATACCATATGGTTTCACTCTTATGTGGATCTTGAGAAACTTAACAGAAACCCATGGGGGAGGGGAAGGAAAAAAAAAAAAGAGGTTAGAGTGGGAGAGAGCCAAAGCATAAGAGACTCTTAAAAACTGAGAACAAACTGAGGGTTGATGGGGGGTGGGAGGGAGGGGAGGGTGGGTGATGGGTATTGAGGAGGGCACCTTTTGGGATGAGCACTGGGTGTTGTATGGAAACCAATTTGACAATAAATTTCATATATTGAAAAAAAAAAGATTCTATCAGATTCTAATGTTTTCTAAGAGACATCATCAAAAAATATTTTCCAGGCATTCACAATATATTTATATCTGATTTTATAGAATACATATACTATGTTGAGTTGGCTATCATATTGTTTATCATTTTAAAAAAAAAATAAAAAAGGCTATTTTCTTAACTGAATGTTATGGAGGCTTTAGTAACAAAGAAAGTATGTCTTCTATTCAGCAATTATGTTGGATAGCATTTATATGCTTAGAGCTCTTTAGTGATCTTTTATCATATACCCAAGGTTCTGTTTCTATAATAGTAGTCCAGTTCTTTGAGGTCAGAGAAAGTAGTGGAGTAAACATGAATACAGGTCCTTGCAAGCATTTATGTGGGGAACAAGGGTATGGTGAATAAGGAGAAATTTCTCACATGGTATGAGGAATACCAACAGAGATTTGTTCTAGGCTTCCCTTTTTATGAAAGGAAAAAAATCAGGTTTTATAACATTTCCCAGCCATGGGATGCTAGTAATCGAGTATATAAATCTCAATACATACCATTGATGTGAACTGCTTTGATATGCTCTCCCTTCATAAGGAAGTGTCTAAACAAACAAATATGCCAACACACTATTGTGTAGTGTCAAGCTCCAAGTTTTTTGTCTTTTTATTTTTTATTTACTTTTAACAATGAAAAAAATATTTTAGAGAGAGAAGGGGGGAGGGGCAGGAGAGAATCTTTTTTTTTTTAATGTTTATTTATTTATTTTGAGAGAGTGAGAGAGAGAGACAGAGAGCAGGGGACAAGCAGACAGAGAGGGAGAGAAAGAATCCCAAGCAGCCTCTGCTACTGTCAACACAGAATCTGACATGGGGCTCAAACCCACAAACCATGAAATCAGGACCTCAGCTGAAATCAAGACTTGGACATTCAACCGACTGAGCCACCCAGGTGCCCTGAGAGAATCTTAAGCAGGCTCCATGCTCAGTGCGGAGCCTGATGTGGGGCTTGATCCCATGATCCTGGGATCATGACCTGAGCTGAAGTCAAAAGTTGGACACTCAATAGACTAAGGCACTCATGCGTCCCAAGCTCCCAAGTATTTTAGAAACAAAAATTCATTAAGTAACTTATGTGTCACAGAACTTCAGGGCATTTTCAGATTTAATAGAAAAAATTCTACTCATTTCAAAGAGTTATACTTTTCCCATATTATTGTTTGATTACTTGTTCAACTACACATGATCATCCAAAAATACAACATCCTAATATAAAATTAAAGGAGTGCTTAGTTTAATTTAGATGGACTTTAGAGTAACCATTACCTTTAGTCATATAATTTGGTTTTATGCATTCTTATTTCTATAGATAGCAAGGTAATAATAATAGATGAAAAATTTAAGTGTTCACTGTTCATAGAAATTATATAAAAAATCTATATAAAACTTTTTATATGCTATGTAATTATAATTGTAATGAAAGGAGAATAGGGAAGTGGTTACACCAATGTCAATATAGTTAATCAATATTTACTATGTACATCTTTCTCTAGGAGGAGAAGGAGACTAAGAGTAAGATGATGAAGGTGAAAAGGATAAAGAAGAGGAATTGTCTGAATAATAAGGTTGGTAGAGACGTACCGAGGTCACTGTCCACTGGCTTCATCAATCCAATGTCTCTCACTCCTACAGACCCTCAATACTAATAATGATAATTAATCTAAATCAAGCATAAACTATGTGAAAGGAAAAACAAATTTCCTTAAATGTTTTATCTTCTTAAGAACCATGTGTGTCTGGTACTATTTTATTTTTATCTTAGAGATGAAAAGGCTGAAGTTAGAGAGGTTAGGTAACCTTCGTAAGTTCACTTAGCTGACAAATTAGATTCAATTCCAGATCTGTCGGACTCAGATATTTTCATTATATAGACAAACATAGATCATTCTACAAGCAGCTTGGACATAGCCATCTCTGCTCAGTTACTTCATCATGCGAAGAATATTCTTTTCATCTCAAGATACCACTTCTTCTTTGAAGCCCAGATAAATCCTTCCAGAAAGACATCATCCTTCCCTCCAGTGTTTTCATCTTGGGGATAACTTGGGACCTGTTAGCATGGCAGCACAATGCAGTGTGCAATGGATTTAAATTCTTTATGAGTCTTTGAGCAAGTTCCCTAACCTCCATAACCCTGTTCAGTCATTGGTAAAATGGAAATAACACCTTCACTGTAGAGCTGTTGTGAAAATTAGATTAGGAAAATAAAACATTTAGCAAGTGTGTGGCTCAAGAAAGGAACTCAAAAAGAATTTCTGTTTGATGCTTGACGCTCTAAGTAGGACGTAAGCTATACAGTGATAAGAATAGAGTCATTCTTAGAGCACCTGAGTGGCTCAGTTGGTTAAATGTCTGACTCTATTTCTGCTCAGGTCATAATCTCATGGTTCCTGAGCTCGAGCCCCACATTGGGCTCTGTGCTGACAGTGAGATTTGCTTAGGATTCTCCCTCTCTCCTATCTCTTTGCACCTTCCCCATGCTCTCTCTCTCTCTCTCCCTCTCTCTCTGTTTCAAAATAAATAAAATAAAATAAAATAAAATAAAATAACTTAAAAAAAGAATAAAGTCATTCTTCATATTTTTGGAATTACCCAGATGAGTCAGTGCATATGAGTACAGAAAATTAAAAATGAGTCAATTATATCCTACCCCAATGAAAAACATAGCACATGACCAAAACTAGCATAGATTGAGCACTCTTTCCAGGCCAGGAAGTTTATGAACATTTTCTTCCTTTTCTTTTCTTTTCTTTTCTTTTCTTTTTTTTTCTTTTCTCTTTTCTTTTCTTTTCTCTTCCTCCTTCCTTCCTTCCTTCCTTCCTTCCTTCCTTCCTTTCTTTCCAAATGTTTATTTATTTATTTTTGAGAGAGAGAGGAGAGAGAGCACACAAGTGGGGCAGGGGCAGAGAGAGAGGGAAACACAGAATCTGTAGCAGGCTCCAGGATCTGAGTTGTCAGCACAGAACCCAATGTGGGGCTCAAACTCACAAACTGAGATCGTGGATGACCTGAGCCGCAGTTGGACACTTAACCAACTGAACCACCTAGGCACCTCTATGAACACTTTTCATATGCCAGCTCATTTAGCTTTCACAACAATTCTATCAGTTCTATCATAATTTCCATTTCACACCTGAGAGAAGTAAGATGTCTGAAGTCACACCCTTAACCACTACTATCTTATGGATGTCAAACCTTTGCACTTAATAACCCTTCATATTCTCAGAGAGGGCCATTATTAATATACTGAAGCATTTCTGATGATGTTTCTACATGTGGCCACAATGCTAGCTGTTAGTATTTTCTGGATCCCTGAAGAATTCCTTTGTTCCCCATACTCAGAATCTTTCACTGGATAATACCACAGCGTCTAAGTATTAAGGGCAAAAATGACTTCTAGCTTTTAACACATGTACTCATACTCATTTCACCTGTTGTAAGTGGAAGGAGTAAAATATACTGTGAGTGAAAATAAGCCTGTATCCCTAATTCACACCCTTGCATGAGCGCTGAAGCCACTCGTGTACAGGTAGTGCTGTGTCAAAGGGAAGGCACATTCATTTTCTCTGCCACATGTGCCTGTGCTCAGAGTACTGTGTAAACAGAAAAATAGACTGTCTTTGCATGGAATGCTAATGCATATTTGAGGATGAATATATGTGCGGGGGGTGGGGGGGGGGAAACAGGGCATAGAGCAGTTTTCCATGCCCAATCACAGGCTTTCTCAACTAGGTGAGTTTATGCTTTACGATTTTCATCAGCAGAAAGAAACAGTTGCAATTACTGAGGATTTTCACAATTCTTCAATGCACAGCTACAAAGGACTGGCTCAACAAAGCCCCTTTTCATCACAAAGGTTCGTACTCCTATTTCTTTTCTTGCTGCTTTTGCTGAAGATATTTTGTGCATATTTTCTCAGACTCTATGTTTCAGGTAGTATGTGGGTGAGTGTGTGTATGGTGGTCTGAGGCATGGTAGAAGATTGTGTGTGTGTGTGTGTGTGTGTGTGTGTGTGTGTAGGAAGCTGAAAACTGAGTCATGGTCCTTGAACACTATTATTTCAAAACCTTAAAAAAGTTAAACATTTCTCAAAACAAATACTACACTGCTTGTGAAGGGGAAATCAGAGTCACCAACCATTACTCACTTGTGTTTGGGCTCCAGGCATTTGTGACCTGCCAACTAATATGGTGTGGGCCCAACAAGCACATGTCATTAATGCACCTGAGTGCCAGAGGCAGCATGAATGGACACGTGCGTTTCATCTGTAATGTCTTCATGATGTATTAGTAGAGGGGTGGAGGAAGGGGATGAGAGAACATGAAAAAAATTAGCACTATCCAAGAAGAGAAATCAGGTCGCTTGTCTTAGCACACGTGTCCTCATCTCAGACCTGAGGATGATTGCTACTCTTTTTTGCAAACAGACATCCATAGATTGAGGCAGAACGGCTCTGCTTTTCTGAAATGGTCAATTCCAGCATAATGGAATTATGCCCTCACAAGTCATATTTTCATTACCACAATTATAGGCCTACTATGTAACCTCTATTATTGCTGAGAGCAAGTCATATTTGTAATGTGAACAAACTGCTGTCCGGTCAACAGTTTCCAGTATGGGTTACCCTGTGCAGGAAGAGATTATGTGTAAAATGCAATTCAACTTGGGATTCTCTCGTGGTTGATTTGTGGCCACACTGCTATCACAATGAAAGCAGAAACCTTGGCTGTAGAGAGAGCTGTGTGGTATGCAAAATTTGGCTCTGTAGAGACTCATGGAGTCAGACCTCTAATCTGCCTGGAACATTGAGCCCCCTTGAAACTGAAATGATGCTCTTGGCTTCAAAACGTACATTGCAGAGGAGAAAATGTCTCAGAGTGTCAAAGTGAATTATTCCCCTTCACACTCTTCTCTAGTCTCCCCCAGTAACTCGAGCCAGGCAAACAACATGAATGAAATATTCTCCTATTAATGATAGTAAGTTCCTCTCTTAACAAAAGTGATAGAACATGATAAGCAGTTAGTAAATTTTAAGTCTTTGTTATTAAATATTCCCACCAAGCCAAATCACTCCCAAGGAGACAATCACTTGAAAAAGAAAGTTCTTCATTAATAATTCAGTATCAACTAGGGAAAATTATTTCAAGAGCTGAATCTATAAGAGCTTACATATTCAACTTCAGATTGAAAAATTAAGAAGTCATTTATTATTTACTAAAATTGAGAACTTCTGACTGGAACACAATGTTTAACTACTCTAACCTGGAGTGACCAGATAATCTGCTTTACTAATAAATTGAAAAAAAAACTAAGTGATAACAGACATTTTTCTTGTGTCTTGTTATACTTTTATTACTTGAGAGTGTCAGACATAGTAAAAACTCATAGATCC
The DNA here is from genome assembly GCF_014898765.1 of Herpailurus yagouaroundi. Classification (NCBI taxonomy): domain Eukaryota; kingdom Metazoa; phylum Chordata; class Mammalia; order Carnivora; family Felidae; genus Herpailurus; species Herpailurus yagouaroundi. The sequence continues at coordinate 59,796,163 of NW_024412388.1, forward strand.
TTATGGCATGGGTAGTGGGTGACTCCTCACCACTGGACAATTAACCAAAACTTCTGCAACAAAAAAGCTCCTCCAAAGTCTTTGTGGAAAACCAGCTGTTAATTCTTCTGGTGTTGATTTTGCAGAGCCCACACAACAAAGTATGTAAATCCACTAATTCAGATTGTGTTTCTGAGGACACTGCTCATTACGACTGTATAATAAATGAGAGTGCACAAGTCACCATTAGCACAGAACAGATTGTTTGGGTAGCAAAGACAGCAGCTGTCACAGCTTGACAGCTTTCTTGTTAGTGAATCAGCTTTACTGACAGCCTATTTGATTGAAAACCACTGTTCACTGACAGTGTGTTACAGTTGATATACATATGTATCTCATGAAAAATGAGACAGTTGCTGAATACCCATGAAAGGTTGAGAAGCTACAGCTTTACGAACTGCATTAAAGAAGAAGGAAGTTCTCATAAAGCAGGACCATTAGTGTATAAACACATTTTGCTTACAAAAACTACCCCCACATGGTAACAAAAGTGCCTGTGAAAGTATGATGGATGACCCAGTAGGTAGGTTTTCCGTACATTGTTTAGACGCCTGGTCATAGGACTTTTTTATTTGCGAGTGAATAAGGCCAATGTAAAAACAGAACTTGTGGAGAAGTACATTCATTTCACTTCTTAAATCTCAGGACTGTTACAGGATGAATGTGGGGGGTGGGGAAATCCCTTCTCACATCTGAACTTGGGGTAGAAGTACAATGAGCGGAGTGGGGGTGACATCAGTAAGCAGAACCAGTCCTGCATAATCAGTCAAGTGTGATCTATGCTACCTAGCACAGACTTGACACCATACTTTCGTGCTGGAAAGCTTCTGTTTCAGCAGCACAGGGCCTCTGCCTGAGTAGAAATGTGGGGATAAGAATAGTTCAGATATTCTGGGGTTACTTGAAAAGTGACAAGAATGACATTTCGCTGGAACAGGAAGCACTAGATTCACTCATTTGGACTTCTCTGTGAGGTTCACTAATTTATGTTCCCTGAGCTCTTCCCTAGAATGATCCATATGCTTGGGGCCTTAGGAAGTACGGTGAGTTAATGCATTTACCTGATAGCTTCGTCCAAGTTCCCATTTGTCATCATCACATAATTTGGCAGAGTTTCTAGCCTCTATACAAGTGAGAGACAGGATCAGAATAACCAACATGCCTGCAGGTCAGGGGAGCAAGGCAGCTACACTCAGACATTGATTGGGGTAGGCTGGCAGGGCTGTGCCTCTGCTATTGGCAAACCCAAGTGTTTTTGGTGCAGGTGCTGCTAATAATGAGTGGCAACAAGGTTGGAAAATGAGCATTTGAACCAATGGTGAAGGGTTTAAACCACGGAATAAAGATAAATTATTAAGCCGATCATGTTTTGTTTTGTTTTGTTTTTAAAGACAGAGGAATGGTAAAACATAATTTGGTAAATGTGAAGAAGGAAAGGGGGGGGGGAGAAAGGAAGAAAGAGAGGGAGGGAGAAAAAACAGGAGGAAAAAGAGAAAGAATAGGAAGTAAAGAGATCATCTGTGTATAAATGAAATATTTTTAAAATAATAGTAAGACCACACATCAATTTGGGCAGCATGATTTTTTGTTGTTCTCACTAATTTGTTCATTCACTAGAACTAATAAATTACACTGTTCTCGCTTCAGTATTTAGTATATGCAGTGGAGAATCTATAAATGTTTATTATAGCTTACAGTAGGCAATTTATAAAATATCTACTCTATAAAAGTTAAATGTGTTTCCCCCTATTTTCTTTCAATATTTCTTTTTCTGAGAGACTGTAGCCACAAGAGTCCCAGGCAGATAGATAGCCACTGTTGTACCTAGGATTGGGCTTGTAAGTATCACTGGGACTCTTATTTTACTTTATTTTATTTATTTATTTTTCTCCTGGGACTTTAAGGCAGGGCTAAATATACTCAGGAGTGAATAAGGAAAAGTTAGACATAAGGAAGGGAGGTAAAAGAAGCCAGATAAAGGAGTAAAACCATGAATTTGGTGTTGCCAATCTTTTCAAAAGGGGACAATCTCTACTGGGTTTTAGGCAAACAGGTCAGCCTGTTGAAGTAGGCAACCTCTTCTTTAGTGTTATATAAGATGATATGAAAGAATACACAGCCCCAAACATTTGCCCTTGTCTTCCTCTTGACTTGACCTAAAGTCTCCTCCATTCTTCCCATGATGCGAGGCTTGTCAACAAGTCCTTTCCAAGTACGTTAATGCAACCTTTCAGGCAGAAGAGAGTTTATGTGTCAGGCAATGTGTCTTTTGAATGATGATGGTGGTATTGAGGATATAATAACTATAGGAATACCACAGGGTAGAAAATAGATGGACCATTGGAAACTGGTGGTTAAAACCGGGAATAAACTGAAAAGTCAAACAGCAAAGGTTGTACTGGATACATTTTTCATTGACTTTTCAACTGTACTGGGCTAAACTTAATCTGAAAGAAATGCATCAGCCTATTATGTTGGTTCTGTCAGTTTCTAAGACCCACTCTTAGAAAGCAGGATAGAGGAGAGAGTCAGTATTTAAGAAAGAGAAAGGATATTCTTATTCTTAGAACTGCCACTACCCGGTTCATGATCCAAACACAAATGCTTACACATGTGGGTGGTTGCTACAATTTGTAAACTCCAAGCTTCTTCAAATTCTGGCTCAGGAATATTAAAATTTTCCAAAATCCTAGGACCCCAGAAACAATCCAGGCTCATTTAGTGGAAGATAGAATGCCTTCAGGACTGGTATTTGATATGATCTGGAATTGTAAACAAATCATTAATTAGATTTCCTCATGGATTTTGCAAAAACTGAATCAAGTTTAAATGAACAATAAAGAATTGATGGCAGTTTTCATTGCTTACAGAAAATATGATATATGCTTACTGTAAAAAAACCTCAAACTATCACAGGGAAGTGAACACAAAGTAAGGGAGTATGCTTTACAGCTTCTTCCATATGGCTGAAAAGGACAGAGATCCTAGCAGCCCAAGGGAACTCCATTTCCACTGGGAGCAAAAGGCAAATCTACTGCAGTGGCCCTTATGGCTGCCATTGTGACTTTTGTGACTCTGCTTTTTAAAAGCTTGTCTGATTTCGTGCCTCTCTGGCTGCATTGGTCTCACCTTCAGGCCTCAGCACTAGTTTTTCCCTGGGGCTGGAATGCTCTTCCCTAGATAGTCAGCCACCTAGCCAACTTCCTCACCTGCTTCAAGTCTTTGCTTAAATGTCACCTTCGCAATGAGTACAACACATAGAACTTCATCAAAATTACAATTCCTGGGGCGGTTGATTGGCTCAGTTGATTAAGCTTCAGACTCTTGATTTCAGCTCAGGTCATGATCTCACAGTTTGTGACATCAAGCCCCACCTAGGGCTCCATGCTGACAGTGCACGGAGCCTGGTTCTGAATCTCTCTGTCCCTCTCTCTCTGCCCCACCCTCACTCACTCTTACTCTTTCTGAAAATAAATAAATAAACTTAAAAGAATCCTTAAAAAAATTACAATTCCCAATCCCCTCCCAATCTCTCTTTACCTTCTCTAATTCTTTTTTCCATTATGCTATCACACTCTAATATATAATTTACTCTTTTGTTAGTTTTTAATGTCAATTGTTTAACATCTTCCTTCTTTTGCTAAAGTGAAAGCTCCATGAAGCCCGGTTCTGTTTTATTTACTCATCTATCCCAAGACTCTAAGACAGTGCCTGGCATGTGACAGGAACTCGATATATAGTAGTTAAATTAATAAAATAGGTGTGAAAACTTGGGAAGGGACTTAAAATTCAGGCCTCAATCTCTACATCTTTTAAATGGAAAAGGTATCTATAGTGGTGAGGATTAAGCAGAGGGGTAGGACCTTCCAGGGACCTCTGAGTGGCTTAGTTAAGCATTTGACTCTTGGTTTTGGCTTAGGTCATGATCTCATGGTTTTCAGTTTGAGCCCCGCATCAGGCTGTCTGCTTTCAGCACAGAGCCTACTTTGGATCCTCTATCCCCATCTCTCTCTGCCTCTCCTCTGCTTGTGTTTTCCCTCTCTCTTTCTCTCTCTCTCAAAAATACATAAAACCTTACAAAAACAAAGAAAATAAAGAAAAGGACCTCTACACCGTCCTGTGTTACTTCCAGTACCACAGTGATCTTTATCCAAGAGCTTATTCTGATAACTTCCCCAGATTAGTGTCTGTTCATATATTGTTAATGAAGGTTTCTGAAGTCTGCTAGAAAGAAGTATTTCGTCCCTCTCGTACAATTACTCTTTGTAGTCATTTCCTACTGGCTTTTCTTACTGGCTGTTCTCATACCACTTATACATTTATACAACTCTACATCTTATGCAATTTTGCTACCTTGACAAGCTATATTAAGACATTCTTATGCACCTCACCCCTCAAACCCAAATTAGGAATCAACCCATGTAATAAGTCAGGTTTACATCATGCCCTTTCAGTTTTGCATTTTTCAATTCTAGCTGAAGTCTCAGATTATGTTCCAGTTTAGAGTTATTTTTAGAGCAACCACACATTTTTCTGACTTTTGAAAAATGCAAGCACTTTTAGAGTGCTTTTCACATAGTATGCATTGAATGCATATTTGTTGAATGTTATGTAAATAAAACTTTATTATATATTTTGAGCATAACACTCAATATACTAAATATTCAGGACAGCGGTGTACTCTGAAATGGTTTAATCCTTGTATGCAGAAAAAACAGGAACACTCAATAATAGTGCTATTTATCATATATTAAGTTTTATTTACTTAACATAGTTTTAGAAATACAACATATTCCTGACTTGAGTGGTTTTCTACATTCTCAGAGCGGTACACAATAGCAGTCTCTCAATAATTATTTTTATAATGAAGTAATAAATGAGTGAAATAAATCATACCTTAGGACTTTTTATGCTTTTTAAATATTCAGTAGAACCATTTTTGAAGCCCATGGTAAGGTTTAATTTCTTTTAGAGGAAATGACTAAGCCTGAAGTGTCTGGACATTTGAAGAATATACCGGAAGTAAGAGGCTAACATTTATCTCCACATTGTCTGCAGTTCTTTGACAGGTTAGGTAGAATAGGAAACATGGGTATTAAATTTCAATCAGGGTTAATAAGTGGACACATATTGGGCTGGTGAGAGGTTGAGTAATGATTGGAAAGTTCCATATTTAATCACTGGTTGGCTGTCTTGACCTGCATAGGTCATGAACCCTAGGCAGGTATTTTGGGATTTTAACATTCTTAGGAAAGAAAAATTACTTCTCAGAATGTTATCCCGCTCCTCTACTGCTCCCACTGCCTTGCAGAAATGGAAATAGTATTGGCACTTTGCTCCCAAATGTGAAAGTTTACCATCACAATATTTTGGTCTTTCCAGAGGATGGATTCTTTGGCCATTTCCAACGGGGTGTGTGTGTGTGTGTGTGTGTGTGTAAATGCACACACATTTTATACATGAATGTTGAAAATTAATCTTTTCAACAGCATTTCATTTTATTCTCTATGGTCTCCTAAGGGATAGTAGACCTAAACTGGTAGGTGGCCCCGAACTGGCATAATATCTCTTCTGGAAGAGGATCACGTACTAGAAATTTAACTGTAGTATAATTGACCTCAATCCTCATTACTTAGGAAAATCTGCCAGAAGTATAAAGAAATTAACTGATTTTTTTTTTCCCTGAGAACTATAGAACGATGATGATTAAGAGAAAGATTGATTTTAGGTCAGACCTAACACATTGTTTCATCCTGGCTCTCAGAAGTTATGTGTGTAACAGATAGCAGGGCAATCTGTTCGGTATGATAGTATAATTAATGGGCACTATGCATTTGAAAAATGGCTTCTCTCTTTATGTTTAAAAATACATATATTATTTCAAAGTGAGGCATAACTGAGTCTGTTTGTCCTTGACCAGAAGTAATATCTGAATCTCAGAGAAAAAGCTGATCTGCTGTGTAGCTGCATTACTGAGAAAACTCTTTATGGGTTTTCATCAGAAATATTGAAAGATTGTGAATGAGACCAAAACAGAACAACTTACATACTACTGAATTGATGTTTCTAACTTAAAATACTGTCCTTCCACATAATAATATCTGTACTAATTATTATTACAGATACAGACTATGAGTGAATATATGAAGAAACTAGTTAGCTATGGACATGGTATTTCACTTTAAGGAAAATAATCTTTTAAAAATGTTTTTTAATGTTTTTACTTATTTTTGAGAGACAGAGAAAGAGCATGAGTGGGGGAGGAGTAGAAAAAAGAGGGAGACACAGAATCTGAAGCAGGCTCCAGGCTCTGAGTTCCCACCACAGAGCCCAACATGGGGCTCGAACTCATGAACCTTGAGATCATGACCTGATGTGAAGTCGGACACTTAAGCGACTGAGCCACCCAGGCACCCAAGGAACATAATCTAAGTGTCTAGAATGTGTTGGCTCTAGCCATGTTAAATTAGCTTTATTTAAAAAGATGTGCAGAGGAATAAGCTTCTTTATCCAATTTGGTAAAACCAACAGAATTCTCTATGTTACACCAAGTGTGTTCGGGACCCGGATTCACCACCAGTTATTCTTCATCTGCTCTAAGCAGTCCCAAGTCTAAGCCATAGGACAATTTCTTTGCCCATCATTTCTGTCTTTGGGAACCAACCGGAAACATTGATTCATTTTGTAGAGTTTCTAAATGCTTGTATGCAGTAATTCTTCTCTAACCCAGGTGTTGATGAAAACTTACAGACTTACAAATGACTTACAAATATTTGACCAGCCAAAATTCCACTAAATCCCTAGAATTTGCATTGGCCTCATCTCTCGTATGGAAGGAGGGCTATACCTCTTTCTCACAATTTTATTTATATCATACTTGGCGAAGAAATTGTCATTTTCTCACAATAAACATTTGAGGTCACAATGAAGAAGGACTTTGGTTCTGTGTTAGTAGATAAACTACCTATGAGCCATTTTCCTTTTTTCTTCCTCCTTCCCCTGACAAGCTCCAATGACTATTCAATGACCCATGTGTGAGCTTTTGTTCATTTGTTAGTTTCTCTGTGGTACAGATAGATTTATATTGAGTCTTCTATACTTTCTCCTTTATTCATCTTTGCGACTAATATTAGTACTTGCAGCTAGGGGTGAAAGAGAATGAAAGAACAGGAATTGAATGTATGACCTCAGCCTTATTAAAACCATACACTGAGCTATGACAGGCATGTCCTACCTACAAACATCAAACAACCTGGCTTGTGATAGTATCTACACTTAGTACTCTATGCATGTGGCCATGCCACCGATATATTTCCGTGAAAATCAAATTGTTATGTCATAGCTGCTTCAAATATTATCCATAAAAACATATGCAGGAAGGAAAGAAGGTAAAAACATATATAAGGGAAAGCAATGGAGAATTCTCTTAATTCCAGTGAAAAATATTATTTAATATATCCTACTAGCTTTTCTTGAGCCAGAAAAATATGTAGTCAACTGGCACTGTCCCCATTCACAGTTGTTTATAACTTTCTTAAAATAATGCTTTGGGGGCTAAAATACCTTATAAATCATCCTGGCCAAGAAACAATTTTGTTCAGAAAATTCAATTTAAAACAAAAACTAGAGCAGTTTCTGAATTACCTGACCACAGGGAAGAAGAAAGGGGTTCAGCTATCTAAAAGTGTATGTATGCAAGAAATCACACAAAAAATAATAATAAAGTAAGATTAGCATGGCTTAAAAAACAAAGAAGTTGAATGTCAAACAGGTGAAATCCAACAATTTTTATAAAAGCAAATAATATTCATGTTAACTGGATCCTGTCTTCTCATTTTAAAGATGAGGAAACTGTCTCAGAGAAGTTAATTGATTCATCCAAGGGACAAATGTAACATTACAACTCTGTTTGCTTGAAGATGTTTAATCCTGTAAAATTGTGTAAAGAGCATTAAACAGGGAATTACGAGGCCTGAATGCTATTTCTGGCTTTTTAAAACAAGATGAGACCCTAGGTAAAACATAAAACTGCTCAGTTTCTTCACGTGTTCCCTGTACAGTTGAGCTAGAACATTTCCAGAGGTCCTTTCCAAATCTGGAGACATGATTCAATCACAGAACTTGCTAGATTGTTTCTTGTTTCTTGGTTTGTTTTTCTGTGAACCTTTAATGCCCAGACCCACAATCCTTCCTGTCAATTACTCACAGGATGGCACACCCAAAACTTGTAATTGTCTTTCTCTGGTTTGTTCAGTATATATATCTGCCATGTTCAGTTTTCACCATTACCTTCCTTTGATGACACCACACTCTTCTTTCATTTCTTCGATTTATTTTTTCCCTTCAGTTCCATACCTCAAATGATTTTCTAATAGTGCTTTCTAGACTCTGACTAAATGCTTTCTCTGATCCTCAGCTGAAATTGATTATTCCTTTCCTTGTCCATGGTTTCTTAATTTTATCACGGTAGTTATTTTTTTTTTTATTTAAAAAAATTTTTTTTTTCAACGTTTATTTATTTTTGGGACAGAGAGAGACAGAGCATGAACGGGGGAGGGGCAGAGAGAGAGGGAGACACAGAATCGGAAACAGGCTCCAGGCTCTGAGCCATCAGCCCAGAGCCTGACGCGGGGCTCGAACTCACGGACCGCGAGATCGTGACCTGGCTGAAGTCGGACGCTCAACGGACTGTGCCACCCAGGCGCCCCAATCACGGTAGTTATTTTTATATAGGTAGAAATGCCCTAGAACCATGTGAAAAGTGTCCGATTTCACTTTTAATCATTGTAAATTGAAATCAGATGTTATATTTTACCTACCAAACCTTAAATTATTAGGTTAATTGTGTGTGCAGAAAAACAAAACCTTCATATCCTAAGAGTATAACTGTAAACTGGTACAGCCTTTTCAGAAGAAATTTGGCAACAGATATCAGAAGGCTTAAAATGTATATCTTATAGCCCAAGAATTCCAATTCAAATAATTTATCCTAAGGACATAAAAAAGACAGACAGAAGGGCAATGCACAGGGATAGTATTATTATATAACCAAAGTGGAAACAACCTATCAATCAATAAAACAAGTTTTAAATTGTGGTACACCTTTATAAGATACCATTTGGCCATTAATAAGCATGTTCGTGAAGATTGATTAATTACCTGGGAACAGGATAAAATATATTAAAATGGGAAGTGCACAAAACTATATGCACAAAATACATGGAAATATAAAATTCAAAATGTTGGCAGTGATTATTTTTATTTTATTATTTAATTTTTAATGTTTATTAATTATTGAGAAAGAGAGAGAGACAGAGCATGAACGGGGGAGGGGCAGAGAGAGAGGGAGACAGAATCTGAAGCAGGCTCCAGGCTCTGAGCCATCAGCACAGAGCCCGATGTGGGGCTCGAACTTACAAACTGCAAGATCATGACCTGAGCCAAAGTCGGATGGTCAACTGACTGAGCCACCCAGGCGTCCCGTCAGTGATTATTTTTAAATGAGTATTCTTATTATCTTTATACTCTGATGTGTAAAACCTATGGGGAACTTGTATTAAACAATAAGAAGAAGCCAGAGTATAAATGTGGAGACATGTTAGGTTTTCCCTGGAAGGGTTTGTTGGTCCAGTCAGTTTGAATACTGAGATGGGTGCTAGTTGAGAACTCAGACATCTGTAGCTTCACTCTTATACACCCTGTGTGTGAAGAGAAGACAATTTGGACAACTTTTTGCATCTTTAATCTCCACATTTCCAAAATGATGTGTTTGGGAAAAGATGATCTCTTTTATATAATTTGTTTATTCTATAAGTCCATTAAACACGTAATTTATGAGAAACAAGAGAGACAACATAGGGACTGTTATACTCTGACACACAAAACATGAAACAAAAATGAGTGCCTATGAAAGTATACTAGAGAATATTTTAATATTAAGTCTAACACTTCAGATTTTGAAGTACCTCCAAATTAAAATAAATGAATAGATGCATGGCATTAAAAAAATTATTTCTCCCTTATTCATTTATTGCTGGAAAAGCTCTAAATGATTAAGTCGGCCCATATGGAAATGCTGTGATGTTAGACAGAAATTTCAGTGACCCCTGCATAACAGGAGCTGTGATTGCCAGTTCCTTCCTGGTTTGAACTGGAAGTTTTAGCTCGCACTATTTATGGTGTAATGACTCCATACAGATGGGGAAATCAGATCAAGTGGAATCAGAACTTTGGTTTCTAATTAGATCCAGCTGTTCCATGGAAGCTGAATCTTTATCTCTAGGCCTTAAAACTAGCTTGCACAAGTTTCACATTTTAAAGAGCATTGTGAACCTGTGAAGATATAAATGCAGAAATAACAAATTTGGAAATGGAAACTTGTGTCTGTCTTATCATAAATGAATCCTGTATTTGTATTGCAGTTATTGAGAAAAGATCATGAAAGTTTTCTCCCTGATGCTTGCTTATAGAGTACTTTTTTTCTTTCTGGCCTTCAATATTTTTCCAGGAAGAAAACTTTCTACCAATAAAGCTTCATTCTTGCAGTTGCTTTTTTCTAAATTTTGGTTAAAACAAATACAATGTCATTACTATACTCTTTAAAATAGTTGTCATTTTTAGTGTCAAAAAACAAATTTATGGGGCGCCTGGGTGGCTCAGTTGGGACCACCTTGGGTTCAGGTCAAGATCTCACGGTTGGTGACTTCAAGCACTGCGTCGGGCTCTGTGCTGACAGCTCAGAGCCTGGAGCCTGCTTTTGATTCCGTGTCTCCCTCTCTCTCTGCTCCTCCCCCACTCATGCTCTGTCTCTCTCTCAAAAATAAATAAACTTTACAAAAAAAACCAAATTTAAAAATAGATAATATCAACCATATGGAGATGTCATTTTGCTTTCTAATAACTTTGAGATCAGTTTTTTTAAAACCTTTATTTAGGAAAATAGAATGATAATTAGGTAACAAATGAATTTGTGCCTTTCTCTGAGGGAAGTATTAGCAGTTTTTTTTTTTTTTAATTTTTAAAGTTTACCTATTTTAAGAGAGGCAGAGACAGTGTGAGCAGGGGAGGGGCAGAGAGAGAGGGAGAGAGAGAATCTCAAGCAGGCTCTGAGTTGCCAGCACAGAGCCAGATGCAGGGCTCAAACTCAGGAAACTGTGAGATCATGACCTGAGCAGAAACCAAGAGTTGGATGCTCAACCAACGGATCCACCCAGACACCCCAACAGCGTTTTGATAATAAATTCTTACCTCATTCTTAGAAATAATTTTCAAAAAGTAACAAACAAACATAACCCCATAACTATGTAACAAATATTTTTATCTGTTTTTCTTTATTGATGTTTGCCTTCGCCTAGAATAGTGCCTGGCACATGAGAGGTGTTCAAAGATATTTTCTGAATGAAGAAGGAAATGGAATTCAAGGATATAAATATTTATGATTAATGAATGAAATGTGAAATATAAAAATAAATAAAAAATATGAACAGATTAACAATTGATCTAAATAAAAGGGAGGAAGCCACCATTAAACTCTACTTGCTTTTAGAGAGTTTGTATAGCAAAGTGATAATAGCACTGACTGGCTGTAGGGGAGGAATGATATGAGTTCAATTCTAGGATGAGCATATTACTTGTGTGTCCTTAGGAAAGGCTTTAAATCCTTTGAATCCAGATTGTTTTTCTACAAATTATGTATAATAATGCCCATCTTGGGTTGCTTTGAGATCTGAATAAGAAATGTGTAGATTCTACAAATGGCATCATATTAAGTTAGCACTCACTCTGCGCATGCCTATCACATCCCTGCTTTTCTTTGTTTTATCTTTAATTTCTTCCAGCTCCTCTAACTGAAATATCATTCATTCTACCCAGATAGATCAAATGAATCCTTTTCTGATTACCCCAATCAGATTTAACTTCAATATCTCTGTCACAGCATTTATCACACTCTGTCCTGCACATCTTGAGCCCCCTTATGAATGTATACATCTTGTACATTAATAGTAACAATGATGGCAGCAGCTAATATTAATTGAACACTTACTAGGTCCTACGCACTGTGCCAACTGTTTAAGTGTTTCATATTATCTTATTTAACCCTCATGATTTCACATAAGGTACTATTACTACTTTTTTTTTCAACTCTTTATGTTGAAGTTCATCCCCCAACTAGTAAATAATTAACTATAAGTTCCTTGAGTGCCCCTAGTACATTTCAGGATTTATATTAAGTGCTTTATGCAAGGTCTTTTTCTTATTGTATACAATAATTTTATGAGTAGGATTTATTCGTATTTTATAAATAGGGAAACTAAGGTGCAAAAAAGTTAAGTAACATAACCAAGGCCATATAACCCACAAACGAAAGTTAATATTAAAAATCAAGGTATGTCCAATTCCAATTCCAAAACCTGAATTCTTCCTCAGCATTCTTTCAACACACAACAGTGTATTATTTCTACCAAATATTCAAAAAATACTTCTTTAGAAAACTATTTCTTCTCACACATATAATCATTCATTATTTGCACTGTCATAATGTGAATTTGTATCATTCTTAACACAATCTGTCAGTCTTTGGTAAAAAAAAAAAAAGAATAGTGTGATTAGTCATTTCAGTTTGTAATCTGAATAAAATGTTTTCAGGTTAATTCCACTCTTTTTCTCATTTTCTAGCCAAGAAGTCAGCAAACTACGGTCAAATCCATATATCCAATGGTATTTATAAATAAAATTTTATTGAAATATACCATATCCATCTGCATATGAATATATGTATACTATATATATTATCTGTGGCTATTTATACACTACAAAATATCATTTTGAGTAGTTATAATAGACAACATAGGGCCCAAGAAGGTTAAAATATTTACTGTTTGTCCCTTTGCAGAAAACATTTGCTAGCCCCTGTTCTAATCATCATAGGTTTTGTATTATGGTCTTATTTTTGGTCAGTTATCTCCTTCTCTTTAAACTCAATATTTTAAGTCACTTTGGCAGAAACAGGAAATCACTGAATCATGGAGATTCCCCCTACCCCAGCAATGTAAATTAGTTGATGCCAGGTCTTGGAATTCAAGTCTCTGTCTTAGGTGTCTCAAATACAAAATAAAATAGATATTAATGCTAAAAATAATTTGCTTTCTTCAATTTTTCTGTTTTCAGGCTCATAACTTACTATAATCTTAATAAAAGTCTGTAAGATTAAAAAATGACAATGGTAGATGTAAATACAATCTTCACAGATTGCATTTGTAACTCTTGATTCTCCTTTTAATCTGCAGTCTTTGATGTAACAAAGACATTCTCTGGAGTGTTTATGAAGCCATCTTATATACATACACTTGGTAAATATGAAGTAACTTTAAAATATTTCTGAAGTATAATATTCATGTGTACCAACTTTTCTTTCTTGAAACTGAAAGTTACACTGACAACTTAAAAAAAACTTTCCATTTCAGAAATTCCTGTCCAACTAGATGGATTAAATAGATTCTTTCTCCATCTCATTCATCTCCATCTCTGTATTAGATCAAAGCCCTGTAGTTTTCATGTATTGTATTTTTTTGTCAATTGACTATACATCTTATCTGATTACTAATCATTATTGTACTGGTCTATCGGTATTTATGAAATAAGTGATATTTATCAAAGTAGACCTTTATCACTGGAAAGAAAATGTTCTTGTATGCCAAGCATGTTGCTCCTACTTCTGTGATCACCATAGCAGCTGCCTCCTTTGTTGCCAGCATTACTTTCCAAGGCTTTACATGTTATTTCCTTATCATGGCCATGTCAAGATAAATGATGTTTTCACTTAAGAGATGACAAAACTGTCTTCTGAGATATTTAGTGAACTGCCCAAGCTCACAGCTAAAAAACATTACAGAGCCACTTGTAAAACCCATGGCTGTGGGGTGCCTGGGTGGCTCAGTGGGTTAAGTTTTGGACTCTTGATTTCACCTCAGGTTATGATTTTATGGTTGGTGAGATCAAGCCCCAGGTCAGGCTCTGTGCTGACGACAACTCGAGATTGCTTGGGATTCTCTCTTTCACCCTCTCTCTGCCCCCTTCCAATCATACACACAGGTGTGTGCTCTCTTTATAAATAAATAAATAAACATGTATTTATTTATTTATTTTTAAATGTTTTTACTTATTTTTGAGAGAGAGAGAGAGAACACTCTTATGTGCGCACATGTGAATGGGAGAGTGGCAGAGAGCAAGGGAGACAAGGATCTGAAGTGGGCTCTGTGCTGAGAGTGGAGCACCTGATGGGGTCTCAAACTCATGAACCCCGAGATCCTGACGTGAGACAAAGTTGGACGCCTAACTGACCAAGCCACCCAGGAGCTTCAACAAATAAATAAACATTACAAAAAAAGGGGGGCACCTGGGTGGCTCAGTCTGTGCTGACAGCTCAGGGCCTGGAGCTTGCTTTGGATTCTGTCTCTGCCCCTCCCCCCGCCCCTCTCTCTCAAAAATAAATAAACATCAAAAATTAAAAACAAAAACAAAAACAAACAAACACATGGCTATAAAGCTCCAATGTCCTATTCTTTCTACTACATGACACCTAAGATAGCTCCTTTTGTTAGCGGAAAAAAATCATTATATAAATATGTCTGTATATTATTTAGCACTTGAGAGAGGTGAGCTATCAAGATATGAAAAGACATGAGGGAACATTGAACACATACTAAGTGAAAGAAGTCAGTCTGAAAAGACTACATAGGGCATGATTTCAATTATAAGACATTATTGAAAAGATAAAAATATGGAAATAGTAAAAAACAAATCAGTAGTTGCCAAGGGTTCAGGGGAAGAGATGATTAGGTGGAGCACAGGGCATCTTTAGGGCAGTGAAACTATTCTGTACTACACTGTAATGGTAGATACATGACATTAGGCATTTGCCAAAATCCATAATATGTATAATATCAAGAGTCATGAGGTTGTGGAGTGCTGGGGGTCTGAAGCTGACAGCCAAGAAAGGATTCTTGAGATGTCTCTGGTGCAAAGAGGTGATTTTATTAAAGCAAGAGGACAGGACCCACATGCAAAAAAAAAAAAAAAAAAAAAAAGCTGTACTGGGGTTGTGAAGAGTGACTGATTATCTAGGATGAAGTTGGGAGAGGTAAAGTCTAAAAG
Source organism: Herpailurus yagouaroundi (assembly GCF_014898765.1). Classification (NCBI taxonomy): domain Eukaryota; kingdom Metazoa; phylum Chordata; class Mammalia; order Carnivora; family Felidae; genus Herpailurus; species Herpailurus yagouaroundi. The sequence continues at coordinate 59,811,355 of NW_024412388.1, forward strand.
GAGTCCTCTGAAAGGACTTTCATATGCTAAAGAGGACTTCTAAGATACTGGAGGCCTAGCTATTGTAAGCTAAGGCTGTTTTTTCCTTTAGTAAAGCATTAACATTAAGACTGTAGGGAGTTCCTGGAGAAATGTTATACTCTGTGTTGCCTCAAGTATTTGTCAATGGGCTACAGGTTATGAGGAAATTTAATTTTATTTGCCATTTCCTTCTTGCTTTTGTTTCCCACATCACCATGGGGGGGAGGGTAATGTTGGGGGCTCCAGGAAATTGAGTCTATGGGTTTCTGAAGATTAGGCTATTGATAAGACTGCCTTTTTCTTGTAAGTTACTAAGACACTTGTAAACTGATAGAGACTCAGGTCCTGCATGACTGTGACTCTATCAGTTAACCATTTGTTTTCCCCCTTAACTTTGTTCTTGGGCAGCCAGGAGTGCCTGAAGAATGTCACACATATCCCAACTTGGGGAGGAGGGGTTTTCAGCATGTCAGCTTGCCTTATGCTCCCTCCTCACAAAGTAAACCCTATGTAAACTATGGACTTTGCTAATGTGAATGTATCAATATTGGTTTATCAATTTATCAACGATTTTATTTATTTGTTACACTAATGCTAGATGCTGATAATAGAGGAAACTGGTGGTAGAAGACATAGAGGAGATACATAGGGACTTGCAATAATTTCTACACAGATTTTCTCTAAACGTAACACTAGCCCCCCAAAAAGAAAGTCTAGGACTTCTAGTTTCAGGTTCTGCATGTAAGGAGCTTGGAAGTTACCGTTTAATCCTAATAATGACAAGATGAACAGATCGAGAAACAACTCCTTTTGGATTCTAAAATGGGGGAGGACATAGGAAAAACAGTTTTGCCTTAGACTGTCAAGACAGACAGTTTCCCAAAGGCAATCCCAACCTACAGGAGCACAGACTCACCAGTAGAAACTGACGAGGGAGCATAAGGAAAGTTGAGAGCAAAACATAAACTAGCATACCCATCCCCAAGGTGGGATGTGTGTGACATTCCCCAGGCACTCCTGGCTGCCCAAGAACAAGGGAACAGGAAAAGAAATAGTTAACTGACAGACACTACAGTCATGCAAGACCCCAGTCTCCATCAGTTTACAAATACCTTAGTAAATTACAAGAAAAAGGCAATCTTATCAATAGCTTAATCTCCAGAAACCTATAGCCCCAATATCAGCCACCCCTCCATAATAAAGTGGGGAACAAAGGCAAGAAGGAAATGCCAGGTAAAATTAAATTTCCTTATAACCTGCAGCCATTGACAAATACTTGAGGCAAAGACTATAACATTTCTCCAGGAACTCCCTACTGTCTTAATGTTAATGCTTTATTAAAGGAAAAAACAATCTCAAGCCTCCAGTAATCTGAGTCTTCTTTAGCATATGAAATCTTTTTAAGAAACTTCCTCTTGACTTTATCTTCCCCAACTCCATGGTATATAACCAGTCACTCTTCACAACCGCAGTGCAGCTTTTTTTCTCTTTTTTTTTTTTTTTTTTGCATGTGGGTCCTGTCCCCGTGCTTCAATAAAAACACCTTTTTTGCATCAAAGGCATCTTCAAGAATTCTTTCTTGGCTGTTGGTTCTGGAACCCCATCACTCTGAAACCCCATCAAAACCACCCAGATGACCAGGGACACAGGTAGGAAAACCTAAACTATAATTGACAAATTGCTAGAGGTTCAGTGGAAACAACTCTGAGGGTTAAAACTAAAAAAGGATATAGTCATGGTGGGGTACCCACAATATTGTGAGATTTACCGCCAGGAACTCAACCACATTCCAGCCCCAAATATTTGAGAAAAATCTCTTTGGGCTTCCAGTAGGAGGGGACAAAGAGCTGTTTGGAAATCATGCCAGAGCACTCATTCTCAACAAGGTCTGCCCTTACGGGAAACTAGTGAATTAAAGCCTAACCTGCTGGGGGCATTATGGGATCTTCATTTACTAGGGTAAGGGAAATACCCAATTCCAGCCCACTCTAGCCACCCTGTCCCACCAAAGGGGGATTAAAAAGACTTGTAAAGTTCACAGTTCAGTGGCATAGAATCACTAAAAGACTGAGACCTCATCATAAGACTATAGAGCACTTCCCCTCTGCCCACACCTCACCACCATATTACTGAAAGCCTTTTTATAGAAGTTCTTTTTATCCACCACGCCCAGCTAACAAAACCAACCAAACAAACATAACAAAACATACCGAAAGGCAGCAACACAATTTGCAAGCATCAGAACCAGACATGGCAAGGAGGCTAAAATTGTCTGATTGGGTTAAAACAACTATGATTAATATGTTAAGAGCTCTAGTGGATAAAATACACAGCATGGATGAACAGATGGGCAATGTAAGCAGAGAAGTGGAATTGCTAAGAAAGTTCTTCAGAATAAACACATGTAAATAAAATAATACAGTTTTATGAACTTGGATCTACATAAAGAAAGGAAGAATACCAAAGGAGGAATAAGTGAAAGTAAAATAAAAAGTTTTAACTTTCATATTTTTAATTGATCTAATAGAAAATTTGTTTAAGTTGATATCAACAATGTATTCAATTGTTTAAGCTTATGTATATTATACACATATATGCTTATGTATGCATATATATAAATGAAATGAATGACAGCAATGATATGAGGGATAAGGAGAATGAATTAGGATATTTTGTTATTATATGGTACTCACATTACCTGTGAAGTGTCAACTATAATTACTTGGAATTTCAGTGTCTAAATATAGCAATTGAAAGACAGAGATTGTCAGAGTGGATCACAAAACACAAGTCTTTCTACTATGAGAAACCCACTTTAAGTATACAAGCCCATAGAGATTAAATAAGCAATGAAAAGATGTCCCGCATCATACATCACCAGGGAAATGCAAATTAAAACAACAAGGAGATACCATTATACTCCTATTAGAATGGCCAAAATCCAGAACACTGACAACAAGGACAGCATTAAATGCCGGTGAGGATGTAGACCAACGGCAACTCTCCTACATACACAGGTGGGAATGCACCACCACACAGCCACTTTGGAAGGCACCTGGGTGGTTTCTTTCAAAATGAAACATACTCTTAACCGTGAGTCCCGGCAATCAAGTTCCTTTTTATTTACCTAAAGGAATTCAAAATTTATGTCCACACAAAAACCTGCACGTGGATGTTTACAGCAGTTTTATTCATAATTGCCAGTGTTTGGAAGCAACCTAGAAGCTCTTAAGTAGGGGAATAGATAAAGTGCATACATACAGCCAATGGGATAATATTCAGTGCTAAAAATAAATGAGCGGTCAAGCCAGGAAAAGACATGGAGGAACCTCACATACATATTACTAAGTGTAAGAAGCCAATCTGAAAAGGCTGCATACTTTATGATTCCAACTACAGGTCATTTTGTATAAGGCAAAACTGTAGAAACAAAATGATCAGTGGTTTCTATAAGTGTGGGGTGGGCGTAGACATGGGCAGATGGAGCATAGAGGATTTTTACAACAGTGAAAACACTTTGATATTATAATGATGGATGTAGGTCCTTATACTTGTGTCCAAATGTATAGAATGTACCACACCAAGAGTGAACCCTAAAATAAACTGTAGTTTGGGTGATTATGATATGTTAATGTAAGGTTCATCCTTGGCAACAAATATAATATTCTGGTGAGTGATGTTGATAATTGGCATGATTTGCATGTGTTGGGGGAGGGGATATATAAGACCTCTCTCTATCTTCCTCTCTATGTTGTAAACCTAAAACTCCTTTAAAAATTAAGTCTTTAAAAAAGTAAGGTCTACTAGAAAATAAATCACAAATACAGTTATGACTCTACTCAGAATTAACTCCATTCCTTTGTCCACTATCTGTTTTTTAAATAATTTTTAATTAATTTATTTATTTTAAGATAGAGAGCATGAGCCAGGGAAGGGCAGACAGTGAGGGAGAGAGAATCTGAAGCAGACTCTGTGCTGACAGCAATGTAGGGCTCAAACTCACAAACCGTGAGATCATGACCTGAGCTGAAATCAAGAGTAGGATGTTTAGCCAACAGAGCCACCCAGGCATCTCTCCAGTATCTGTTCTTGAAAGTGCTTATTCTGTACCCTGAACATTTTCAGTGGGGTGTGGAAAGGCAGTGCCAGCTATGAGATAGAATTCAAGATTTATGGGAGGTTAATATCAAATAGGTCAAGTGATAGATAATTTCTGAATCCATTCTGACAGAGATGACAAGTGATACTTTTAATACAAGTGGATATATTCCGAACATAAATAAAATTTTGACATTATGGGGTGTTGGTTTTCAATGAATACATAAATTTGGGAGGGGATTTTCTAACACATGAGTTCAATGATAGAATACTAAGTAAAAAAAAATCCCTAGATAAATGGTGATGGAGAAATGAATACATTTTATATCATGAGGCTCAGTGCTGGAGTTCTAGTAATGGTGCAACACAGCTGGTCTATATACATTTGAATTTGCATACTTGTCAATTGAATTTTCAGTGGTGTTCTGACTGTATCCAGTTCAAACTCCTCCTATGGAGTCAAAGCTACACACTTTTAATTCCATTCGGAGAATGTATTATGTGTGCTCGTATTCATTTATTCAAGAAGCATTTATTAAGTGTCTTCATTTTGGCAGAGTCCAGAACTAATTGCCGAAGTGGGAGGTTTAAAAGAAATTATAGTGATGTTCTGAACTATTAAGAAGCTTACAGAAAGTTGAAGTAATATCTTAAGCAAAAAAAAAAAAAAATTCCAGCATATACAGGGACAGTTCATTTTAGGGCCCTGTGTATTGATGTATTTGAAGCACAGTGGTGATGAGACCAAATGTACTAAACAGGGATGAATATGGAAATAAGACCATCCATAGCCAAAAGCCTTATATTAGACTTTAAAGTAATAGATTACTTAAATGAAAATTACATAAAAAACATTTAAGCAAATATATTTACCTCCAAATTTAGGGAATTTGTGGATTCCCATTCTTCCTAAAGCGAATGATTCTTTAGTGTTGGGAATTTCCCATCAAATGCATACAAACGTCGACTCTCCATTTTGCAGAGGTAACAAGTAGAACAGCTCTATCACAAAGCAGTCTCGCAGCCCTGACTTAGAGGGTATCTGGTGAAATACCAATTCTTCCTTTTTCAGGGGCTGAGGAAGGTCTCACAAACACTAATTCTAATTCCTCTCTACTACTTGCCTTGACAGTAGAACATAGCTTTGCAGTTGTATTCAGAGCAAGGACTTCTAAAAACCCTCTTCCTCCCATCCACTCTTCCTCTGCCATTTCAGCATTTTTTTTTTTTTAAAGGATAATAATACCCACAGGTACTGCCTGTTTGCCAGGCACTGTGCTAGTGGCTTGAGGAGTATAATGGCAAATAAGACAGAGAAATCCTTGTCCTTCTGTCTGTGTAGAAGGCACTGAGGAAATTATTATATAAATGATCATTTAAGTAAAGTTGTGAGAGGTGCCACAAAGGAAAAGCAAAAACTGCCATAATGGTTTCTTACAAAGCACTGTGATTTAATTCCTACCCCATGGTCTCCTGAGCAGCTACGCTACCAAACTCCAGTTTGGTAACATCAAGTACCACTATTACTACACATAGTAACATTATCGTCTTTTTGAAGTGCTTACTGTACACTGAATTCCAAGCTAGGAACCCTATACATCACATCTCCCTTAACACCATACACAACCCAGGGATTTTCCCCAATTTAAAAAGTGAAGGAAGTAAATGAAGCTGGCCTAACTTCCAAGTATTTAAGAACCACCACTGAGTTCTCACTCTAGCCTGATTGATTCCAAATCTATCCCCATGCCCCACCCTCCCAATTAGGTGCCTTGCCTAATTCAAACATGCAGTGCATTAACATAAAAATGGAATTATTACCCTTAAATCCTAATGGTGTGGTAAAAAGGAAGAATTTCCCATTGGAAGGCAAAACAGTTCTCCTGGTCCCTTTTCCCCTTCTGGTATAGGAAAGTATCTCTTAACCTCTCTGAGCCTGGGTTTATCTATAAAGTGAGAGGTTGGATTAAAGATGTCTTAGGCTTTTTCTATTACTGAAATTATGAAAGTTTTTCTTTTTTTTTTTTTTTTTATTTATATTTTATATCCCTGCCATAAACAGGGAATTCTCCTCATAAAGGAGAAAATTTGGTGGTTTAAGCTTATTGATAATTTAAGGAAAACCTGTGTCTTAGTTATCTAGACATACCTGGTTAGGTTCTTGGGGAAGATTTTGACCTGGATTTTCCAAACAATTGTGACATGTTTCTAATTCATTTATTAACACACGAAATTGGTGTCCCCAAATTGGCCCCGAGGTCATAATATTGCTACATAGATATCCAATAAAACTGTTCGCTTCAAAAATAATAGTGAGGATTTGTCACACAGAATATAGAAAGATGCAAGAGTATTGAGCAAGGAACCCCATGGGCCACTGTAGTTTGATAAAGGAGATCTGAAACAGCAGTCCACAAAGAATGTCTTGAAATAGCTTTACACTCAGACAGTGAATCACAATAGTATAAAGAACTAGTGAATTCTTTAAAAGGCAAACAAAACCTCATGTTTCTTCACAGGAACCATCTCCGGGAATGGGCTCTAACAATGGTTCAAAGGGATTCTATCTCGACCTTTACAAAAACTGTAATAAGTGTTGGAAAAAGTCTGGAGATCAAGAATAAAATAAAATTCTCTGCCAAACATCTGTTCTTTGGTGAATCAAATACATTAGCTCTAAACATTACACGAATAAATAACCTTAATATACACATTGATTTATGTTACTATAAAACCAAGTTACCAGTCACAAAAGATGTCTAGTTTTGCTACCATATTCAGCAAGAAACACTCAGTTTTGTTCTCATGACAAATGTCCAACATGAAGAAACTAATTTAGAAACAAGAAGATCTTTCAGGAAAGAGGGTTTTAATAATGGCAATGATAAAAAAGAAAGGCAGCATTAGGGTCTGGCAGGAGAAGGGAGCAGATGCCAACAAGTAAGAAAACAAGCTTACAAAAAGCAGGCTGGGGAGACTGGCATGAACTTTACATATGCCAGCTTTGATGGTTTGATGTCCCTGGTGGTTTGCCTCCTTTGGTCATAGATAATGAATGAGGAGGAAGTTTGTTACAACAAACTATTTGGGATGCTTAACAAGTGCTTTCACAATAAAGAAAAGAAGTGTTTTTTCAAACTCTGTAGCTAGATTTAGAACTAAATTAATAACTACAACACTATGGCTGAAAACCATATATTCTTGTACTCTTGTGTAGTAACATTAACCGGAACAGGTTCAGTGACTTGTCCAAAGTCCCATGGCTAGACATTCTTTCTTTCTCTACCAGATACCTAATCTTTTCAGTCACAATTCAAATGTCATTTCCTTCCACGGTCCCTGCACAGCACCATCCAAAGCATAATTGCTTCTCACTCTATGCATACATAATGTCATTTGCACACTTCGATTGTACTGACAGTTCTTTTATGTGTTTCACTTTATATTAGAGAGTGAGCTCCTTGGGGGCAGGAATTGATCCACAATACTCAGCACAGTGCTTGATGCATAGAGATTGTCATACATTTAATGTTTTTAAGAGAAAAGTGAGTATGTAACTAAATTCTTACTTAAATGAACTTTGTGATGCCTACTTGCTTCATGGATTATTCATTAATTTGGCAATAATTATCATTTTGTGTGGGGAGGAATAAGCTACATTTTTTCTTTTATTTTCTTTTTTCATTAAAGAATTCAAATTCCTGCATTTTCAAAACTGTGCCAAATGCCTCTCTGAATGTGCCAGACTTCTCAACTGCTTAAAACGGGCCATGTGTTAAAGAGCTGCTGAATTGTTTATTATGGCAAATGGTGGCTATTGTAACTCTGTCTCATACATGTGATCTCTTTTTCTTCTGGGCAGAACATTTTTAAGATGAGGACTCTAATTTCATTTGTAGGGCTATTGAATAATTAAATAAAATCATAATAAGCAATTAGAAAATACAAAATTAACCACGGTATCTACCAAAATATACATTTATTTGAGCAATTTTAAAAGAACTTTGAAAGCTAAAGTCTTTAGAGAACTACAGGCTTCTGGAGATATGCTATTTTAATTTGCTTTATACTTGACAGTAAACGTGAAAATATTACCGTAGGCCACAAAATTATTACTCAAACTAGCTTTTCAGCAAAACCAAAATGTGAAGTAATTCTCATTTAATAAAGAGACATTTAAAGGTTAACATGTGCAGGCTAATAAATCTTTGATTTGAGGTAACAGGCTTGGCCCAATCAGATAAAGTGGAGGAAGTGACTTCTTGGAGAGCTCACTGGACTTGATGTTGGAAGATCATTACTGGCATTCAGCTTTATCACTTACTAGCCACTGGACCCTTTTTAAGTATTTAACTTCTCTGAGTTCAGTTTATAAAAAGACAAAAAAAATTTTTTTTTCAATTCTTAGTGTTATTTGACTAGGGCAACCACAATCAGGTGGTTTGAGTGTTACACAAAGGTGTCCATACAAGAGAACAAGGGGTCTTAAAGTCCATTCTGTTCTTCAAGAGCCAAATTGTGAGTCCTGGAATTGGGTTCCCTCCATCAGGAAAGAGGACACTTTTTGTACCAAAATGTTCTTCCGCGTAGGGAACATAATATCCTCAGGGCTGTACTTGCCCAGAGAGGGTGCTTTTTTCTAGTTGACTCAAAGTTGCCATACAGGCTAGCTGAGGCCCTGATTGTGAAAAACCAAGACATTTAAGAATTTGGAGTCTCAGTTCTTTCATCTGAAACATTAGATTCTTAATAATAGGTACGTCACATATTTGCTATGTACATCAGTACTTTGAATAGGGTAAATTACAACACAGATGTGATCATCTTTATAACCTCAGAAAATATGCATTACGAATATATAACTATTTTATTAGAAAGTAGAAATGGAAAACACATTGAAAACATTTCTATAAAAATTATCTTCATTTGAAATTCTTCAATATCCCATAGTTTACTTTTTAAAAAGAATTAGAACATTCAATTTTAGGAGCGCCTGGGTGGCTCAAGTCAGTTAAACGTCCGACTTCGGCTCAGGTCATGATCTCACAGCTTGTGGGTTCGAAACCTGTGTCGGGCTCTGTGCTAACAGCTTGGAGCCTAGAGCCTGCTTGGGATTCTGTGTCTCCATCTCTCACTGCCCCTCCCCCACTCGTTCTCCCTCCCTCTCTCTCTCTCTCTCTCTTTCTCTCAAAAATAAACATTAACAAAATTTAAAAAAATAATTCAACTTTATTAAAATAATATCTGCACATGACAAAATTTTCATCTATAACACCTCAAAAAATATCCAAGCATCGCTATCCAGTACTATCTGCGTGCTCTCTGGAATTAATTGCTTTTGGCAGTTTTGATTTTGAGTTTTTTATAGTGGCTGCTCACATAACTTAAAATAGTACATTATTTTTGCCGATCATACTTAAATTACACATATTCAGTCTGGAGCATGAAAGATTAATAGATTGGAAATTAATCCTTATTTCTTCTCACTTTCCTACATTTTAATTCTTATGTTATCATTTTACATTGTCAATGTTTGTAACATGCTTATTACTTTGTCATCTATAATTAAGTCTTCTTTGCCTATATGCTAAGTCTAGTAACTTAATGTCAACAAAACCAATCCTTGCAATTTTAGGAATAGATAAATATTCTTAATTACAAAAGGAAATTGTGTTTTGCTATTATTAAACCCATACTCCTAGAAGAAATTCCAAAATGCCAGTCTACTAGAATTCCATTTAATTACTTTTGAATTTTCTTTGCTTCTGCCAGTACACTCAGTTGTCACTTTTGAATTTATCGCATGTCATCTTATTTGTTGTAGTCTTTTACAATTTTACTGGAGACCCTCATTGAGAAACTGAGCTAAACTCTGTGTCTTTACCAATTTGAAAATGTCTCCATTTTGCCTTCACACACGATTGACAGTTTGGCTTGTATGGAATTCTAGGACGCAAGTATTGCTTTCCTAGTTGTACATGCACATTATTAAAGGATTAGGTTTATTTACCTCGGTAGCAATCATAGGTTTTCTCTGAAGGTGTGTCAGTCATCTATTTCTCTATCAGACTTCTGTGTTGAAAGGTAACTCCTTTCTTGAGACAACTGTGCGATCCATACAAGAGAGAATACTGACTACACACTGACTGGCCCCTTCCCTTTTAGGATGCATGTTACACATGCTGAGACCCTTAATTGTCAAAATAAGAGTACATTTTAGTTTATTAGTGGAGAACTCCAGTGCATTTCTCACTTCAGTACAGATGACCTTTCGTGTGTGTGCGTTCTTCATTTCTTCTGTTGACATCAAGCATTTTCAAAGACTACTCTTCATCTCTCTTAGATTCCTCACATCCACATCATGTTTACTCTATGCAAAAAAATTATTTTGGAATACAGTAGTTAGGTTTTAAGTATATGCTAAATGAAAGCAAGTGGCTTGAAAGAATGGAGTCCCACTCTCCCTGTTCTAAAAGTAGTTCTTTCATAATTATCTTGATGATTGCCAGAAGACTCACTTCTGAAATTGGCACATAATGGTTCTGAACTTGGAAACAATGGCTCCTATCCATGTATTTGCTATTGCATTCTTTTCTACTTCATTTTTTAATGTCTAATTATTACCTTCTAAGATTTCCTCATAATTTCCAGTTTGCCACTGATTCCCCTTTCTCACCAACACTACTGTGAATTTTTTCAGGTTCTTTATGCATATAGTGCTTTTGTTGTTTTTTGTTTGTTTTGTTTTTATTCTTTTTTTTATTTTTGGTAATTTCGGTGGGAATTCAGAAAAGAAACGAGGTAGATGTGTGTCAAATCTGTTATTTTTACTAAAATAAATAATATTAAATCAATTATGCTGCCTTTGAACATAATTTAAAATGAAACCTTGTGAGAATTCAATGGTCTTTTTCTCACTATCAATCAAAACCTTGCCTCGTGTTATTTGGCCTCTTACGGGAAAAGAAAAAAGATCCTATCTCCCTGGCAAGGTTAGGGTATATTGTACAAAATGTCTCTTTGTGTTTCTGACACTCTTTCCTCTTGATCTGTTTAAGTTGATCCTATTATTGCAGCAGAATAGTAGCCTGCCATTTGGACTTACTTTATCTAGAAAAATGTGAGTTTCTAGGATAGATAACCTTTAATAAGAAGGTATAAACATACATTTTCTATCAAATCTTTCTTTGGAATGACTATCCAAACGTGGAAATGACTTAAATCCAACAAGATCAGGCCAAAGTAAAATAACTGTCAAAAGGTTAGGTCAGCAAAAGAAAATTTAATAACAGCATATCAAATATTTACGAAAGCTATTTGCAAAGTTAAATCATTCATGACAATATATGAAACACTTTAAAATAAGCTAACTTTCATGTGATAAATGAGGGATACTTAGGAAGTAAAAGTATGATATTCTGTAATAAGAGCACTAATTTTTCTAAAACAATAGTTTCTTTTACACACAATCTTCATCCATCTTGTCCGTCTGGGGACAAAATTATGGATTGCTTTAGTTTAATTCTTCAGTTCAATGTACTTCCCACTGACTTCAAATTATAGGGGCTTCTGCAAACAAAATGGATGTATAGGTTAAATACGGGGAAAATGAGCGGGACTATGCTATCCCTGAGAGATTTCTATTAGCCTGTGCTATGTTCATTCTATAACATAGGATTGAATCTTACCACGTGATAGATATGTATAGAGCAAGGGATACAACATGGTTCTTGCCTTTGAGGAATGCACATTCAACTTTGTTGGAATACTTGCAGTAATGTAGCACCCACTCACAGTATGCAGTTTGCTCCAAATGTTAGACAACACTAACTTAAAAATATTTTCCCCCTTAAATTAAGCTCCACTGCTCTTCCTTAAACTAGTATCCATTGGTTCCTACTATTTCCTTTGGAACTACATAGATTTTTATTCTTCTTTTCTTTTCTTATTTTTTTTAACGTTTTTTATTTTACTTTTTAAGAGACAGAGAGGGACAGAGCATGAGTTGGGGAAGGGCAGAGAGAGAGGGAGACACAGAATCCAAAGCAGGCTTTAGGCTCCAAGCTATCAGCACAGAGTCCAATGCGGGGCTCGAACTCAGGAACGCGAGATCATGACCTGAGCTGAAGTCGGATGCTCAGGCGACTGAGCCACCCAGGTGCCCCTTTTATTTTTCTTTTCATTGTTTAGAACTTCATATACCTGAAGACCAATTATAGCTTCCTGATCTTTGTTCCTCTGGGCAAAATATTTCCAATTATTGCAACTATATCTTCTAGAATGTGTGTCCCATACCTCTTAACACCCTAGTTATCCTCTTCTAAGGTATGCATTTTATTATTTTATTTCATTTTTTATTTTATTTGAACCTCTGTGGGGTATCTTGGTACTTATAAGATAGAGCCCAAATTCTAATACAAGGTTCACTTATTTCTTAAAATATTAAATTTGTTTATTTTACAGATTATGATTGGGTATTTGGGATACAGTTTGGGATAAACCGGAGATAGCCCCTGCCTTCAAGAAGTTAACAGTTCATCAGCCATCAGTCTCATTTCATCTTACTCTGTACTTAAATTAAACACCAACACTGCTCCTCAATGTGAATGCACAAATAAAACTTAATGCTTCAGGGAACCTGATTATCTAAACCTCTCAGTCACTCAAGTACATTATTTGCAATCTACTTCCAAACAATGGTCTTATCTTTTATGTCATTTTCCTGTTCTGAAAATAGTTAAAATACTTTTTTGGGATTCTCAAGACCACTCCTGACAATACTCATTTGCATTAAAAGCATGGATCTCAAACCATAAATAATTCCTTTATGGAAGCCACATGCTAAGAAAGCCTTGAGGAGGTTTTATTTGTCTACCTTTGATTGCAAAGTGTGGAAAAAAACCCACCATGGAAATGGAACAGTCAGTTCTTTTAGAAGCCAAAGCTTAGGCACTCAATCAGTGTTAAAAAATGAAACATACTAACATCCACTCTGGATCTGTTACTGCAGACCTTTTATTTTGATTGGGGCATAGAATAAGCAGTGTTTATCTTTGGAAATGCCATTCAAGCCTCTCACAGGCACAAGCACTGCATCCATGGTGAAATATTTCAAGCCCGAATCGCAATTATGTTGGGATTTACTACAAATCCTTCTTCTAGCAATATACCTACTCAGTAGTAAAAGCTCGCTCTCCTTTTGTTCTGTAAATTTATGCCAAAGTATAGTTCTTGTTATTACTTCAAAGGTTTAACATACCAGAAAAAGTTCGGCAGACAGGGCTGAATAAGTTCTGCATTTCATCCTTCTTTAAAGTGTGATTTTGAACTTTTTTTTTCTTAAGTTGCATTGTAAACCACATTCTGAACTAAGATTTATTTTGCTACTGAAGCCATTCTATTATTTCCCAGCTACAAGAGCCTATAGAAAAATGTCTCATGACCTCATATTTAACAAACCAATCTCCTGTATTCTGAAGGCATCCCTCTGTAGGCATTAACAAATACTGGGTCAGGTATTAACATTTCTAATATGATTATCATATATACCTTTCTATAGGAAAATACTATTATTTATGGTCATAAACTGAAGTCCATGAGGCAAAAGAAACCAAACAGGCATGGACAGGAAGGCAGCACACTTCACCCATGTTAAGTGTCCCCTAACAGAAAAGGTGGGAACTGTGTATCGAGTAAATAGAATTTGACCAAATGCCAAAATCTAATTTTTTCCTTGGTAGGTTTAAGGCTAGAATTACAAAGGTTTAGTTTTCAAATGTGACTGTTGTGAGTTGAAAAGTCAATTTAGAATGTTTTGAGTAATTCAATGCAAACTGCCACAATGACAGTAAAAGCTGGTTTCTAAAACATGGTAATGAATTAAGTTCTTCTGTGTAACTATGCAATAAAACCAAAGTCTGTGACATGCACACAACTGAAAATGTGAATAATAATTCCAGAAATATGGTGCCAGATAGAAAAATCAGTGTTACAATCTGGTGACATAGTGGACTGGATGGGTTCAGGAGGTCTGGATTCTAGACCCAATGTTATGCTTTGGTGTCTGGTGAGAGAGCTATCTAAGTGGGAAAAAATACAGTACAGAAAAATGACTGAGAGTCTTAAAGAAAATTTTCTTTTATTGCATAATTCTGTTGAGGGCAAAGAGGAAGCCAGAATAAGGTGTATCAACAATGCATTGTTTAATGAAGCTTTTACTAAAACCCATCCTTTACATTTGAATTTATTATAGCAAAATGATTAAGGGCACAGCTTCCCAAACGAGACAGACTCTCTGGGTTCAAATCCCTCCTTACACCCATTAACTTTGTGACTTTGGGCATAGTATTTAGTCTAACTAACTCTCCTACTGTTAGTTTCATACCTATAAAATAAGTGTTACAGTAGATTGCAAAGTCTTAATAAATGTTCAGTGTTTAGAACAATGTTTTGTATGGTTTAGTCACTATATAAATTTTAGATATTAATGTTATTATCAGTGTATATGAAAAGTACCAATGGATTCTATCTAATCCATCAGTTTACTCTTCTCCCCCCCTCTTTTCCAAAAGGACTGAAAAGTTTTGTTTTGTTTTTTTACTTTTTTTTTCTCCTTTTATCAGTTTTTTTTAAACAGACTAGGCAGTAACTGTTAAAATCATTATTTTAGTTGGATTTAGCCAAATGTTTCTTCCTGGTAAGAAAATCTTTTTGGGTGTCGTGTGGACATGTTTAAACAGCTCTTGGAGTATCACATAGAGGTTCATTAAGCTGGTAAACTGCCCATTACTCTTGCTCCTCTTCCTCACGGGACAAGAATGCATCCTTATTTGACCAAAGGAAAATGAAACTCTTTTTATTCTCCTTTTATTAGAGGAAGACCTTGGCAATTAAAGTCTGCACCATTCCCAGGGTAGCAGAGGAAGCAGCCGTTGACAGTTAGCATGTCATTTTTTGTGACTGCTGAGCTGACAGAGGAGGAAAGAACCCAGTGTTTTCTAGTACAATGATGAGAATACAGGATTACTGAAAGTTAGAGTTAGGGCTTATTCTTGGATTACTGTTCTTTTTACAATTGATAGAATGTTTGTCTTTGGGGGATAAACATCATTAAAGATGCCACTAGTACTGAAAACAGCAGTTTCACAGCAGGCATTAATGGGAAGATAGAACTAAACCCAGAAGACGTATGCCATGGTTCCACAGGGGATATGCTCCAAGATTCCCAATGGATGTTTGAAACAGCAGGTAGTACTGAACCTTACACAGATTATGTTTTTTCCTATAAAACGTACCTATGATGAAGTAGGCAACAATAATAACAACAATAAAACAGAACAATTATAACAATATACTGTAATAAAAGTCACATAACTATGGTCTCTCAAAATATTATACTGTACTCATACTTCTTGTGATGACAGGAGATGATATAAGGTCTATGTGGTAAATGATGTAGGCATAGTGATTTAGCTTTAGGCTACTATTGACCTTTTGACAATATGGCAGAAGGCAGATCATCTGCTTCCACGCTGCCTTTGACCATGGGTAACTGAAACTGGGGGAAGTTAAAATGCAGATAAAGGGATCTACTTTATGACTTTCACTTGGGGCCTAGCATCAAACTTTTATCTAGAGCCTAAAAACATCAGTCATCTGGATGACGCCTGGTCTCTCTTGGAAACTTAAGAAAGGACTAAAAGTAAAAATGCCTTGTATAGAAAAGTTGGTGTTTTCTCAAGGAAGGGGGGAAAGTCTTGCAGAAAAGCATCCCTGTGATTACAGGTGAGAATATGAGGATGACAAACCAGGCTAGGAATGGAAGGAATGTTTCTGACAGCAGCCTGCTCTGTGTGAGATAGATTTTAGGTCACTTATGTTGTCTGTGTTTTTCTCATCTACCATATTGTTACTTTTGGTCTTGCTTGCTACATCAGTTATTTATGGAGAGAGGTTTGTTAAAATCTCTCATATAATTTGTTGATTTGCCTATATCTCTTTTTAACTACATCACTCTTTTTCTTTATATATTTTGATTATGTGTTATTGAGTGCATGTAAATTTAGAATTTTTATATATTCCATAATCTCTTTATAATTTCACTATGTTCCTTTTTATCTCTAATAAAGCTTCTTAAAAATCTAATTTGTCTTATATCAGTAAAACTGTACCAATTTTCTTTTGGTTTATGTTTCATGGTATATCTCTTTCCATCTTTTTGCATCCCATGCTATATTACTATATTTAATGTATCTGAGCAACCTTAGTATTTTATTCAGAGTATATATTCCATTTACTTTTAATGTAGTTAATAACATATTTGGGTATATACCAACCATCTTACTATTGGCTTTCTTTAGCTTATTATTTTATGTTCCATTTTACCTTCTTTCTTACTTCCCTTAGAATAATTAAATATTTATAATTTTATTTGTCCTCTATCACTTTTTTTAGTTTAGAATATTTTTCTATCCTTTCAGTGTTATTTCTAGATTTTAAGGCATGCAGCTTTGAGTTACTGCAGTCTAAT
Source organism: Herpailurus yagouaroundi (assembly GCF_014898765.1). Classification (NCBI taxonomy): domain Eukaryota; kingdom Metazoa; phylum Chordata; class Mammalia; order Carnivora; family Felidae; genus Herpailurus; species Herpailurus yagouaroundi. Next base: position 59,828,003 of record NW_024412388.1, read on the forward strand.
TTAAATGATTACTTATATTATTTTACCTATAATTTTAGGTACTTAAAACACTATAGCTTTATTATTCTCCTCCTATATTTTGTGTTGTTGCCATCACATATTTTAATTCCAAATATGATTTTAACATTCTAAGATATTATTAATGTTTCATATAGTCAGTATTCATTTAAATGTACTACATATTTACCCTTTTTGTTGCTCTTCATTCCTTCCTGCATTTACATATTACCATTTGCAATCTTTTTGCTTCTGCCTGAAGAACACTTTTTAAGTTTTCTTTTAGTGCTAATTTGCCATTGATGAATTATGCCAGCTTTGGTTTATCTGAAAACCTTTTTATTTGCCTTTATTTTTGACTAATATTTTTTGGAGTATACTATTGTAGTTTAGAGTTATTTTCTTTCAGCATTCAAAGTTTTCCAACCGTGATCCTTTAGATTTCATTGTTTTTTATTGAAAAATTACCTGTTAGTCTTGTTGATGCTCTATGAAGATATTGTGTATTTTTTTTTTCTGGCTACTTTTAAGATCTTTCTCACTGTCTTTGGTTTTCAGAAATTTGCTTATGATGTATTTAGCATAGACTTCTTTGTATTATCCTTCTTGTGGTTCATACATTTTTTTGAATTATGACTTCGGGCTTTCATCAATCTTGGAAAAATATTCGCCATTATTTCTTCAAATACTTCTGGTCCATTATCTCTCTGTTCTCTTGGAACTCCAACTATTCATATACAATTGGTAACATGTCTACTGTCACTTGTAATCATTTTTCTACTTTTTTGTTTTGTTTTTTTCTTTGGGTTTACTTTGAATATTTGCTATTGGCCTATACAATTCAGTAATCCTCTCTTCTGGTATGCCTGGCATGCTATTAAAACTATTGATTTCATAATTTTAGTTATCCTATTTTTCAGTTTTAGAATTTCCACTTGATTTTTTTTTTACTGATTCAAATAAGCCGATGAAATTCTCCATCATTTCATTTATTTCCTTGAAAGTATTCATTATAATTAGCTTATAGTCATTGTCTTTTACTCCACACAATGGGTCTGGAGTCTGTATCTATTATCTATTTTTAATCTCTTAGGTTTTGCCATTTGTTCCTATTTTCCGGTATGTTATTTCTTAAACTAAATGCTCTACATTGTGCATTAAAAATTACATGGGCTCTAGATCATGTTATTTTCCTCAAGAAAATGTTTATCTTTCTTCTAGAAAAATAGGGTGGAGAACTGTTTTAATCAAATGTAACCTATCTCAAAAAGGTTTGGGTTGAGAATTTTTAAAGCCTCCATATATCTCTTGTTGGCCCCACTCAAGACATAGCCTTCTGTGAGTTCCAAATGAAAGCTTGGGTGCTTACCAGGGCCCTTACCTTTTGTAGCTCTGAAATATCAGATCTTTTCTCCTCAGTTAGGAAGAAACTCTACTGTGTTTTCTGTTTGTTTTGTTTTTTAAGGCTTTTCATTAGTTTCCTAAACTCTTGTTGCATATATCTTAAGAACTGCATATATTTTGAGGGAAACTGGCTGTGGCAGGCTTAATTCTTTATCTATTTTTTCTTCCCTAGATCTTGGACCCTTAAATCTCTATTTTGCCTTCTCAGCTCTGTAAGATTGATAAAAATTCTTCTTCTTCTAGCACACTATCCCTCTACTCAAGAAAAACCTAGGTTCTCAGTCTCCTGCTCTGAACCTTAAATCAGCAGATGCCCGAAATATAAAGGGTGTGGAATGTTAACTCACAAATTTCCCCCCTCACAAATATCTGCCTCAGGAACTCTTTGATGCAACTCTTCAAAGAATTCTTTGTTATTTTTCTATTTTTCTCTTGTGTTTCATCCAGAGCACAAGTCAACCTCAAAGTAGTCCATCCTATTTGGAAGAAGAACTACAATAAGCTGAAATTTTAATATACTAATACAAATCCTTACTCTGTTTACATTCTGTTGCTTTAACTTTGCAGTAAAATAAATTTTCATATTCATCATTATTATGTCTATTGACCTAATTGAGATCAATTGGACAATATGATGGAGCAAGTTGAGAACAATTTCACATCATTTTGGGATGGTTCCAGAGCATAAGAGACTCTATTTTGTAATGTAGTTTATATGCTTGCTTCTGGCAATAGAAGAGAGCTCTACATACCTGGAGACACTGGGGAAAACCTATGAGGAAATACAATAAAGACCAACCTTCAAATTGCTCTATTATTAGAAAAGGTCATCTTTGAAAGGAAAAAGAAATGTAGGAATATAGCAAAACATGGGTTACAGTTACAATAATGCTTTGAAAGAAGGGGGAAGTTGATACAAAGAGATTATAAATGACAGAGTTTGAAAGACAAAAATTTAAATAAGGAAAAGGTGAAAGTAATAAGAAAAAACTTACTTATAAGGGAGAAAAGATTTTAGGGTCTTGTTTACAAGCAGTGATTTCTAGGGTATTGTTTATAAGCCTCCCATCTTGCCAATTTCATCACAAACTCAACTCCATCTTGGTCTTCCATCCTTTATTCTCCATTCAGCCTCAGCTTCCATTATAGTGTCTCTTTACTTATGGTCTGACAATCACCATGGTCAGGGCCTTTCCAATTGTTCTTTATTCTATCCAACTCTTCTTTGATTGGGACCCAGAATGGTTGTGAGAGTATTATAATGTATATGTAATGTATATTATATGTAATGTATATGATGATATACATATGTGTATGTATGTATGTATACATAATATATATGTAATATACATATGTAATGTATATGATAATGTATATGAAAGTGTTTTCTAAGGTCTAAAGTTTAAATACCTTATTTTCCTATTTGGGAAAAGTGTTCCAAGCCAATGATGGCATATTGGTGGGGGGAACACATTGTAAGTTGGGGGCCATGATATTCTGGAAGTTACTGTTAAGAATGATTTTCTTCCACTATGCCTGAAAGGTTGTGGCTTCATGATGAAAATAAGGGAGGTCAATGTCTTATAAATGTTTATTTTGAGAGGGAAAGCACAAGAGAGGTAAAGGCAGAGAGTGAGGGAGAGAGAGAGACAATCCCAAGCAGCCTCCAAGCTTAGCAGAGAGACCAACGCAGGTCTCAGTCTCATGACTGTGAGATCATGAACTGAACTGAAATCAGGAGTTGGATGCTTAACCAACTGAGCCACCAAAGTGCACCAATGTCTTCTATATATATTTTATCTCTCAACTAAAGACTATTAGAAGCTAGTAAGAAAAAAAAATATCAGCCCCATATCATATATGAGCTACAATCATTACAAATACAGTAGCCACACAATGAAATGATTGCTGTAAGAAAAGAATAACAGTGAGTCATGAGTGAACTTCCAGGGAGTAGGATATTTTTTCTCTATTGGCATCTTCTCAATCCTTGTTGGGTGCCTTGCTTGGTACAAACCTCCCAAACAGTTAGCACTGCCCTGCTAACCACGATCTCTTTTTAATGTAACCCAAAGGATACATCACAGGACCTTCCTTGTTGTTCTTTTCTTATAAGAAATAGCTATCTGATAAAATAGATTAAAAAGTAAAATAACTTTACTCACTATTTTCCCCTTATAAATTATGAAGGGAGAAAAGGTAGAAGAGAGACTTGGAAGAGTTCTGAAGGAATGAAGACATTCCTACCAAACATTTGTTAGAATGTAAATTATAAATGTTATGACTGGCAAGTACCAAGCACAGGTAGCTCACTTTGCAGATTTTCACTGGATAGAGTATAAGCAGCAATTCAAAGCTTTGGCTTTCCAATCAGAGAGGTATCACACGTTCCTCCTTATGCAGTGTATGACTATGTGTAGGTTACTTAAAATTCTCAGAACTTTGTTTCCTGCATCTGTAAAATGGAGATAATGATATTTTCCCCCTTGGATTGTTGCAAAGATTAAATAAGATAATGTATGGAGAACGTTTAGCTACAGGCTGGTACATTGTTAGCTGTCTGTAATGGTGGTCATCATTCTGCCCTGCATGTTTGCATGGCAGACCTTGTTTTCAATTTCTACCCTCCCTGATTCATTGATGGTGATGGGAGCCACTTTGTTCCCACAATCTGGTCCCTGGATTGGATAAAATCGTAACTCACTACCACCCAGGCAGCATTATCTTTACTGCATGCTTTTTAATGATTAACAATCAATTACAATATCATCCTCTAAATCCAATCCGCAGCACTGTCAAATGATTATGTACTATAATTAAATTAATGATATTGAACTTTAATTTTAGTTGCATGGCTGCTTTTATTTGATGTCTGCAGTACTCTCATTGAGTGAATGTGGGGTTCTGGTGTGAAGTGGTATTTATTTTACAGACACAAAAAAGTAAATCCTTAATATAATTTTTAAAATAACCACAAATAGAAATATTTCCACACGAGCCCATTTGGAGGTTCACATTTGCTATTCATTAATTTAGGATTTGGCAATTTAACACAAATTAAAATAAAAGCCTGTTTCATGGAGCATGTGTCTCATTCTTCACTGTCTCAGCATGACCACACTGATTCTGGTGTTTAGTAATGTCCTTAAACGTAATTTACAAATGAGAAAGTTAGTGGGGCTGGCGTAATGTATGTATAACCTGCAGTCTAGCTTCCTATGACAGTAAAATCTTGTTAATCTGAGACTCAAGTTGTGAAGGAAAAAATCAAGATTATCAAGCATAAATCAGCATTTGCCTTATAAAATGTAATGGAAAGATGCTAATAAGATTTACTGGTAACAGGAAATTGGATTATAACTTATCTATTTTAAGTCCATTTGAAAATTGGCCTCAAAAAATTTGTCTTGATATGGATTGAGCCCCAGATTCTATTACGTTTTTTTTCACAGAGCACAAGCAGATGCTTATTGATAGATTTGTAAAGCATAGTAATAAAAGGAAAAGAATGCACACACCTCTAAAACAATTTATGTAAACAAGTGATGAAAAATGTACACATTATTATATTTATACTATGAGGAAAGATAGGGGACTGGTTGTTTACATCTAGTTAAAAGTAATCAAAAGGGGATAAAAGTAATTTAAACAAGATACTTTTCTTATGCGTATTTGGAATGCTGAGCAGCTATGATAAATGGTTAAATGAATATTCATATTAAAAGCTTTTCTTTCTACTATATTTTATAGAAGCTTAGCATCTATTTCATCAGTCAATTACATGGCGTGGTAAGAATGTGATTTGTTCTATAACAAAATTGGTACATGCAGGAACTAATGAAGTGTTTATTCAAAATTTATCTTCAGTGCTTAACTCTGAATGCATTCTGAGTGACTGACCAACAATTTAATAAGGTCCTCTTACAAAGTGATTGTCAGGTCTACCCAGAGCAAGTCTAGTGTAATGCCCACATCAAAGAATTTAATTCATAGAACACTCATGTGGAAATTTCCTTCTACTATGAACACGATGCCAGGAAGGTGCCGTTTTTGTCTTATTTGTTGAACATTTTATTCAACAGTTATTTACTGGGTGCCAGGTACAACACTGAGGGCAGAGTAGAAACTGGAACATCAGTAGGAAGGCAGAAGAGAAAGCCTTCAAGACGGTGTGTTCAGACATTCAGAGTTAAGAACCCATGGTAATTGAGGAAATTGTGCCTCTGAATGGGTGAGACATCATACTAAGAAGAATAAGGAACAGGGTCCGAAAAAATACTGAGCAAACAGGCAGAAGTCAGATCAAGAAGAAGCTAGTATGTCATGTCAAGGGATTGCCACAATCCTAAAGGAATGGTAAGCCGCATAAGAATCTTAAGCAGGACGGTGACAATATCAGATTTGTATTTTGTAAAGATACTGTGGAAGCTGTATGGAAAAACCTGGAAATCAAATAGATCTTTCTGCTGCAATTTTTGCCCATTAGGTTGTTTTTGGTCTGTCTACTCTATTTAGTGCTCTATTTATCTTTCCTTCCATCAAAGCCAACTGCTTAACTTATAATAAGGTTATACTACCAGTTTGTTTTCTTCTTTAGGATTATCTTGCATCTTCTTGGCTTCTTGCTTCTCCATGTCAATATGAAAATCAGCTTATCAAGTTTTGACAAATATCTGTTGGGAACTCAATTGGAATTGCATTTGAGAACAAGTGACATGTTCACTACATTTATAATATGGAGTTTTCAGATTCAAATATACACCAGACCAGTCTATTCATTTAAAGTCTCTTAAATGCCTTTCTTTTTTTTTTTTTTTTTTTTTTCAACGTTTATTTATTTTTGGGACAGAGAGAGACAGAGCATGAACGGGGGAGGGGCAGAGAGAGAGGGAGACACAGAATCGGAAACAGGCTCCAGGCTCTGAGCCATCAGCCCAGAGCCCGACGCGGGGCTCGAACTCACGGACCGCGAGATCGTGACCAGGCTGAAGTCGGACGCTCAACCGACTGCACCACCCAGGCGCCCCTTAAATGCCTTTCAATAAAATTTGTAATATTTTCCATGAAAGGTTTACATATTTGTCTCTAAATTTTATATATGTTTGCAATTATAAATGAGTTTTTGAAATAATTAGTTTCTGGGGTGCCTTTGTGGCTCAGTTGGTTAAGAATCCAACTCTTGATTTCGGCTCAGGTCACAATCTCACAGTTCATGGGTTTGAGCCCCACGTCGGGCTCTGTACTGATAGTGCTGAGCCTGATGGGATAGTCTTATCCCCCTGCACATGCACACTCTCTGTCTCACTCTCAGAATAAATAAACTTTAAAAAAATTTTAAAAATTAAAAAAATTAGTATGATGTTGATGGATCATTCATATCATTGATAAAATCTTATGTGAATCATTTTCATACAGATTCTTTTAACTTGACAATATAGAATATGCTATTATTTACAAATAAAAGTAATTTGTTAGAGTTTCTTTCTTCCTTTAAAGTTCTCACATCTTTCATTTCTTTGTATTTTGTACTGCAACAATAAAAAACTACTGAAATGTTGAGTATAGGTTTTGCCAATCAAACCCTTTTCTGATCTGATTTTTCAATAATACAATGCTTGATGTAAAAATTTTGTACATGCCTCTCATCAGGTTAACTAAGTCCCCTTCTCTTCATAGTTTACTACGAGTTTACCCAGTAAATACATGTTGAATTTTATTGACTTTTTTTTCCCCTTGAATCTTTTAAAATGATCTTATGGTTTTCAATCTTTTTCAATAATTTTGAAAAGTTCCGGGCCATTTTTTAATATTGCTTATTCCCACTTCCCCAGTTTCTGTAACATATCTTTATGGATTATATACCTTTTAAACATTACACCGTATTCCCCGTATCTTTTACTTAAATTCTATCATTGGGTATTTCTGAATTACATAATTTCTCCAGATTTTTTTCCATTTCACTAATTTTCTCCTTAGCTATATATAACCCATTTATCTGGTTGTGCCGTTTTTAATTGTAATTATTCTAATTTTCATATCTGGAAGTTTTGTGAGATTTTTATTCAAAATTGCTTATTTCTTCCTCATTTCCAAGCTTCACTTTTGCTTATTTTGATTTACATTTCTGAAATTCAGTATCTGAAACTTCTTCAAATTTATTTTCTTTATGTTCCTTCTCTTCTAGTGGTCCTTATTTCAATTCATTTTAGGGCTCAGCATTTATTTTTGATTTCATTCAATTACCGTGATGCATTTTAAAACATGAATTCGAAATTTTCTCTAGCATTTTAGTTGTTTCAGTCTAGAGGGTTGCTCTTGGCTATCTGACCCACTATACTTCTAGCAGGGAAAATCTCCCTCAGATTTAATTTTTTTAACTTCTCATACTGATAATTTACTTAATTTGCTAGCATTCTTTCCTCCCCCCACCCCTTTTTAAAAGCTATTAAAGTTATAAAGTTGCTTCTGAGTATAGTTTTCCTTGAATCTGGTCTGTTTTGCTATATAGTTACTTGTCCTTGCTATTTTTTATATAGGCACCAAAAAGAAATTATTTATGACTTTTTTTCAGAAGTTTGGAATCTTGTCATTGTGGTTTGAAGATTTAAACATTTGTTATAGAAGTTGGATCAGAAAATATGACCTATACAATTACTGCTTTGGGAGATTTATTGAGAATTTTTGTGGCCAGATAAATAAACACTGTTTATAAAAAATTCTGTGGCTGCTCTGGAACATAGCTTGTTCTTTGAGGGTGCACAATGCAATATGTGCATTAATTCAACATCACTAATATTATCATTAAAATTCTTTATTTTCTTATTCATTTCTACATGGTGTGGCAACTTTCAAATAAAAGTTTCTCCAAGCGTTTGTAAATTTCTAAATATTTCCCATGTTTTGTAAGAAAATGATATCTATGTGTATGCATACATATACATCTCTATATTTGTGTACACACTTATTTTTATACACATGTAAATATATACATTAACATGTGTATTCTATATTATTTGACTTATACAGATTCTTTACTAGTCTGGCTTGTTAGGGGGAATGTCCATTCTTCTGGCCTCATAGTTCTATTTGGCAGGGCTTTTGCTACATTAATACTCCTGGCCTGCCACACCCTTCCCATGGAAGGAAGGGTGAGCTAATGGAACGTTGGATTGGAGGCTGGACGTAATCATGTTCTGTTACTTCCCAAAAAAGCCATTGATTCTTGCCCATACTGTAGATAACAAGGGTAAACTTTCCATTTGTCAAGCCCCTGAATATTTCTCTCAGTTCCAAACTCATGAGGGAAACTTAGACTACGCACTGTACTCCCTCAAAATTAGTATTTTAAAATTACTTTAATTCTCTATTCATTTCCTTTCATTTGCTTTAAGAAACCTTTATCTACTCTTTAAGTTAATTTTTTTGTTATTTTGCTTTAGATTTGCCTTATGTAAACAATATATCGTTGCTTATCGTATTAACATATAATAAATACTCATGTTTTTAAATGTGAACTTAATACTATTTTCCCTTTGATAGAATTATCATATTAATCATATTACTTATTATAACTGATACTTTCATTTGCTCTTTTCTTTTCTGTGAGTTAAGATTATTATGCTTTTGGATTTCCCTTCCTATTTTACTGTGTGGGAGAGATTTATACTCATGTTTCCTGCATGAATTTTTTTATTGGGGTTTACTTTTAGTCTTCAGCACTATTACTTATGTTTCTCAGATTAAATAATTAAATGTCACTTGCTCTGACAAATGATAGATAGCATCAACATGTTTTCCTGCTGTCTGTGTGTCCTCTTACCTCCCTAGCTATTCTACTCTCCATTTTTCCATTCACCTCAACGTTGCTGCCAATTCCTGTTGTTTAGAGGGTATAATCTCAGTTTACATAGATTTGAATGCAAAATATTTGGAAGGAATTTATGAAATATTGTTTATGACATTGTGTGGAATTGTTACATCTATACTTAGCTGGTTTCAAAGACATTTGTCAGAATTGTGATCCTATTGTGCTACTAATGTTAAACTATCATTGCAAGCTGCACAAACCTATGGAGGGTATATTCACCTATGTAGTCACTCCTAAACAATATATTATTTTTAGCTTATTTTTGAACTTTATATCAAAAATCTCATGTTCTACATCTTTCCTATTTTTTTCTTTAGTTTAATACTACATTTTTGTGACTCCTCTAGACTGATTTGTGTAGATATATATATATATAGATAGATAGATATATACATGTCTATTATAGTGTTGATACATATAGTGTTGATGAGCACTCATCTAGACTGATTTGTGTAGATATATATATATGTATGTATATATATATATATATATACATGTCTATTATAGTGTTGATGAGCAATTTAGTATTTAAAAAAAAATTAATGTTTATTTATTTTTGAGAGAGACAGAGACAGAGTGTGAACAGGGGAGGGGCAGAGAGAGGGAGACACAGAATCCGAAACAGGCTCCAGGCTCTGAGCTGTCAGCCCAGAGCCCGACACGGGGCTCTAACTCACAACCCTTGAGATGGTGACCTGAGCCGAAGTCGGACGCTTAACCCACTGAGCCCCCAGGCACCGTGAGAACAATTTAGTATTGATGAACATTTGAGTTGTTTTTTTGTTGCTATTATAAAGAACGTCTCTACATTATTTGCAAAACATTCTTGTACACAGCCTCTGATTCACATGTATGCAGGGATTATACCTCAGATGGAAACTGCCATGTCATAGGGTATGAATATGATCAACTTTGTAAGTGATATAAAATTGTTTCCCCAAGTTATTGTTCCAATTTACATTCCTCAGCAGTATGTGAAAGTTCTTTTTATACTACATTCTCACAAAAACAGTTTAAAATGCATATTGTTACTAATCTGTTCATGTGAAATTATATGTGATTATGGTTTTAATTTGTATTTCCATCATAACAAAAATGACATTGGACATCTTATTATATGTTTATGAACCACTAGACTTTCCTCTGCTGTGAAGTAAGTGCCTATCATGTATCCATTCACACATTATGGGGATTTCTTGATTGTTTTTAATAGATGTTCTTCAGATTTTCTATATATTTAATCTTTGTTGGCTTTATGTATTTGAATACCTTTCTCAGTTTGTGGCTTGTCTTTTTCTCTCTTTCATAAAAGAAATTGTTAATTTTAATGTGATATGAAATATGTCATTGTCCTTATAGTTTCATTTTCCTGTTTAGCTTAACGAAAATTTCCCTACCAAGGGTAGGATAGATAGTCTACTACATTGTCTTTTAGAGGTTTTTAATGATTTGCCTTTCATAATCACATCCTCGATTTATCTGGAATCGATTTTGTTTATGTTGTGAGGTAGAGTTTCATTTCCTTTGGTTTTTATTTATGAAAACTAATTGCTCCCAAACCATTCATTTAAAGGTTTATTTTTCTCCCTACTGATCTGCAATGTCTTCTCTTTCATATATCAGAATTCTACATATGCATGGACCTGTTAGAAAGGTCTCCATTTTGCTTTAGTTGTATATTTGTCTGTTGTACTAATTTGACTATTGCTGCACTGTTTCATATCTTGTATAAAACTATACATAGCATCATGTACATACAGTTATATACATAGAAAACATATATAGCCATAATATATTTTGATATTTGGTAGTGCATAGTGCCCACCTGATTTGATTTTTTTCTTTAGAAGTTTTTTATATTTTCAATGTAAATTTTACAGTTAGCTTGTGAAGTCTCAGGAACAATTGAGCTAGATTTGTATTCAAATTCTAATGAGTCTGTGTTTTGAGGGTAAAGACGTCTCTAAAACATCTCTGAGTATGTTATGCCTTTCCGTTTCATTAGATCTTTAATATGTTTAAATAATTTATATGTATATTGTGTTAGATTTATCCTCAATACATTATATTTTGTTGATATTCTAAGTGTTATTATTTTTCCCAATTGGATTTCCTGTTTTTGCTGGGTTATAGCAATATGCTTTAATGTAGTATATTGATTTTATATCTATCCATCATGATAAACTCTTATTTATTCTATTAATTTATCTGTACATCCTTCTGAATTCGGTACATAGGTGATGACATTATCTTGGGATAATGCCATTTTTAATTTTTCTCATCAAATACTTCTACATCTAATTTTTTCCTGGTCTTATTGTCCTAGCCTGGCTAGGAAAAATAATGAAAGGGACCATCCTTGTCTTAGCTGATTTTAAAGGACATGTATTTACATTTCATTCATGTGTATGATACTTGCTGTAGCTTTTTATAGGTGCCCTTTGTCAGCTAAATGTATTTCCAGTTTGATAAGATATTTCATGAAAAATGGATAAGATCACATTCTTCAATTCCTGTTTTATATGTTTGAGTATATTAACATTGTTACTGTTCTATTTGGGATATTTCCAATATTTGTATTATCTTATACGGTAGTTTGTTATTTATCTCTTGGTAGCTTGCTTTCTCTTTTGTGCACTGGATTTTGGGTTGAGAATTCATGTGTCCTGAGCACCACTTATGGAAAATTTTTGAGGCCTGTATTTAAACTGTTTTCTACGGAGAATATTGCTTCTTCCTCTGTCAGGCATTTAAGGGGCCAGTCACCCTAGATCTACTTTACACTAAATTTTCGACCTGACATGTCTTATACTCTACAGGGAGTGCTAATCCAGCCCCAAATCTACGTGAGAGAAATTTGTGATAGGAATTCTCAGAAATCATTTTCTTTCCTGTAACTGTTCTTTCTTGCCCCATCACCCTGCGTCAAGATCGGACTGGAAGAGCAGGATCAGCTTTTTGTTTATTTGTGTCCTCTTTTACCCCTGAGTGGGTCAGCCTTTCACTGCCATATTTTTATGACGGGAGGGTGTCACTAACATGAGTTCCCATACCAAATAGGGGCCTCGCCTTTGTATCCAGACTCCTAGGATGGGCAAGGTAAAATCAGATTCAATACTTTCAGAGAGTAGCAGGTCAGGGCACCCTGCCCCATAGAGTAGCAGTTTTTGTTACTTTCAGACTTCCAATTTGTGTTTTTTATATTGCTACAAGCTTTGCCATGCTGGAAATGACATACGATCACATTCTATCCAGCTTCTGGCAATTTTAAATGTTTAATACTAGGAGGGGTTTTTCTACACCTCTGGCACTGTTGAAGGTAGGGCATGACATGTCACCAGCTTTCTTTGCATCAAAATCGGTCATCTTTAAAATGTATCTTACTCTTTTCCCTCTCGTCCCTTCATTTCAGCCCTTTCTCTCTTTATAATTTTGCGATACCATTTTTGTGGAGGAAGTGTCTTCCTGTTTCATATTAAAATGTTAAAAACATTTTGTAACATTTTCTCCCTTTTGCTGTAGCCAGTCATTTAAATAATATATTCATCTCCAAGTTTTATTTTTAAATGTGCTCTTTTTTTCTTCTTGTTCTAGTGCATATTTGAGTATTCACTTAGCTTCCTCACCCCACCCCCAACTGCTGATCTCTTAACTGTGTGAAGTTCTGATTTGATTTGAAGTGATGCTACCCAGCACACAGATATATAGTTTGTAAATACTTCACTAGTTGTCTTCCTGATTTCTAATTGGATGCCTTTCCCAGGCCAAGGTGCAGAGTATGTCTATGGTCACAGCACGTGACTTGCCCTGAGCTTCAGAGTCCTTTTGACATCCACAAAGAACAGTTGAAGAGTTTGCAAAACCAGAAGTTCACAAATATGAAACAGCATTAACAGATGGAACATTTGTGAACTTCACCTAATTACTGATACACCCCATCCCCATCCATGTAAATGTACAGTAGCTGGTTGCACTAAATGTGGAAACAGTCTCAATATCTGTTCTAGGCTACAGAATGCTGATTTCTTTAGAACAGGAAGAAAGTATCATTTATTGCACAAAAAAATATGCCTTAAGCTAATGTTTCATTGTGTTGTATAAAAACTTAAAAATGTATCCAAATTCTTTTATTTTTAATTTTTTTAATGTTTATTTATTTTTGAGAGAGAGAGAGAGAGAGAGAGAGAGAGAGAGAGAACAAGCAGAGGAAGAGCAGAGAGAGAGGGAGATACAGAATTGGAAGCAATCTCCAGGCTCTGGGCTGTCAGCACAGAGCCCGATGCAGGGCTCGAACTCACCAGCCGTGAAATCGTGACCTGAGCCAAAGGTAGACGCTTAACCAGCTGAGCCCCCCAGGAGCCCCCCAGTTTATCCAAATTCTTAACTCTAACTCTGAAACAAGTGGGAACTGGGCATAAGATATTAATTGCCACCGAACCACTTTTAAGTTTTTGAGAAACTGAATGAACAATGATCTCATGGCTGTAAGAGCAGAGCAGTGAATCTTAAACATGAAACACAGAGTATACTAAGTAAACCTTTATCCTCTTTCATTTTATCTATAAAACCCATAATTGCTTATGTCCCCAGCACTATGGTGGCTTTCTCTTTTCTTTTCTTTTTTTTTGGTTTCATTTTTATTTGCTTGTTTTTCTTGCACGGCTGTTACCTATACTGTGTAGCAGTAAGCAGACAGGCTGCATGACACTGAGAGTTCATTACATTCACTATTAATCAAAAGCTCTTATTTCAGACAATATGTGAACAAACTCACTTTGAGTGCAGCCTCATTCCTCAGGATTATTTATTGTGATTGTTTTATCTATTCACCGAGAATCCTAATTTTCTTGGTTCTTCCCTGTATTTCACTGTCAGCCGTTCTGACAGCTAGCACCTGTGCATATTCTGGTTATTCAAGTCTCTCCCTTATGAAACACAGCGATCCTGTCTCCTTACCCTTCAGACTAGACTATATTCCTGAAAGTCTCTGGAGTTTACACAGTTTACTGAAAGTAATTAAATTCTGTTTTGATTTACATGGAGTCAGGATAATATAATAAAATAACCACAGACCTAGAATCAGGATTTCAGGATTCCATTCTGAGTACTCCTATAAATCCTATGATCTAATTTCCAAAGCTATCTGAATCCAAAACCACATAGCCATAAGATGGGTGAATCAGGGAGATTTTTCAATTATTGTCAGCTACAGAATTCCGTGAGCTTATTCATTCATTCATTCAAACAGACATTTATTATCAGGCACTGTGCTAGGTGTTAGGAGTAATAATAATGTACTACATTAAGCCTTGTCATGTATTAACTGGGTTAATCCTAATACTCCCCATTTAATAGTTGGAGATACTGACATACACAAAACTTAATAATTTGACCAAGCTCACACAGTAGTAATAAGTGGCAGAGCTAGGATTCAAATCAAGGGTAACCAGTCCCAGAGATTATCCTTGTAACCACTGTGCTGCACTACCCACAGCACAAAGTTGAGTAAGAGGAGTTTCCCTCCGCAAAGAGCTCACAGGCCACAGAGAAAGGTAGATACATAGACATAGAAGGTACTGTGACAAATGTGACACACCAATACTTACAATACGGAAGTTGTTTGCCTTGACCTACCCACTTTGTTTTTTCACATGTAACACTTAATCCTCAGAACAAATCTTCAAGGCGGGTATAATTATCTTGTATTTTTATGTAAGGAAACTGCCCCAGGGAGGTTAACTAATTTTCCAAATACTCCAAAGTGACTGAGCTGGGATTAGAAATCATGTTTGTGTAATTCTAAATCCTATTTTTGTTACCCTCTGTCACACTCCATTGCATAAACAGAATCCTTACTTTAAAATTCTCTAAAGTTCATTTCTATTGTTATACTTATTCTTTCCACAAAATTAAAATTTTATTTTTTTAAATGTTTTTATTTATCTTTGAGAGACAGAGCACGAGTGAGAGACGGGCAGAGAGACAGGAGACAGAATCTGAAGCAGGCTCCAGGCTCTGAGCTGTCAGCATAGAGCCTGTCGCAGGGCTGGAACTCACAAACTGCAAGATCATGACCTGAGCCAAAGTCGGATGGTTAACCAACTGAGCCACCCAGGTGCTCCCACAAAATTAAAATTTTAAAGTAAGAAAAAAAAAAAGTTTGCCCAAATTTGGCAACAGTGTAAGAGAGAACAAAATTATCATCCTTCATAACTTCTCAAAGAATTCACAAAGTAAAATAATGAGATTATCTAGAATCATTTGATCCTGAAGCCAAACAGTTGCTTTTAACCTTTGCTTTTTGCCTGCCAGGAATTGAATCCATACAGTCCCCAAAATTTGGATACTTGGATCAGAGAAATACATCAGAACCTAAGAATTAGGGGATGTCATAGTGATAATTCCCTTATTTTACAAAAAGGGGAATCAACAGCTATAAGTTTATATTCTTTGTTCAAAGTTGTACGATTAGTTAAGTAATTGAATTAAAAATAGAATTCAGGTCTTCTGCCTTTCTGTCTTATACTCATTACCCTGTAATCTCCAAACATATATGTAAATTTTCAAAAAATATATACATTTATAGGTAATAAAATATAGACAATAATTGAGTATGGGGAGTGTTATTCAGGAATCTGTATGTTTAAAATGTTTCAATGATGATGAAATATGATTCATTGATAATTCCCATTATACACATGAGAAGTTCTTTCAAAAATTGGTTTATTAGCATTATGTGTATGGGTAGAAATAAGGGGAAAGAGAGGGGAGGAAACGAAAAAGTAAAAACAAAGATAATGAGAAAGAGCAGTAATGGGTGAATGATGATGAGAAAGGGAGAGAGAATGAACACGAAAGAGAAGACGAGAACGAGTGGGTTTAGGAGGCAGAGCACATTCCAATGGGCAAAGGAAGTTTCCCTAGAAATTGGTCCCTATGTTCCATATGTATCTCCCATGACTCTGCTACATACTGCCTTTGTGTATCCTATTTATACCATCCTAATTACTCCACACAATCACTCCCTTCACACGCATACACACACACACATACACAAAACATACAAGTATTTCGAATGACAGACTTAAGAATATTTGACAATTCCTGCAAAGTGGATTTTAATGATATAGAAAAGACCCAAGAACCTTAACAATGTTGCTCCCATTCTATGGATGGTTTTCAGTGTTTGGTTAAAAAGAATTGAATTACATAAATTATTTTGCTTGAATTTGCTCATGAGGAAATATGCTGATAAAGTTGGACTTCAGGTAAATACAGGTCTATAAACTGTAGGTTTGTGCGAGGTTTGAACTTTCAAGATCAGCTTGAAGGATATATTCAGAAGAAGCCACCCTGTAGTTTTCAGAGTTTGGCTTTTGGGGTGGGTATTCCCAGAACATGAATCTAGACGAGTACATCGGAGAAATACCCACGTAAGTGTGCGACTTATAGATTTGTTTCTTTCCTGGTGTTTGCCATGGATCGTTTTCAACCTAGAGCATTTACATCCTATTAGAAATTGCTTTCTTACTGGTGGCTGATAGTCAAACTCTATTATACCTATTATTTTATGTATATAGAAATATATTTTTTGAAGTGATAAAATGCCAACTTAGAAATAACTGTAAACAGGGGCGCCTGGGTGGCGCAGTCGGTTAAGCGTCCGACTTCAGCCAGGTCACGATCTCGTGGTCCGTGAGTTCGAGCCCCGCGTCGGGCTCTGGGCTGGTGGCTCGGAGCCTGGAGCCTGTTTCTGATTCTGTGTCTCCCTCTCTCTCTGCCCCTCCCCCGTTCATGCTCTGTCTCTCTCTGTCCCAAAAATAAATAAAAACGTTGAAAAAAAATTAAAAAAAAAAGAAATAACTGTAAACAAAACAAAATAAACAGACTCCCATCTAGCAAAAACTTTTGCTCATGTATTAAAATAAGGGAATTGTTTCATCTTTCACTTTCAAAAAAAAGAAAAAGAGGAATAATAAAAATAGGCACAGTTGCTTACTGCAGACGCATTTTGATTTTCCATGAACAAAAGGGTAAAAGATCATTCATAGACCCTTAACACTAAAATTCCTTTCAATACTAAGATAAAAGTATGGGAGAATACATTTAAGTTAAATTGGGAAGCACACTTACTAAGTAAAAATAGCCTCATTAAGTAAAAATAGCCTTAGCACACTAGTCATTAATTGAAGTGTATGTCTAAGATTTAAAACAAAGGACAATTATGCCTCCTTCAATAGAAGAAATCATGTATTCCTTAAGTGCATGTTTAATAACACAGTTTTACTTGAACTGAGGAATTATATAAACCACAAAATTAAATCTGAACTTTATGCCATGGAAGTCCCTAGGTGAAAAGAACAGGTTTAATTCTTATACTTTTATGTTATTCTACTGAAGAGAAATGTTTTATTTAAAAATATGTTTTTTTAAAAAAAAATAAAATAAAAATATGTTTTCTGGGTGATTATCCATAGGTTTCTAATATTTAATGTTTGATACTTGATTTGAAGGATTTTTCCTTCAAATATCTTAGCTCCTCTTAAATTTCTTTTAGCTGGAGTTATTATTATTTTAAGCCTTTATTTTTCCTTTGCTATGACAAAACAGAAATAATCCAAGTAAACTCCATAGATGTAGGAAATAAAAATATTTAAATAAATATCTTAATATTCATATATGTATCTCTTAATAGTTCCATCATCTCGAAGTTATTCTTTGATGGTAAAGCTGCATCTATGTCAACCTATGAAAATTCATAAACTCCTATCTAACGGGGCCTTGACTTCTTCCTTCTTAGATACCCACCCTCCTTTATGTTTTCTTTGATGGTCTCCAGCTCACTGCACCCAACAGACCAAGAAGCGCCTTGTCCCTGAATCCTACGGTGCTAAGCAAATGCGGCTACTCTGTGCGAGACTCCTCTTTCCTTGATTTTCTCTAAAAAAAATCTGTCAAATTCAATTTTATCCTCAGATTCCATCAGGGTCAAGTCCTCTTAGAAGCCTTCCATGATACCCTAGGGTTGTATTTGGTGACATTATGATAACTCGTGTAGTACTTAATGATCGGTTTATCAAAGCACTTGCCACACTATTACAAACTATGTGTCTCTCTTGTCTTTCTGCTTTCCTTGAAGACCAGTATCCCAGGCTTTAAAACCTTGATGGTGTCATGGTAAGCCATAAGTAAATAGGTAAATAAATACATATATTAATGCAGATTTATTGAAGTGTTTCATTATTACTCTAGAAATGGCATACAAACTAGTACTTTATTTAACAGGCAACAACAATTGTTTTTTATACTCTGAATTATTTCAGATAAATGTTAATTAGCTTATAATAAAACATAAAGTACAGGATAGTAGCCTAAATCATAAACAAATGTGAAAGATGAGGTAAATGTAAAGTAAAGGTAAGGGCATAAAGTGGAGACTGAAATAAAAACTAATGTGATAATTATGAATTCAAATAACACTCATTTTTCTTCTGGTCCCACAATAGTACCTTATCCATTCCAATGCTGAATGCTGGGATATTCTCTTTATTTGAGGTAATATCTACATGTCTGTCATCTGCAATTTTTTATAGTCTTAAATCCAGGATGTCTGCCTAATTTCCAAGGTTTTGTTGAAAACTTACAAATACACCAAGAACACTGGCCATTTCCCTAGAAAGCCTCCTCTTCCTCCTCCCTCTCTCCCCAGTGGCCCCCTCATTTCAAGCTTTGATACAATTGTACTAAGTTATACTAATTGGTACATTCTTTCCCACATGTTTAGAGCTAGTTATATTGGAAGATAAAGTGCACATTTGCATAAATGAATATGTATAAGATGCAAAATAATGCACAAATATGTGCCTATGATTTATTGGATGAAAACTTAATGCACAGTACACCCAAAAATATCTTTACTGTTTGACCATAGGAATAATACTAAATTCTATTTTACTATAAATTGTGTGTGCAAAATAATTTCTGATAACAGATAAATAATCAATATAAAATGAGTGTCATGAGTGAAAATTGAAATAATTTCTAGGCTTCTTTTTACCTAAATCTGGTTGACTCTATATTTTTTTTTCTGGTTAATTAATACCTCCCTTTGTTCGTGTCTGTTCTGTTCTTGAAAATGAACACAGGTACTAAATATTTTAATCTCCTCAAACCTCAATATTCTTATCTGTAAAACAAATGGAATTAGTGTTTCCTCTCTTTGGGTGAAAGCACTATATAAATGTCAGATTATCTGTATTAAATCTACCTGAAAACTTTGGTTAAAAAATGGTATTGGAAGTAAATTCCTCAACATACTATTTACTTACTGTCTTGGGAGAAAAAAATATAATTGTTCCACAAATATAATATTTTCTTCTTTTGTCTAGTAGAATGACTCACTGGGAAAAACATTAATCACTTAAATTCATTCAATCAACTACTAGTTTCTGGAGTCCCTCCTATGGACCAGGTGCTGCTGTATGTGACAAGAACACATCATTTTACAAAGGAAAGGAGAATCCCTTACTGCACAGAGCTTACATTGTAAAGTAAGTACATACAGAGAGAGAGAGAGTGAGAGAGAGATTTTTTCAACTACCTACAGTGAGCCGAGCCAGACACCATAGATGTATATCATCTCATTTAATATTTACCCAAACCCTGATAATTATATAGTACTGCCCTAAAATACAGAATTGGAAACTGAGACTCAGAGGTAAATTGGTTTCTCAAGATCTGAAATCCCAGTAAGTTATACAGCAGGCATTAAAATAAGAAATATCTGAGTATAAGGCCTATATTTTCAAAACAGTTACTACTAACTGAAAGAATACACATAAATAATGGTTGTAGAACAAACAGCTTCTGTCACAAGATCAGAGAACCCTACCCCTTTTACGGATGGCTTTCATTTTGAAGGGTTAGGTCTTTCAGGCTCTCCTGATTTCTAATATCTGGGATTCTGCTTCTCCATAGAGATCTACATTACTTTATTAGTCTATGATACTTTCTAAATTTTCCAGATTTCTAGATTTAGCTTGCAATGAGTCAACATTGCTGATTTTCTACACTCTAGTCTCTCCTTTCCAAACCACATCTTCATAGGTTTCTGTTTTTCCCAATTAAGTTGAATCTATGAGCATTCTGGAACTCATTCATTCTTCTAGTTTTTAATTAACAATAAAAAATACGGGACTAGAGTCTTCTAGGCTGCTCCTAGGAATGGAATAAAGATGCAATTAAAACAAAGAATCTGTTCAACTCTAATCCACTAGTTCCCTCTGGCTTAGCTAATCAACCGGTTTAAAATTTTTTCTTGTTTTGTGTGTGTATGTGTTTTAATATCTCCAGGTCTGGTTATGATAAGGGTCATAATTCCTTTTTATTAGTTTAGGTTTTTTTAAATTTGACAAGAAATATGTATACATACATATATATGTATATACACACACACAAGGAAATTTATATATAGATAAATTTATATGTCAATACAAAAAAAAATAAACGAAAATACAGGTAAAGACAAGGAGAATAACCACCTACAAAATCTCCCTACCCAGAAACAAGCTTTTGCGTAGAATCTTAATATCCTAAAAATTTCTTCCTATCTATAGACTTTCTGTAAGTAATTCAAAATTTACTGATTTATTCAATTAATTGACTAATTCAATGTATAAAGTAAGTTAATTTTGCTAAACATTTCACTAAATTGTTGTTTAATCAAATTGAACAGAAGTCCGCATCAAAGTGCTATAGGTACAAAGTATGTGAGGTGTGGCAAATACGTTACTTATTGTATGTGTGTGATATATATAGTGTGATATATATGGTGATATACATATAGTAATATATACACAGTAAATGTGGCAGACATTTTAGATAAATAGTAAAATATGAAACATTTCTAACTTGAAGAGAACCTAAATCCCTTTCTCAAATTAACTTACCACATAACTGAATCTACCAGAGCTTATGAAAATTTATTACATTTCATCTTGAGCCCCATTTGGGAAAAGGGACAAAGTTTCTCTTCAAATTATAACTCACAAAGCTACTGCAATTCTATATGCACATCATATTGATTAATAACAGTGAAAAGAAGCGCTGCCTTCAACCTGGCACGATTCTATCTTCAGGGAATCCTCAGGTTATCAGGAGATGTGCGGTTTCGTGCTGGTAACATAGACCACTGTGCTCAATTTGGGGATTTGACAAACTAAAGTTTATTCAGTAGGCTTTGGCTAATTTCCTTTGGGAAATCATCTCAGTAAAATCCATAGATAGTGCTCAAATTTTGACTTTTAAAGGGACAAATTCACAAAATTAACACTTTCCAAACCTCTTCATAACCAGAAACATATGTGGGTATACCCTGACAGACCTATACGACTTAGAACTCGCTGGTATATGTGTGACATAACTGTTCCAAAGTAAGGCAAAACTTAGGTCTTGAACAGAAGTCTGAACACAACTCATCTCTTACATAAACTCTTGGTCCCACAGATGTACATCGAATTGATCAATCAGTATTAAACACAATTTTTCATAGCACATTTAGGAAAAAGGTAAGCTCTCAAAGGTATAATTTAGAAAGGAACAGAAGACAAAACTGATTGTTGAAAATCATTAAAAAGTCTTTTGGGTCCATTTTTAAAAAAGATATGAGCTATGTTAATATTATGTTGGCACCAATATTTCCATTTATGACCGTACTTTAACTGAAATTAATTCTTTAAGAAGATAGTCTGTAGTTATAACTTAAAAAACACCTCCTTAACTTTTTTTTCCTACTGTCTTCTTTTCATTCCCGTTCTCCTTCTAAAATTTAATTAACGGTGATTAACAAAGTCTTCTTTCCTACCTATTATAACGGCAGCAAGCAAACCTCTGCCCTTCGCTGCAGAGGGAGAAATTCTTCGGTGTCTATTCTTCCGTATCTGCACCCCACAAACCTACTGAAGCATTCTTTTTGGCTGATGGAACATCTCTAAGCCTCTGCTTCAAACTTTCTTGCTCCTGTCCCGTATTGAAAAACAATTCTCCATAAGTTACTTGTGTTTCTGCACATCTTGGAAGCAGAGACAATGAATGCTTTTGTTCTTGAGTATCTTTTCAAGAATGCTTGTACAGTGAACAATTGTGAAAGACAAAGTAGTTCTCCCTATGGAGCAAACAGCAGGTTTGTTTACAGTCCAGGATAATAAAGATAATTTCTCCCTCTGCAGCAAAGGGCAGAGGTTTGCCTGCTGCTGTTATAAAAAAATCAAGTTTCCTAAGCTCAGGGAGCTTCAGCTATGACGTAAACCCACTGCGTGTGTACGTGTCACCTGGCCGTCATCATATCACCCTGTAGTAACTGGAGCATGGGGAACTAATGCAAAAAATGACAATACTCTGGCTACTGTTATTACTGTGAGTAATAAACTGCCCTTTGTTTTCTGCCAGCGTCCGTGAAATTGTGGCCGATTTTTCACAGTTCTTGACATCTTGTTTCCTCAGTTTCTGTCCTTCTGCTTGATAAGATCTTCTCCACCCAGATCCCTTAGATGATGACTCATTTGTTTGGTATATCTTTCTTTCAATTCAGTTTCTCTCCACATTTCTGCCGCCTTAGTTGACCTTTCTGTCTAAGGTTCCCACTTCTCCAGGAAAAAAGAAGATCTGATTTAATGATAAGTGAGAATAAATTAAAGGCAGAGGGATAAAAAGGATGAAAGAGAAAGTACGAATACAAAGGAAAGTGTAGGTTATACATGGACTATGGGCCCATGAGAACCCGTACGACAGCTGGGTTTTCAATTCTACTCCAATTTGAGACATCACTGTAGAGACCGATTATGTCTGGGGGCTGAGGAGCTGCATTACTGGGTGGGGTGCCCGTTCAGATAAATACAGTTAATGATAAAATAATCATTATTTCTTCTTTCAGAGAGTTCCAGAGGAATGAGCAGTAGCTCTACACGTAGAAATTTACTAAATGTAGATTTCCAAGTCATGTACCTCACAGATTTTGATTCAGCTGAGTTGAGTGGGGGCCCCGAATTTTTCATTTTCAGTGAGTTTTTTGGTGAATCTGCTAAAGTTTGTCTACAGAACATTGTTTGAGAAACTCTGCCCCAGACACTGCCTCTTGATCTGGTATTACGCCTATTTTCTCAGTCTCAAAGAGATAGTTCAACCTCAAATATATAGATTAGTCAGTGACAAATGTTAGTTGATGGCAGTGATTTGCCCTGGCAGACACTCAATTGCCAGGTGTGTTTTGATAGTTATTTTTTGGCTCATGAAATTGAAAGATTCACATTAATATGAAAAAAAAAACCTGCTTAAAGTGTTTTAGATTATATTTGGAATGATTCCTTCTTTTAATGAGGTATACATTATTAGCAATGGCTATATCCAGAAGAGTGTATACATAGAATAAAAAAAAAAAAAAAAGGAAGCTGTAACTTATCAATACCTTTGGTAAATACTATTATCCCAAAATTATTCTATTTGAGTAATTTAAATAATGTAAAAATTTTTGAAGGACTAAGGGGGTATTTTAGAAACGTACAGGCTATTTCAGTTATTACTATTGAGATCATAAGATATAAAATAGGATATTAGTGAAAAATATCTTAATCATTGTTTGAGATGCATTTAGAGAGGGTGAACCATGGCATTGGTAGCTCTGCAGGTATTTCTTAATATTCTAACTTCCTACTAATGATACACTCGGGAACATTCTTTATTCATTTTCTCAATATTTTTCAAACGAAATAGAATTAAACAACCCAAGTAATCGAAGTATCACAGCACTAGCTCTTCTCTTTGAGTACAGACCAACATACTTAATTTCCATTGGGTTTGATTGGGAGTTTCATGCTTCAATTTAACCAGAATACACCCAGGTGAAGCTCACGAGAAAGAAGAAAATGCCATGTGGGATTACTTGGGACAACTAATGTTACATAAAACAATTTGGTCAATCTTCTAACATGTCCACAGTTTCACTGTCAATAGGTGCTCTTTATCAATAACAGCACCTCTTAAAAAAACAGCGACATAAATTTCAGACAGTGTATTTCAGATGTTTATCTTGAAAGTTATGCTGATAAAAGATGACAGGACTTACAGTTTACGACAACTTTTACTTTTTTCACGTCTGGGAATGACACATCATTTTCCGCACTGCATTCGTATTCTCCAGCCTGGTCCCTTGTAATTCCATAAATGTCCAAATATTGTCCATTTTCAAATGGTTTTGCTACAAGAAAAAAAGTACAGCATGTTTAATTATAGCCGCCTGAGGCTTCATTCAAATAAAATAACAATCTCATGTCTTCCTATTAGATACTGCTGACAAAACAATCCCAAGTGAAACTGGGGAATTATTAAACCCTTTGTTCTCCTATGTTCAGAGGAAAAGTCAGAGAAAAAAACAGAAACTGAACAAGGGATACTATAACAACTGTTTCCCCAGAACAGGATATACATGTGTTCTTTTTAATTGATTGTGGTCTCCTAACCTCGTCACACATCAAATAGAGCTCTGCACATTTCTGTAATTGAGTTCAACAACCTTCTAGCAGTGTAGATGAAATTCACTAATATGGCTTGGTACATATTGACTTTTATACAGTGTAAGCTAGCAACTTGACACTTAACCTAACTAAATGTTGCTTTTCTTTTGGGGAAATTTCATAGTCATTCCCAAGGTTTCAAGCCAGATGGCTTGATAAGAGTATAGAAATACCTTAAACCATTGCCACATTTCAGTTTCCCAAAATTACTATTTTTTTTACGAGAGGCACACTGCATATGCTATATATAACTGATATGATAAACCTCAGAAACAAGATATGATTCTCAAACTAAGGGTTAGGTAGTTATAAAAACTAAATTAGCTTTATTTTTTAATATTCTAGGAAAAACATTCTTATTTGACTAAAAATAGCACTAGAGTAAAAATATAAAAACATAATCACAGATAAAAAAATATGCAAATGAATGAAATTTGAAAAAAAATACTCTTTTTTGAAATAATAGAATTTGTATTTGTTTGAAAGCAGAGACTCCTTGGGGCGCCTGGGTGGCGCAGTCGGTTAAGCGTCCGACTTCAGCCAGGTCACGATCTCGCGGTCCGTGAGTTCGAGCCCCACGTCAGGCTCTGGGCTGATGGCTCGGAGCCTGGAGCCTGTTTCCGATTCTGTGTCTCCCTCTCTCTCTGCCCCTCCCCCGTTCATGCTCTGTCTCTCTCTGTCCCAAAAATAAATAAAAAACGTTGAAAAAAAAAATTAAAAAAAAAAAAAAAAGCAGAGACTCCTCAGGCAGGAAGGATCCTGATTATCAGAGATATGGCAGGGGAAGAATGGGCCTCTGTGAATTTCCAGAGGGGGGTCTCTTCTCCCTCCTTACACAGGTCTTGAAAAATCACATTTTACTGCATACCAAAGAGAATTGGAAAATCCCATTAAATGGTCTGTTTTGAAAAGTCAACCTTATTTTTGTTTCCATCTTACTCTCTTGCCAAAACTACTATAAAGCTGTAGAAGTTAGAAAACTAGTAAGAAGATTCAGTTTTATAGGAATAAAGTATTCTGAAACTTAGGTATGGTGCTCCAAATCAAAAATCTTTATCAATTAACAAAAATGTTTTTCCTGTGGGCTCCCTTCTCTGGGCCTGTATTAGTCACTAAACTGCTTGCCGTCAGGTAAATATGACTTGGTTAATTGAAACCTGTACTATTTAGAATACATATGATTAAGTAATCTCTCCATTTATCTGGCTGACCCTAAGTTGTACACAGGGAAGAGTTATACTTCTAAGATGATAGTTGGCTGATATGCTATTTCAGGTATGCCGAGGTGAGTTTACAAAAGCAGCATGTGTCTTCAAATCCATATTCTTAAAATCTGATTTTATAAGTATCTTTTTAAAAATTTTTTTTAACATTTATTTTTGAGAAAGAGAGAGACAGAGCATGAATGGGGGAGGGTCAGAGAGAGAGGAAGACAGAATCTGAAACAGGCTCCAGGCTCTGAGCAGTCAGCACAGAGCCCGACGCGGGGCTCGAACCCACAGACAGTGAGATTGTGACCTGAGCCGAAGTCAGACGCTTAACCGACTGAGCCACCGAGGCGCCCCTTTTATAAGTATTTTTTAGCTCAACCTAATGCCCTTGTATGACTCCATCCACTAATATAATATTTTCTATTCCTTCCTTTTTATCTTATTTTCACCCTTACAATGAAGAGAATCTAGGTTTAAATGTGTCTATAAAAACTATTGAAACATAGGGAGGACAAAATCCTTATTCACATTCAAGAATTTTTTTTCTTTTTTTAAAATCTTTTTTAGTCTTTATTTTTGAGAGACAGAGAGGGAGAGGGAGGGAGACAGTGTGAGTGGGGGAGGGGCAGAGAGAGAGGGAGACACAGAATCTGAAGCAGGCTCCAGGCTCTGAGCTGTCAGCACAGAGCCTGACGCGGGGCCTGAACTCACGAACTGCAAGATCATGACCTGAGCTGAAGTCAGACAGTTAACCGATTGAGCCACCCAGGCGCCCACATTCAAGAATTTTTAAAGTATAACTTGAATTATAAAGTAAGGGATATTAAATGAAAATTAAAGTATGGGTAAAATTGATATATTATACCATAATTAAATAACTTAGTTGGCCAGTAAAAAATGAAGACAATCATGTATAAAAAGGTAAAAAAAAAAAATTGTGAAACTTTTTAGAAACAAATTTAAAAGGGTCTAACTTATTTTCAATATTAAAGTGTTACATGAATATTCCTATTTCACATCTATTGACTGTTCATCCCTGGGATATATATCTATAGTCAGTGGTTTGAAAACATCATTGAAAGATAGCTTTCAACTTTGAATTTCTGATAGGGATCACAGGCTGGGATAGGTCCTTCTAGCCTGCTGTCTCCTTAGACGTTTCATCTTTCTGCTGCCAGGATACTTTATCTTCCAATTCACCCTGATAACTTCTCATCTTTCAGGTCTCTGAATAAGCAATATTTCCTCATAGAAATCTTTCCTGATTTAGTCACTACTCAATCTAATAGTTCCATGTTACATACTTTCAAAAATAAAACAAAAAATCCTGCACTAATATTATGTGGCAAATACATGCTTGCTATTGTTTACTTAATTATTAGGAACTCTTAAATTAATTCTGTTTTTGTTATATTATAAGTTCTGTGATATAAAAGGCTACATCTTATTCCATGTTTAATATGGGCTTTGTGACATTTGTTGACTATATCATTAATGAAAGATAACATGATAGAAAGTCCATAAAATATAACATTTCATTTTCTCTACCTTCTCCAGCAGATTAATTTTCTTACTCCAATAATTATTAACCATGACACCAGCAATAAAAATAATAATATTTACCTGTTATTGACTCTTTATTATGTGTACAGTACCATGATAAATGCTTTTCATTATGAATTCCTCAGTTAACCTTAGATACGTGTATCAGGTAGATTCTGTTATGTGGAATAAAACTCTATGTGGTTAAAGACGTTAAATATCTTGTTAATGGACCTAGTGACAGATATGAAATTCAGAATTCCAAAACCTACGTGCCTGATCTGTATCCCACTGAAATGCTGCATTAATTTTTTCATTTGTAAATGGTAATAATGAAAATGCTTAGTGTAAGAACTAAATTAGGGCATATGTGTGTTGTCCTTCCTCTTAGAACTATAAAGCACTATCTGGATGCTAATTTAATTTTTGAATCATTAATTTTCCTTGTATTACTTTTCCGTAGCTGCCATAACAAAAGACCACAAATTTACTTGTTTAAAACCATATGAGTTTATTATTTTCTGTAGAGTAGAAGTCAGGCACAGGTCTATAGTAATTGGAATAAAGGATCTTCCAAAAACATTCATGTCCTCAGCATTTGGGTCTGTGACTCTACTGGGTTTCATGCACAAAGGGACTTTGAAAATGTGTTAAGTACCTTGAGATAAAGAGACTATAATGGATGGCTAAGTCTAATCACATGAGTCTTTAAGTGTAGCAGGTGGAAGGGTGGGTCAGTGAGATGTGACATGAGAGGACACTAGTGCTGACTTTGAAGATGGAGAAAGTGGAACATGAGCAAAGGAAAACTCTGTCCTCTGGAAACTGGAAATGGCTCTCAGCTGACAGCAAAAAATTGATTCTCTAGAGCTGAAAAAAAAAAAAAACACATCCCGTCAATACTTTGCTTTTAATCCAGTGAGATCCAGATTTCTGAACCATAAAGGTATAAAAGAGAAGTGTTTTAAGCCACTAATTTTGTAGTGATTTGTTATAGCAACAGTATAAAACTCAAATAGGGTCTCCTTGGACTAAAATCAAAGTGTCAGCAGTGCAGGATCCCTTTCTGGAGGCTCGTTTGCTCATTCAGGTTGTTGGGAGAATTAAGTTTCTTGCTTATGGTACTGAGATTCTCATTTCCTTGGTGGAGGGCTATTCCTAGCTTCAAGGGGCGGGATCCCTCATTCCTTGGCTCATAGCCCCTTCCAAGCCAGCATATGGTGGGTCAAGTCTTCTTCCATTTTGAATGCCCACTGCTTCTTCTCCAGTTGCATCTCTCTGAACAGCTCTTCTGCCTTCCTCTTCTAGTTTTAAGGACTCATGTGATTAAACTGAGTCCATCTGCCCAATCCAAGATAATCTTCTCATCTCTAGTTCTTAACTTCAATCACATCTGCAAAGTCTCTTTACTATGTACGGTAATGTAGTCACGGGTTCCAGGGATTGGGACATGGACATCTCTGGGGGCCTTTATTCCGCCTACCACACTTCTTCATTAGACTCTGCAATTATTTTGCACATACAAATTGTGATTTGCCTATAATTTCCAAAGATAGCGGGAAAAGAAAATGTATGGTCAAATTGATAAAGTTGCTGAGCTCATTACTACCTCTGAAAAATATGAGTGAAGTTCAGAAAAATAAACTTAATTAAGACATTCCTTTGGAAGCAAATAATTTTCAGGAGAATGTACTGCAAATCTAACAGGGAATGTGATTCAGGGGTGTTGTTAGAGCACAAAAGTAGTGGGGTTTGAAGAAGCAATGAGAGGAGGGTGTATGGGCAGATAAATTATAGAAGCTGCCTACTGAAATGACTGCAACAGAGGTTTCAGAAGCAAACAAAACCCCGGAAATAAAAACTCAGCGTTTTGATTTGTTTTGTTGCATATTTATGCATATTTAGTACCAGACAGTACTAAAGGAAAGTTCTTAAGTCAGCTCACAATAGTTTCCTTCCTTCCTGCCTGGCTTCTCTCCTTCCATTCAAATGACATTATTTGTGCCAAGATCACTGACCAGTGGACAAAACTGTTTCCATTTCAAAGAGCTTATCATTTATTATGGAAACAAAAGTATAAGCAGGCAATTTCAGTAAAGTAATAATAGTAAATATATTTGAAGTAAATATAGATGCTATGCTGTTATAATTGTGCTGTTAAAGCTTCAAGAAAAAATTGGAAAAATTTGGTCAGGTGAAAATAATTGTAGTGCTACAGGTAAAAATGTAACAAATTTGAATATTTTAATATTTTTTTACATTTATTTATTTTTGAGAAACAGAGTGAGACAAAGCATGAGTGGGGGAGGGGGCAGAGAGAGAAGGAGACACAGAATCTGAAGCAGGCCCCAGGCTCTGAGCAAGCGTTCAGCACAGAGCCTGATGTGGGGCTAGAACCCACGAACTGCGAGATCATAACCTGAGCTGAAGTTGGACGCTCAATTGACTGAGCCACCCAGGTGTCCCACAAATTTGAATATTTTAAAATATTGTATTAAAAAATAACTCTGGAATTCTGCTTCCACGTACATTTAGGAACAAAAATCAGACCTACCTTCTTGCCATAAACCACTAGAGAAATGGGTAAAATACATAAAACATCTTTCAGACATTAGACAATAGGCGTCACAAGACTGATCCCAGAAGCAAATAAGGTGAGCCCCAAATTGATCTCCATAACTTGTATACATAGGCAATTTTCAGACCCTAGACTTAAGAGAACTTTTTGAAAACCAGAGCCTAGTAATATTGAGTTGAGTGAAGAAAGACTGAAATTCCAGCAGGCCACAGGAGCTGGATCTAGTGGTAAAGAGTTCTGAAGAGAAGTAACATATAGGGACAAAAAAACACAACACAACACAACAACAACAACAAAACACTAGAGAAATCAACATGTGCTTCCTTGTCTTTACTTCAGACTAGGCTGTACATGCACGGGAGAAATCTCAAAACATTTGAAAAAAATAACTGGAGATTTTGGAAGTCGTGGGAATAATAAAGAGTGAAAATCAGTTAAATTAAAAATGGACAATTAATAGAGAGAATTAATGAAACCAAAAGCTACTCTTTCAAAAAAAATTCATTGAAATGTACAAAACTTAGACTGATAAAGAATAAAAAGAAAGACAACACAAATTTCAAGTTTCAGAGATGAAAAAGAGAACACTGCTATGGTTATAAGAATGACTGAATGGCCACTAAGCAAATATGAAGAAAAACTACCTACCATTTAACTCAACAATTTCAATTAAATGGGCAAATTCCTTGAAAGGCACAAAAATTGAAACTGATTTAGAAGAAATAGTAAATCTGAATATTCAATATATATCCAATAATAAGAAATTGAATTTGCAATTTATAAAATTACCAACAAAGAAAACTAAAGGGTCATGTTTATTAAGGCTGTGAGAAAGAGGGGCACCTGGTGGTTCAGTCAGTTGAACGTTGGAACTGTTGATTTTGGCTCAGGTCATGATCTCAAAGTTTTGACATGGAGCCTTGCATGGGGCTCCCTGCTGAGCATGGAGCCTCCTTCGGATTCTCTCTCTCTCTCTCTCTCTCTCTCTGTGTCTCTCTCTCTTCCCCCTCTCCCCCTCCCCACTTGCATTGTCTCTGTCTCACTCAAAATAAATAAATAAACATTAAAAAAATTTTAAGAAAGAATACCATATATACAAATTCTTTCTGAAATGGAGGAGGAGGAAATCTCCCAATTCATTTTATGAGGCTAGCATTACCCTTAATATCTAAACTAAAGATGTCAAAAGAAAGAAAAAAAAAACCCTCATAAGCATAGACACAAAGATACTTTATCAAATATTGAGTAAACAAATCCAGTAATATTTAAAAATGATAAAACATCACAACCAAATATGGTTCATCCCAGGATTGAAAGGCTGGTTGTACAACTGAAAAAAAATTAAACGAAGTAATTCACCATATTAAGAACAACAACAAAAATATGAGTATCTCTAGATGCAGATAAATCATTGAAAAAATCAGTATTCATTTATGAAATAAAACGTTTCTGGAAACTGAGAATTGAATGATACTTTCTCAACCTAACAAAAACTTCTGTGAAAACCCTACGTCTGACCTCATATTTTATGATATAAGGGTAAATAGTTTCCCATCCAAAATGAGAGGCAAGGCAAGATTGTCCACTCTGATCCATATCTCACGTCTTTATAGAGAAAGTAACTCAACAATCACCATTGCCCTAAATGTGAATCACAAAACTATAAATATTCTAGAAAAAAACAAAGGAGAGAATCTTGGGCTAAGCGTACTTAGATATGATACTAATAGCACAAGCCATATAAGAAGGTGTTGATAAACTGAATTTCATCAAAAGTAAACAATGTTTGCTGTGCAAAAAACACCATTAATTAATTGAAACCCACATAATGGGTGAAAACACTGTAAATTACATATTAGAGAACTTGTATCCAAAATATACAGGGACTCTCCAAACTCAGTAAAAACATACAATCTAATAAAGAAATGGACAAAAAATTTAAACAGATACATTATTGAATAAAAATACTTAGATAGTAAATAGGTATGTCAAAAGATAACGAACATTATTAGTCATTAAGAATGTTAGGAAAAGTGGAGCACCTGGGTGGCTCAGTCCGTTAAGCCTCAGACTTCAGCTCAGGACGTGATCTCAGGGTCTGTGAGTTCAAGCCCACCTGTTGGGCTCTGTACTGATAGCTCAGAGCCTAGAGCCTGCTTCAGATTCTGCGTCTCCCTCTCTCTCTGCCCCTCCCCAACTCAAACACTGTTTCTCTCTCTCTCAAAAACAAATAAACATTTAAAAATTAAAAAAAAAAGAATGTTAGGAAAAAAATCAAAATGACATTTTGCTATATATGTATTAGAATGGCTTCAAACAAACAAACACTGATTAGTGCTGACAGGAAGCAGGGTACCTGGAGCTCTCCTATATTGCTGGTGGGATTGTAAAATAATATAGTCCTTTTGGAAAACAGTTTACCTATTTTGCATAAAATTAAACATGCATTTTACTATGTTACTTAGCAATCTCAATCCTAAAAAAATGCAAACTTATGTTTACACAAAAACTTGCACACAAATGTTTATATTAGTTTTACCAACAATTACTAAAAAGTGAAAACAACCCAAAAGTCACTTTAACCAGTGAATGAGTAAACAAACTGAGGAACATCCATATAGTGCAATACCATTTGCCAATCAAATTATTCATATATACATAACATGGATGGATCTCAAACACATTTTACCAAATGAAAGACACTAGGGTCAGGTGGTTACATGTATGGTTTCATGTATAAGACATTCTAGAAACAACAAAGCTGTAAAGGCAAAGAACAGATCAGTTTTTGGCAGGGTTCGGAGAGGGGAGGGTGGTTGACTACAGGAGTTTGGAATTTCTTAGTCATGAAACTGCTCTGCATCTTGACTGTGGGTATGGCTATATGAAGATGCATTTGTCAAAACCCATAGAATTTTTGTACTGCAAGAAGTGATTATTTTATGTAAATTTAAAGACAAAAGCATATTGATATTCTACTACACATCCACTAAAATGGTCCAATTAAAAAGATTTGCAATCCCAAACATTTGTGAGCAGGTAGAGCATATAACACAGCTCTCTCTTAGGAACTCACATCAAAATCCCTCTTTTCCAGTCCTTTCAGTCCTACAGAGAAGGAGAGAGTTCTACGAATATTCTAATTTGGTTCTTGGTTAATCACATTTTAGAAGTTCCATAGAGGTGATGTGAATTACACCTCATTTTGCTATCTGTTGCCTTAGGATTTCAGCTGAAGGTTCCATTTTAGCATCTTATTATATTAGCTTTGTGACCTAGGGCTTTCTGTGAATAATATACTCTCTACTCTAAGGTCTGGCCAGAGAATAGAACTTTGACTTCTTTGGTGTTTAATTATTATTACAAGTTCACATACAGAAGTAGTATTCATAAAAGATTACCTGAAGGAAATCCATTCATTTCTTTAGCTATTTAAAAATTTTCTTTTCAGAGTAAGTTGGTATATTAAAAAAACTGTACACTCTCACTACTTTATTTTGATTCCTATTGAATTTCCTTTACAAGAACTTGCTTTGGTGTTACTGCACCCATCCTCATTGACGGACATTATAAGAAAGGCCATAAGAAACTTCCTATTACGTTTTTATCAGAAAAGTTACTGAGGCCCTGCTGCTATAATCAATGTATTGACTTTCTGAGTACCCATGAGAGAAAGTCTTTGTGCCTCTTAGTACCAGGAAAGGCTCTGCTTCTGACATCCTAATTTGCTTTGATATTATGATCCATGATCTTATAAACTGTTTCTCTTTTTTTCAAGGAAGCTAGGAAATTTCAAGCCAAGATAAAGGAAAATATACTTTTGATGTCTCTATGTCTAATGGTGTTTTGAGGATCATTACATAATATGTAGGCAGATCAGGATATCCAAAGCGATTTGGAAAATAGCTATATTACATATAATGGAACAGAACTGTGTTAAAATCAAATAGATTAGATGATTTCCTATGGGATATTACCATATCTTACTTTGTGTACAAGCAGAAATGTTTGCCCAGCATTCAGAAAACAAAGAAGCATGGTGTCTAATAGGAAGGCTATAATAATTAGAACACCACTTAGAGATCATCAAAGAGCACTTAAGTGACTAATCATGGTGATGCTTCTCAAAGTCATTTTGCATTTTGAGGAAGTAGACATATACCCATACCTATTGCAAAATGTGTTCATATGGATGGTCTTATAAAAAAAGAAGAAAGAAAAAAAAGATTTTATGACAGAAATAGAGAGGGAAGTAATTAAGAATGTGGGCTTTGGAGTAGTAAATGCACTAGGTTTAGTGTGATCTGGGTCAACATTTTTAACCTTTCTCGGGGTCAGTTTTGTCATATGAACAAAGAAAACAATATCAGCTTCATAACACTATTATGAGCACTGAATG
This sequence comes from Herpailurus yagouaroundi, assembly GCF_014898765.1. Lineage (NCBI taxonomy): Eukaryota > Metazoa > Chordata > Mammalia > Carnivora > Felidae > Herpailurus > Herpailurus yagouaroundi. The sequence continues at coordinate 59,862,567 of NW_024412388.1, forward strand.
CAAAAATATGTATAAAGCCCTGTGCAAAATCCTAATAAAGTTAAAATGAACATTTTTATTGATAAAATTAATGAAAATAAAACTGAAAATACGATGTATTGTTCAATGCCTATAGTGTTTGTATTGAAGAAGTAAAAATTATGTTGTCAAATCTCGTAACATAACTTGATTTTGTTAAACCAAACCCTACAGAGCCTGAAATGCACTTTAATAGTTTAAAGTAAAAGAAAGAACTCATATGCCTATCCCTATCAGGAAGGGATCTTATTCATTCAGTAGAGCACTAACAAAGGCTTTCTAACTGCCATCACACCATTTGGATTAGGTGACTATTTTTCTGGCCTCTCTATATTTGGCAGTTTGAGATGCATTTTCCCTGGAAAATAGTGATTCAATCTGCAATGGCAAGTTTAGTCATTGTTTTTCATTTCTGCATTTAAACGGGGTAAGGGGGTGGGGTGGGGAAGTGAGAGAACAAAATTTACATTATCCTGGGGAAGAATTACCCTTCTATCTCCTTTCCAGCCTCACCCTTAACACACATACTTTCTTCCAGAGGGGTAATTACAAAAAGGGAGTGCTTGCAAAAGGAACGGGCTGTTGTTGTTTACAGGTTGTTTGTAGCTAGGCTCTGTTCTGACCAGCTTGAATCCATTACTTGCTATGTATTATTTACGTCTCTATGAACGGAGCCATATGTTACTGGCCTACGCCATGTGAAACCTCTATTATGTTCCATTTGAAAGTATTGTAACTTACCTGAATGAACTCGTCAACATATGCTATAGTCTAATAAAACTGTCTTCTCCAAGTGACAATAGCTGCAGTTACAGAAGATTCAACTGGGTATCAGGAAATACTGCTTACGCTTCCACTGTGCCTGTAACTCACTGTATGGCTGTATATGTCCTTCAACATATTTGTTCCTTAGTTTTGCATCGTGCAAAATAGAAATTGTTTTGTTCCTAGTATTACTCTTATTGAGTCAACTCCAGTTATGGACACTGTTTTGTCATCTGAAACAGCCCAGTGCCTATGTAGATCTGTAGAGCTAATCCTAATTATGTGCCATCACTCTATTATATTTTAAAATACATCATCACTCATATATTTAATATACATATAAAACTTAAAAAATATACATTTTAATATTTTCATCAAGGACAAAGATTTAATCTACCACTACTTTTTAAAGCTGCACTTCATATCAAATAGTACTTTGTTCCAGAAAAAAAAAAAATCTTCAATAAATGCCTTTTGACTAACATCGTTGCATACTATGGGCTGAATTGTGTAATCCCAAAGAGTCATACATATGTTCTGTATGACCCCAAAGAGTCATACATATGCTTCAGGATGTGATCACATTTGCAGATAGGGTCGTTAAAGCAGAAAGTAAGTTAAAGTGGGGGGGGGGGCTTAATCCAATATGACTGGTATTTTATAAAATGAAGAAATTTGGATATAGGCACGCACAGAGGGAAGATGCTGTGAAGCCACCAGCGAGAAGATGGCCCTCTACCAGCCAAGGAGAGAGGCTGGGAACAGACCCTTCTTCGAAGCCTCAGAACCTTCGGAAGGAACCACCTGTCAGCACCTTGACTGGGGACTGTGAGCCTCTAGACCTGTGAGAGTATATATTTCTGTTGCTTGCGCCATATAGTCTGAGGTACTGTATTATGGTAGCCCTAGCAATCTAGTACAGATGGTATACGAAGACAGAAACGGCAGATCTTGTCTGTGCAGGGACACTAACTATATTTAAAATGCTTGAAATTTGACATATGGCCTCTTATTATTGGTTGACTTTTCATTCCAACTTTAACAAATTCTAAATGTTCATTTCTGTTATTTATACAACACATAAGGTATCACAGGGTATATATAAGACCTGTCACTAAAAAAAAAAAAAAATACATTCTATTATTTTTGTTAAAAAAAAAAAAACAAAGGAAAAAAAAAACAGTTGTGGCATGTGAAAAAAAAAATCAAAGCACTAATCCTTTCATTATTTCTTTTCTGTCCCCTTTATATGCTTCTCTCTGTCTATTCTTATATTCCATCCTCTTCCCAGTAAACTAGGTATCTCTTTCTGTATGCCTAAGAGTAGGCCTATTTGTACCAATCCCTTGATCTCTCTTACAGGACTTCAGGAAAAAAAAATCCGTAAGATTTTCTGTTACGAGCAAAAAAATACTTCTTACCTCATATTTGAGATTGGTGCTGGGAAAAGGGATAAAGTAAGAATTTGTGTTACAAGGTACTTTAGAAAAGAGTTTGAGATAGTAAAATTGTGCCACCGTCTGGGGAAAGAGTTCTAAAATGCTTCATAGTTTTGCCCCAAACACATTACACCTTTGCTTTCTGCAAAAGTATCATTTGGGCCAGACTTTCTTGAAATGAACCAACATGATGACACATAAGCCTTAATGAGAGGTTTTGTTCTTAACTCCCTACTCTCCCTATAGCCATGAACTTAGAAAATTAAGGAATTCAAAAGTTCTGGCTTATTAGTACATATAAATGTTCATTACATTTCTTAAGTTAAAGAATGAGAGGTAATTGGATGAAAGAATGACAGAACGAAGCAAGAATGAATATACAAAGTAATGAATTACCTGGCTTTTCCGGAGTTTGACCATCATTGCCTCTTCCCCCCACCCCAATGCCTTCTGCCCTCTTCTTGGTGGATCTGGAATTAATATCAAAAAATAGAAGCAAAGCAATTGCTACCATCATCTTCTGAAGACTTCAGGCTACCAGTGATGGAGAAACCTTCTATCAACATTGCATTCCCATATCTTTCCAACATCTGGGAAGACTAAGTAGACCCTGCTAATTTTGAAATGTCAAGACCAAAGCGAGAAAGGCAAAAACTTTACAGTACTTAGGATTCAAAAATTTCTAGTGATACAAAATATAATATCATGAACCCTAAGGGAGCATGTGCTCAACATGATGACTATACCTCATGTAGTACCTGTTCACTAAGAAGAAGAAAGCTAAGCTGAAAAGGTCATTGTGATAAAGGTACATGATGGGATACAATCATTCTCCTTTTGATTTTTAGATATTACTCTATGACTATAAGAGAAAATAAGAAGAAACTGACAAGTAAATTGAAGAAAAAATGAATGCAAAGATGATAGATCTCCAGTAGCAATTAAATGTGTTTGTTTTTTTTTAACAAATAAAGCAAGTGTTTCTATTGTATAATATTGTGACAGTATATGGAGAAATATATTGGTTGGTGATCGGAATATATTGGCTCAGTATAAGTGACACAATCTATTGACTCTATCGGTGCTACCTCTATGCAGTAGGAGGAAAATAAAAATTCTCTAAAGCCATAAATGCCTGTGTCTACACAGCTAAATCAGAGAGAAGTGTATAAATGAGCCATGCATATACATGGTGAAATGCTATAATGGGCACCAAAAGCTTTGCCAATTATCAAACATATCCACTGCTGGTTTTCTTCATGCCTAAAGTTCCTGCTACTATTAATTATCCTTTTAGTTGAACACTTTTGTACCCTGTAAGTCTAAGCAAATTACCTTACGTAATTTCAACAGCCATGATTTTAGTCTTTGGTACGTTTGTCATACCAAAGCAACTACTAGAGAGAGAGGGAGATGTTAGGCAAAATAAAGTAGATTCAGGTTTTGTTCATCTGTTTACGAAAGCTACTAGATAGATGCTTTCATGACTTCGGAATGTCTGCTTTGGTCATAATCTGCCTAAATGTGAGCACCATCATTCACAATTCTTGCTTCCTGTGAACTCGTTCCCTGCAGGAAATCAACAGCTAAAACTACTGCCTTTATTTGGAACAGTGAGGTCAACAGTCATTTCTTCAGAGAAAACATCAGCTAGCACTGCAATAGCCTTCCAAATATAACAGGTGGAAGCGAGTCAGATTAGATAAAAGTGTTAATTTATTTATAGCACAACAGAGGAGAAATCACAGATGCAATAAGTTTGCACATTTAAACACAAATCATTGACCCTGACAGAGATTTAGGAAAGTAGATTTATTTCCAAGCTATGAACAGAATTTTACTAAAAAAATCATGTGTGCTTGGCAGCTTTCCTTCCCTGAAGATTTCTGGTATTCATTCACTTTTCTTTTTTAAAACTTATATAGAAAGTTGATTCCCCATCCTGTAGTCTCAAACATACTCTGGGGAAAACATGCCTTCAGCTGACGATGGGGGTCATTTGCAGAAATACTCCACAAGTCATATAGAATGCTTTCAAAGGAAGCATCCAATGGCATTCAGTCACTCAGTAAATACTTATTGACAAAACATTCTGTGCCAGCCATTACTCTAAGAGCTGGGAATATAAAGATGAACCACACACCTAACATTCCTGTTCCCATTGAACTTTCAGTCTATCAAAGTGTTAAAAAAAAAAAAAAGATAAAACTAAATACAGAAGAGAATATTAGATAATTTATATATGATGAGCATGGAATTAAAATGGAGTAAATTTAGCACTACTGATATTTGGACCCATATGATTCCTTGTGTGAGAAGGTGCTGTCCTGTCCCCTGTAAGACAGTTAGGGCCTCTCCAGCCTCTATCCACTAGGTACCCTCTCTCCAAAATTTTCCCATGTTTCCAAATGTCCTTCGGGGGGTCATGTTATCTCTATTGAGAACCACAGAAGTAGAGTGACGTAATAGAGACTGCCTAGTCACTGGATGAGTGGGATTTGATGGTCTCAAAAGGCCATTTAAGCTGAGACCTTAATATCATAGAGGACGATCCATGTAAAGACTCGGGAGAGAATGATCCAGGCACAGGGAATGGTTACTGTAACAGCTCCAAGGCAGGAACAAGAAGGGGAAGGTTTGAGGGACAGAAAGAAGGCCAGTAAGGGGAAGAGAAGTGTGAGATGAGAATGGAGAATAGAAGTTCACATATGGTTTTTCTACAGGTAAGGAGTTTTTATTTTATTCTAAGTATACTGAGGTACCATTGGAGGGGTTTTATCAATGAAGTGATATTAGCTGCTGATGGTTTAATCTCTCTGACTTTTGTCTGGAAAATGAATTGAGTAGGGATAAGTAGAAGACAGAAGACTACTTAGGAGGTAATAATTGTAGAAACTGAGGTGATAATGGTTTCAATTATCTGCAAACATAATCTTTTTATTTTTTTTTATTTTTATTTTTTTTATTTTTTTTATTTTTTAATTTTTTTTTCAACGTTTATTTTTGGGACAGAGAGAGACAGAGCATGAACGGGCGAGGGGCAGAGAGAGAGGGAGACACAGAATCGGAAACAGGCTCTAGGCTCGGAGCCATCAGCCCAGAGCCCGACGCGGGGCTCGAACTCATGGACCGCGAGATTGTGACCTGGCTGAAGTCGGACGCTTAACCGACTGTGCCACCCAGGCGCCCCAAACATAATCTTTTTAATATAAGATTATAAGGAAGCATGATTGGCATTTATACATTTTACATGTCTGTTTTCTTCTCATACCCTTTTCCTGCACATAGACCATCTATTCTCTTTCCTATCTTCAGACACACAATATATCAACCTATTTTCATAAATATAATACACAACTAATTTTGCATTCATTAATTCACTTATACATTTCTTTTATTAATTATTTACTGGATAAAATTAAGCTGCATTAAGGGATTTAAGATATAAAATATGATCTCTGCCATTAGGAGCTTACTTTTCACTAGTATAACTTTCAATGACAATATATTATGCCTATAATTTTTGTTTACTACAGTCCAAAAGATCTTTTAGAATTTGCTTATCTTATCTGTATGACAACAACACAGAATAATGGGAATAGCCATTAAAGTTAGATTTTTTTTTTTAACTAGCTGTGGGCAAATATTTTTAACATTGCTTGATTTATTTCATTAGCTATAAAACAAGGAACTAAATATTTTGCATGGTATTGTATCGATTATGAGAAAAAAACTGGTCATTTAATGCATATTTTATTTTTATCTTTAACAACTTTAGTCAGATATAATGTCATGTAATAAACCACACACATTTAAATATAATTGTGTAAGTTTTAACATATGAATAGAACTTCTAAACCATCACCACAATCAATAATGAACATATCCACTGCCCTAAAAAATTGTCTCATGAGCCTTTGTAATCCTTCCCTCCAGCTCCCCTATCCCCCATACTCCAACATCCAGGCAACCACAACTTGTGTCATCATACATTAGTTTGTATTTCCTAGTATTTTATATAAATAGAATCATACTCTTGCTTGCATAGTTTCTGACAAAAAAAAAATGCAGTCCTTGTCTTTGTTCCTCCATTTATACTGTATACTTTTTCTTTGGCTGCTATTAGGATGTTTCTCTCTTTTTGCTGGTTTTTAGCAATTTGTTTATGATGTTCCTTGGGATAGTTATTTATTTTCATCTTTCTTGGGCTTGAATTTCATTGAACTTTGGTCTCTGGGCATGGTATCATAGAAAGATTGTTGTCCTCAGTTACTAGCAGAGCTCCTAAAAACCCTTGCAATTTCCTGAGTGATACAGGTGAGAGGAGCATCTTCTGTTCTCATGAACTGACTTTTGGTGGGCCCCTGTATTTCCTCAGGTTGGGAATTGGTCATCAGAAAGTCCAAAAATTGATTAGAAGTTTGATACTTTTCACTCCCCCCAGTCTCTTTCTAGGGGAAAGGGGCTGGAAATTGAATTAGGGGTGCCTAGGTCGCATCGGACTTCAGCTCAGGTCATAATCTCATGGTTTGTGGGTTCGAGACCCATGTCAGGTTCTGTGCTGACGGCTCAGAGCCCAGAGCCTGCTTCAGATTCTGTGTGTGTGTGTCTCTCACTTTGTCCCTCCCCACTCATGCTTGCTCGTTTGCTCTCTCTTTCTCTCTCTCAAAAATAAACATTTTAAAAAAAGGAAATTGAATTAATCATCAATGGCCAATGATTTAATCGATCACACTCACATAATGAACATCTCATGAAAACCCCTAGTTGATGGGGTTTAGAGAGCTTCCAGGTTTGTGAGTGCATCCATATGGTGGTGTACCCCAACTCCAAGGGGACACAAGCTCCTGTGCTCAGGACTTTTCTGGATCATGCCCAATGTACCTCTTTATCTGGCTGTTCATCTGATTCCTCTATAACAAACCAGTAAATATAAGTATAGTTCATCACTAAATTTTGCAAGTTGTTCTAACAAATTTTGAATCCAAGGAGGAGTGTATTAGAACCCCCAATTATAGCCAGTCATTTATAAGTGTTGGTGGCCTCAGACTTGTGACTGGTATCTGCAGTGGTGAGGAGGGGGCAGTCTTGTAAGACTGAGCCCTAAACTTGTATGAGCTGACACTAACTCCAAGTAAACAGTGTCAGAATTGAGTTGTTGCGCATCCAGTCAGAAAACTGGATAAGTGGTGTTGCACAAGACACCAGTTATTTGGTGTGAGGAGGACAATGAAAACTTCTGAGTTTATAGCTTTTACCAAATTTAGGAAATTTTCCATAAGGCTCTCAATCTCTTAAAAATTATTCTTCTCTCCTCTCCTTTGGGGAATCCAGTTACATAAAGATTAGGCTGTTTGAAGCTATCCCATAGCTTACTGGTCCTATCTTCATTTTAAGAATTCTCTTTTCCCTGTTTCATTTTGGATAGTTTCTATGGCTATATATTAAATTGAATACATACTTTCGTATAACATCTAATCTACTTTTATTAATTTTTTAATATTTGTTTATTCTTGAGAGAGAGAAAGAGAGAGAGACAGAGTATTAGCAGGGGAGGGGAAGAGAGAGAGGAAGACACAGAATCCGAAGCAGGCTCCAGGCTCCGAGCTTTCAGCACAGAGCTGCAAGCAGGGCTCCAACTCATGAACTGACAGATCATGACCTGAGCCGAAGTCGGACGCTTAACCGACTGAGTCACCCAGGAGCCCCAAATCTACTTTTAATTGCACCTAACTTTTTTTTCATTTTCCACATGATACATTATAATTTTAGTCTTAGAAGTTCATTTAGAATCCTTTAAGCCTATGAACAGATAGATAGAATGACCAAATAAGGCATTAAAACAGTTTTCATATCTGTATTCTATATGTGTAAAAGAGTATCTATCATCTATCTATCTATCTATCTATCACCTATCTAACATTTGTGTAAGATCAGTTTTAATGAACTGATTTATCTCCTCATTATGGGTTATATTTTCCTGCTTATTTGCCTGCCAGGTAATTTTTCAACAAGTAGAATACACTGTCAATTTTACTTAATTGATTAGTGGATACTTTTGTATTTCTATAAAGATCTTGAGTCTTGTTCTCGGATGTATTTAAGTTACTTGAAAATGCTTTGATTTTTTCTAGTCTTTTAATAAATATTTTTTAGGTGGGACCAGCACAGTGCTCAGTCTAGGGCTAATTATTCTCACATTATTTCAGGCACTGTTACCTTTAGTTCTTTTGGGTGATTCTTTCCCCAGTCTGTCTCTTGAGTTTCTCAATGTGCAGATCTCAAGTTTCCTCTTCTCTCTCTCTCCCTCCCTCTCACCTCCTCTCTCTCTACCCCCTCCTTCCCTTCTCAGCTTCCTACTTTTGGGTTTCTGTCTTGTTGAATCTCACCATCTCGCTTTCCCTGGGCTTTCCACTTCATCTTCTCACCTCTGTGCATCAGTCACACTCTGCTTGGAGTTCACTTCCCTACACCACAGTCTTAGTTACCATCTCAAAGCAGTAAGCTGGAACAATTGTAGGGCTTTCCTCATTATTTTTTGTCTCTTGTATCTGAGGAATCACCATTCTTTGCTGCTCAACGTTCAGTATCTTCCAAACTATTGTTTCACTTATTTTGTCAATTTCGTTGGTGTGTCTTTGAGAGAGGAAATCTGGTCTCTATTACTTCTTGGCTGAAGAATCATCATTCTTCATTGCCCAATGTTCAGTATCTTCCAAACTATTGTTTCACTTATTTTGTCTTTTTTTTTTTTTTTTTTTTTTTTTTGGTGTGTCTTTGAGAGAGGAAATCTGGTCTCTATTACTTCTTGGCTGAAAATGGAAGTCAAGATGGTTTCAAAAGATCTGGCCCACAGAAAGATCTCCATAAGTAATAACAGCTGAAATTCAATATGTGTCAAACTTTTATACTTGGTATTCTAGATATACAGGGACCTATACTAGGTTCTTTGGGTACTTGTATTTTCTCTCTATGGTCCTCTCCCTACCACTCACTCCATACATTTCTATTTTATGGGAAGTTTTATGGGTATAGACCTCTCACCCTGATACTTCTTTGAGGGTAGCCTTAGAATTTAAGTTTCATCCATACTGATAAAGGTTGAGAGAATGGTTTAAATACATTAGCAACAGTTAATTCTGTGGCCCTTTCAGTTTTCTACCTTAATCTTTGGTTGTGAGAATGAAGTTGCATCACAAGTGAAGAGAATATGCTGAACTTCAAGACTAATCATTTTCTATTTTAAGTAACTGTATCTTTCAAATTAAAACAAGAAGACTATTCAAAACCCAATGCTAATTTTCTCAGTATCTCTAGAGAGTTTATTTCCAGAGTCCACTCTCGAGAAATCTCTGTAGGCAGGGCTTTGTTATTCTTGTTATTTTTCTCTTTGAGAATATTCTGAGGGATTTAAACTTGTTATCCTTTTCTCCCTTTCTGTTTTCTTTGATATGCTTCTTAATCTGTTTTAGATTATGGCACAGTTTCTCATCTTTATTTTGTAGTTTGGGTAGGGTAATATCTTAGTGTCACTGCTGCTCCTCTGTGCTGGAAGAACTGACTTTATCTGCTCAGCATCTCTCTACCTCTCTGTGAGCAGCATTTGTTCTTGTGTCTCTGGCTGGAAAACACACACACACACACACACACACACACACACACCACAAAAAAAACAAATATGCCTTCTTCAGCAAGTGGACTATGCTGAAAAACTGATCAAAGATAGCTTCTTGGTACTGATTCTTGCAGAGGATAGCAGATTGCTGCTGTTGTGAGTTATTGGAGTTAGTATTTAGAAAACTTTGAGAGTACTTACATGATCCTACTGAAGTACAGCTGTTACTGTCAAGTATTAGCTGGGATCTTTCTTTTTTTTTCTTTTTGTTTTTGTTTTTGTTTTTTTTTCTGTGAAATCCAGACTCTGAGAGTTTCTTTTATACTTTTTGCAAGTAATCATAAAGTATGGATTTTCAGTCCCATTCAGTTTTGGAGTGAGTAGGAGAAAGGGAAATTATGAGAGATTTTTCTGATTTTTCTCTTCTTATCCCACTCACAAATACAATGTTCGTTGGCTCTTTCAAAGTGACAGAAATTCAGTTTAAACTAGTTGAACAGAAAGGGAAATTTGTTGTCTTGGGTAAATGCAGATTCCAATGTTAAGGGCTAGTAGCAGGAATGCTGGCATTCGGCATCAGAATTCCCAAGATCTACATTTCTTGGTAATGTTTTCTCTTAGGTTGTTTTCTACTCTCAGTCAGGTTCTTCTACGTGATAGTAAAGACAGGCCCCATACCCTTAGTTTATATTGTCCTTGATGCCCTTAATCTCAGAAGGATACAGATCCTTTAATTTCCAGTACCCAAGTTGTCCCCCAGAGTTCTGATAAACTCTGTGTGGTCACATGTCCATCTCTAGAGCAATCAGTGTAGCAAAGAGAATTAGGTAATCATACTGTGGAAGCTTTCCTTCCATGCTCCTACTGGAGGAGACATAGTGAAGCCAGCATACTCTTACCACCTAGAAAAGTTCCTCCCAAGAAATACTGACTTCTATTACCAGAGGTGAAAAAAAATGCTGGGTATACAAATGGAACAAATATCTACCAGTAACACCTCAGGCATGCTTCTGTCATATATCTTAGTCTATGTCACCTAAGCTCCTAGTGTACAGCCCAAGTCCTCTTAGGTTCAAGAAATATGACAGATCTTGATGGCAAGATCTGCTGTCTTATTTATTTCTATTTCTTATTAATCATCAATAGCTCCAACTAGGGACTATTTATTACCTGAAGTTGGATTTTATTTTCTGTAGCACTACCATGAAACTTTGCCAGTTGCTTCTCTAATACTCTTATCCACTCCCTTTCAATTTCTTATCTATCTTATCTATCCGTTCTTATCTTATCTTGTCTTATCTTATCTGTTCTTCTATTTCTTATAACTTACTTTGTTTTGCTGGTAAAATGTTAAGGTCATTTCTAAGTGTATAGAAGTTTAATATGCCACATGGAGAGGTAAATAAGTAATAACTATTTTGAATAAACATCAATAAAGTGAATTCAGGATATGCTAAAAGATCCATGAAACTGGCAAGCTGAATGGCTAATACTTTGGTAAAGGATTTTGCTAATAGTCACACTATAGGCATTAAGAATTTACTAGGTTCCTAATATATTGCTAGGCAATAAAGAAAAAAGAAATCAAGAGAAATAGATAACATTCATCTAGTTCTCCAGGAGGAAAAACACTAATATAAGAAAGAGCAGTTATTTTTGTGTGTGTTGTGAGGTAAGCATCACATATAATAGTAATTCAATTCATATAGTGAAGCACTCAGTAAAGTCTTTGAGAGAAAAAAAGACTTGTACAGTCTGAAAACACGATTTGCATTTGTGGAGGGCACTTCCAGCCAATGGCAAAGGAACAAAGGTTCAGAGGCCAGAATGATCTTCTTCTGTGTATGGTAAGGAGTAGTCCTAAGTCTTCTTGAGCAGTATGTTAGGTTTCTGCTAAATCACAGTAAGGAGGCCCTAAGAATTGCTGGTGGGGTATGAGGCTTTATTAATATAAAACATTGGGAAGCAACTTCACAGTATTAGATGTTAAAAAGAGGAAACAATTTTGACACAGAGTAGCTAAGCAAGGAGTCATAACCCTCAACCGTTCAATAGGAGGAGAGGTGTAAAAAACCCAGGCAATCAAGTCTTCATATAGGCTCATGGTGTGAATCTCAAAGAACAGAGGGAAAGTTCCTAGCCCAAGCAGAAAGACCATGACTAGAAGTTTCTAGTCAGAAAGGAAGGCACTGACTGAAGTGGGTTGTTTATATAGGCAAGGCTCCAAGGATCCAGTGGAAGGGTCACTTCAATTCAATTCAACAAGAAACACAACCAGATTCTGGAACGAGGAGACTTGTGCAAATGACTGGAGATATAGAAGGATAAATCAACAGATTGGGGCCCTAGAAGAAGGCGTTAAGGTGAGGACGTAAGAAGTAGGACTGACCTTGCTATTGAGAAAACTACTGGTGAGGTCTATGTTTCCTATTTACTGCTCTTCAGGACTAGAATAGAAACGTGGATGTGAGTATGATGGAGGCCACAGACCTAACACATGAGAACAGTTCTATATTCTGAATTTCTATCTTTTCTTACATGTTCTTCACAATTATTTTATTGATACTCTTGCATAAAATTCTTTCACCACAATTAACACTGCTTCTTTCTCCACTTGATTTGAGAGTGAATCTTACTCACTGTGTGATTTTAAGCAACTTACTTTACCCCTCTGAATTTCATTCTGCTCCTCTGTAAAAATGAAAACAAGAATCACTGCTTCTTAGAGCTTTGAAGATTAAATGATATAAAATATATCTGGAAAACAGCACAAAACTATACTAAGTTCATGTTCATTAATGAAAGTTTCCTTTAGTTCTTCACCACTTGCTTTCTTCTTCCTGTCTTCATATCTTTGCTAAAATGTCTCTTTTTCAGTGAGGCTACCCTGACAACCGTATTATAATTGCAACATTTTCCTCCATGCTCCAGCATTCCCAACCCACTTTACCAAGCTTTACTTTATTCCCATTTAATTTGATCACTACCTGATTTCATTTAATACACTATTATGATTCATTATTTATGATTTATTGTCCATCTTCCTTACTAAAATGAAAGCTCTCCAAAGAAGCTTCTGACTGTTTTGTTCACTACTCTATCTCAAGTTCTGGCACATGATAAGCTTTTGATAAATACTTACTGAATTAATCAAGGTTGTATTTTACAAAATAAATCTGAGAAATGCACATTAGTAACTTCACAGAACTCATTACAAGATACAACTGAAGAGTTTCAATAAGAAAAGAATAAATTATTTTTTTTCTTTGATTGGGAGATGATACTTAGGAGACGGAATCCAAAGCTAACTTTGAAATAAAATTGGATAAGATGAACCAAAATGGTTTCAAAATGGGAAATCTCTGTTAAGGGGATCAGGAAGATGAATTTGGTGACAGGCACAAACTCTAATGCCACAGGGCATGGGAGACCTCTTAAGAAATGTTTTTTATAATAAGGAGATACAGACAGCCCAGAGTAATTGATTAGAAAAATAACTCATCTGTGTACAGGCTTCTGTACATAAAGACCTATTATTTATTCTATAAATAAGTATTATTTGGTCCAGTAAGGGGTTGGACAATCAGAGCATCAGAGGGAGCTGCTGAGTGCTTATTTTTCACCCCAAGCAAAAAAGAATTGATAATAGCAATAGTCAAGAACCAGGAAATAATTTGGAAAAAGAGATAAAATTCAGAAAGTCTAGAAATAAGTTACATGTTTAACCTGAAATTTATGTTGAGATGACAATAATGATGACTGTGATAAAATAATAACAAATAAAACAGAACAACCACAGCAGAAAACCCCACAATTATTTTGGTAAAACTTATATGTCTTTCTGCTTGCCTAAGGTTTGTGAAAGAGTTTTTAAGTCATATGTCATGCACATATCACATTATCGTATAATTTCCTTGCACATATATTGATCTTATCTGGGAAGTTTATATGACTTCCCTAATTCCAAAAACACATTTTTGAAAAGCAGTTTAAATTCACTGCCACATTTTCCAAAATACTCTCAAATTGATGATTAACATCTATAATTATTTATGAAAAGTCACAAAATGTAGTTTAAAAGTTCTTTCCAGTATTCACAAACATCTATTTTAATTTAGCTTTAGTAGCCAAATTGTTCGACTTAAGATTCTTCTTTATCCATCCCTACCAACAGATTTCATAGGCGCATATGCTGCTGTATTCAGAGTACTGATCTGTCTCTCTCAAAATATCTCTGTATCTGTGCATTTATTTATTTATTTATTTATTTATTAATGTTTATTTTTGAGGGAGAGAGAAAGCACAAGTGGTGGGGGGGGCGGAGAGAGATGGGGAGAAAGAAGATCTGAAGTGGGCTCTGTGCTGACAGTAGAGAGCCTGATGTGGGGCTTGAATTCACCAACCATGAAATCATGCCCTGAGCTGAAGTTAGCCCTTTAACTGATTGAGCCACCCAGGCACCCCAATCTGTGTGTGCTTTTATAAAGACACGACCATGGAAAAGTAAGTGGAAGACCAATAGCAAGTAAGAAATGGTTTAATTTTGTCATTATTAGGCTCTTTATTATATTTTTTCTAGTAAGCATTGAGGCTCAGAAAGCAACGTAAGAAAGTGTAGGATTTTGTTCTTATATGGATTAGTGATTCCAGCAATTTAATGAAGATAAGACCAAGGAGATCATTTTTATGAACAAGATGATATGGCAGAAAAGTAAGTTCTTTATGATGAATTTTATGTGGTATGTATTCTATGGACTTTCCCCTCATTTTTAAACCAACATCTGACATATTTTGTAGAATAAAATACATAGAACTCAGCTCTGAGCACTGTCTTTCAAGGAGTTCCCTCTATTCAAAATGTCAGTACTGCCACATGGTCATCACTGCCTGATTACATAATGGCGGAATTCAACTGCCTTGATGAGCACTTAGGGTGAGGGACACTCACTCTGATGTCTCAAATCACACTTTCTATATATTTAGATATAGATATATATATTAAAGTTAACAGGCATTGCTAGTTGGAAGTAATTCTTTTGATGAAAACAATAATGCAAATGGAAAAGGGTAATTTTATCAGGACTGTAGAGACATGAGTTCTCTTTGTCTCTTTGTACAAATTTAATTTCAAAAGCACATTGCTTCTTTCTTGGCTCCCCACCAGTGGAGCAGGCAAAGGTGGACTTGCCTAAAATGATGGTTACTGTTCTACTCCTCTGCAGGAGAAGATACAAGATCAACATAATATTTTCATATATAGCATTTTCTGAAGACCAATGCGTTACCAGCACACAACCATTACATAAAACTGGTATAAAACTGTTGAAATTTAATTTTAAGGTGGTTTAAAGTTTTGAAGTCATACTTCTATGAAAACCTGATATCTGCCTCCATTCACAAATGGGGGGAAAAAAAAGGGGAGAATCAATAAGCACAATCACTCATTAGGCTTTGATTTACACTCTAACTGTGAAGATATTAATTAACTTAAATGAAAGCCTCTAGTTTTTATAAGACATTGGGGTTTATCAGCAACGAATGATAAAATATTTGTATTTCATAAGTATATATAAATTGAAGATTATCTTGATTTATATCAAAGACCTAGGCTCAGCCAAAGTGTTCAATTTTATACTCATCAATTGCTACCTTTAATTTATTAGTGACACATTCAACACACATTATTTTCTTTTCTTTTTTTTTGTTTTTGCCAGCTTCCATGTTATACACTTGAAATATAAAGCATGAAAAAAGTGTTTGCTTAATTAATATGCTTGTTCTTCTTCGACATTGCAGATGTTTTGTCCTTAGCCTAATACTTGGTAATTTTAGAGAGACGTGGGAGGAAAATTTAACGTGACATTCTTCCACCAAAAAGTAAAAATTTGGGTATCAATTGCATAAGATTGCATTTCATAGTTCTTTTTAAAGCCGTTTGCATTGGCACCGGTAAAACAGTTTCTCTGGCTAGTTAGCTACAAAGCTTTATAAGAACACGGTGCCTTTAGAAGGAACCAAGTTTACTTTTCTGACACTTTCTGAAGATTTGTCAATTTTGTATTATTAGAAATATGTATTTATATGACTAATAGATAAACACTCAAGAATACTTAATTTTTTCTTTATTCCCATTGTCCCAGAAAGCACAGGGCAAATCAGAGCCTGCGGTATTGCATAAAGTGTGTTTTTGGGGATTGGCAGGAGAGCCAAAACATCCACCATCAATAAACATCCATTTTATAGGAGGTTCTCTTGATGCGATCATAGAGAAAACATTTTTCCATTTTCAAATAAGCGTGGGAAATATCGGATTAAACAGAAGCAGCATATTTCCGTATTCCTGGACTTCTTAGAGCCTTTAATATTCTAACATGCATTGTGAATCCCCACGACAGGTGTGCTCAGCTTTTGTCAAGTCAATATAGTCAAAGGACAGGTTTTTGTTTGTTTCGTTTTTGCTACAGATCATCTACTGGAATGATTATTCCAAAGAAAACACTTTGAGAAAGCTGCACAGTGTGCTGATTAGCTTCAGAGATTAGACTGTGATTTAAAAGGCAAGTGTATCTACATTTTAATACTCAAGCATCTGATACATCTTCTTCTCTTTGGAAGAAAAAAACATTGTCTTTGTAGAAAATGATAAAAATCAGTGAGGGTCTGAGGGTGGGTGGCACTCAGATTGTGTTCGTGGGAACAGTTTGCAGATGTGCATTTTAACATCTGAGTGGTCACATCCCACAGTGAACTTGAATTATATATATTAGCCAAATCAGAAGGAACACTTTCTTAGAAATTTTAGTCTACTTTCGAACTGCAGCTTACCCTGCTCCAAATACTCTTATTCACCACCATGCTTCCATTTTGTAAAACTGTAAATGTCACTTGCCCAGATTGAGTAGAAGTTAGTAAAGTAGATCTGATGCATTATTTATATTTCAACTTCATATCACACTTTTGGCTGAAGAGCCCTAGGCTCTAAGAACTTTTCAATAAAGCAAAAATAATAGAAGTTAGTAGAAGACTCAGGAAGTTAGGACAGGGAGAGTGAGAATGAGAGATGTAGGAAAAATTAAAGAGGAAATACTGACAAGTTATTCAGAGCTCATTTATTAAAAAAGCAGAATATAAAGTGAGGGTAATATGATAATATACCAAAATGAAACGGCACAGAATTAGATGTGTCCTCTATTGTATGTATAGTATCCATTCCAAAAGGGCAGGACGTGTCAACGACAGTTTTGTACAAACAAGAATCTTGTTGTGTCATATGCTCTCCACCTGCTCCCCCCCCAACCACAGACAACTTATTATGCGTTTCTAACTAGTATGTTGAAACTTCCTAAATTGAGAAGTATTAAATCTTTCACTATTAATATCCAGATAACCTCATTACTTTTCATACTTTTCTGAGATTCTTATTAAAGATCCTAGGTTTTCTCATATTATTGAGAGCCACTGATTCATTTACTGCATCATGTGAAGAGTGGGGCTGATGTATCCCAAACATTACCAAGGACCCTAATAATGGGAGAGAGTATAGAATAAACAGGGAGTAGTATATGACTTCCCTCTTAGGTTCAAAACTGTGTTAGTTCACAAAAAGAACAAGACTGGCAACTATTAGCTAAAGAAATAAAATATGCAGACTGGTTTTATTTATAAAGCTGGGTCTCTGAATGCAGATGGCCTCACTTCAGGTCATATCTCTGTCCTTTTCTAGCTGTGAGACCTTAGGCAAGTCACAGAAGTTGGGCAAGTTACCCTAAACCAAGGCTCGATGTAAATCTGTAAAATAAGGATAATAATAGTATCTACCTCATAGAATTGTTGGAAGCATATATTGACTTATTTTACATAAAGTGCTTTGAATATTGCCTAGCATATAGTAATAGTTTGATAAATAGCTATTGCCATTATTTGGATTATTACAAGCAACTTTTATCCATTAATTATTCCCTTTTTTGTTCTTCTACATCAGTCTCTGCATTGGCTCTTCCCTTTTAGTTTGATTTCTCCAGTGTAAAAATAAGTGATCCATCAATCATGCTTCCAACTTAACCTACCATCCCATCTTTCTCCTCCTGTTCCTGCCACAATCCATTAAAGCCTGACCTCCCTTATTCCTCCCAAATGCAATTTATCCTTAAACTTCTGTCATTTGACTCTTATTGCTAGGGTATCACTGAAACAGTTTCGCTAAACTCACCCATGACCTCCTACTCTTAAATACAGTGAGCCCATGCATATTCTTGCCATCTTTGCCTTTGAGAAGCTTAAATGCCTTCTCCTCATCATGAAACCTGCTCCTCTTCAGTCACTTAACTAGTTCTTCCCTCATTTGCCACTTAATTATAAGTCATTCCCCTAAGCCACCACCATTGTCATCTTTAAGCTCAGTCCACATAGTTTCTACATGGGAATCTCTTTTACTCTCTAAGTTATATCTTCCTAACTTCCAAATGTTCTTCACTAGATGTAACCTATTTCTTGATTTTCAGCCTCCAGTTACATTGACATTTTCACGTGGATGCCCCATTAGTACCTCTAGCTCAGCATGTGTTTTCCCATTTCTTGATTCTCTGATTCATCCATTATAATGCTGCCAGATTTAGTATTCATCTTTCAATCCACTCTTCAAATAGAACCTCTTTTATAGAGTCTTTGAGGAGCTCCAAGTAAAATTTTACCAGTACTCCAATCTTTTGAGTCTCTTTCTTATTTATAGTTATTTTTACCTATATATCAATTTTAACCCACCACTAACTGTAAGCTGTTGAGTGCCCAGCACATAACTATAATTATCAAAGTACTTCAAAAATGACATGGTGAGGGGCGCCTGGGTGGCGCAGTCGGTTAAGCGTCCGACTTCAGCCAGGTCACGATCTCGCGGTCTGGGAGTTCGAGCCCCGCATCGGTCTCTGGGCTGATGGCTCCGAGCCTGGAGCCTGTTTCCGATTCTGTGTCTCCCCCTCTCTCTGCCCCTCCCCCGTTCATGCTCTGTCTCTCTCTGTCCCAAAAATAAATAAACGTTGCAAAAATGACATGGTGAACAAAAAATATGATATTTAACGAATAGGTTGCTAAACTGGATGACTGAATGTAAAGGTAGACATTACCTCTTGAAATGGTAAATGAGATATGGTGATTACATGATTTGTACAAAAACATATGAGCATAGTACAATAAGAGACATTGGAATATAAGATTTTAATGACTATGATAAGAATTGCTAAAATGAATATTTACATAGGCATTTTGTATATGTGTATACATATAATTAAATTTATAAAATTTTGAAGCATATAATTAATTATACACATACATAATTAAGTATATGTACTATATAAAATATATTTTGCATGGTATTTCAGATACGTCATTACCTATACTATTTTTGTGATGATAGGTACCAGAAGGCAACAACAGAAGACGATTCACCCTAGAATAATATTATGTGCTCAAGGGCATTTGAGAAAAAAAAAATTTAAATTGTTACATATGAATCAAAGGGCTAGGCAAGACTGAGAAAGCCATCTTCTTTATACCCTGCCTCAGGGTTTAAAGTCTTTACATTCTATTGAAATGATCAATTAACATTCAGGGAAAGAGAATGCTCATAGATTTCCACACAATGTGGTTCGCAATCTCCCTAGATTTTTATTGTTTCAATATTTTCATCATTTTCAATGTAAAAAGCTCAAAATTACAAGGTACCTTGACCAAAGCCAGATTATCTGATTAGATAAAATATCTGTATTATTTTAAAAAATACTACCTTCTAACAATGGAAAATATATTTAAAAAGTTTTTATTGGCTATTTTCTTTTGGCTCAATCATATATTATGCTATTAGCTCCTTTCTACTTTTTATATATTTATTGAAAATATTTTGATGAATTTTATGTCCAAAATAGTCTGGGTTTTGACATTGAAAGACATTGTCAGAAAATATAAACACATACATGTATCTTTATAAAAACTATTTTCTTCTTTTGCATACATACATTTAGAGATTATAAAAATGTAAGCAATACATTTGGTTTTAAATACCTATTTTATAGTTCACCATTAAATTACCATTCAAGGGGCGCCTGGGTGGCTCAGTTGGTTAAGTGACCGACTTCAGCTCAGGTCATGATCTCGTAGTCCGTGAGTTCAAGCCCCATGTCGGGCTCTGTGCTGACAGCTCAGAGCCTGGAGCCTGTTTCAGATTCTATGTCTCCCTCTCTCTGACCCTCCCCCGTTCATGCTCTGTCTCTCTCTGTCTCAAAAATAAATAAACGTTAAAAAAAATTACCATTCAAAATGTACTTTTTCTTCCTAAGGTTAAGCAGCAGCATTGAAGAAAATCATAATGCCTTGCAATAATCAGGAATACACAAATTACTTTGTAATTGGCAGAGAATACAGTTTTTAGAAAAGGTACGTTTACTGTCTGAGCCTCTCAGGGTTGTTCAGGTGGTAGTCATCTGATGGTTGCTGTTAGGGCATAGTTTGAATGGAATAAAAAAATCCTTCCTAGACCAAAGTTTTTACAGATTATGCTACAACTAGGAGCCTCCACTGTAATCAGTCCTTCAGGTTAATGCTTTCTAGTATCTGGAATAATAGAACTAAGTATTTGCCGAAGAATCAAATGCATTTTTAGACATGCTGAAGGAGAAGAAATGTGGATAACTATCTGCTTCTTTCACAATTAAGAAAAGCAAAATTCTGCAATTCTATTCCAACCAAACTAAAAATGTCAAGTGGTATTTAACATCACGAAGGCACATTCTGGATGGGCTCTGTGAGAAGAGACTGGAAGGAACACTTGAGAATGCAATGCAGTGAAGTTGGGTGCTTCCTAAAATTGTTCTCTAATATCTGGATGAGAAGAAATCAGAAACCATTCATGCATGTTTTAAGCAAAAAAAAAAAAAAAAAAAAAATGTGAAAAAAGTCTTTCAGCTATAATAAACTCCAAGCAAAAGTAGAGATGTAACCTGAATTTTAAAATAAATCTTTTTGATTTTTCAACTTATGAAAAAAGATATGAAACAGGCTCAACCATATTATTTCCCAAAATTCCTGTTAAAATGTGACCTTTTACTCAACTAGCTTTTCAACAGTTCTAGAATTACAAATTCAGGTCTTGATTTTTCTACATATTTCATATTTAAACACCTTTGGGATGGAGGTAAGAAAATAACCTTTTTTTTTTTTTTTTTTTTTTTTTTGTAAAGGAACACTAATGCTGTATGAAGGCCTAGCCCTTAGTTCTTCCCATCCCTGAAAATGGAGATAAAGGTATAAAAATGTTATTGTTACTGCAACAAAAACAGAATAAAGTAATGAAGTGGATAGAAGGACCCTCTCACTATGCAAATCGGTCATTTATCTTGGACATTAGTTTTCAGAATTCTTGAGTATAAACATGACAAACAAATTGGACAGTAAAACTTATGTAAGACCTTTTTACTCTTTATCCTTTCAGGCAAAAAAGTAAAACAAACAAACAAACAAACAAACAAACAAAAAAACCTAGCTAATTTTCTTACAGGGTTTACTATGAAGATAAAACTTGGATTAATAGCTTCCTTTGGAGGTGATACCCCTGTTCCTTCCCAGCCCATTTTTGGGATCGCTCTGGCTCTCTGGTTTACTTCCCATGTGGCTGTCAGAGGTTACAGTCCATTGAGGCAAACATGCCTCCGCTCAGAGTCAATGCTCACTACTTCTATCAAATGTTGTCCCATCTCCCTAAATAGTTATGGAGGGAGGAGGCCATCCTGGAGTGAAGACTTTTTCTCAACCCTCCCCCACTCTTCCCTTACTGGCTTACTGTTATCCCATCTATTTTCCTCTGAAACAGACCTCTAAAAAACCATCTGACTTCACTTGTGCTCTATGCAAAGCTTTTTATGAACCTTAGGATTTTTTATTTTTTAGTTGAGGTACATAGAATTGCATGATATGCATTCCCTGTTTTCCTTATTTAATTCAAATCATTATCTCTTTGTTTATTATTAAAACCTAAAGGGAACCCAATGGCAAAAAAACACACACAGATCAAAAACAAAAAATCAAAAACCAAAACCAAAATCCTCTGAAATCATTCTTACTCCTTTCAAAAAGCCGGATACTACCCTCACAGTCTGCTTTTGTGCAATTGCACATTTGTTCCAATGAAATCTAAGAGCATCTCAAATAAAAGTTTACTTTTCTTTTGTGACCTTCACAAAATCAGGAAATTGATTCATTCATTCAATAAAAATTTACTGAACACATATTAAGATCTAGGTGACAGGAGTACAGTAGTGAACAGAAAGGATAAAAATTGTTGCTTTTGTGGTGTCAAGAAATTTTTGTCTTCCTGTTTCCATATCCCTAGAGATTATATGTCTGTAAGGCATGATTCGACTTATGTTATTTCATTGCTCAAAAATATTTAATGGCTTTCATATTTTTTTTAAGTTTATTTTGAGAGAGGGAGAGGGAGACAGTGTGAGTGGGGCAGGGGCTGACAGAGAGGGAGAGAGAGAATCCCAAGCAGGCTCCATGCTGTCAGCACAGAGCCCAACACTGGGCTTGAACTCATAAAACCATGAGATCATGACCTAAGCCAAAATTAAGTGTCTGACACTCAATGGACTGAGCCACCCCAGTGCCCCTAATGGCTATCAATTTTTACCAAATGAAAAAAAATATATATCTAAGACCCCTACCAGTTGTCCTAATTATCCTCATGTTGTTCCCCAAACAAGCCTTGTGTATCATCACTCCATGACACCACTCCAGTGATTGCCCCCTCTGCCATGATCTCTACTATGGGGCAATTATTACCAAGTTCAAGTACTTCACAATGTAAGAATTAAACGTGTGCCATCTAGATATGGTCTATCTCATTTGTGACTTACACTGTATTCTATTCATTATTTCTCTTAAGTAATTCACACCATTAATTTCTACAATACAGCTTTTCATATCCTTATTTTCCTAAAACATTGCAAACTTTTGAAGGCAGTTAATATGTCTTATTCTATTTTTCAACCATTCTTCACCATTAAGGCCTCCGATAGAGCATGAAATATAAATAGTTCTCAAAAAATTGTGAACCAATCACTCCATTATTGCTATGTAATATTTGTATTATTCTTTTGGTTTGCTACTGTATGCCATATATACATTTTAGATATATAGAGAAATATAGGTATGATTTAGGAAGTAATGGAATTAAATATCTAGTCCACTAAAAATTATGAAGCCTAATTTCCCTCGCGAAAAAACTGACAACTTAGGAAAAAGGTTGGGACTGAAGGAAACAAAATGAGCTATTCAAGTCTCAAAGATGCTTCCTGGGGCAATAATGGAGGGGGCTTGCCTGCTGTACGTAGGAAAATAATATAAATGCATGAGTGACTGAGACTTAGATTTAGTGGCAATTTAGAAGATATATCATTTAACATTATCCATGGCAAATCTCAGGGGACCACATCTTTGGTTCCTTCTGCAACTAGGAGGCAGGAACATTTTATTATTATCCTTGCATTACCTTCATAATAAAGTGATGGGGATATTTTAAATAATCATTCTATTGTCGAGTTAGGCCATTGGACATTTCAGAATTGGCAAGTGAAAATCTATTTTCAGGAATTATTTTGCGAGGCTGCTGCTTTACTTAGCATGACTCAGTGTACTAAAGGAGACACCCTGCAGAGGTTTCCTCAAGTGCCTGATTTACCTTCAGAAAATGGGAACTAAATTACTCACAAAGAGAATCTGAACTAATGATTTCTTCCATCTTCTGTGTCCCAGTTAAGCACTCAACCACTTGATTTCATTTTATACTAAATTTCAGCACATTCATTACTGCTCTAAGGAGGAGGCACCCGGAATCTCAGGTTGGTCCGTTTATTCTCATGTGAATCCCTTTTGGGCTGGAGGTTCAACAACTGTAGTTGTAGAACATAGTACAAAGTTGCACAAAAATGACAGCTCAGAAAATATCTTCAAACCTTTGCAGTTGATGCTCTGTTATGCCTATGAGCAATGTGAAAATCGTAGCAATGGCAGTGAAAAGCACATTTCTGTTTACCATCTTTTGACACTATTGATCAATTTGTTTTTAAGTCATATGATAGTTGCTTCCTTATATCACTCTAAATTTCTATTTCAAAAGTAAATAGTCTAGGCTTTAGTTCTCTCTCATTTTCTTGGGAAACTCATTCTTCTCTCCAAATATCCACTCATCCTTCCTGTAAGTATTTGCCAAGTAAGTGCCACATTCATTGTTTCTTAAGTGAGGAACTACAGAGGATCAAATATGTAATGCAGATTTATCTTCCTCCAGGAGAATAAGATGTAGTTGAATATACATACAAAATAACTTTTTTACAGGTTCAGAAAGTACATGTAATCTTGACAACTGCAGTTACCTAGTTTTGTCAGCCAAATTTTGGTTTGGATGGTTTAAAACATAGTGCCACTGGGGCACCTGGTGGCTCAGTTGGTTCAGTGTCCGACTTGGGCTCAGGTCATGATCCCACAATTTGTGAGTTCGAGCCCCACACAGGGCTCTGTGCTGACAGCTCAGGGCCTGGAGCCTGCTTTGGATTCTGCGGCTCCCTCTGTCTCTGCCCCTCCCCCACTCGTGCTCTCTCTCTCAAAAATAAACATTAAAAATTAAAAAAAAAATAGTGTCATTGATTTCATCAGCCTGTGAACAATTTCAACTAAAATTTTTATAACCAGATCAGCCTCTTATGTTAACAAAGAATCTTAATCTTAACTAATGCTTAATATGTTGAATATGAAATGTATTTCAGTATGGTATTATTAAAAATAATCCCATCCATGTTCAAATGGAACGTTATTTATAGACTCTCTTTAAATGATATTGCTCTCTCAGGTGCCCTACTTGGGCCCTAATAACCTGCCAGATCATCTTTAATGGGTCAGATCTTTCCCAGGGTCTCTGTGTGGGTGTGTCTGAAGATCTGACTACAGTTGCAGAGCTCTGTTGCCAAGCTGAGTGTCTTTCTGCCCTGAAGCTGAGCATCATGCTTGAGTTTCTCATTTAGCTAATTGACACTTAGGTCTTATGAACTGAATTGTCCTCCCTTAGATAATTGAAGCAGCAGACTCTCCTCTTGGATCCTCTTTATTCAAGCATCATTTCTACCCTGTAAATTACATATGAAATAATTCTATCTTTCTGTTGAAAATTGGAAATATGGTCTGTCTAGAAATTATTTAGCCCTTCCCTCTGGTTAATTCTGCTATCCTCTTTCACTGGTGTCTTAGATGATTGTAGCATTCATTATCAAAAAGAGTGATGCTGATGTGGTTCTATTATCTGGGGAGGCAAAGTTGCTAACTAAGCCTAGGCAGATGACATTTGCACCTTATTATTACTATTTTAGGCCTCAGACTATAATATAAAGAATAAGATCATGTATTTTATAATTATAAAGCTCAGGTTCCAAGACCTAACTATTCTTCAGCCTTAACTTCTCCTTTGTAATGAAAGAATAATAATAGAATGCTCATGACCATTAAATGAGATAAGCATACAAAGGGCTTGGCTTGGCAAATACAGTATATAATAAGTGCTCCATAAATATTAGCAATGATGATAATAGGTTATGTAAATTTAAAACACGTAAGTCAACATTAACATCACATATTCATATCCATCACATGAAGTTTTAATCAGTTTTATACCTGCTTATCGTTCCTCTCTATTTTTAAAATGTTTATTTATTTTGAGGGAGGGAGGAAAGGAGGGAGAGAGACAGAGAGAGACAGAGAGAGAGAGAGAGGCAGAGAGTCCCAAGCAGGCTCTGCAGTAACAGTATACAGCCCGATGCGGGTTGTATCCCAGGAACCGTGAGATCATGACCAGAGCCGAAATCAAGTCTGACACTTAACGGACTGAGCCATTCAGGCACCCCTCATTTCCATGTTTTAAAATACAGGTCAGAAAATATTTTCTATAAAGAGCCAGATAGTAGGACATATTGTCTCTGTCCAGAGACAACTACCCAACTATGTTGTTGTTGTAGCATAAAGGCAGCCATAAACAACATGTAAATGTTATGCCTATGTTCCAGTGAAATTTTATTTACAAAAAGAGTCAATGGGTTAGAGTTAGCAAGCGAGCTACATATAGTTTCCTGACTATTGTGGACTGAATGTTTGTGTAACCCAAACACTCAAATGTTGAAGTCTAATCCCCATTGTGAGGGTATTTGGAAGTGGGGCCTTTGGAAGGTGATTAGGTCATGAGGATGGGGCTCTCATAAGAAATAGTGCCCTTACCAAAAACACGATCCATTAAACAAATAATTGATAAGCTAGGTTTCGTTAAAATTACAAACTTCTGCTCTGTGAAAGACAAAGCCAAGAGAATGAGAAGAAAACCATAAACTGGGAGAAAATATTTGCAGAAGACACATCTAATAAAGGACTGTTACCCAGAGTACACAAAGAACTCTTCAAACTGAAGAATATAAAAAACAACAATCCAATTTAAAAAATGGGTCAAACATTTTTTACCAAACACTTTACCAAAGAAGATATACAGATGGCAAATAAACAAAGGAAAAGATCTGGTCCATTATCAAGGAAATGCAAATTAAAACAACAATGAAATACCACCACATGTTTATTAGAATGGCCAAAATCTTGAACACTGACAACACCACATGCTAGCCAGGATGTTGAACATCAGGCTCGACAATCTCATACACTGCTGGTGCAAACGCAAAATGGTACAACCAGTTCGCAAGACAGTTGGGCAGCTTCTTATAAAACTAAAAATACTCTTACCATATGATCCAGCAGTTGTGCCCCTTGGTAATTATCCAAAGGAGTTAAAACCTTATGTCCACACAAAAACCTGCAAATGGATGTTTATAGGAACTTTATTCATAATTGCCAAAACTTGGAAGCCACAAAGATGTTCTTCAGTGGGTGAATGGATAAATAAACTGTGGTACATCCAAACAAAGGACTATTATTCAGTGTTAAAAAGAAATGAGCTATTTAAGCCATGGAAAGATATGGAGGAAACTTAAATACATATCACTAAGTGAAACAAGCTGGTCTGAAAAGCTATATACTGTATGATTTTAACTATAAGAATGCTGGAAAAGGCAAAACTAAGGTGACAATATAAAAATCAATGATTTTGCCAGCAGTAGAGGGATGCTGGAGGAATGAATTAGTAGAGTGTAGAGAACTTTCAGGGCAGGATAAAGACTGTAAATGATATTGTAATGATGGCTACATACATTATACATTTGTCTAAACCCATAGAATGTAAATACCAAGAGTAAACTCTTAGGTAAACCATGGAGTTTGGGTGATTATGATGTCAATGTAGGTTCATTCCTGGTAATAAAACATACCACTCTAGTGAATGATATAGATAATGGGGTTGGTTATACACATGTTAGGGTAGGGATGTGTGAGAAATCTCAGTATCTTTCTCTTAATTTTGTTTGAAATTAATAATGCTCAAAAAAATAATTAAACACATTTTAAAAAAGAGACCAGGAGAGCCCTTTCACTTTCTCTCTGCCTTGTGAGAACATAGGAAAAAGGCAACCATTTGTGAACCAGTGGTTTCACTAGATATAGAATCTGTTGGTGCCTTGATCTTGTACTTTTTACCCTCCAAAACTGTGAGAAATAACTGTTTGCTGTAAGCAAATGGTATCTTTGTTATAGCAGCCCAAGAGGACTAACACTGACCCTGTTCTAAATCACTGACACTTTTTCATAAAGTTCTCCAATATAATGTTCTTAGATCCAACTAGTAAAATGACAAATGTCTGCCCATGATAGGGTTTTAGGGGAGAAATGGGAGCACATAATGATTTTTTTCAAATGGCAAGTGAAGATTGAGTTCAAGAGATTTCCTTTATTCTGTCTGTCCTTTTTTTCTTTTGTGCTAAAACATTTAACCAAAGAATTGATGGTGATAGATGATGCAAGTTATTTTTAATTATTTGATCACATAAAAGCTAGCTCTACCCAGTAGAAATAGCATGGCTGACAGAGGTAGTGCAAAATTATTTTAATTTCTGAAAGACAATATTAGAATGTTGAACTATATTTATAAAATGATTAGAAATTTTAAGGACTTTTAGTCCAACTCTTAACCTGTGCATGAATTGCCATTATAGCATACCTCAAAGATTCTAAACAAATGAGATGCCCTCTTTGAACACTTCTAACCTCACTACCTCAATGAAAGCTTGTTGTATTTTTACAGCTATAAAATAAAATGTTTTTTTTTACATAAAAGTAAAAATGAATCTTTCTTCCAATACTATAGCTATACCTTATCTGCCCTCCAGGATCACATATAAACAGGTACAAATCTTATCCATATAATACCTTTTGATATTTGAAAACAGTTCTCATCCACAAAGTAAAATATAACAAAATCCAAAACCTCACATCAACTTACCAAGGCAAAATTTTTCCTAGTTCCTTCAATTTTGTTTTCAATCTGCAATACCAATTTCTTATACTCTTAGCTGATGATTTTGCTTTGTAATTTCATTGATAAAATGTTAGGAATCATATGAGAAATGTATCACAGGTTCTGATTATAACATTATCAGCATTTGCATCTCTAAAATCATTATGTTGAAATTGTTCAACATTTCACTAAAAATGATAAATTAAGACTGTTATAAAAGAATATATATATTCTTTATATATATTTATATATGTATATATATATATAAAATGTTCATAGATAGATGACTTAATATTGAAAACACACTTCCTATTGAATCCATAAATCCATAAATTCCTGTAGGCTTTTTGTTGTTTTTGTCAAAGAACTTTTCAAAACTTTTGCATATATTTACACAGAAGAATAAAAGTCCAAAAGAAGCTAAGTCAAGTTGATTAAAAAAAAAAAAAAAAAAAAGGCAGAGGGTAATTAGGTTACCACAGTTAAGGTACTAATGGGAGATAATCATTCACTTAGAATAAGGTAGCACCCTACTCATCAACAGAGAAAGACTAAATTGTTACATGACATTGGGGAATCTGGTTCACCATATGGAAAAAATTACTATTGGATCCCTCACCTTATGCTATATACAAAGATCTTGATGGATTAAATACCTAAATGTGAACTACAAAAATATGAAGCTAATAGAAAAAGTATGGCAGAGCATATTAGTGATTTAAAAGTGAAAAACAAAAAGTATAAGGTAAGAAGTTAGTGGTTTAGCCACATCAAAATTAAGGATTTTTGTTCAACAAAAGAAAATGAAAGAAAAATTAAGATACAGTGACAGACTGGGAAGATTATTTAAAATGTGTAAAACAGGGGTGCCTGGGTGGCTCAGTTGGTTAAGCATCCAACTTCAGCTCGGGTCATGATCTCGTCATTCATGGGTTTGAGCCCCGTGTCAGGCTCTGTGCTGACAGCTCAGAGCCTAAGCCTGCTTCAGATTCTGTGTCTCCCTCTCTCTCTCTCAAAAATAAATAAATTTTAAAACATTGAAAAATAAAATAAAATGTCTTTAGACAAACAAGAGATTTTCAACAAAAGATAGTTTAAGCAAAATTAATGGACACATAAATCATTAAAAATGTCTAAGACAAAGAGATTAATATTGATGATATATAAAGTATATCATTCAATCACCAACTAAAAACACTGAAATTAAAGGCAGAGACATCGTCAAAATTATTAAAGGAAAATCTTCAAAAAGTGAAATCTGAATAGTTAATGCTATGTATGAGCAGGTAATCAAATCCACAGGTTCATAAGATTGGCAAAAATCACAAAGTTACATAACAGTAAGTTTTGGCAAATACGTCGGGGAGTAGAAATTTTTAAGCACGGTCACTTATATCAATTTAAAGCCCCCAAATAACTCCACATGCATTATAAGAATACATTTACATTTGCTAATCAATAGTAAACACATTGGATTGGGTGAGGTAAGCCAGGAGAGGGAAAGGGGACTGAAAACAAAATATGAAAAATAAAAGTAAAATGAAAGGGTTATGTGGACCAATGACCATGTGCTGTAAACTGAAGAACAGTATTTTATTGATGTTGTGCACTGGGGTTATAAAAATTAAATATTAATTGTGGCGCCTGGGTGTCTCAGGCATTTGTGCGTCTGACTTCGGCTCAGGTCATGATCTCTCAGGTCGTGGGTTCGAGCCCTGCATCGCAGCCTGGAGCCTGTTTCAGATTCTATGTCTCCCACTCTCTCTGCCCTTACCCACTCATCTCTGTTTTTCTCTCTCAAAAATAAATAAACAATAAAAAATAAATAATAGTAATAATAAAATCAAAGTAGATTTGAATTAAACTTTAAATATTCCACGAATATTTCATTAGGTTTTTAAAAAGAAAGCATGTGTCAACAATTTGTAGGAAAAATGCCTAAACTACTTACTAATGAGTAAGAAACATTTATTTAGAATGCTAGAAAGGCATTTTATAGGACCAATGTATTTATTAAAAACAAGAGTAGCATGAGAAAGAAAACTACTTTCAACATATTTTGTTTTTCTAATTCACTTAGTCATCTGTGAGTCCAACACCAGTCATAGGATACGAAATGCTGCTGACAGGGCATATGTGCAAGAGATATTGTAATATATTCAAGCCCAGATTATGGGGAGGATGTGTTCCTTGACTTCAGGGAGTGAATGATTTAAGAAACAAGGCAGAAGATGGAACAGGGAATTAAGAAAGAAGCTGAAGACAGAAAGATGAGAAAAGATTTGAATTTTCTAAAAGGAGCAAAAAATGAACAAGAAGGCTAGCTTTCAGGGGTCAAGACTTGTAATAATTAAGGGGAAATGATGCCTATGAGGAAAAAAAAAACCAACAATACACTACGAATAATGTTACCTTGGCTCCTAAAAGATGGGTTTC
The DNA here is from genome assembly GCF_014898765.1 of Herpailurus yagouaroundi. Classification (NCBI taxonomy): domain Eukaryota; kingdom Metazoa; phylum Chordata; class Mammalia; order Carnivora; family Felidae; genus Herpailurus; species Herpailurus yagouaroundi. Next base: position 59,893,318 of record NW_024412388.1, read on the forward strand.
GAACCAAGGGGAAAAGAAACACAGCAAACAAACTACTGCACATGATCTGTTGCCTGTCTTGGTTTGGCCTGTAATTTAGCACAGTACTTCGTAACAGGCTTTGTGTATTTACTTAATGAATACATAAAGTAATTAAATTCAAGACTACAAGAGTAAAGAGTGAAAGGTTACTTGGAGGAAGTAGTGGGATTTCTAAGAAGGAAGAGCAAACCTGGATAATCTCAGTAAATTTCAAATACTCTTTTGTCTGGATTATCTCATTATACCTAAAAGGTATCAAATACCCTAAAATTCATATTTTTTAATGCAAGGAAGTGCCAATTATCTTCATTTGCTCATTATTTAAATTCTTAAGCAACTACCATTTAAGGAAGTGTTTTGGGATTTTATTTTCTGTTAAATTTCCCTGGAAGTTAACTTTCAAATTTACAAATAAATCGATTTTCCTCAATGTATGTTCTCTGTTCTGCCACGTCCGTAACAATTCTCACACAATATCACCTAATCTGAAAAAAATATATATATATACGCATATACATATATACACATATATATTTACATATTTCTAAATTTTCCAAAATGACATTCCTGGATGTTTTCTGTAGTTCCATTCCCCTTTTAATTGCATAGCAGATTCCCTCTCTAAACTGCCTTTCAGTCAGCCTGGGTATTAGCCATTAAAAATGGAATATTGGTTGTCTCAATTATGTAAAAAGCTTATCTGATTCTAAGGGTCACTGAAGTTTCCAACCCTCTTCCGAAAATAAAGGATATAGCTAGTGTAAATGATTCCTTTGCATTACTGGCTTTCAGATGACAATTAAATTGAGTGTAGGAGGGAGGCTATCTTCCTTAAGACTATTTCCTCTAGTGAGTAGTAAAATACATCAGCTTTTTATCATATAAAGGAGCAATTGACTTAGTGACAAATAGACCCACTTGAAGAGAGCTATTCTGAAGTAAGGCATATAAATCTCATTAAAAAAGAAAAAAAAAGATGAGGTATTTCCTCTATTGATATTTATAAGAAGGGATGAAATATCTTAGATAGGCAGATCAGTCAGACAACCGTCTTCCATTAAATCCAGCTCAGTATAGCACATAGAATCAATATGAAAACATATAAAAATAAATGTTGAAATCACTTAGTGCTGCTTCTGAGTGAAAACAGCAAGCAGTCCAGGAAAAATTTCTTTCATCATCTTTATATAACAATAGAACCATTTAACAGAAGAGGTGGGATGGGTTTATTTCTCGTTTTTACAATGTTATCTTTAATTCCATCCTTTCCATATGTCAACCTTCACTCTGGATTTTTACATTTAAGTTTTATTAGTGTCATCTAGATTGCAAAGTTTTAGGAAGAAGAAGAAAAAAAACAGAGTTAGGAAAATTGAAGCTACTTCCTAGCATTCACAACCTTTCAAATCTCATTTTATAGGACATAATAAATCTGCTAATATCTTATGTTCATTTAAGACTTCTGATTTTAGAAAAGCTTTCATTTCTAAAGATGATTACTGCATCTTGTCATTAAAATAATCAAGTTGGACAAATGTAACTTTCCTCAATTTGATGAAAAAAACTAAATTCCAAAAAGGTTGAACATCTTATTTAATGACACAAGTCACAATAGCAGAACTTTGAGAGAAAACTATTCTTTTGACTCTTTTGACTCCCAGTCCAGTGCTCTTTCCAGTGTCCTTATTCACCTTACAGAATGCGTGACAATGTATAATTAGCCTTTTAAGAAGAGTCCTTCCCGATGTCAGTTTTACAAGTTTCCTGAAAATTGACTATGGTGGTTTATAGTGTAGTTCCCCGATAGATAAATGTGAAGCTCATTCCTGACATAAAATACAAGCAGTTCTGTATTTACTCATTGAGGACATATATGTATCTTCACCCCTGTTCTTTTCATTAAAAAGTAGCCTATCTTTTGTTATGTTTCAAACTAGTGTCAGTCTCCAGATAAAGAGAGAAATATGATGACATATGGAGACCTTATCAATGGCTTATGATATCTGTGTCTGGAAAAAATAGATGAAAAGTTCAAAGGTTATGCTTTTGATTGTTTTTTGTATTTATTTGAGTGGGTTTATTGGTTTTTAGTTGACTAATACCAATGAAAAGCATGTCCCGCCTTTAAAAATTTTTTCAGTTTCAGAAAAAAATACCCATGGACCGTTTAGTTCTTACATGATGGCATAATTTAAAACAAATGAAATGAAATAAATACAATTTAATTTTGGTATGAAAAATGAACAGTGTCTCAGAAGCTCTAAGACAAGGAGGAACTGATTTCTATAAAGGACTGTATTATGCTTCTATGATTCACACAAGAGGAGAAAAAAAACACTGAGACTGATCAAAGAAAATTATCTGAAGAAAACAGAATCAAAAGATTGCACAGGGAAAACAGAAACAATCTAGAGAGTTCACCATAAATATTATAACAAGATCATAATACTATTGTTTTCATGGAAACTAATGAGAGCTTTTAAACTTAAAATAAGATGGATGCCTTCACTATGTGCTACCAAAATCTACTTATATGACCCAAAAGTAACAAGAAATGTATTCAAAATAACAGCATCTGGAATAGAATCCGATGCAATATGGAGGAAGATATTTTTTTTTCAACGTTATTTTATTTTATTTTATTTTATTTTATTTTATTTTATTTTATTTTTGGGACAGAGAGAGACAGAACATGAACGGGGGAGGGGCAGAGAGAGAGGGAGACACAGAATCGGAAACAGGCTCCAGGCTCTGAGCCATCAGCCCAGAGCCTGACGCGGGGCTCGAACTCACGGACCGCGAGATCGTGACCTGGCTGAAGTCGGACGCTTAACCGACTGCGCTACCCAGGCACCCCGGAAGATATTTAATTAAGGAACAGTCTTCCCTCTTATCACTATTGTGGAGAGATCACAAATTCACTGAAATCACCATGTGGCTAATTTCTTCTTGAACAAACACTGAACGCAATTATTAATCCATTGTAATATATTATTGCAATGTAAAATACTCATAATTTATAAAGGCTAACTATATAGCAATGGCATCTTTTAATTTAGTATTTTCATTTAACTTAACCTGGTTTCTTTGTGAGTAAAATACACATGATAATAATAGCAAGTTTTTGCACTGATACAGGACTATATTATAGGATATGTAAAGCACTTAGCATAGTACCTGCCATGATATAAATACTAACATGAGGATAGATAGCTATTGATACGTTTCAAGCTCTTATCTCTGACACCTTATCTTTGCTACCTGGGGCCTCAAGTTTGCATTCATATTTGCTGTCCCTGGACTAGATCAGCCTCTCCATCTTACTGTGGCTGTCTCGTAGGAAGAAACTTCTGCCTCAGCTCCATTTCACAGAATCTGATCAGCTGTCCACAACCTCACTTGTAAAGTTTCTGAAGAACAGTTCTTGTGCAAAATTCAGAAGAGACAATTGGTTGTGTTAATCATTTTCTCCTTCAGCATTTCAGTACTGTATCTCTGTTAAATCTGAACACTGTAAAGTAACACACTTGGACTATATCACTTTTCCCTTCTTAAACAGTCACTTATATTTCACATTAACCAAAGATTAATTTAAAAAGAATCATTAGTGCCCTATTGACTATTTAGTGTCCTACATTTATAGACAGTACAGACGCATGCAGAAATTCTTCCCAAAGGTCACAAAAAATCAATCTCTCCTGATGAATGTTTTGCTTCCCCTGTTTAGACAACAAGATTTATATATGCCACTGTTTAATATTTTTGCCCTACGTGCCAGCATGCTCAGATTTTATATTTTTACTGAGCTATTTGTTTTCCCAGAGAGCTTGTCTATAGCTTAATTTTTGTCTTTCATATTTTATTAAGAAGCTTTTGTAAGGTTTTGTATCTCAAAGGTTTTGTCTTGCGTTGTTTTGTTTTTTAATAGATTATGACACTATGCATGTGTGGGTGCATGTATGCAAATTTCAGGTATCTGTATTTTGGGGGAATGTAATGAGACAGAATGTTGTATGCCCCATTTATGGAACTTAGCTTATAACTAGATTCACTGAATTAAAGAACTCTGGAACAGAAAATATCTTAGGGATTCTCTTACCCCTTCATTTTAGGGGTGATAAAGTTGTGTTCTTAATAAGTTAAGGACCTTGCTTAAGACCCCGTAGTAAGGTGGCAGAGCTTAAATTTATGATTTTTCCTCTTTTCATTAGCCATACTATCTTGGTCTAGAAAAGATATCCTATCAAATGAGAATATAGTAAAACATTTGGTGCTAATCTGTCCATTCTTTGCTTTGTTGTTTTTGTTTTCTCTTTAGCCTGAATCCTCCAACACAGACTAATATCCAATGTTATTGAAAAATTCATTGGTTTCAGGTTTTATCTCCTCTTTAAAGAGAGACGAACTCTTAGCTAAGGTCAGTAATGAGCATCCCATGATCTGTTATTTTAATCTGCCATTTCAAATTTATTTACACAGTTTACTTATTTCACCTCTAAAGTGCAGACATGGTACTTATTATAGTTTAGATTGCAGTATAATTTGAACACATCAAGAAATGTATTTGACTCCCAGAACAGTGAATGATCAACATTTAACACAACAAATCCCTGTTAAGGGTATAAGAGGCTCTGCTGAGGATGTCTCTGAAGATCAATACTATTAAATCACACATTTTCCCATTATTTGACTTCCCAAATCCCAGACAGAGGCCTTATTGATTTTACTTGACAACTTTTTTTCCCCCCACTGTTTGTTTCTTGTGCTTTCTCTACCCATTGGATGTTGATCAAACAGCGACTTTTATCTTACTAGGCGGGAGCTATTCAGCCTAGAGCTGCTTCTGTGGCTGTCACTCAATGAAGGCCCACAGGCCTCTTGGGCAAACATGCCAGCTCTCAGCTCCTTCTTCCAAGAAAAAATCCTGCCTCACTCAAAAGTGGCCACATAAATTGGCTCGGAACAGAATTCTTCCTGGAGTGAAGTCTACAGACACATTTTCTCTATCAATAGAACAATGCAGACAAGGATATATCCCTTCCAAATTCTGTAATAAAAATTTCTTGGCATAGATATAGAGGAAATTGTGTGAAAATAACATCTATAACAACATTAGAATGTGAAATTTTAAACTCTGAGAATTTGAGAAAAATTTAGTGGTCATCTGGTTCACTGGTTGACTGAAACTTGGCAGAATAAAGAAAGGAAATGAATATACTTGAAGAATTAGTTGAAGAAAAAATATAGAAGTAGCCCTCTACTGGAATTATATAATGCCTAGGAACTACTAACCATGAAATCAAGTATTATGGACTTTCTAGAGGTATAGCAGTAGTTTGTATATAGTGTGATACTAAAAAGCCAACACAATTGAAATGGAATCTTTTTATAATCTACAGTGGGGGTCAGTGAACTTTGTCCATAAAGGGCCACATGGTAAATATCTTCAGATTTGCAGACCAAAAGGTCTCTGTTGCAGTTACTCAACTTTGCTGCTGCAACATGAAAGAAGCCATAGACAATTCATAAATAAATGGGTGTGGCTGTGTTCCAATAAAGCTTTATTTACAAAAACAGACAGTGGAAGGAATCTGTCCCACAGGTTGTAGTTTGTTGTCACTTGATCTACAGGAAATATACAGTTCTGGTTTTACTGACTAGATAGACAAACTGATAAAGAAGGGAATCTAACATGCAATTACCAACTATCCCTTTTTATGGAGGACTGCCTTTTATTTTGAATGTATGCTTTGTCTTCTTTTTTTGCATTAACACATTTTTTTAAATGAAATGATGGTGAGATCAAATGGCAAAATTGTGTGTGTGTGTGTATGTGTATATATATATGTATAAAACAAAATTTTATAATTTTAATATATATATGATATGTGCATTAAATAAAATTTTGCCATTCGGGTCCACCATTTTTTCATTTAAAATGTATACATAGACAACAGACACATGAAAAGATGTTCATCGTTACTCACCATCAGGCAAATGCAAGTCAAAACTACAATGAGATGTCACCTCACATCTGTAAGAATGGCTAAAATCAACAACACAAGAAACAGCAGGTGTCGGTGAGGATGTGGAGAAAAAGGAACCCTTGTGCACTGTTGGTGGGAATGTAAACTGGTGCAACCACTCTGGAAAACAGTATAGAGATTCTTCAAAAAGGTAAAAATAGAACTACCCTTATGATCCAGCAATTGCACTACTGGGTATTTACCCAAAGAACACAAAAACATTAATTCGAAGGGAGACATGCACCCCCAAATTTATTGCAGCATTATTTACAATAGCCATGATATGGAAGCAGCCCAAGTGTTCATTGATTGATGAATTAATAAAGAAGATATATATATATATATATATATATATATATATGATCCCACACATACATACAATGGAATATTATTCAGTCATAAAGAGAATGAAATCTTGTTACTTGCAATGACATGGATGGAGCAAGAGTATTTGCTAAGTGAAATAAGTCAGTCAGAGAAAGACAAATACCATATGATTTTACTTATATGTGGGATTTAAGAAACAAGCAAATGAGCTAAGGGAAAATAAAAAAGACAGAGAGAGAGACAAATCAAGGAAGAGACTTTTAAATATTAAGAACAAACTGATGGTTACCAGAGGAGAGGGGATTGGAGGGATGTGTTAAATAAGTGATGGAGTGCAATTTGTCATGACGAGCACCAGGTGATGCATGGAATTGTTGAATCAGTATCTTGTACAGCCAAAACTAATAGAACACTGTGTGTTCCCTAAACAAAATTAAAATAAAAACTTAAAAAGACAAAAATAAATAAAACTAAAATGTATATATACACATATTAAACAAAATTTTATAATTTTAAAGAATATATGATGTATATTTTACATATATATATACATTAAACAAAATACATATAAAATATATCTATTAAACAAAATTTGCCATTTTCTTTCACATTTGTTTTATAAAAAATATATATTAATGCAAAATAGGAAGGCAGGACATATATTTAAAACAAAAGCGTTCTATGTGAAAATAGATAGTTGATTATATATCTATCGCCAATTGATTCTGTTTCTCTGGAGAACCCTAACACACTGGTCTATAATAAAATACAAGGGTATCGATCATTAGTACACCCTCTCACTTTCATGAGTGCCAGAGTTCATTTTTGCAGCATTCCTGATATGAAATTATGCAATTGTTATTATCTGATTGATAGGGAGTTTATTACCTAATAAATAGAGTACCAATTCTCTTTTATAATACCTTACTTTGCTGGCAATGGTTCCTGAAAATCTCGGCCATTTTGAGATAAACATCATTCTATTGTAGTAAACACATGAACCAGAAATTCTAATTCTACTATTGGCACCTCCAAACAGCTGGGCTTTATACCCCATATCCTACTTTTAGTGATGGTTAACAGCTTGGGCTTTGGAGTCTATCAAAGTTGAACGTAAATTCTGACTCTGAAATTTTGAATACTAGTTGTAGCCCTTGGTAAAATTACTAAATGCCAAATCCCAGTTCCTTCAGCTAAAATATGCAAATAACAAACATCACCTATAATATAGGGACTTTTCTGAAGTTTAATTAAGAAAATGAATATAAACTGCCTGGCAGATAAGAAGTGCTCACAAGAAGATACTGTTGACATCATTAGTGTTGCTAGTGTTAATAGAAGAAGAGATCAAATCATGTCCCAAAATGACCAAAAATATATTTCAGGTTTTGCTATCCATTCAAAAATATTTTTAGGCACCTATCATATTGAGAGCACAATGAAGATCAGGATAGAAAGTGGATTTGACTCTTGTAAATCTTATGCCCTAGCAGAGATAAAAGATGGCATTGTCTGTACCTACATGAATCCTCAAAAGTAGGTCATGGTCGGTGGGTTTGCTAAATCTCAGGAGTCTTTTGCCTGTGTCTGAATACTTTCAGGAGGAAGTATACACATCTCTATTAGCAATCATAGAGCTACATACTGCCTTTTCCATCATTCATGATAAGGAATCAGTGTTATCGATACTGTCTTCTGCCTGTGGACTGTTAACAAGATTCCTCCTCTGATTTTCTAGTAATTATATATACAACCTTCTTTGTATTCTAAGGATGGGTTGCTACTATGTATTTAGTAGGTCCATCCCCTTTAATGGGTAGATTTCAAATTTGTGGATGTTGTAGATATATAAATGAAAGAATAATTTCAAAATAATGAAATTGGAAGGCAGTGTATAAGAAAATCGATGCTGAACAACAATCCGAATTGCATATCTTAATCTAGACATGTTTGATGTGTAGTCTAGACATCGTGATTAAAGTTGATTATGTCAGGGCCTTAACAAGCTCAACATGTGTCCTTCTTTGCGTTAGTGGGGTTTGGAGAAATCATATTCTATTCAACCCCCTTACATCTGATTACCCCACCATCTGTAGGAGGAAATCCTAGAGAGGATAAATTTGCATACCGAAGCCAAGTAAAGGTTGAGTTCCAATTCCATTACCAAACTACCTAAATCAGAATTTTAATTCCACCTTAACCCCTTTAGATTACAGTCTTAGACTACAGGGACTCAGTGTATCACAGAAGAAATGTTTGAAAGACACAACACAAATTTAAGAATCTAACAAATTCATCAAACGTATCATATGAAAAGTTTCTTTTTTGGCTTATAGGCTCAAATTATATTTACTGAGCATTTTCGTATTCTAGTGAACTGGTATACCTATTACTCTATAAATCAGATTCCACAGGTGTGTAGATAGAAGCTTTTTTTTTCCCTATCTAGAAACTACACCAATTTTCTTTCTCCCTTCTTCCTGATTTAACTCGGTGGATCCAACATATGCTCTGTAACATTTTAGAATTGTGATAGGAACAGTTGGCAATATGTGATGGCTGCAGAGCAAGGGAACACCTGGGAAGAGAAAGGCTGACTTTTTCGAAGACTGCACCTCCTGTTACCGACCACAAGGAAAGGGAAAGGATTGTGATTCCTTTGAGCAATAAACTGCCAGGTGACATTTCCAGGCTGGTGCCAGTCAGGGCAGCAGACACCTGGGGTGATGAATTGGGCATAAAGCACACACAATTTCAGGGCAAAGCAATGGAACGGAACTAAGAGACAGAGCATGTTATCAAAAAAGAGGAGAAGAGAAGCTTTCCTGAAAGAGCTGGAACTGAGAAACTTTGTGTCCCTCTAACTGACATGTTCCAGTGACAGAGCTGAGCACAGGGAGCTTGTGAGCAGCGCACAATACACTCCTGAGAGTCTTCAGCTCCTTACGCACTCTCTATTGGTCAAACAGAAGCCTCTACATCGTGGGGTTAAGAATAAAACATAAAAGAGACGGTGATATTACGTTTACAATTGCTCCTATTTCTGTTTTGTTTTATGATCCATCGGAATTTAAATGTTCTGCAATTACTATTGTATGGCACTACTGTGGTCCTTTAACAAGAACATTTTTGTGACATAAAAAAAAAGGAAAAAATTCTCCTTTAAGTTGGGGAAGGCAGCATGGATAAACAAAATTAGCCTGTGTCGCTAATTGCTGAAGCCCAATGACAGGTTTATTGGATTTGTTATATTCTTTCTCTCAAAAAATTTGACCCTCATCCTTACACACAGTCCAGCAAACATCCCATATCTCTTCTCCCCATCACCACAAAATTTCTGAAAGAGACAAGATTTCTCTACTAGTTCACCACCTTCACCTGCATTCCCTATTTAAACCACCCAGTCTGGCTCCCATTTCCAACCGTGTCACTAAAACAGCTTTAATCAAGGTCAAAATTGATCTTTATTTTGCCAAACACAATACACACTTTGCTGTATGTATCTCATTCTATCTCTTATTACATTTCAACTCTTTAAGCTTTTTTTCTAATTATTAAAACAGTCTTTCTGTTCTATGAATTTACTTTATTTTTTAAAGAGTTTATTTATTTATCTTGGGAGAGACAGAGAGACAAAGAGAGAGACAGAGAGTGCGTGTGGGGAAAGGGCTGTGCTGACAGCACAGAGCCTGATGCGGGGCTTGAACTCATGAACTGTGAGATCATGACCTGAACCACAGTTGGATGCTTAACTGACTGTGCCACCCAGGCTCCCCTCTATGAATTTCCTTTCAAACTAATTTAAATTTTACAATTTACTTTCCTCAGTCTTCATCTGTCATACTAGCAACTCTTGCTTTTTCTTTTGTTCTTTCATCTCCTAAATCCTAACACATTGGTCATGGACCTTCTTTGTCTATCCACTTTGCCTCCTGAGGACAGACTCCCATTCATAACCCCAGGTCTCATTTCTTGTCCTGGCTCCTTCCACGAGATTAAGCCTCATTTAGCCAATTACTCACTGATATTTCCATTGGGATGTCTAATATACCTGATAACATGGCCAAAAGAAAAATCGATCTTTCTTGAAAATATATTTCTCTCCTGGTTTGCTTCACGTCAGTTAACAACATGCCCATTCTCCAAACTGATGAAATCATAAAACTAAAAGGCATTCCCCATCTCCCATCTCTCAGTCTTTTGATTTTACTTGTAAAAAGGGAAAGGATTCAGGCACTTCTCTCCCTCTATTGCCATTACCCTTGTTGAAGTCAGCATCATCCCTCACTGCAACTACTACATTAGTCTCCTGAATGGTCTCCCGGCTTCTGCTTCAGGCTCCCTGCAACTCATTCTCTACACGGTACCAAAAACATATTTTGCACATTAAAATAAAATCATGTCACTCCCATGCTTCCATGGCTTCCCTCTGCATTTAGAAAACAAGCAAACAAACAAACAACAAACACCTATTTTGCTCACTATGGTCTCTAACCCCTGGTTGATCTGACCAGCACGTGCTAACCTTTTGCAACCTCACCTTAATCTATTCTTTCCCCTTTTCTCTGCCTGTTCCAGGCCCACTGCTTTCAGTTTTAAAACACACCGACTTCTCTCCTGCTTCAATTATTCGCAGATATTATTCTCTCTACACAGAATGCACAGCATTACTTCACACAGCAGCCTCCCTTCCTTCAGCTTCAAGTCAAGGCTTCGCTTAAAAGATAGCTTCTCAAAGATACCTCCTTGTTTTATTCATAGTCTATGACTTTATACAGTCTTTAGTTAACGTGTAATTATTTCCCTCTTCATCTGTGTCTTCCAACAAGATTGTAAACTCTGAAGTTAGTAGCTGTATTTTTGCCTCTTACATCTGTGTATTCACTGTTTAGCAAATTGTCTGGCATGTAAGTGTTCAATAGAAGATTTTTAAAGAAAATAAATGTAAAATAAATATTCATAATATAACCATTATATAATGAGCTAAGGATTTTTTTACTAAGCAATCTATTTTTGCAAAACATGTTAGCCAGATTGAACGCTCTCAACACTGAATGTATTTGCACTATGACAAAATTAAGAATCTCTTTTCTTTTTAACATATGAGAGCTATAGAAGAAAAATTTACCCTAGCAATAAGACTTCTTGATCACTCCAGACAGCCCAATCTAAGTTTATTTATTTATTTTTCAGACAGAGAGAAAGCATGTATGTGTGTGTGAGCAGAGGAGGGACACAGAGAGAATCCCAAGCAGGCTCCTTGCTGTGGGCACAGAGCCCAGTGGGGTGGAGCTGCATCTCAGGAACCCTGAGATCATGACCTGAACCAAAATCAAAAGTAACACTTAACCGACAGTCACCCAGGCTCCTGTAGACAGCCCAATCTAGTAGAAATAGTCAACGGCTAAGAAGAGTTGTTGGTTTTCTTATTTCTTGCCTGTTGATCATTTTTCAGCCAGCTGCTGTCTCTTATGTCTGAAAATTTAAGAATTGCCAACTAAGACTTTATTTGAAGGGCAAACATTCTTTACACCTATCACATTTTAATAAACCAATCTGCAAGTTATCATATACTTTAGGCTTCTATGTTAAATGAATATGAATGTTTATACGACTTTCTCAAAAATCAATTAAATGCCTCACAAAAGCCATCAGGTGCCTACTGAGTCAAACACAGGGTTGAGAAGCCATTTTATCTTTACAGATGTGTGTTCAAAATCCATAATTAGTCCTTGTCATGTCACAAAAGGAAAAATGGAGTATACTTCCATGAAATACCTGGTTGTAATCAACTCCACTGAGAATCTTGCTTTGAGAGTTCTCTCCTTCTCTTCAGCTGGTTCTTTTGTCCTGTAATTGAATTGAATTTGCTCCTCACCCCATTCCTTCCAGACAGCTTCTCATTTGAGGGCTCTGAAGATGTATTACACTAATATATCCTCAGAATGACAATGCTATGATGATGCATGGGTATAATACATCTTCAGAGCTTCAGCACTGTCCAGAAACAATACAGCTAGTACTGGATTAAATTCAAACCTAATGCAAAAGGAAGCATTTTAAAAAATTGGCTAACAAGAAAGGTGAAAATAAAACGTAAATAAAAAAAGTTATTTTAATGAATTCCATAACCCTGTATATTTTAAAAACAAGTTTTTGATACTTTAGTATGGCTTATTATTAATCTGTAAATTTATGCAAGAATATACTTTGCAAATTTCTAAAGATCACAGTGAAACAACCTTAGTTAGACAAAAATACACAACAATTCTAGGTTTTTAGTCTCCATCTCTTAGGCAAAGTTTACACACAAAGTTTATATGCAATAAATATTGCATTTTGTCTCTTTTGTCTGGCAAAATTAGTCTCTCAACATTTCATAAGACATTTTCATTATGTATTATACTAGGGGACATTTCATGAATGCTGACCTTCTTCCATTAGGACAAAGTCACTTTTGTAACATTTTCATAGAGAATGAAAGTACCATCTTCTGATAAAAAAAATATTCCATAAAATTTTTGGGAATTTTAACAGGCTGAAATTGGGTTGCACGGTAAACTAGGTCTAGGGGATTTATAAATAATAATAACAAACAGAAAAACTAAGCACCATTATTCCTGGTCTCCTGGTCACAGTATCCTTTGTATCCTTGACCTTGGCTTTGTTTGGGTTAGTAATCATACAGAAGTCTCAGAGAGGCTTGCTCCTTTATTGTGAAGGCAGTCTCCTAGGAATCTATAGCTGTCTGAAAGACTTTTCTTTTGTTCTTTATTTTTATGGATTTTTTTTTCCTACAGCAAAAATAAAACTAAAGAAAACAAATTTATGCCTCCACTAATACATAGTGTTTCCTGTCCTCCCCTCTCATTCCCCACCCACCATTTATCAGAATCTGAATAAATAATTCAAACTTTGTTGTTAGAAGTCATTGTGGTAGTTGCTCAGTAAAGTAATCCCTTTTTTGTCTTCTGTACAAGACAACTAAATACAAAAAAGCATCTCACAAGTTTAGAAATGCAATCATTATCTGATTTTTATCACATACGAGCACAGCATTTATTGCTATTTATCATCACCATCTTTCATCATCTGTCTTCAAGCAACTTTTACCTGACGATGAACTGTAAAAGAAATTTTAATAATAGTAACCAAGAATTTGGAGCTCTTAATTTTGCCTGAGTTTTCTTTTAAACTCTTGTTTGTTAGCATTCCCTTTAGATCACAGCCCTGTGATATTATTATTATTACTATTACTATTATTATCTCCATTTTGCAGATGAAGAAAATGAGATACAGAGAGCTTAAGAAATTTGCCCAGTGTAACACATGTAGTAAGTGGCAAAACAGGGATTTAAAACCAAGTGGTACAAGTACTAGCTATGTCTTTTCTAGCACTGTTATAAATGCCTTGTTTAATAGGAGTTTAATAATTATAAAAATGTTATTAGCTTTTTCTATAATTTCTTTGGGGAAATGATCTATTCACAAAGGTTATAAAGAAAAATAATTATTAGTCATATTAATTTTTAAGACATTAATCAGCAAATAGGAATTTATTAATCATGTGAAGAATTTACAGTATTCTAAAATATTATATCCTTTAATAGATATTTATTGAGTACTTCCTATGTAGATGTATTTGCCTGAATCATAGGTCATACAGAGATAGCTCATAAAAAGAATAAAAAGTGTTTATCATAGTTTTATTGATCTATAATCCAAGATTACTAAAATCATTTTAATTTTCACTAGTGATGATTATACCTAATTATGGTCAAGTTAATCAAGAAAAGTATAATTTTAAAACAAGGTGGAGTACCATTAAAATTCAATAGCAATGTATTGATTTTGAGTAACGAAAATGGGTATAGTATTCTTTTACACAGGAGATCATAACTCCTCTAATAATTTATTTCAAGCCAACCATATGCTCATGTCTATAACTGTCAATGACACTTTGGGTCTTGATTTGTAAAAAAAAAAAAAAAAATCATTATTGACATATTTTCTTTTTCTTATTGTAGTAATAAGCCAGAAACAGCACTTAAGTTTCAATAGAGCTTGTTTGTATAGGAATGTAGTCTTGATGGACATGATTTTACATTTAGGAGAAGTAAAACCAAGTTGTATCTTCACTGACTGCTGGGGTTTAAATGATCAGTACAACCTGGGTTCAAATGAACATCATGCTTTTTTCTTCGTGAATGTATCTATGAGGTTATAATACTTTGCATGTAAAATAGTTAGCATATGTTAAACTATGTTAGAACAGCGCCTGGGGCATACTAAGTGCTCAATAATTAATACTTAATATAAGTATTAACTGGGCTCGGGGCGCTTAACGTCGGTTAAGCGTCCGACTTCAGCCAGGTCACGATCTCGCGGTCCGTGAGTTCGAGCCCCGCGTCGGGCTCTGGGCTGATGGCTCAGAGCCTGGAGCCTGTTTCCAATTCTGTGTCTCCCTCTCTCTCTGCCCCTCCCCCGTTCATGCTCTGTCTCTCTCTGTTCCAAAAAAAAAAAAAAAAAAAAAGTATTAACTGGGCTCATTTTATTTTATTTATTTTTTATTATTTTTAATGTTAATTTTTGAGAGAGACAGAGTGTAAGCGGGGGGTGGGTGGGAAGATGGGGAGAGGCAGAGAGAGAGGAGACACAGAATCAGAAGCAGGCTCTAGGCCCTAAGCTGTCAGCACAGAGCCCAATATGGGGCTCGAACCCACAAGCCATGAGATCATGACCTCAGCCAAAGTCGGACACTCAACCAACTAAGCCACCCAGGCACCCCAAACTGGGCTCATTTATACATTCACAGTACCTACTGGTGATCTTTCTGGAACCATATGGGATCTATTTTAATATTATGAGTGAAATTTTTACCCATGGAGTCTCACCTCAGCATGAATTAGCATGAAATTTACAACCAAATTAAAAGCTGAATTTTCTAAGATTACAAACAAGCCCTAACTTGTTTTAATATAACCAGTTATGTAATGCCTTTCCTAATACATGTAAGGTGACATTGAAATCACTCTGAAAAAATAATCTAGAAAAATCTAATTCCTAAAACATAAACAGCCTAAAAGAATGCAACCTTGCCAACAAAATGGATGGATATAGAGGGTAAAATGTTAAGTAAAATAAGTCAGTCAGAGAAAGATAAATATTATATCATTTCATTCCTATGTGGAATTGAAGAAACAAATGAACAAAGCAGGGGCGGGGGAGAAACAGAGAATCGACACTCTTAAATATATAGAACAAACTGGCAATTGCTAGAGGGGAGGCGTGGGGGGCAGGGGTGAAAAGCTGAAGGGGATTAAAGAGCACACTTATTATGAGAACTGAGTCATGTATAGAATTGTTGAATCATTCACTATATTGCACATCATCTGAAACTAACATAACATTGTATGTTAATAATACTTAAATTATTTACTTTTTTTAATGTTTGTATATTTTTGAGAGAAAGACAGCATGAGCAGGGGGAGTGTCAGAGAGAGAGGAGACACTGAATCCAAAGGAGGTTCCAGGCTCTGAGCTGTCAGCACAGAACATAATGTGGGGCTTGAACCCACAATCCATGAGATTATGACAGCCGAAGTCAGATGCTCAACCAACTGGGCCACTCAGGTGCCCCAATTTATACTTAAATTTTTAAAAAACAAATTAAATTTAAAAATATACATAAATAACCTAATACCAACCATTATTTCCAAATACAGCCCACCCAAGGGAGATAAACTGGAGTGTGTGTGTGTGTGTGTGTGTGTGTGTGTGTGTATTGTTTTTTTTTTTTCCTAATGCCCAGCTCCTTCAGAAAATCAAGTTCCATAAGAAAAAAAAAAAAGATCCTTTATAAAATGCTTGAAATTCTTGATGGGTTCATGTTTTCTGTTTTATATGGGTAAGCACTTTCCTCTGAGAATAGTGGATTATATTTTATATTGATTCATCGTATCATCAGACTCATTGTTTAGCCTTATATGTGTTTTAAAATAATGAAAACTTTCTTGTTTTCTAAATTCAAATAGTAGGCATTAACAGTTCTGAATGCAAACAATTCCTCATAGCCCACCACTAACTAAATAGAAGTAGAGAGGACTCTGGAAACAGACAAATGAAAGTTAAAATTATAAAGAAAACTCCCAGAACAAAGAGGCACTTTTAACTGCATATATAAATTATTGGTGTGCAATCTTATGGTAAAAGTTTAACTTGCCATCATTATGTAGATTCATTCATTATATAATTATCCATTATGTAAAGCCATTATGGAAATTCACAAACGCTCCACATAGAGTGCAACTCTACAATGGAACCAGAACCATAGCTTGTAATCTGAAGATCTCATATTGTTGAAATGTCATCAGCATAAATTGCTGGTTTTACTAAATTTTTCTTCCTAACATTAAAGAGTAAAGTGCAGTGTCAGGATTGCAAACCTGAAAAAAGACTCTTAAAGAATTACAGTGTTTGGGCGACAGGCTGCCAGCTTGAGAGGATCACACACACAGCCTCTTCATCATACCATCCTTGGTGTTGGCCCAGCACTCAAGTGTTTCAGAGACTTTCTTTCACAAAAGGGGAATGACAATAGAATCAAGAGCACTAATAGAAAGTAATAGCTTCTCGGGGCGCCTGGGTGGCTCAGTCAGTTGAGCGGCCGACTTCGCTCAGGTCATGATCTCGCGGTCCGTGAGTTCGAGCCCTGCATCGGGCTCTGTACTGACAGCTCAGAGCCTGGAGCCTGTTTCAGATTCTGTGTCTCCCTCTCTCTGACCCTCCCCCGTTCATGCTCTGTCTCTCTCTGTCTCAAAAATAAATAAACATTAAAAAAAAAAGTGTTAAAAAAAAAGAAAGTAATAGCTTCTGGTTTGTACCTGTATTGACTCAAATTATTTTCAGAATTATTTTAAACAATAGATTTGAATGGTACACATCGTTTTTGTTGATAATTTTCATTTTTTATAGCTTTCTATTTTTTCTGATAATTAACATTTCTGTCTTAATTCTCTTTAAAGGTTATAGAAGTTTTAATGTGCTAAACCTGTATGTCTTACAGCTAGGAAATAAAATTTCAAACCTAAACTTCTTTTAAAGTATCTAAGGCAGGGGTCAGCCAACTCTTAAAAAAACAGACATTGGGGCTCCTGGGTGGCTCAAGCGGTTACGCGTACGACTTCAGCTCAGGTCATGATCTCACGGCTTGTGAGTTAGAGCCCTGTATCGGGCTCTGTGCTGACAGCTCAGAGCCTGGAGGCTGCTTTGGATTCTGTGTCTCCCTCTCTCTCTGCCCCTCTCCTGCTCGTGCTCTCTCTCTCTCTCTCAAAAATAAATGAACATTAAAATAATAATAATAAAAAAAGAACAGACAATAAATTGTTTAGGCTTTGTGGACCATATGGTTTCTACTGCAACTACTCAACTCTACCTTGTAGTACTGAGAAAGCAGTCAAAGGCTATATGTAAAGTTGATAGCATGGCTATGTTCCAACAATAATGACAACAACAACAACAACAAACTTCATCTACAGAAATAGAAAGTAAAGCCAGTTGGCCCACAGGCTTTAGCTTGCTAACCCATGGTCTAATGAATACTGACTTTGTTATCCTGAAATGGCTCTCTTTTGACAATCTTAAAATCCTTAATATTCCTTAGTTTGGCAATATCTGTTATATTCCTAATGGACAGTTTATACTATTTATTTTATAGCTGGGGACGTATAGCAATACTTACAGCAAGCATGGAAAACACTCGTTTTTAGTTTTCAAAAGTTCTATACGTCAATCCACATGATTTCCAAATGTTGTCTTAAGGTTATTTTAAGGCTACTTGAATGTTAAATAAGTGTATGTCTTATTAAACTCAGTATTCTATCCCAAGCAGAAACATCCTTTAAGAATAAAGGCAAAATCAAGATGTTCTCAGATGAAGTCTATTCTGAGAGAATATCTTTAGTGGACCTACCATAAAAGCATGGCTAAAGGAAGTTTTCTAAATAAAAGGAAGAATAACAGAATAGATAAATACAAAATACTTCCCTTCTTTTGAGTTTTCTAATATATGTTTGGCAGTTGAAACAAAAACTATACCACTGTATGTAGAGAAATATTTAAGATTACTATATCAAAAAAGCAGGAGAATAAATGTAGGTAAGGTTTCTATACTTCACTGGAACTAGTAAAATATGGATACCTGTAGACTATGATAAATTATGCTTATATGATACAATACTATTAAATTTATGCAAAGAAGCACACTCAAAAACCCTATGGATAAGACAAAGCAGATTTCAAAAATGGCCAAGTAACTCACAGAAAGGCAGGAAAAAGAAAACAGAGAGAAAAACTAGAGGGAACAAACAGAAAACAACAACAAAATAAGATACCAGTCATAAGCCCAAGCAAAGGTGTCACGCGATTGATTTCAGAAAAGAATAACTGGAGTTTGTGGACAAGATGAAGTCAATAGAGGGGAAGAGGTTAATGAGGGAGGGAGAGAGAGAATGTTTAATGGAATAAGGAACTGACAGGGGCACCTGGGTGGTTCAGTTGATTGAGGATCTTACCCTTGATTTTGGTTCAGGTCATGATCTCGCAGTTGGAGCCCTGCGTCAGGCTCTGCATTGAGGTGCAAAGTCTGCTGGGGATGCTCTCCCACTCTCTCTCTGCCCCTCCCTGTGCTTGTGCTATCTTTCAAAATAAATGAATATACTTAAAAAGAACCGACAAATGGGAAAGGATGAATGGAATCCAGTACATAAAAGGACAAAACGACATGAACAAACAGTCTTTATCTTCAGTTCAGCAATAGCCTTAACTCTTATGGATAATTAGGGTGATATATTCCATCAAACAGCACTAGGCATACGGAAATTAGACAAAAGAGAGTTTAAGACATACAATCCAGTGTTTACGATCGGATTTTGCTCCAGAGCTAAAAGAATATCTTTGTCAGCTAATAAACACCAACAGGGTAGAGTGAGAACATTTCTGGAGATTCCAGATATCAAAGTATAAAAAGAAACTAGGAAGCAAAGATTAAGATAAGCAGCAATGAATAATAAATGGATATTTGATAGAGGCTTTCAAAATGCCTCATATTTGATATCTGTAATCTATTATTTTAAAATGTATCTTTTAACTTTTCCTATGTTTTTTTCTTGAGTGGATCTAGATTTATTAATCTAATGATGTATGATTAAGAATTTTATTTTGCTTTTATATTCAAAATCAGATGACTTGTGTAAATTTGTCAATGTTCTCTAAAAGTTTTAAGTGAGTTTTAGCTTTATGATACCCTCATTTGAGAGCAGCTATGTGAAATGCATTCAAGAGTTGTAAGTAAGCCCCTCAATTTTAGAAACAGGGTTGGAGATTCCATTTGATCAAAAGTTTAAACACATTTCAGTAGTAAATTAACCACTAATACTACATGATATTTACTGTAAGTCACCGACTCTGTTCAATGCTCTATACTATTCCATTTAATACTCATAACAATTCTGGCACAATTAGTACCACCATGTTATGTGTAAAGTTTAAAGGAGTTAACAGTTTTGTCAAAGATTTTACAGTGTGTAAGATGAAGATCTGGGTCTCAAACTCAGTTCTGACTGATGTAAAGTTCATGATCTTAACCACTGTACTATACTAGCACCGTCTGATGCCTAAGAAATTGTGGGTAGGAAACTTCATTATTAGAATTCCCTTAGGGATTATATTAAATTACCTTACCTTACTTTAAATTACATGAAATTGAATTACCTTAGATTACAAATTTTGAGAAATCCTTGAAAATGTCTAAGTATGTAAGAAGTTAGTCATAGATTAAAGCAGTAGTATCACTTGTAAATAAAGATGCATGAAGTTTCTATCTAAGTTTCTCATGATTGAACAGTTAATTGCCTCCTTATGTTCTGCTTGACATAAATACTTTTTACCATTCATTCTGTAATCACCTTTTGTATGCACACTACGTTCCAGGCCCTATCCCAGGATTGTTAGATAAAACCAAACAAAATATGGTTAATTTTTTGCACTAAAGTTATTTAAGTTCTTTTGGTTAATAGAGTATCATAGAAAATAGTCTAGATGTCTGAGTTTCTGATAATTTTACTGTAAAACAGGTGAACAGGGTTATATATTTGAAGCCAATGTATACTTATTATAACCCCAAGTATACTGTATCCAACTATCTGAAGTAATGTAAAATCTCTGATTCCACAGATAGGGCAATTAAAATACAAGATGAACCTGGCATATTTTGCCATGCCAGAAAGCATCAAAGTGTTGAAAAAAAAATGATGGTAACACATCAAAAGGACATGGGAATCAGAATGAAGTGACTTCTACTCACCAAATAAGGGACAATTGGAGAATCAAAATAACCAAAGACAGTAATGAAATATAAAAAGTTTAAAAAAGTTGGGAATCCTTGAGCCTCCACCATTATAAATAGATAAAGTAATAAATAAGTAAGAAATAGGGGAAGTCAGGTTAATGATTGCAGTGGAATGCCAAGCGCTGACTGGTAAAAGTAGGATTGCTCAAGCTAGAAAAATCATCATTTTGTAATCATCAGAGTAAAGATTAGTTCACAAAAGAATCACTGGTAATGCAAAATCTAAGGGGAAGGTTAACAAGCAACAGACATTTGCATTTTAAGGGTTTAAAATCTCTCCAATACTGCTTAGTGGTAGCATGGCGAAAGGAAGAGAGAGAGAGAGAGAGAGAACTATGCAATGCAGAAATCAGACACCTTGATTAGGTAATCAAAATTACATCACAAATGAGGGACAGATGGATATCCTGCGCCTGTGGATATCATTCCCTGAGAAGGCCACAACTTCACTTGTTTCGTCCCAGATGGGCATGACTAGAACCTAATCCCGAGGAAGCAGGAGTCAAACCCCAAATGAGAACACATCCTGTTAAAAAAGAAGGGGATGGCACATTCAGTGCTGAAAAATGTCAATGTTTGGTAATGCCATTAGGAATTAGACCCCAGAATAAAGAGGACTGAAGGGATGTGACAACAAAATAAGATACTTGGATTTCGTACTTAGAGGGAAAAAAAATCTATACAGAACGTTATTCCATCAATTGACAAAATTGGAATATGAGTAACAATGGGACAAAAGTATGATACCAATGTTAAATGCACGTAAGTTGAAAACAGCATCTTGGTTACATAAAAGAATGCCCTTAGTCTTCAGAAACACACACTGACATAACTAGGAAGAAAAGGCCATGATGTATGCAGATTGTTTTCAAATGGTTCAATGAAAAAATATATAAATTTTCATATACTCTACACACAGCAAATGTTGAAGCAAATGGGAAAAATGATGGATGAAATCAAGTAAAGGATGTAGGGCATAGTTTGTATTATTTCTGTAACAATTTTTACATGAATTTGAAATTAATTTTTAGATATAGAATAGAAAATATAGAAAGAAAGAAATCATCAACATACGTAAACTCTAAGGAAGCTCATATATACAGAAACTTCTCAAGAACGATGTTTTTGTGAAAGGTACAATGTGTTGTTTGAAGTAACAAGTAGGATGACACCTCCAGTTAGTTAAGGCAATGTGTGTGATATGCTTGAACCCACAACCTAATTTTTGTGGGGGGTGGTGGTGGGGATTAGGGAGAAGCTCTGTGGAGCTATCATCCAGTGACCATTTTTTTAGTTGATTTGTAAAACTGATATAGACCATGAACAAATCAGCAAGAATTAACAAAAGTACTGGTTAAAAAAAAATCTAAACAAATTACACATGTGCAAAAACCAGCCATTATTTCTAGTACAGACAGGGAGTGTATCTGTATCTGTTATCTGTTCCTGTGGCGACCACTATTTTTAGATACATTTTCTTTTGTGATATCGCAAAAGAAGAGAGCATACAAAATGTTGATATTCGTTAGGTAAAATATAGACAGATCAATGGAGTTTATGATTTTGCTTTAAATATAAGTATGTAAGTTTGGAGAAATTTAATAGAATTATAAGACATGTTACTTAAAGCAGAAACTCTACAGTGCTGTGCATTTGAATACAGATCATTAATAAATTATAATTTGAAATTATTGGAAGCATTTATAAATATATCGGCCATGTCTAGCTATTCACTGGAGAATAGTTAATATTTATGCTAATTTTACTCATTTGCTCTGTATGGCAGGATCAGAAAAATAAATCCATGCGCAGTTTAACTTATAAACCCAATCTGTCTTCTTTCAGCTTCATGATGTTATCCATTATCATTATTCTAATAACTTCACTAACCAACATTCACGCTATTTAATTAAACCAAAATGTATCTAAGCACTTAAAAAGAAGAATATGCATAATAACAAGCACTGCAAAGCAGGAGAGTTCAGTCCAAAATATTAATCTTAAATTATATGAAGATGAAGATTATGTGCTTCATTCTTACAAAAATTATATTGCCATATCAGATTTAAATCCCCGGAAAGATGATTAAGAATCAGCCATACATTTGCATATCACCTTATACTTTTTAAAGCACATTTATGCTTATTATCTTTTTTAAGTCTCACAATAGTTAGGCATTTTTATCATTTGATTTTTGGAAAGTAGAAAACTAGCTGAAGGAAACTGAGGCTATGAGATTTGCAATACAATTGGCTGAACTGATGTGGATGAGAACCTTGAGATAAAAGTATTTGTATCCTAACTGCTTGCCCTCGGTTTGTCTCACTTAGACCCCATAGAGAGTCCTGCCACTAATTCAGTGCTCATATACCAGTTTTATGATTCTGTAGCTGCTCTAAGGAGTGAAGTATTGGCAGTCAAGAGCACACTCCTGTTTCAGAAATAATATAGGGGCCATAATGCATATTATATAAGTATATACTGCTGTTCTATTGATTTTTTTCTCACATTCATGCTAATACTTAGCATATGATGTAAGTCTCATTAGACCGACTGCATAAATGAGGAAACTCAAAGACACTTAAGGACAAGTGATACTAAGGACAGCATTAGCAGATAAAATGGATGTGGCCATTGTACTCTTTCTACACCTACATGAAGGGTGATTTTCTGATTTCTTTAAAAGCAGTTTCATCACACTAGCCTTGTTAGAGCTATTTCCACCAAAACTATAAGACAAATAAAATCAGATTTCACTTATCGAGTATGTGGTGGGATCCTATCCATTAAAAGTACCACTGTTATTTCCAGGGTACAACTCAAAGCTATATAGTTCAAATATTTAATCTTTACACAAATTGGTAATGCTGTGAAGAGTGGCTGTGAAAACAGCCTTGTTTTGATGATGATTATACCCAACTTCCTAAAGTTGACTTAATGTCTTTAGGAGAACGTGCACTGTAGCAGAAGCACCCGAAACCCATACAAAATGTTACGTCCCTTAATTTCACCTACCTCTGTGGTCTTGTACAAGTTACTTAAAGTCTTGGGTTTTCAGATTCCTCATCAGTTAAAATTTAATTCTAAATGCCAAATCCTTGATTCTGAACTGCATTTTGAAATTAGACCCAGCAACCTCATAATTTGTATAATTTCATTCTCTCTTGATTACCTTAGCAGTTCACGCTGGCCTATTAACATGTGAATGACGACTGAATAAAAGCCTTACACATTTAAATGAAGATATTTCTCTTGTGATATTTCCATTTGAGCTTTATGTCTATTGATTTGTGATTATCCAGTACACTAAAATGAAAATAACCTTGACTAAGAACCAAGAGACATAGATTCTA
This sequence comes from Herpailurus yagouaroundi, assembly GCF_014898765.1. Classification (NCBI taxonomy): domain Eukaryota; kingdom Metazoa; phylum Chordata; class Mammalia; order Carnivora; family Felidae; genus Herpailurus; species Herpailurus yagouaroundi. Next base: position 59,917,452 of record NW_024412388.1, read on the forward strand.
ATCTGGGCTCTGACAGAAACCGTTCATTTAACTTCTGTGAACTACAGTGCCTTTAGGCATAAAGATTCAGTATAAAAATATGTATCCTGTTTATCTCACAAAAAATATGTAAAAAATATAAGTTGACTCTTAGGTTCTGAACATCGAGGTTACAGAATAATAATGAGCAATGGTTCAAACAACACTGATATATTTCTGCTTTACCTGATGGTGAGATGTGCCGCCAAGAAATGGAAGGCTCTGGTTTCCCAGTGGCCAAACAAGTAAGGGTGACATTGGTTCCTTCATTGATGGTCATATCGCTTGAGATGTCATATATCTTCGGAGGAACTGAAATGACAAAACATTCAGTGGTCAGCAAAATACAGTAAAATTCTATTGAACTAAACATGATCAACTCCACGATATTATACCTACAGCCCATGTTCACCACTCAAAATAGAGATTCTCTGGATTGTTAGGACTCTCCTAGAGTTTTCTGTATGTTGGCTGGTTTTATTTGTTCGCCAATTTTTAGATATTGAATACTTCAGCATAAATGAATTAATAACAAAAAAGTTTGAATTTTTGAATTTTACTTCAATTAAAATTTTATTGTCCATACTTGTATTGGACACTGCAATATAGCCAATCTAGCTGTTCCACCTATGTATCTCCACTATAATGATGGCTTTCTTGATGAGATGATTTAATAAGAATGGAAATTTGGAAGAAACTTAAAATAGCAGAACAGTTGCTCTTTTAAAAGCTAAGTGAGGTAAAACATATATAGGATTAGGAGGTAAGGGGTGCTTGGGTGGCTCAGTCGGTTGAGCATCTGACTCTTGTCAGATCTGACTCAGGTCATGATCTCATGGTTCGTGGGACTGAGTCCTGCGTTGTCAGTGTGGAACTTGGGATGTTCTCTCTCCCTGTCTCTCTCTCTCTCTGCCCCTGCCCTGCTTGTGAGCAAGTGAGTGCCCACCTGCACTCTTTCTCTCAAAATAAATAAACATTTAAAAAAGATTTCAGGGTTACAAAAGCATTTGGGACCTCAATTTTCAATCTGCCAATTAGTAGGGGTGGACTTACTAACCATTTATATTTGAAGGGGCTCCATTTCTAAGGGCTTGAAAAGTGTCTTCTTGTCAGGGAAGGCTGGAAACTGCTGGTTAAAACAGATCTCTTTACCCTGGGATTTCTTAGAACCTTTGTTATGCTTACTGTAAATCTCCAAGAATGAAGGGGAAAAGTTCTTATTGTATTTCTTTGTATGTTCTTTTTTTTTCCCCCCTCATGTACTAGACTATGTATGCTTTTATCCAAGAGCATTTGAAAAAACCGGTGACCATGGAATATACTTTGGGAATGCTGGATAGGAAAATCCCTAAATGAACTTCCAATTAAACTGTCCATATCCTTTCAAATATCAGATGGTCTCTCACTTCATCCTCAAATGCCATGGATACGAATCCTGGGTTCTCTACCAGCTGTGTTATCCAGGGCAGTTTACGTCTGTATCTCAGCCTCCGTGTCTTCATGTGAAAGATGAAACCCATATAGCTGCTGTGAGGATTAAATAAACCACTGTATTTTAAAGAACTTAGTAAAGCACCTGGCATCAGTATTAGCTATCATTATTAAATGCCCTAGGACACATATGTGATTTTTGAATTTCATTTCAGTACTGCCCTTTTCCTGTGCTTTCACCAACTCATCACTTTGGCAGTGTGTAAGACCAGCTTGTGCCATAAGTTTTAGTTTACTCTACACAAATTATAGTATGTTGAAGTTCCAGGTAAAAACCAAAAATTGGCAATTAGATGTCTTCATAATTTTTAGACAAATAAGCCTTTTATTGGAATTCTTTTAATTGTTCCATTCTTAGGCTTTCTTTATGCAAAAGATATGTTTTCACAGCTATTTTTAAAAAGGTAATTAAAATTTGTCACAGGGATAAATTAAATTATCTATACTTTGAATATCATCTTAGATTTTTTTAATAAAACCAATATTCCATTACCAAAAAACCCCTAGAATGATTTGATTATAAATATAAAGTATTTGATTATATATAACTGTAGCTAAGATTTAGGAAAAAGCTTATTCCTAACTAATATACCATTGTAACTGTTTCTAAATGACATTCTTTAATTGGCATTTAAAACAAATTATCATTAAACTCTTCAGTGAGTTTTCCCAGGCAAAAATAAAAATAAAAAAAATAAGAATCATTCCAAACCGAAGACTCTTTTTAGCTTAACTGAAACAGAACAGAAATAAAAGACATTAAGATACCCTTGGAGGAAAGTAGAAAAAAGTGTGCATGACTCATTGGTGAATAGGAGAACTAATAAGAATCAACTTAAATTAAACAAAACCATCATCTGGATATACAGATGTAGGTGCAGGTTTGAAATAGTAAACTATGAAATACGTGTGTACATATGTACATATATAAATACACACACAATTACATACACGCTAATGGTCACTATTTAAACAAAAGTTATATAGTACTTTCCTCCTTCATAGAGGAGACAGTACATAGAGATCAGTCAAGTTTATCGACGTATTCCAAGCATATAACTGACTCAATTTTGGGCAAAGGTATGTATATTTAAGAAAAATGATGGAATGCCACAAGACCATGAATTCTATCCTGTATATTATTTTGTCAATTCTATCTGATCTTAAGAGTTAGTTTACTCTTTACATGTCTACCTATATTTAAAGTGGTAAACATGAGTGGTAAACTAATATTAAGCACACTATTTGGCTTCACAGAGAAACAACTAAGTCCCTTAGCAATAAACTTAGATTTGACATTTAACTTTGGGAAATTGTGTGGTGGGGATGAGTGTTGAATTCCAGGTGTGACATGTCATCTCAGTGATGGCAATTGCCTCCAGGGGCCTCATAAGTCAGGATATGTTACAGGGAAGAAACATCTGGAAAGAGGATGTTAGCAAAGGAAAATCCCTCTGGCAAGGCTCTTCTCCCTAGAATGCATCACCTGTTGGCAGCAGATGCTGTGTGTGAAGAGGGCCAATGAAATCCTTCACATGCACTGTAGCTCGTGGAGGCAAAAACAGGTGTTGCTTTGCTGACTGTTCAAAGCCATTTTATATTCAGTTCAAGACTGCAAACTTTTGCTGAGTATTGTGGAAGGAATAATTCTGGACTCACAGGAAATCCAAAATTTTCAAGGCATAATCCTTGCCCTCAAGGAACTTAAAATTAAAAGAAGGAGGCAATTAGGTAAGTAATGAAGAGAAGACAAATATTTTCCATGTTTTCCTTTCCCATTTTACATGAGTAACACATGTCTAATAGGTATGCCTTGTGCGACCAAATCAGCAGACATTAGTTTTATGTTGGTTTCCTTTAAAGAGAACCATGTAGGATAGTTTATGCACAAAGTTATTCAGTGTGGTACTATTTATAATAGAGAAAAACTATTAATGGCCTCAATGTAGGATGACAGAAATAGAGGTATTGTTAGCTCTGCATCTAGAATAAGGAATGGTATTGGGAAAGGACTTGGGATGATCTGAGGCAGCATCATGCTAGGAGAAAACAGAAGAGAAAAAAAGATGCTTTTACTTTGGGTAACAAGAGCAGGGAAGAATGGTAATGCCTCAGGCATCTTAAGATCATTCAGTTCTGATGGGTGTCCCTGGGTTATAGTTTGTGTATAAATCATGCATGCACACAGGTCGGGAGGACTCTGTTGAGCTCTGTGAGTGACAAAGCAGCATGTCTATAGTATTTCCAATACACTATGCACTTGCATAGAAAAACAGAACAATGAGGAGAGTTAAAATATCTTATTATTCTAGGTGTATGTTCCTTTTCCATATGCCTTATCTTAAACTCTCTCAAACTCTTTTCATTTAGAAATTGAGCTGAAAAATCATTTGTCTGTAAAGGTGCATAAGTGTTCAATCAATTCAACAATTTTTAAATCACTAAGTAAGTACAGATTTTAGTAACATTTTGAGTTGCTGTGCACATGTTTATGACCTAGAGCAGAATAATAAAGGAATAAATTAGTCATCTAAATGTAAACTTGTTTAATTCATAGGAAGAAATTATTATAACATTATCATCACTGTTATCATCATCATGATACCATAAGTAAAAACAATGAAGTTATAGATTTCATACTGAATCACAGAATATCTCTCTCCTAAGGGGACCTTTATTGGGGATTCTTATGACTTTGCAACTGTGTTCATAATTAATTGTTCTATGTCACCAGTTACAGAATTGAAGAACATTGGAAACTTTCTAAACAACAGAGGTTGGAAGATTGTGTTAGGATGGAGTGTTTTTTGAAATTCCCATATACATTTAAGGGAGTAACTCTTGGATCCTCAAATTGATCATCTGCTTTGCCTTTAATTACTTGCAGGCCTCAAATTCAACTACTACCTAGTACTGCGTCCTCAACGCCTATTCGCCTCACCATGGTGAGGGGATAATGCATATTTAGGTGAATCTCTCGATTTCAATTTACTAAAGGTAATTTAAACTTCTGTTTAGTTTCACTTTCACTAAAAAATGTGCAGTCTGACCTGCCCCGACTGCCTTCTCTCAGTTCAGCCATCTATCACAGTGTCCTCAGGCAGGGTATGGAGCAGTATCAGTAAGGAAAATTGTAGAATATATATCCAAACCAAAAACTAATGATTTCTACAGGGCCAGCCATTTGGGATTATCCTGCACCATTTGCACCATCATGTGCAACTGAGTTTGTGAGTGGCTTCATCTGTTTTTTGTTTTTAAAGTGCACCCATTTTTATCTACATATAAATAAAATAAGTCTTTCACTTGTTTGTTTAATGAGCAGCCTTCACAGAGTTAACTTCAATTTCTTCTAAGAATCCATCTTGTAGTCTGGAACATAACCAATAAAAATTTGAGAAGTCAACATAAGGATGACTATGAGACTATGATTCATATGAATCATTTGAATCATATGAGCCTAGTGTTTTATCATATTAAATGTGCAGATGACTTTGAGAAGTAATAAACACAACATCGTTCACACCCATACCAAGTTCCGTGAGATGTGAGGCTGGGTCACACATAACACTGAAAACCTTAGATGATATATTTGATGATTATCTTAACTGTAAGTGCAAGACAGTGACTATTTGGATTGGGAAAGTTGTGTTGGCTCACTAGAATCAATTAAATGGCCCATCAAGTTCTTAAGATGTGAGAGTCAATGAAAGACCACAGCACATACAAATCCATGTGGAAGTCTTCTTTGAATATACAGGGATTAAAAAAAATGGATGAAGTACATACTTAATCTGGCCCCAAACATTCACAGATTATTGAAGGAAACATCAGTTCAGTATTTACCATAACCACAATATTCTTGGCATAAAACCCACTTGTTTCCTCAGGGTGTAAAAATCACAGCAGTGTTTTGTAGGCAAGTGCACTCTTCACATCATTCTCTGAAGCTATTCCTAAAATCATTTAAAAGCTTCCATATATCTATTTGGATTATGCACACGGTCACCAGATCTGTTCTACAAATATGTTCACTAGGCCAAACAATAAATAGAAATAAAAGTTATTCTATGTCTCTGGTGTCTTGCTTGACTTAACTTTCTTCACAGTGACTTCTTTCACACACAAAACTTCCTACAAAGAAGAAACACTGAGTGAAAATTTCAAGTGAATGTTAAAGGGTTAGAATTTTACCTTAAACCATTGTATCACTGATGGCTTTGATCATCTCAAAGCCAGATAGATTTTTCTGGGCATGTGTCTTATTGAAATAACAGCTTGTACCCACAACCCTCTGTCCTTCCTCACTCCTCTTATAGTTTCTTTGTTATAGCATCTCTTATATCTGTCAGTATCATTGATATTTACTTCATTGTTAATTACCTCTTCTTCTCATAGAACAGAAGTAAAGACCTTGGGTAGGAATCTAGTTTATGCAACAGCCTATCACCAACACCTAGAAAAGGTCCTGACACATGGAAAATATTCAACAAATATTTGTTTTCTTGTTCTTTTATGGTTGAGCTAATATTTCTTTGACTTTGTAATGAACATTTCCCATAGAATTTTATACCACTGCGAGAATGATGCAATATCAATATGTGAGAATATAGTGAAAATATAATTATAGTGTCAAGAGTCCTCTGTGACTTTTTTCAAGGATTCTCCAATTTGGGGGATTCAATATTCTTTTAAAAACACAGTATTTTCCTATGTCACTGCCTACCATAGTTTATGCCAGGCAAAATGTGTATGATATGGCAATAATCATATACATTTATACCCAACAGAATAGGCTGTCACATCTTAGTACTGTATATGTTGATTAGAGTTGGTTTTTTTTTGTTTGTTTGTTTTTTTGTTTTACTTAAAAAGCTATGTAAATTTGGGGTCAAAAGGATTTGACCCTAAGAGTGTATACATATTATTTCTGCCTTTTTTTCCCTTCTCCATAGATTCGGAGTCTAAGTTAGTTCGAATAAGCTATATCTCTGAAGATTTTCCAAACCGCTTGAATCAACAAGCTAGACATAACTATAAATCTTCAGAGAATTGGCGCTTTTTTGCACTCCCATCTCTGGTAATGGCTGGCAGCATCAAAAGAACAGTCTTCCTTTCCCTAGGCTGGCACTTCCCTTTTCAGTCTTGGCCAGCCCCCAGAAAGTGAAAGCAGAGCTACGTTACATAACAAACCTCCTGGAAAAGGTGCTGTTCTCAAACTGAGAGAAGAAGAAATTGTTTCAGGATTTTTTTCCTCTAAATTGGTTTGCTTGTGGGTGCCTGATGGTTTCCTGGCTTGCATCTAACTAGCAACATTGTTTTCTCCGGCTCATAGACTATAGCTGACTTTTTATAGTTTATGACATTTTAGAGATTTCTATGGCTTCTCCCCTCATTCCATCACTCAGATAGTGATAGGAGGAAAAAATAACCCAAGTGTGACTTGTAAATGCAAACTTGCCAGATTTGTGAATACCTACGGATGGAATATGCCAGTACTACTTTGGGGGGCAAAGAATATATCTGAGAAAAGATGTATCTTTCAGAATTTGGTTCAAACTTTGAATCATTTTGCTTAGCTTAGTGTTTTTCCTTTTCTAGAAAACCTATGTCCACATTTTTCTCAACTGGCTTTGCCCTTCAGGAGGTCACTATATAAAATAGTAAAATTGGCAGAGACCTATGTTAAGCCATTCATCCATCCATCCATTCCACATTTACTGAGCACCAACTTGATTAGGGAGACTAATCTTAAGTCTATGTCTAAAGAGTTAGAAAAACCTAACACTATTAACTATAATATGGAGTCATAAATCCTACAAAGTGGATTTTGTAATATAAGTTGTTTTGGGAACCCTGAGTAGTAAATCTAACTCTACCTATGGAGTCAGAATTGAAGGGGGTACTGATATTAGACAGGCTTTATGAAACAGATGGCATTTGAGTGGACTTTGTGGGTTAAAAACATTAGTTTCCTGCACCCAGTTAATCATTAAGATAATCTGATGAGTGTTTTACAATCTTGGGGTGGTGAGAGCTAGTTCAGGAGATTCTAGACCAAAAGGTGTAGAGTGAGTTCCAAAATCTATCGGCTTTATGGGAAAACAGATCTCTCCATGAACTATTCTCACCTACATTTAAAGTCTCCATTGTAATTATATAGGCCTTCCTCCAGATCCTCAGAGTCGTTATTTGCCTTCAAGGGCCTAAAATTAAAATGTAACTACCCCAAGAAGAGATGATTCCTTAATAGCTTGCATTTATTTTCAAACTTCCTGACAGCAGCAAGGAGGGTGTAGTGAGGGCACCATAGCAAAGGTAGAAAGATGCTATGGGAAACTCTTCCACACTGTGTAATTTTCTTTTGGGAAAATCCAGAATTGGTTCTGCAAAGCAGTGAGCAAGACAATCCACAATGGAGAGAAGAAAATGAACATGTGAGAGTAACAAACCTCATAGGACATGGAGTTATTGAAAAATCAAAGTGGAAATAGCTTCTCTTTCTCTTCTCATTTTCTCCATCTTACTTTGACTGCCAAATGCATGGGTGTGCATCAGAGGGATGAGAGAAAGAGGCAAGTAATCTCTAAACTTAAGATGGATTTTCTCATTGAAGAATGGTGTATTTGCTAAATAGGTTTCCCATGGCAAAACAAATATATATTTCTTACATGTATATAGGTTATATTACGAAGGCTTAGCACACATGAGGATTAAAATGTGATAAAAAGAATAAAAGGTACTGATTTAGAAAGGTTAGGTTTTAGTAGCTTAACATTTATTTAACAATTTTTAAATTTTGGATTGATGGCCACTTTCTCACCTGCTATATAAACATTGTGAAGGCAAATAATACCACATTGTTATACAAGAGTTTCAATATTTTGGACTGTAAAGGTTTTATTTTTGCTTCATTTTGGCTAGAGGATCAATAGCTGGCCTCCACACATGAGTGTTTATACACCAGAGTTCAAATCCCTGCTGTACCTCAGGCGAGCTTCAGCTTCACTTACTTGGATGGTTCAAAGATATAAAATACTGCTTAAAATCAGGACCATAATAGCAGCTACCCCCTCAGGCAGCAGCAGCGGGAAGGCTGGAGTGCACTTACAGCAGTGTTGTATATCACAGGGAATCTACAATGCCTGCTTAATTCACCCTTCCCCCGGTAGAGGACGGTTACAAAACACATAGGGAGAACATCACAACTGAAATTTCTCAGAGCACACAAATGTAGGGGTCCATACCTAGAGAAGCAGAATTCTTAAGGAGCCAAGTCCAAATCTTTAAACCTGCAGTGATGGTAACCTTCTATTAAGAATAAGTAATTAGCTTTTCCTTGGAAACAATTTGGCAGTATACTTTAAGGACTTTAAAAAATTCCAACCCAGAGAGCGAATGATACCCCTTCCAGGAATTTTAAGGAAAGTAGGTTACTTCTTTCAGTATAGTCACTATTCCCATAATCCTGGTGGCCAGCTCCACTGTTCTGTTTGAAAATGTGCCAGCAAGTGCCCTCTGGAATGGTCTGGGTGAACTTTTCTTGCCTCATCCTCAGTGCTGAATTATTCTCCACATAAACCAGAGGCAACAGCCCAGCTGTGCCATACTAGAACCCAGCTGCCTTCTTAGCAAATATTTCCCATAGCTAAAAGCATGTTTTAGTGTTTTTGAAACACAGGAAAGTCCAATGTCTACCCTTGGACTCATAGAGTTATAATGTAACACCTGGCTCCTGATTTCAGGAGGTAAGCCTGTTCCGGCTCAATATGAGTCTTCCTTGTTAGGCTGAAATTTTTACAAATGTGTTAGCAGATTTTTATATCTAAAGGCTGCTATGCTGGCTTTTTGTACATGTAGAGGAGATGTGTCATTTCAGTGCAATCAGAAAAATAATTCCTTCTCTGAAGTGCTTTGGTGTCGTTGTTCTTTTAATAAAATATTTTTTCTGATTATGAAGGTAGTACACATCTATTGGAAATAAATGTAGAAAAATATATTTTTGAGGGGAAAAACTCAAAATCACTTAGGAAGCTGAAGCTTCTAAAATCCTCCTTTGGTAAGTTATAAACAAATGGCTGTCAATGCTTTGAGTCATTCATTGTAATACAGTCTCACAATTCAGAGAAAATCACTATTAATAATTTCATATATTTCATTTCAGACTTTTTATGCATGTACTTTCACATAGGTCCCAGAGATTTCCATGTGGCCCAACAAGCTTACCAAGGAATTGTGTTAAGCCTTGGCAGAAAATAGTGCTCCCTTCTCTAAGTCACACATCTTCTAGAAACTGAGCTAGAAAGTAGTTGGAGAAGGATTCAAAAATGGACACTGTGGTTCTCTTTCCTTATTGGAAACATGTCTAACAAAAGGATACCTACAGCAAAGGTTAATATTTGCTGGGCATCTACTATGAGTAATGTACTGAGAATTTAATGACTTTTTTGTTGTGGTTGCCAGGGATGGGATCTGTCATGGGGCAGAGTTCTACATGTCCAGTCCCCACTTTCTTTTTCCACCTACTCACCTGCCTTTTTGTTAGTTGACTTATATGGCAGTTTTATAACATGGCCCCAATTCTTTTTCTTCCATCATGAATGAGGTCTTAGTAGTACCTTCACAATTAATTTGAGTAAGTAAGTTTCTGGCCACCTCAAATAATAGATTTGGGGAGGAAGTAATGCTATGTGACTTCTGAGACTGGATCATAAAGTACCATTTGTTTTCTGCCCTGTTGTCTAAGAAAACTTGCTTTTCCAGGTCCAAGTTGCCATATAATTTGACTGACTGCTTTGGGGCCACCATGGTGGATAGAACAAATGTAGACCCTACACATGGACCCCAAATGGAGAAGTTTTGAGACAACAGGAGCAAAAAGGGAGCCTAAGAAGCACCCTAACTCTTCTAGGCTCTTAACTCTTTCAGTCATCTTTATAAAACTCCAAATATTGTGTTCAAATAACAGTATCATGAGTAAAATATTTAATTGTAGTTGTTTAAAATTGCCAAGTTCAGGCATGGTTTGAAAAAAATAATGAAAGTTGGAAGACTTACACTATCTGACTTTAAGACGTACTATCATAAGGGCACCTGGGTGGCTCAGTCGGTTAAATGTCCGACTTTGGCTCAGGTCATGATCTTGTGGTTTGTTAGTTCAAGCCCCGCATTGGGCTCTTGCTGATAGCTCAGAGCTTGGATCTCACTTCAGATTCTGTGTTTCCTTCTCTTACTGTTCCTCCCCCACTCCCACTCTGTCTTGCTGTCTCTCTCTCAAAAAATAAAGAATAAAAAAATTAAAAAAAAAGACTTACTATCATAAAGCTACAGCAAAGACAGTGTGGAATTAGCATTGTGATAGACGATGGAACAAAATGGAGACTCCAAAAATAGGTGACAAAACTTGCCATGAGGATTAAATCCCTGATTACTTTTAATAAAAACTAAGATATCTAAAGTATAAGTGAGTGATGTAGGTCAAGAGAAAATGTGCACCTTTACATTATGAGTGATAGGGCCTGGTGGGAGCACCGGTCTGAAGAGGGCAATGATCACTGAAAATTTCCATTTAGAAAATGGAAGCCCAGCCTTGACAGATCTTTAGATATGAATTTTTCCTTTTTGTTTTTTGTACCATATACACTCATCAAAATATCTGTTGACTTCTCCTGGCATCAACTCAAATGGCACTATAATGGCAATTAGAAATATTTGATGCTTATTGAAGACTCTTGGTCATCACATGCTGGAAAATTGTCCCGATATAGAAATCTACATGGTGTATGAAAGTAAACAGTACCTTGGAGTTATATACATACACAATCCTGACCGTATACTACAGGCCCAATGTGTTGCTCAGTTATGGAGTTACAATCTTGTTATCTCCGCCTTACACCCTGGCAAGCCTTGAGCCTATTCATTTTCCTCAGAAGACCCAAGGAATCCATTTTCACATTACATTGCTTGGTTTCTCATAAAAGCTGTAGGTTATCACACGAATGTGCAGTTGCTCACCTGTCATTGAATAACCATGATTAGATCTGCAGGATGACTATAGTCTTGCCTTAGGAAATATTCTGAGAATAGGTTTTATTTAGAAATTCAAATAATAAAACCATGTTTCCTATTAATATTCTACTCCCACCAAAATAATTTTCATCTACATTTTTTAAATCATCATGCTTCTTTAACTACTTTTCTGTATGATATTACTTTATTTATGCTTTTGAAATATAACAACCAAGTGTTTGTATGCAAATATAAACCAGGAGATCTCAGTACAATCCTATGGTTACAAGCACAGATTCTTTCTAAAATTGGGCTAAAAGGTTATTTGCCAAGTTGCTGGCCCCTAGATCATTAGTCACAGTGGACTAAGTGCATTCTCTTATAATTCAATATCAAAGAAATTGCTTTTATGGCATTAACTATATTATATTCAAAATTGTATAAATTATTGAAATACTATGCCTACTGCCAAGATATAAGATAGTTCACATGGAAAAAAGTTGCATTTTAAATTATTCATTGGAAAAAAAGTCAGTCTCTTGCCAGAACTTGTTTTATACTGGGGCTAGCTTCTGGGACTTACATTTAAATATGAATCACAAAACTCTGGAAATTTCAAATACCCATAATTTCTTGGCATTGAATAGAAGTTTTCTCTCTTTAATTAGTTGACTTTCATCAAGTGTATTAAACGTTACAAATTGTCTTGTATCTAGGTGTTAGTCTAATGAGCATTTATACAGAAAGTATTCACAGGTAATAGTCATAACAAAGTAATAGAGATGATCTATATAAAAATACTGAAATCTGGTGCTTTTCTTTCTTTCACTATTTTTTTTTTAGAGAGAGAGCATGAGTGGGGGAGAGAGGCAGAGGGAATGAGAGAGAGAATGTTAAGCAGGCTCCATGCTCAAAATGGAGCCCAACATGGGACTCCATCCCACGACCTTGGGAACATGACCTGAGCCAAAACCAAGAGTCGGATGCTCAACCAAGTGATCTACCCAGCATCCCTCATTTATTATTTTTGAATACAATATAAAAACTATATAACCAATTATTAAATATCATATATGCATATGCACATACATAAATTATATGTATGCATATATGCATGACTATATACATATATGTATAATGTTATATAGTTGGCATATATTATACTGGATATGCATGTTTATGTGTGTGTATCCTGTAACATCATTAGATGCCTTTGTTAATGCTAGAATACGGTAATAAGGGGGCAAATGTTATCATAGGAAGGCTAACCTCAAAAATTCTCTCTATATACAGATTTATATATTATGCATTTGGTTAGAAGATATTTATTTATCACTTGCTATATACTAGCAACTATGACAGGTACTAGTTATTTAAAATTTAATAAAATAGAATTCCTGCTTTTCAGTAGCTTATATATTGATGGGAAGAAACAAACATAGAGGTAAATTAAAAATATAATTATATAAAGTTATAAGGGACATGTACATAAAATATTATGTAAATCTAAAGGGAACTCACTTACCCCAGATGGAGATGGAAGAGTGGTGATGAAGAAGCAAAGACAAATTTTAGAATAATATGCTGTAACTATCTGGAGAAGTGCATTCCAAGTTGAACAACAGATGTATGAAGGCACAGAGCAGGGAAACATCATGATCCATTTGTAGACTATGTATTTATCACTGTGGTTGCAATAGTTGATTGAACTAGTTGGTCACAACTAAAATTATACCCTTTCTTTGCTTTCAAGCCACGAACAAATTTCTTTATTTCTTACATATTTCTGGAAAAGTAATATGAATGCGGAAACGATTTTATATTAATCCCTGAGTACTGTATAGGATCACACTTGTACATAGTAATTGCTCAGAAAGTGCTGAATAAGAATGTTTTAATCTGTTCTAAATGCTGCTTCTTTGGAGAGTTAGTCCTTAACACACTCATTAAAATGTTATTCTCCCTCATATTAATTACTACATTCTGAAGAAAAAACAACATTTACCACCTCTCATTTTGAATTAACAGACATTGTAAGTAAACTACACCCTGGGGTATTAAGTAAAACAAAAAAACAAAAAACAAGAAACAAAACAAAACAAAAAACCATGCTGTTTTATTTCAGCTTCTCCAAGGTATTAGGCATGTCACATATTTTCATATCCCAACTGAAAAGTATCATGCATTTTTATTTTGGCTTTCTAGATAATATACTATATTTTTAATAGTTGAAAAATGTGGTTAAGACTGAAAAGTATATTCCTTTGGGAATGAGTGTTCTGAACTCTGCTGTTCTGAATATTCCCGTCTTATCACTTGGCAAATTCCCTAAAAATAAGGCAAATCCTCTCTTCTTTTTGAAAGCTAGAAAACTCAAGCAATCTACTCAGTAAACATTAGCTCTTTCATTCTATATTTTTGCCTATACCTAAGTATCATAACTATTCTTCTTTGACAGCTACTACTATACTGGAATGACAGAAAGTATATCTAAATTTTTGTTTGGAGGGTTGAGAGAAATGAAAAGCAAGATTAGCCATGTCAAAATAATCAAATTTACCTTTTGGGTAGGTTAACCAACTGTTCATTATTCTATGAACACATTTAGTGTGTGTGCACATATATATATTTCAGGAGTCATTTGACAGTTGTTACTGGTAGTTTAAGCAATCAAATGGAGAAGTGTGGACAAGGAACTCATACAGCCAGGAAGAATCCTATCTGGTTAAGCTACTACAACCATTGTTGATGGGTAGATTCATGTCAGTAGGAAGGGGCAATATTAGAGGAGTACCATAGGAAACTGTGTTTGGCCCCTCCCTTTTCTCAATTTTAAACAATTTGGATAAATCTCTTGGAAACATGTTTATTCATAAAACCATATCAAGGGGTTATGTGTTCAGTTACAGTAATTATAATTTAAGAGTGAAACACTGATATTTTACAATTAGAGGTCAGTCAGAAAAGTAAAGTGCCCAGACGCAATGCCATGTAAAGACACAACTGAAGGGGCTAGGAATATTTATATAAAGATAAGAAATGTAAGAAAAGACATTTTTTGATTGATCTGTGGACTTATTCTAAGTTGTTGCAGTACATAGAATAATGGTAGATTTTATTTCATTATAATGAGGTGTATGTATACTAAACAAAAATTGTCCTCACAATGAAAAATATTATTTTATAAAAACATAAGCTCTATGTCATCAAAAGATTCTCAGAGAATATGGAAGAACAATAGGATTAAAGAAAGGACTACTACATTGAGTGGTTCTTGGGTCAAATATGCTCTTGGGATTTTTCAACTGTTGTGTTGACTCTTTGCTATACTGTCTGCATATACATGAGGAAGAAATCCAAGAAAAACATCATGAGCATGTTAAAGTGCTTGGATAAATGGTTATTTATTATGTTTCCTTTCAGTTCTTAAAACATAATAGGCCTGAGTAAGTTCTTGTTAAACTCTTGTCATGGAAAGAACATTTGATTAATATCTTGGTGGGGAAAAAAGAGACTATTCTCTGCTATCTGAAAACTCCATTGGCCAATTTTATATATTCCTTTTCCAAAATAATAAGAATATTATATCAAGTGTTTAAACCTAACCAATTTTTTGGGTTTGTGTGCATTACAGCAGTGACAGTGTATGCATCCAGATCAGTGTGTTAGTGTAAACAGATGGAAATATGTTTCTCAGTTGATGAGTAACATAAGAGCCCTTCTCATCCTGTTTCAACAAACACCTAAACCCACACACTTTCTGCCCTGGTTTCTCTTTTTTTCAACATTTATCTTTGAATTGCTTTTAATCTCTAGAGATGGGATGACCACCTGCCTTCCAAACATATTGCAAAAACAGCAGTGACTATGGTTGGTTTTTGCCAGTCGGTTTTTGTTGAAGAAAACATGTATCAAATGACAGCAGAGTCACCAGCTGATGAGAGGATTTTTTATGTATATAACATTGTGCTTTTTGGTAGGAAGACGGCAGAATTGTGCTAAGATTTTAATATCAAACTGTTTATCAGGCTGAGAGTTGTGATACTCAAATGGTACCTTAAATGACTGAGTTGTGCACTTGATACTGCATGGTACTTTTTAGAAAGGGAACTAAACAAAATTTATAGGATAAAAAAAAATTGGTAGTAGGAATTATAATATGTTCCTTTCTGGGTATAGTAAGTCTGCTAATTGATCACCAAACTGATTTGTGCTTCTAGGCACATGATTATATTTTGTTTCCCAGAATCCCTTGCTGTTATTCATGGCTGAATTTTAAACAATGGAATGTGAGCAGAAGTCCTGTGTGATATTTCCAGGTTTGGCCCACAAAAACTTCCCAATGATGGTCCTCCATGTTATTTTCCCCTACCCAGCTATACCTGGGGTCTTGGGAATTGGAAATCATATATTGAAGGTGACAGAAATAGAAGATAGAGAACTAGTGTCTAGAGAATGTAGCTTGCTTGTAATGAACAACTGGTTTGGATGTTCTTTAACAAGAAATAAATAATATGCCCAGTTTTATAAAAGATATCTACCAATATTTAAGGAAATAATCTCTATGTTTTATATAATTATGTATTTTTATAACAAAAGAAGATTAAGGAAATAAAATGTAAGGAAAAATAATTGCTATATATATGTATATATATATATATATATATATATACACATATGTGTGTGTGTATATACATATACACACACATATATATATATACTATTCCTGAAAATGAAAAAAGGAAAACGTCAACAATTCATTTTATGAAACTGATATAATGTGATACTAAATATGGACAAGAACTATACAAGAGAAGCAATTTCACTTATGAACAGAGAAAAAATATAACAGTGAATCCATCAATGAATATATATATTATATTATATATATTATATATATATACAATATATATATATATATATACACACACATACATGTTTGTGTGTGTGTGTGTAATGCTTTATTCCTGGACTGGGATTCATGGGATATTGTTCAGTATACTAAACAGATAGATAGAAGGAGAAATGTACATATGACCATGTCAATAGATACAGCGAAAGCATTATATGAGAAGAAACACTATAATTTAAAACAAAATGTTGCAACCTAGAAATAGAAAATTTCTTTAATAAAGTCACTAAAAGTATCTATAAAAATTCACAATGATTATTATCTTTCATTAAAAGTATTAGACATATTTCATTAAAATTAAAACAACGTAAAGAAGACCATGTTTACTGTTTCTCATTCACACTTGTTCCTAACAAGTTCAGTAAGATTAAGAAATAAGTTAGAAGTATTAGAAAGAAAGGTCCAAGTTACATACTACTGAAATTGATGAAATTGATGAGAGTTTCATCCAGACTACAAAATAGATGTGAATTCTTCCCACAATAAATCTATACATTTGATAAATTTCCATTTTTATTCACAGTTCTACAAGATAAACCACCAGTATCAGTATTGAAGGGTAAAGGACACAGAGTAGCCAAAATAACCTTGATTAAGACATATAAAGAGAGGAACTTCTTCTATATACTCTCAAGTAGACAAGACAAATTATAAAATACTGATGGAAAAATAGAGAACAGAATGAAACCAAAACACACAAAACACATAGTATACACAGAACATATGCACACAGAAGTTTTGACTGTGGAATATTATAGATTAAAAAAATGGATTGTAAAATTTAATCAATGGTGCTAGGACAACTGACTATTGGCTATCTTATAAAAAAAGATAAAAGTGGATTCTGACCTCACATCATGAACAGAAATAAGCTGGGCATATATTAAAAGCATAAAATTAAAATCAAAATACTTAAATGTTTACAAATTTTAAAATAACTGTATTATATTTAAGTTGGAGTATGACATAAAACACACACCATCATGAAAAAGATCAATAAATGTGACTGTATTAAATTTAAAACCATATACTTGTGCACATGTGAAACACCATAAAGAAATTAAGTAAAGCTCCAGATTTTTAGTACTTATAATGAATGCAAACAAACAAACAAACAAAAAGATTGGTACCATGAATATATAAAGAATTTCAACAAGACAATTAGTTAAAAAGTACAAAGAACAGTATAATAAAAATGAAGAAAGGATATAAATAAGAAATTCATAATAAAGGAAATTTTAATGGCCACCTCTTTGACAAGTAGTAGGACTTCCTTAATAGTTATGAGTTTAAATTAAAATAGCACAATTTTAAGTTCATGATATTGGCAAAACTTTGAAACTTAAGGACTACCAAGGTGATGAAGGTGCCTAAAAATGAAATATCATACAATGATGAAAATAGTATAAAACTGCAAACAATTCAAAAACATCTAGTAAAAGTGAGGATGCACATATATCTCTACAATTTCATTTCTAAATATTTACATATTCTAGAGCCTTGTGCTTTAAATTGTGGTTCTCCATCACCTGGAAACTTGTTACAAATGCAGATTCTCAAATGTGGCCAGATCTCCTAAATCAAAAGCTGCAATTTCTCCCTCTTTCTCTCTCAAAACAAATAAATAAATAAACTTCAAAAATTATAAATACAAATAAATACAAATAAATATATTATAGGAGTGCCTGGGTGGCTCAGTTGGTTAAGTGACTGACTCTTGATTTCAACTCAGGTCACCATCTCATGGTCATGAGATCGAGCCCCGTGTAGTGCTCTGCACTGGCCATGGAGTCTACTTGGGATTCTCTCTCCTTCTGCCCCTCCCACTCACACATACTCTCTCTCTCCCTCCCTCTAAAAAATAAATTAGTTAGTGAATTAAATACACTATAAAAACACAAAAGATATAAATCAAAAATATAAATATATATAAAATTATGTTTATTGATCTTATAAAATTTGACAATTAATAAATGTTCGATGGAAAAGAAAGCACCAATTGGAAAAGAATCATGCAGTCTGAAAGTGTGATGCCATTAATAAAAATACTTAGAATACATAAAATATTCTGTAAATTATGATGGTTACATATATACAATAAAAACGTAAAAATATGTATAAGTAAGATACACACTAACGACTAGATAGTTCAGAATCATGGAAGGGAAATAGAGTAAATGGTTTAGCTGTATTTGTATATTATTTCCATTTTTTAAGTCAAGTGAATCAATATTATCAAATAGCTAAATTTGTGTATTGGTGGTATTTTATCTGTACTTTTCAAAATTCACTAAAAGTAATAAAATTTTAAACAAAATCTTAATTAAAGGAGCCCTTATCTCCTGAGGTTGTGGTGACTCTAAATGAGACATGATGCATGAATGAAGGAATGGTTTTGTATAGTGAATGTTACATTGGTGTTAGCTGGCATTATTAATAAAAAATATTTTAATGAAACTATGACAAAATTACAAATATTAACTTATTACTAATGAATATGAAATCACTATAAAATGAACCAAAAGCAGTCATCATTTTCCAGTCTTATAACCAGTCTTGTCTCTAGTGATTCTTTCCCGTTATGCTTTTCCCATTTTCTTGGAAATGTTCAACCTAACCCTCCTTCCCTTCTTTTCCTATTTCCTATTTTCTTTCTTTTATAATTAGTTGCTTACTACTTTTGCATACAATCTATTCATTTCCTGTTTCCTCTCTTCTCTTTTACATTTTTCTTGTTTCTCTCAGCCCATTCTGAGTGTGATGTGCAGCAATTATGCAAGTTACTTATCACAGAATTTTAATAAAGAACTTCTATATGTTGGTATTAAATGTATTTGACCTAACGGAATGATTGATGTTATGATCAATTTGAATTCTTTAAAACCAAAACAAACCAACACAAAAACTATATGAGAAAAAATTATAACACCCAATGGAAAAATATTAATTATTTGTTGGCTTCATTTCCAGTTAAGTTCTATGGCGTTTGTTATCAAATATCAAATCAGGCACTAAAAAGATAGACTTTCCCCAAACTATTTGGAAACTGGAAGTTCACATCCTTAGGAAGGGAGCAGTGTTTTGTTTAATGGTATACTGTGAAAAAAAGAACAGCTACATAATTTGGACCCATACTAGCCTGTGGGGATCATTTTAAAGTCTCATTCGGTCCTAGAGAAATTGTGTGTTTCCGTGTGCACACATAGGTCTCAGATAACCCAACTTTTGGTCATGAAGATCCAGCTTTTGGAGCAATACTGATGCTAACTTTGTTCTCTTGACTGCATATTGATACAGCTCTAAATTTTAATTGCCAACTGTTCAGCTAGCCTGAATTCCCTCCAATCTCCCACCCCTGGCCACCATATACACTCACACAATTTTCTTTCCAAGTGTATGGAGGCCTCTTCTGTGTGTTCTCCTCCCCCATCTCAGGAGATACCATAGAGCCTCGGGCACATCTCAGCCAATGCTGAGTGAATGCTGTTATTTACACATTTCCCTGGGAAGTGTGCATCCTGCTAAAGAAGATGCTCTATGAGAAGAAGCATGCTCTGCTAAAGTACAGCATTACCATCAATCCGTTTTCCCCCAGAGGTTTCCCCAGAGGTTAGTTTCAGAGGTAATGATAAATAAAGTCATTATCTTTAACTTTACCCACCCCCAAACAATGTTGATTTTGTACTTTTTCACCATGTTTAAATAATCAAGAAAATGAGATTAAAAGCCAGTGACCAACTGGCTTGTTTTAATACAGTGAATAATGACACATAATTGGAAGAATTTTTAAAAATGAATTACAGGGTAAAAAATGTTAATTTTGTCCATCAGAAAGTTGGTAAATACTATCAGGAACAAGAAACTGTTCTCTCTTAAGCAAGGCAGATGTCACATTCCCCTACAATCTCCTAGAGAGACGGGACGGGGGCCCTGCAAGTACAAAGAGATATCACAAAGGGAGGAAGTAGATTGCTCAGTACCAAAAAAATGGAACACCTATTAAGTTATGAAAGAGTTGAGGAGTACTTTTGCTTGGAGTTCTAGGGAAGACCTTTTAAAGGTCAAGGGTTTTATACAGGGGCCCGATATAAATTGTTGGGGGGCTGAATGGCAGGGGTTAGTAATTTTTTACAAAAGGCACATGTATCATTGGAGCTCATCATAAATATTTGTTAAATGGTGGAAGAAAGGATTTGTATTGCTAAAGGGGAGAAGGGATTTTAGA
The DNA here is from genome assembly GCF_014898765.1 of Herpailurus yagouaroundi. Classification (NCBI taxonomy): domain Eukaryota; kingdom Metazoa; phylum Chordata; class Mammalia; order Carnivora; family Felidae; genus Herpailurus; species Herpailurus yagouaroundi. Next base: position 59,938,106 of record NW_024412388.1, read on the forward strand.
TGAAACAGCATTGTTGCAGAAAGATTGGTATCCTAAAGGACAGAAGAAAATATTCTTCAAACACTTAAATATTACCTCATTTATTTTTACAGTCATATCATGAACTTATTAACCTAATTTTAAACTATTAAAATCTGAGAATTATTATTAACTATTAAAATCTCAAAATAACCAGATAATAAGTGGCAATACTAGGTCTCCTCCAGTGTTTGGCACATAAATGCTGGATGAGACCAGTGTTGAAATAAAGTTCAAATAAAAATGTCCCATTTGTAGTTTAAGGCTAAGGATCTTGGAGTTTGGCTGCCTTGAAACTTTATCACTTACTATTCATTTTATTCATTTGACATTGAACAAATGATTGAAATTTTATCATCCTTTGTTTCTTCTTGTAAAATTGGGATAATTATAGGGCCTACACAATAGTGATTTTTTTTTTTGTTTTTTGTTTTTTGTTTTGTGGCAAGAATAGATAACAGTATAGAACTTAGAATATTACCTGACATAAATTACATACTTGATAAATGTTAGCTTTATAGAACTAGCATTAAATACTCTTGCGTTGAATAGCTTCAGCAGTCATGTTGTAATTATTTGGGGGGAGATTTTAAAAATGATTCTGAATAATACCTACATTTGTCTTAATATGTCTAGTTGTCTTTGTTTCCTTTTAATAACACTTTCAAGTACTGACTCCTTTTCTACAATTAGGTAGCCTGCACCATAAACTTTGTCATAAATTTTCTATTTGTGCTGATCATCTTTACTGGCAAGATATCTTTACAAAAATTAAACAGGGCTTATTTTGTTTAAGCTGAATTGCTGTAGTATCTAGGTATAGAATGTGATCAAGTATAAAATATCTATCTTTGTTTTACATCATTAGGTGCCATTCCTTGTCATTTAAAAAAAAAAAAAAAGTATGTGTGTCTTTAATGTTAGCCAATCAATAGCCAATGTTAAAGGACACAAAGAACCAAACATTCACATCCTTCCAGACTCAGGTGTTTTCTCTTCATATAAAGCAAACAGCACAGCTGGGGGGAGTCAGAGCTTCTCCTAAAGCCAAGACTGGCTTTTTGATATTACCACTGACTCCAGCCCATTTAGCAGGTAAAATCAGATTTGGTGAAACAGAGAATACCCACAGTGAGCCCAAGATAAACAGCAACAGAAAAAAAAAACCACACAAAGAGTTAGTCTTAAAGAGAAAGTTCATGGTGAGGAATCAACTTAAATATGAAATGAAAGATGCAAAGAGTAAACATAAAAAAATGAACTCCTACTGAAGAGTAAGAAATAAAGATTATTAAAAAAGAAAGATGGAAAAGAAAGCTAAGACACTGGTTGGAAAATACAAAATAAAATGGCATGCAATAAAACGATAGGCCATAAAATAACTGATACTGATTACACATTCCCTATGTTCCAGGCACTCTTCTAAAGACTTCTACATATTACAGAACTCCATCTTCACCATATTTATGTGAGATGTTATTTCCATTTTGCTGATGGGGAGATCAAGGCAATTTCATTAACTTGCTCAGATAGCTTAGCTATTAACTGGGAATCTAGGATTGAACTGACTTGATGTGACATAAGCTTAATTTTTGTCTCCAAGTCTATACAAGCAAAAAAGAAGAAACAATAGAGATTTATTAAACAAACTGAGGAGATAAACATATTACACAGAGAAAACTTAGCTGACAGTACAAGGGAAAATTATTGGTGCTCTGCACTTATAATCCTTTTTGATCCCATTTTTCTGAGTTTGCCCAAGAATGCATTACTGACAAGGATGTTTGCACAGTTTATGTAAGTAGCTGCATCTACCATATTAAAGTATTTACCTCTCTGCAATAATTAAACCTATGTCTTCACTGGAATGCTTTACTAGACTGTGTGTTTCTTGAGGATAGAAAATAAGATCATGTATTAATCTGTGTTCTTTTTATTTATTTATTTTATTTTTTTAATAAAATTTTTTAATGTTTTATTTATTTTTGAGACAGAGAGAGACAGAGCATGAGCAGGGGAGGGGCAGAGAGAGAGCGAGACACAGAATCTGAAGCAGCTCCAGGCTCTGAGCTGTCAGCACAGAGCCCGATGCGGGGCTCGAACTCACGAACCATTGAGATCATGATCTGAGCCAAAGTTGGACGCTCAACCGACTGAACCACCCAGGCGCCCCGATCTGTGTTCTTAATAATTGGCAAAGTCTCTGATATTTTGGAGGAGCTCAAAAATCCTAGTTCACCTCTCTCTATCCTTTTTCCTTATCCTCATAACACATTATTCACAGCTTCATATTCTACTTTCAATCAAAATTGTTTGCTTTCTTTCTACATGCAATCCTCTTTGTCTTTATGCTTTGCCTTCTTTGTTAATGGAGATGTCCCTCTGTTCCTATGCAGAAACCTGCAGAAACCACTGAGTACTAACCCCATTCCTTTTGACTACTCAAGGGATTCATTACATTAATTGTCCTGCTTTCTCCTACATCACCTAGTGTTCCACCTTTTTTGGATCATTCCCATAACATGTGTTGTAATTTCTGCAATCTTAAAAAGAAACAAACAAACAAACAAATAAACAAACCGACACAGAAACAGAAATGGAACAAAAAACCTCTTCCTTCTCCAAATACTGTACCATTTTTTACAGTAAAACTCCTCAAAATAGTGTCTATCCTCACAATTCCAACTGTCTTGATATCCTTCTCATTGATTTCACTTGGATTAGACTTCTGGTGCCACTACTCCTGTGCATTTCCTTCTCTCTCATTGCTCTACAATGAACAACATGCTGCTTAATCCTGTGATCAGTTCTCAGCCCCCATCTTACTTGATCTACCACCCAACATTTGACATAGTTGATCAATTTCTTGTCTCTGAAATACTTCCTTCACTTTGCTTCCAGGAGAATACACTCTCCTGGTTCCCTCACTGGCCTCTTCCCCCAGTCAGCTCTGCGGGTCCTTTCCTATCTCACCAACATCCTGATATGAGAGCATCTCAAGGATGGCTCCTTGGACCTCTTCTTTATCTACATTATTCCTGCAGGGATTTCATCAAATTGCATGGTTTTAAATACCAACTCAAAAGCAGACAACTCTTCTCTGAAGTATAGGCATAGATCTCTCCCATATCTTTCCACTGACTTACATGCACGCATATACAAATTCTTGCTCAGCATCTCCATGGTGGCATCCAACACATACCTCAACTTTAATGTGTTTTAACTGGAACTCTTGTTATTCCTGCTCAAATATTCTTTGCTGTCAGTCTTCTTTATTTTAATTAATGATAACTGGTACTTCCAATTTGCTCAAACCAAAATCCTTGAAATCACCTTCAGATTCATGCTTTTCCTCACACTCCACATCCAATATAAGCAATTCTTTTTGACTTTGTCTTTAGAGCCTCTTAACTCTTTTTCCTGCTGCCTTTCTTGTCCCCTGCAATCAATTCTCAACATCGAAGGCACAGTAATCCTAATAAAATAAATCAGATTGCACTGCTATTCTGTTCAAACATTCCAATAGTTTTCTGTCTGTTGTGGACTGAATTGTGTTATTGGTCAAAATATGAATGCTAAAGGCAATTCTAGTGAGAGCTCAGAAAGAAAAGAGAAGAGCCAAACATAAAGCTTCTATCATCTCAGAGAATATATATATCATTATGAACAGAATGGTAGTAGAAATATGAACATTAACGGTGTTTCTGGTGAGGTCTCAGACGGAAATAAGAAACATGTTATTAGAAACTGGGGGACAGTGATTCTTGTTATAAAGTGGCAAAGAACGTGGTTGAATTGTGACCTATTCTTTTGGAAGGCAGAACTTATAAGCTATGAAACTGGAAAAGGTTTCTCAGCAAAGTGTTGAAGATGCAGCCAGGTTGTCCTTACTATTCATAGTAAAATGAGAGAGGACAGAGACAAACTAAGGAAGAAACTTCTAAGCAAAAAGGAACCAGAACTTAAAGATTTGGAAAATCTGCAGTCCATCTATATTGTAAAAAATGAGAAAGCCTGTTCTGGAGAAAACACCAAGGATGCGGTTGGATAAACGCTCCATAAAGAGATTACCCATGGGTTTAGTCAGCTGTCTTGGCAAAAACCAGGATGGGACAATAGAGCTATTCAACTACGATTATGTTTTATCCTTTGGAAAAGGGAACCTGAAAGCTCCACAGATCATCATGGCTGCCGCTACCAGCAGAGGTCCAGAGTGTACAGGCCTAGAAGGCAAGGCTGTTTCCTCCAGTTTCAGAGGGTGAGGCAGCTCCTAGGTTTTAGTGGGCTAGGCAGCCCCTGCAAATGCCATGGGCTTGAGGCCATCTCAAAGACAGAAACCCAGGGCTGTGGGGGCGACACTGCTACTCCAGTGAGGACAGAGGGCAGAACATCCAGCCAGAGAGGATTATCCTGAAACCTTAGGATCTAATAGAATTTGTTTCCTAAGTTGTGAGACCCACTCTGCCTTATTTATTTCCACTGCCTTCCTTTTAGAATAGAAATGCCTATGCCCTTCTCACCACTGTATTTGGGAAACACACGACTGGTCTTTTCACATGTTCATGACCGGTGAGAAATTTTGCCTCAGAATGAACGATACCTGGAGTCTCAACAGCCAAAAAGCTGATTTAGACGATACTTAGATGAGACTTTGGACTTGGAGTTCACGCTGAAATGAATTAAGACTTCCAGGCCTTTGGGGGTGCCTGGATGGCTCAGTTGGTTAAGCATCCGACTTCAACTCACGATCTCAGGGTCCATGAGTTCGAGCCCCACCTCGGCCTCTGTACTGCCAGCTCAGAGCCTCAAACCTGCTTCAGATTCTATGTCTCTCTCTCTCTCTCTCTCTCTCTCTCTCTGCCCCTCCTCTGCTCACACTCTGTCTCTCTCTCAAAAATAAACAAACGTTAAAAAAATTTCAAAGAAAGATGTCCAGGCTTTGGAAAGGGGTGACTATATTTTACATGTGAAACAGACACGAATCTGGGGGAAGGATGGAAGACAGAATGTTATGGGCTGAAATGTGTTCCCACAAAATTCGTATGTTGAAACCCTAACCCACAATGTGACCAAATTTGGAAAGAGGGCCTTTAAGGAGATAATTCATTTCAATGAAGTTATAAGGGTGGGGCCTATAGGACTGGTGTCCTTGTAAGAAAAGACAAAGAGTCTCTATTTCTCTGCGCACATACAGAGAAAAGGCCCTGTGAGGACACAGCAAGAAGGTAGCCATCTGCAAGTCAGTAGGAGAGGTCTAACCAGAAACCAATGCTGATGACACCTTCATGTTGGACTTCCAGTCTCCAGAACCATGAGAATCTGTTGTTTAAATCATCTTGTCTGCGGTATTTTATTATGGTAGCTCTAGAAGACCGTCAGACTCAGAGAAAAAGGTAAAGTGCTTGCAGTGGCCAACAGTAACCTTCCCATCCTCATCCTCATCCTATTCCTTTTCTAATATATTAATCATTCCACCCTGCTCCAGCCCTATAGCTCCTTGCTTTCTTATATTACCCTACCTCAGACACTCTAACATGCAGTTCCATATATCTGGACTCTTTCTTCAAATATATGCATTATTTTCTCTTGTATGTCTTTAAGTCTTTGGTCAAACGTCACCTTTTCAATTTTCTTTCCCTATTCATTCAATTTACAATTTTACCTTCTCACCTTCCCTGATAAAAATTCCTCCATAGAACTTACACCTTCTAAGATACTGTATAAATTACTTATGTACTTTGTTTATTGTTCCTTACTATTAAACAAAAGTTCCATGGTAACAGACATTTTTATCAATCTTGGTCTCTGCTGAATCTTCAATAAATAGAACAGATTCTCTCACATCATAGCTGCCCAATAAGCATTTATTAAATAAGTTAAAATGTGTTTAGATTTTCTTCTTTGATAGAGAGTAACTATTTTCATCTTTGTATTACTAGTACCTATAGAGTAAATACAAAGTATTAAATTTTATATTAAAAAGGCAATAAATCAAGCATCAGTCTTAAATGAAAGACGAAATGCTTGATGCTATTAGGGAGAGGAACATGGAATCTAAAATCACAAACTTACCATCTTTTCATGTTTATTTATTTACTTTCAGAGAGAGACAGAGAGAGAGCAGGGGAGGGGAAGAGAGAGAGGAGAGAGAGAAAATCGCAAGCAGGCTCCCAACACAAGGCTTAATCTCACGTACCGTGAGATCATGACCTGAGCCAAAACCAAGAGTCGGATGCTTAACCGATTGAGCCACCCAGGCTCCCCAACATTTCTATCATTTCTGATATTTATATGAACATTTCTATGTAATAGTTGGAAATTATTACTAAGAATATGACAGTTATTATAACTGTGTTTGTTTATTCATGTGTTATAAACTTGATAATAAACAGCAATCACATGCCTTGTTGTCAATCTTCCCCACCACTGTGAATGGTGCAAGTTGAATTAATCAGTAAGAATATATGTAATGCAGTTCAAAGAGATCTGCTGACTATGGTTCAGTGGCTGGCTTCATAGTACCATGTAAATTAAGTACACATTCATACATAACATCATCCAAGTTAGGTTCACATGTGGAATCACAGAGATGGCTTTACACTCTTTTTGAATATCGCTTTCAATGATAACAAACTAGCACAGTTTTAGAGATAATTGGAATGTTGTGTTTAGCTAGAGATTTCACTGCAAGCACATTGTGTGCAAACAACATTTACAATTTCTCATGTTTCTTTTTGTGAACTGCTTAACTATTTGCCTGCTGTAATGTATAATAGGGGAAGAATTGCAATCTGTGTGCCCCTGGTTTATTTAAATGACAAAATTTTACTCATCTTCTCAGCCATAGGTATTGGAAAGGCAAACAGAAAATAGGTGGTTAATGAAAAAAATAATGACTATAGAAAATTTGCTTTCTCAAGCCTCTCAAGCTCTCATTATCAAAATAGAAATGAATGAAAATAATCTCATATGATATAAAACTTTATTTTATTTATTTTTTGCAGGAGCTTTGTATGAAAAATAATTGCCACCCATCTACAAGAGAGAAAAAAATCATTATTATTTCTAAAATTAAGGAAGATCTGATTCAAGAGTCTCAATTTGGGGATGGATGATAAATAATCATAAGATATGCCATGAAAAATCATGTCATAATAAACAAAGACTTTGCTATGCCCATTCTGACAGTATTAGTTTCCTGGCCTAATCCTTTTAATTAGTTTTTTTTTTTTTTTCAGTCTGGCCAAGAAAATATAGTAAAGATGATATTGAGATTTTTAAGAAAATACATTATAAAACATTTGCAAATCTAACTCCTGAAGCTAAGCACCATTTGAATTAAAACATCTTAAAGTTCTCTCTTTCATACTGAAGTTGGAATCCCTATGATTTGGGGCTTAAACTGGTCAGAGGAAAACCCTAAGGTAATAAAGATTTTTAATACTGTAATATAAGACATATCAAGTGAGTGTGTAGATCCATGCAACGTAAGAAATAATTGTAAGTCAAAATCCTCTTGGAAATCCTACTGCCTCTTCCTACAAAAAAAAAAAAAAAAAAATCCAGCAGGTATTTTTTTTCACCTCAGCTACAGCTTCCTTATGTCAGAACCATAAACTCACTCGGCGAATTGTTACGATATAAATAATAGTTCATATTTAAACATTATTACTATTTTCCTAGAACAAGCAATTGGTATACATTATCTCATTTAATCCTCACAATGGCCCTATAGGTGATAATCATCTTATTCCTAATTAATAGATTTTGAAAAAATAAGTGGTTAAGGGGCACCTGGGTAGCTCAGTTGGTTAAGCATCCAACATTGGCTCAGGTCATGATCTCATGGATTACGAGTTCAAGCCCCATGTCAGATTCTGTGGTGACAGCTAGGAATCTGGAGCTTGCTTCGGATCCTGTGTGTTGTGTGTGTGTCTCTCTCTGCCCCTCCCCTGCTCTCTCTCTCTCAAAACTGAACATTAAAAATAATAAAAAAAAAAAAACCAGTTAAGTAATCTGCTAAAATTATGAGACAAGTACATATCAGACCTGAGTTTAGATGTCTTTAGGCACTAAAATTATTGCTCTTAATCACATTCTATAATGCCAGTACACCACACAAATTTAACAAATTTAAGAAATGCACTGATATGTCCATCTATTTTTCAAATACTCTAGGGGACATTTTGAAGAGTTACTAGGAAGCAGATAACATTGAATTTTTCATAAATTGGCACCAAAATATGGCTAATAAAGACCTCAATTTAAAATGCAAACTTGAACATTTATGGACAGAGAGACTGAACATTTTCTGCATAGGTAAAAAAATATAAATCAACGAAACAAAGAAATAATAGCAACAAAACATCCTGGAAAAGGACTGACTAGTATTGGATATAAATTGAAGTAACAATGGATAAAAATGGAAATGAAGACAATGATACTACACTAAATCAAATGATTTAATTAATTCTTTGTAAAGAGCAATGGAACAGAAATTTTTCATTTTTAACTCATAAACAACGCCCTGTGTGATTCTTATTCTATGGTATAGATTTAGTCACAGTTTATGCTTCTTCTTTACATTTGCAAAGTCTAAGGTAACTCACCATTTCAAAAAAAAATTAAGTTTTTATTCAAATTCTAGTCAGTTAATATACAGTGTGATATAGTTTCAGGTGTACAATATAGTGACTCAACAATTCCACACAACACCTGGTGCTCGTCACAAGTGCCTTCCTTAATCCCCATCACCTATTTCACCCATTCCCCCCTCCCCTTGGTAACCATTAGTATGTTCTCTATCCATAGTTCAGAGTCTGTTTCTTGGGTTGCCACCCTCTCTCTTTTTCCCCTTTGGTCATTTGTTTTGTGTCTTAAATTGCACATATGAGTGAAATGATAAGGCATTTGTCTTTCTCTGATTTATTTTGCTTAGCATAATATTCTCTAGCTCCATCCATGTTGTGGCAAACCATTTCATAATTTTTGAAATCAACATTTCAACCAAGGAGACCCAACTGAGTACTGGAAATATAATTCTGAAATTTAAAGGTAATAAATCAGGTAAGTGGTTTCTCTTAATAAGGCTTATTCCAACTTCCCACATGAAAACTTTCACACTACAGGAGCTCACCTACACCTTAGAGGAAAATAGTGGGCACTATCAGAAGACCCTAAGATTTTTGAGGAGGCTCTTTTTTTTCTATTTTCATAAGCATTAAAATATTGGGGCGCCTGGGTGGCGCAGTCGGTTAAGCGTCCGACTTCAGCCAGGTCACGATCTCGCGGTCCGTGAGTTCGAGC
>NW_024412388.1:59947439-60030128 GCF_014898765.1 Herpailurus yagouaroundi
GAGCCTGTTTCCGATTCTGTGTCTCCCTCTCTCTCTGCCCCTCCCCCATTCATGCTCTATCTCTCTCTGTCCCAAAAATAAATAAAAAACGTTGAAAAAAAAAAAAAGAAAATATTTTGGTTTGTAAAGCATAAACTTGTAAGTGGCATGATACAGCTTTTCACCATGAAAAGTAAAACAACCACCCTTCCATGAACACTACCATCAAACAGCAAACAGAATTCAGAGAGGGAAAATCACATGAAATAGTCTAAGATGGGGACTTGAGGGGAGCCTGGGTGACTCGGTTTGTTAAGCGTCCAACTCTTGATTTCAGCTCAGGTCATGATTTCACAGCTGGTGAGGTATAACCCTGCATCGGGCTCTGGGCTGATAGCACAGAGTCTGCTTGGGATTCTCTCTACCTCTTTCTCTGCCCCTCCCCCACTCATTCGGTCTCTCTAAATAAATAAATAAACATTTAAAAGATGAGGGCTTGAATCCAATAAAAGGAGAAATACATATGTCAAGGTTTGTCAAACTTTATGAAATTCAGTACTCACTTTAAATTCTTCATCATCTACTATTGATTTTTCAAGTTCTGTTTTGAAGACAGCTCTGCCCTCCTCTCAACAGCTTCGTAGAGTTAAGAACGGATATTTTCCAGTGCCTACTATACGGTGCCAATTAGGTGATTTAAATATATCACATTACTTCCCATAATCATTGTGCCAGGTAAATATTTCCCTATTTCCGGGTGAGGAAACAGCTTGAGAAGAGAGGTCAGGGAGCCTGTCAGTCACACAGCTGGTTCAGGCCTGCAGGTCTATTCCACAGAGGTGCATCGAGTCTTCCTTATGCCTTCTGCTGTAGCTGCACAATTTTTGTACAAACAAAACAATGCACTTCATCTATCCCAAATCCAAGGTAGTTCTTGTTCTTAACTTTTAAAAGCCTTTAAACTGAAAATGAATAGGATCTTTTGCATAATTACTTCCTCCAACTCCCTGTTACATATTGTTATTTCAGCAAAGGAGAACAATAGGGAGAAATGAGAGATCTTTCAGAGTGGTAGTCACCCTAAAATGATGTGTGATTTCTTCCCCTAAAAGTAAATTATCTACAGCTTTTAAATCAATGCACACCAAATTAGCTCAAAGCAAATAAAAATGACAACAACAATGCTCGTCTATCTGTAGCTTGTTTTCTATATATGGCAATTCATCACTGGCTAGCAAAACCTAATAAGAGTGTGTATGTGGTTTTTGCCATTTACATGATTAGATCCTTAACAGCATTGTGATTGAAGAGCATCCCTTTAAAGATCTCCACCTATTGCTTATTAAACATACATCTCCATGTGTGAGAAAGCAGCAGCAGCAGGGGGAGTGACAAGATAAGTGATGGCTGTAAAGGAAAGAAAAATGGCCATGCCTCCATTCATTGTTTGTTTCCAATTTATTGGTGTTGCAGGAGCATTGTGGGCCCTGGCAGAAAGTTGTGCTTTTTGGAGGTTTTGATTAACCTGTATCATGACACTTCTCCCATCATCATTACACACGTAGGTAAGCAAACAGATGTAATAGTTAAGTAAAACGGATATAATAGACCCCTTTGTCTCATCTCTAGAAATTTACTGCTGAGGAAATTCAGCTAGCTATCTCATTTATCTCACTTCCCAAAGAGTGATTTATGTGGCACCCACATGGTGCAACAACAGCAAGCTAGGCTGCCATCATTGTTCATTCATTCATTCACAAACTACTTCTGTGCATCTCTTATTTCATAGGCTCTGTCCTAGGCATCGGGGTAGTAATGTTAAATGAAGAATGACTTCCAAGTCTTAGTAATGCAATGAATCTAGAGGATCCACAAATGCTAATTGAACATCCCACATCTAAAAATTATTGTCTACATCAAAGGTATTCATAGTGACAGTAAGTAAAAATAAATAGAAATTTATGAACCACTCTCCAGTTTACATAGTAACATCCTTGTTATCTATGGCATATAATTTCCTGCCAACAGAACTCTGATATGTCCAAATTGGTACTGAGAAGTTGTGTGTGTATGTGTGTGTGTGCGCACGCACGTCTGTGGTGTGTGTGTGCACATACATGTGTGTATGCTCAACACCTTAAAGGGACTCCAGTGTGGCTTGGGTGACAGATACAGAAATGTAACATGTAACTTTTCATGTTCTCTTCTTTTATTCTCTTGTGAGTCTGAAGCTTTTGTAGTTTAGGAAAAGTTGCTTTGAGCAAATCAACGAAAAACTAATATATAAAATGAAGAAGAAAAGTATGGCTCTGCACAGAGGGAAACTAAAACCATCTCAGACAAACGGTAATTGTCTATAAAAAGATTTTCTTTTTTTAAACTTTTTATTTTGTTTATTTGTTTTTATTTTGAGAGAGAGAGAAATAGCAAGGGAGAGGGGCAGAGGTGGGGGACAGAGAAAGAGAGAGAGAGAGAGAGAGAGAGAGAGAGAGAGAGAGAGAGAATTTCCAGTAGGCTCCACACTCAGTACGGGCCTGACACTGGGCTCAATCCCACGACCCTGGGATCATGACCCAGGCAGAAATCAAGAGTCAGATGCTCATCCTGCTGAGGCCACCCAGGCACCTCTCTATAAAAAGATTTTCCGCGGGGTTTACTGTCAGTGAACTGAGATCATTGATCCAAATAAAGTTGATTATGAGCCACGAGCTGCTTTATGTTAAGATAATACATTTTCATTTACTCAAGCTAGCAATCTGCACTATTAATAGTTATTGAAACTCTGACTTCACTGGCAAAGGCAGAGAAGAAACTTTGGGGGAAGGAAGAGGGTTCCAACACCGAGGCTCAGCTTTCCTCTATGTTCTAGGACCTAATGGCGGCTCTCCTGTTCACTTTTAACTTTAAAAAATCATGTCCAATGATATTGTAATGATATTTTTTAAATCACAGCTTTTGTTCTACATGGGACTGGAATTAACAGCATGAGCTTTCCCTTCACAACCTCTCGTATACTGTGAGTCACTCACCTTAATTTTGCAATTTTCCAGTCAGGTAATCTAATCACCACCATGGATAGAACTGACACAGTATTAAAACCGTATCAAAAATACAGTGCTGAAACACATTAAAAGCTTTTTAATGAGTTACTGAAATAGGAATATTGTATCAGACTTGTCAAATTTGTTAACCCTTGTTTATTAAGGTATAGATTTCTCAAATTTGCTTTTCTATAAAACGGACATTCCTAGCCCTAGATATCAAGAAAAAGTTCCACTGATATTCTAGTTTTTTGGGTTTTTTTTTTTAGCGTTTATTTACTTTTGAGATAGAGTGCCACTGGGGGAGGGGGGAGAGAGGTGGGGACAGAGGATCTGAAGCAGGCCTCACACTGACAGGAGCCAGCCCAATGTGGGGCTTGAACTCATGAACCAAACCATGAGATCATGACCTGAGCTGAAGTCGGTCAGTCACTCAACTGCCTGAGCCACACAGGTGCCCCTCTGGTGGTGGTTTTTAACAACGTGGACAATAGCAAAAAATTCTGCCACAGGCTCTGTGAAACACCTTTATAGGAACTCCAGGAATGAAAGGAAGGAGTCCACACAAAAGGTAGATCATATTAGCCCTTAAATCTTTCAGAGATTTACCATCTCTGTGAAAAAAAATACTAAAGGCAAATCTCATTTTAAAGATTACTGACTAATTCCTAGGCTTTATGCCATATGTTATTTATTCCATAGCAAACTCTAAGAAAATATTATTACTATGTATTAATGAAGGAATTAAAGCTAAAAAATTCAAGTTTCCTCGCCTCAGATGATAAAGCTAGCTACTCTCTCCTCTGACCAGAGGATTTCTTTTGTAGAAGTGTTTCCTTCTTGCCATTCAAATCCGAAGGCCAATTTTTACCTCCTTGAGGAGGACTTCCTTGGTCACCTACGTAAGTAGTAGCTGCACAAAGTCAGCCCTGAGTCAGTGACTATCTCACTACTTTTTTTTTTAATATTATACTTACAATTAGAAATTACCTCATTCATTCACTCACTCACATGTGTATGGTGTTTCTCCCTTCTCTATCCCGCCACTAGAATGTAATCCTGTCAAAGAAATTTTCCATTTGCTTATTATTATTTTTCAGCTTTTTGAGAAGTGTCTGGCACTTAGTAGCTATTTTTTAATTAAATTGTAGTTAGCGAAAATACAGTGCAATATTGGTTTCAGAAGCAGAATTCAGTGACTCATCACTTACATACAACACCCAGTGCTCATCACAAGTGCTCTCCTTAGTACCCCTCATCCATCTAGCCCATCTCCCACCCCCCCTTCCTCCAAGGCTCTCAGTTTGTTCTCTATCATTGAGACTCTTGTGGTTTGTTTCCCTACCTTCTCTTTCCCCCTCTTCCCATATGTTTCTCTGTTTTGTTTTTTAAATTCCACATATGAGTGAAGTCATATGGTATCTGTCTTTCTCTGATTGACTTTTTTTCACTTAGCATAGCACATTCCAGCTCCATCCATGTTGTTGGAAAAAGATTTCACTCTTTTTGATAGCTGAGTAATTCCACAGGATGATTGCATCCTTATCCGTTCATTAGTAGATGGACATTTGGGAAGTCCCCATAGTTTGGCTATTGTTGATAATGCTGAGTGATTGCTAAATTAATATTTGTTGAATAAGTGTATACATGCAAGCACAAACAAATGAATGAATGAAAATAACAGAGTCGAGATTCAAATCCAGGTCTTTCATTCAACATCCAATGTTCCTTTTATACTATATCACATTGCTTACAGGTACTCTAAATCTGAAGGTTCCAATAAGTGTCTCTGTTCCTTGCAGATATGAAGGAAACAATTCTCTAGCCCAATGTGCTATTGATAAAATCGATCATCAGCGTCCTCTTCCTGTTGTTTTTCTATTTATCAGTTTCACTTTCCACGTAAGTCAGCCAGTGATCTTTGATAAATTGGTTCATACTTACAGGTTATAATAGACTTAACCTATTACTCTTTCATGGACTTTTGCTATTTTTCCATTATCAGTCAGTGCCCCTCTTATGTCCTTCATTTGCTTTTTACTCAAATTGGATTTCAAAATGCATCAGTAAGATCAATCCCTATCAAGCACCTTTAATTAACTCACCTAATTTCTTTTTTTAGTATTATTATTCTTTATCTCACTCATCTAGGAAACTCAGAAAGCCCAGTAAAAACAAAATATTTGCCTAGCTACTTGCTGTATGGTCTGAATTCAAATTCATGACCACAAAACTCAAATGAGAACTTAATAATATGTGCAATTCAAATTAATTTTGGTATGCCCGTTTTCCTATGCTCAACAATTTTATACCTTCTCTTGCCTCAAATCTTGTATATGATACCCCTTCCTTTTTTTTTAATTAAATTAAAAAAAAATTACATCCAAATTAGTTAACATATAGTGCAATAATGATTTCAGGAGTAGATTCCTTAATGCCCCTTACCCATTTAGTCCATCCCCCCCCCCTCACAACCCCTCCAGTAACCCTCTGTTTGTTCTCTATATTTGAGTCTCTTATGTTTTGTCCCCCTCCCTGTTTTTATATTATTTTTGTTTCCCTTCCCTTATATTCATCTATTTTGTCTCTTAAAGTCCTCATATGAGTAAAGTCATAAGTCTTTCTCTGACTGACCAATTTTGCTTAGCATAATACCCTCCAGTTCCATCCACGTAGTTGCAAATGGCAAGATTTCATTCTTTTTGATTGCCAAGTAATACTCCATTGTATCTATGTACCACATCTTCTTTATCCATTCATCCATTGATGGACATTTGGGCTCTTTCCATACTTTGGCTATTGTCTATAGTGCTGCTATAAACATGGGGGTGCATGTGCCCCTTTGAAACAGCACACCTGTATCCCTTGGATAAATACCTAGTAGTGCAATTGCTGGATCATAGGGTAGTTCTATTTTTAATTTTTTGAGGAACCTCCATACTGTTTTCCCTCCCTTTCTAATCTCACTCCTACACTTCATCCCCTTAGTGGAACATTTGTTTCATACATTTAAGTAGGAAATCTCTACTCTTCTCACCCCCAAATCTGCCAATTAATCTACATCTGTAGCTACATCTGTATGCATACTCTGCCTTCTTGACTATAATTCCTGGCTCTATCAAAAAAGCAAAACATTCCTGATAAAATATTCCTGACTCAAGGGCCAGAACTTCAAATGGTGCCTATATTATTTCCATTACAGCTTCCCAGAAGTTTTCCTCTTCAAATTACCCCTTGTACACCAATAGTATCATTTCTTATTTTCCAGAGGATCATCTTTTGTTATTTCCATTTCTATTAAAGGGGCAAAATTTGTCTTGATTCCCTCCATCTGTACCCTATCCCTTTATTTGCCTTCATAGAAAACCATTTTGGCAAGTTTTCTATAGCTTCATTCTCTCCTTCGCTCACTCTAATTAGGGTTTTGCTTCTATTACTTTAGCAGAGACTCTGTATCTGAAGGTACCAATGGCCTCTGTGTAGACATGGAGAGTGTTGCTCCTAATCCTCTTCAAGAAAGGACTTGCTGTACAGTTGTGAGGGGGTGTAGTGGGCAGACTGCCTCCAGCTGTCAGCTTCTTCATGGTTGGCATTAGCTGAAGAAACATGCTTTTTCCAAATACTTGACATTCAACGACTGAGCAAGGCAGGAATAAAAAGTCCCAGCTGTTCTGCTGACATGCAATAATGCTAGCGGTCATTTTTGCTCTAGAACTTCCCCACCAGGATGGCCAAAACTTTGTTAGGCATTCATTGCAGTGTGACATCTACCTCTGCCAAATCCTGCTTCCTTCCTCCTTCCTTTTATGGGTGTTATTCCCTGATAAATATCTTATACCCCAAACTCAGTATCTTCTTCCAGAGAATCCAACCTGTGATAGTCAGTACCAGGAGCAATTTGAGAAGGCAGATGGTAAGATGGGGTTTGATTTGGGGAAGTGGATCATATGCTACTTGGCAGACAATGACAGCCCATCACTAGTAAGAGGAAGCACAGATGGAAGCCAACACAAAGTACCCATTCAACTGAAATTTTCACCTTTGGTAACTGGGAATAGCACAAGGATTACTGATACAGGGGCATACACTAGCAGCTGATGTCACTGTTGCTAATGAAACGTATGGAGAAAATAGTAGATGGGAGAATAACAGGATTGGATAGCTACTAAGTACCACCGGTACTTTACAGCCATGCTTCCCAGTATGGTAGACACTTGCATGTGTGGCTATTGTGCGATTAACATACTGCTAGTCCAAACTGAGATGTGAAATATACATAGAGCTACATGAGATTTTAAAGATTTACTGTAAAAATCTCATTAATTTTTAATACTGATTAAATGTTGAAATGATAATATTTTGGATATGTTGTATTAATTAAAATGTATCAATTAATTTCATGCTGTTTTGTTTTACTTTTTCAAATGTGACTACTAGAGATATTTGAAAGTATAATTGTATTTCTAATGTAAAATATTGCTCCATACAAAACAAGCAAAACAAAACAAAACAAAACAGTTGAAGGGTGCTGGGGTGGTTCAGTCAGTTAAGTGTCCAACTTTGACTCAGGTCATGATATCCTGGATCGTGAGTTCGAGTCCCGCTCATGAGTTCAAACTTCACATTGGGCTCTCTGCTGTCAGCGCAGAGCCTGCTTTGGATCCTTTGTCCCCCTTTCTCTCTGCCTGTCCTCTGCTCGCTCTCTCTCTCTCTCTCTCTCTCTCAAAAATAAATAGACAATGGAAAAAAAAAGAGTTGAGATTGAGTAACAGGAAGTTGAAAGCTAGATTTAGATGCCAGTGGGCCTCTATGATTATATAAAGTTATTAGCATCTGCTCTAGTAAAAGCTCTGAGAAGGCTGAGGGCCCAGTTCTGGATTTAACAGCCAGATTGTACAAATATGAAAGAGGTTTAAATACCAATTAAGGTCAAGATCAGAATGGAGACATCTGGGTACATGTCCCTAAAAATTATTACTCCCCAGACTCTGTTTTGTGAGACTGTGAGATGGCCTATCTACCCTATTAAGAGCTTGCACCTGATGCCAGCCCTGCTGGAAGACAGTGTAAAGCATCCAAAGCAATATGTACCCACCTCAAGACCTGCCCCCCTACCTCTCCTGGCACTAGGCCTGAAAGTATGATAAAGTCACAGCATAAACCAGATAGGATGAAGTGGTCTGCACCCAAAAGGAACTGCCAGAACTAGCCAACAGGAACTAAGGGTTTGAGTGAATGCATTTAGGACTAGATTTTAGGGATGTTTGTTCAAGGAGACTCGAAAATAAAATTGGATAGGGAAGGGGTTATTGACTTGAATGTGTCCTGCCAAGGTATTGGATTTAAGTAGAAAAGATCTTCCCCAGGAGATGTTGTGAACTCCCTCCTTAGGAGGACTCCCAGAACCATGGAAAAAAGTGATGACACACACAGAAAAGTTGAAATGCCGGAATTACCATGGCAATCTCTGGAGGAAGGGTTTAAAAGACTTGAGGAAATGCTGGAATGGATATTCAATGTACAGCTGAGAGACCCAGTAGATGTTTATGCACCTCATAGAGGTTAGAGGACACAGTATTTACAAGGGTCTTGAGAAATGTACTAATGGGATGACTCCAGCTTCAGTAAAAATTCAGTGGTGATTCTCTGGATAGGGCTGGAAGGAAGAGAAGCTGTTACAGATCTTTTCCCACCGATATTAGTATGGATCATAGGACCCCCAAACAACTGAAATCGAGTGTCAGGTCAGTGCTTAACTACCAGAATCCAAGGATCCAAGGGTTTTTTTGCTTTGTTTTGTTTTGTTTTGTTTTTTGTATTGAATGCAACAGCAGAGTGGTACCCAAGAAAGCATGAACCAAAGATGAATATAAAGATATAATGATGGCAATAAAACATGGCATCCTGAAGTACAAAATAGATAAGCTGCCCACAACAGGAATACTACTCAATTTATACTAGCAAAAGAACTCAAGTTTAGATTTCCAGGAGGATGAGGGCAGCCATATTGATAAAAATTCATGATCTTTGTCTAGTTGCCAGACCTAAGCCAGTTTTCAGAGGGAGGTGTGATAGGGTTTTCAGGTGGAAGGACCTCACAATTGTATGGTAAGTGTACATGGTCATGATTCCTCCAGGTCTTCCTCAAAGGCGCTATGATCATTTACTTGGGAAAGGAAAAAAAAAACCTCGATATTTTGATGACTGTTGTATACAGAGTCTGAGTTGACCTTGATATCCAGAACCATTATCATGGTCTTCCTGTTAGAGTGAAGACATAGGAGACATAATGATAAATGAATAAACGGAGTTGTAATAAATGTCTACCTTGTGGTATATCCACTAGTGATTATTTCTCTTGTACTCAAATCTATAATCAAGAATGATACTTAGAGGTCAGTGAAAAACTACTATTGAATCTTTGGTTACTGGGTAGCAGTTATGATAGTGGGTAAAAGCAAGTGAAAGCCCTTAGGTCTGTTCCCTGCACACTTAGTCAATTCAGAATAATAATAAAAAATCATTGTTGAATCCTAAGAGTGGAAGAAGGAGTGGGAGATAAAGTCTGTCTTTATGGATCTAAAGGATGCAGGAGTATTTGTTCTCATAACATCATCATTTAATTCACTAGTCTGAAACCTAGAGAAACAAGATAAATCCTGGAAGATAACTGCAAGCATAGCCCAGTAATAGTCCCTTTGCAGCTGCCATGCCAGATGTGGTATATTTGCTAGAGCAGATTAATATGGCCTCAGGAACTTGGTATGACGCCATTTTTCTGGAACATGTATTCTTTTCTATCTCAATCAGAAAAGACAATTAGAGACAGTTCACATTCACATGGATTGAACAACAATATTAATTTACAGTTTTGCCCCAGGGCTATGTTAACTCTTCTGCCCTCTGTCATAATATAGTCTGAAGAGATCTGAACCATCTGGACAACCCATAGTACTTCACATTAACCATTACATCAATGACATTATATTGATCATGCCAGATAAGCAAGAGGTAGCTGGCATTCTGGAGGCCTTCATAGAACACATGCATTCCAGAGAGGAACAAAAAAAAAGACAAGACGAAAGGCCTTCCCATATACAGAGCAATTTGAAGGATCCTAAGTAAAGGACAAATTATTTCATCTTGCACTTTCTAACACAAAGAAGGAAAAAACAATGTCCCAGTGGGCCTTTTCAGTTTCTAAAATGGAACATATTTGTAACATTCGTTCCATACCTAGAAATACACTGGTTGACACAGAAGGTTGACACACATTTGAGTAAAGCCCAGAGCAGAAAAGGGCTTTGCAGCAGGCTCAGGCTAAGGTGCAACAACCCCACCACTTGGGTCATAAACCTGGTGGACCTCATGGTCTTGGAGCTATAAGTGGTGGGACAAGATTCCACACAAAATTTGTGGCAAGCCCCAGTGCACAACATACAACCCTACAATTCTGAAGAAATGCCATGCCATTTGCAGTGGGAGAACTACAGGCCATTTGAAAAACATCTCTTGGTGTGCTACTGGGTCCTGATAGAGACAGAGCACCTAATCATGGAATACCACATGACTGTCAGAAATTACATAATCATGAACTTGGTCATTTCAGATCTACCAAGTCCTAAGGATTGTTGCTGCACCCTCCCTGCCACCATCATAAGATGGAGGTGGTACCTTTGGTATGAACACGACCAGGACAGGAAGACACAAACAAGATACATGAGCAGACAGTTGGAACGTCATGACTCCCAGCACTATTGTAACAGTACCCCTTCTTCAGCCAACATCTAGTCCACATGGGAATGGGGTATGACAAATTGACAGTGGGGGATAGTCCCAGTTCAGTTTACGTAAGGATTACCTTTGAAAATGAGGCAAAAATACATAGTGACTGCACTATAGACTTAGGGTACTCAGGATACCCTTAAAAGATAGTGGTGAGGGAAATTCTCCCCATGAGTGGGAGCTTCAGGCAGTAAAAATGGCCATCTACTTTCTGTGGAAAGAGACATGGTCCTAAAAGTGGTTAAGAGGTGGCCTATGCAAATAGCCTGCAAATCAAAGTTTGGAATATAATAGTCAAGAAGCCATGATGGAGAAGCATTGGATGGCCCTATGGGAGTGGGCATGAAGTGGGAAGATCTTTGTATCACATGTTAATAATCACTAGAGAAAATCCATAATGTAAGAAGCACTAAAAAAAAAATAGATAAAATGATCTGGCAAGTAGATAAAATGATCGATGTCTTTGGCCACATAAGTGCTGGCACAATGGACATGTAAACAAAGTAGCTATGATGCCAAACATGAATATTACACATGGGTCCAACAGCATCAGCTCCTACTTATCAAGGCTGATCTAGCTGCTGTTGCTACGCATCCAACTGCCTGTAACAGAAACAAATGCTGAGTCCTGGGTATGGCACCATTTCTAGAGAGACTTGCCAGTTAAGGGCAAGTTGACTACATGATTTCCCTTGCATCCTGGAAAGACAAATGGTTTGTTTTCATAGGAATAAACATCTATTCTCCATATAGGTTTGCTCTTCCTGCCATTAAGGGCCTCAGTCAGCCCCACTATACAAAGGCTCACAGTGCATTTGAGCGACTAGCATGAATCCCACTGACCAGAGTTTCCCTTTTACAGTAAAGGAGGTGTATGAATGCACCCATAACCATGTTATCCACTAATTGTATCACATACTTCACCTAGACAGTTGACCTTATGATATGTCACAACAACCTGCTGAAGCATAGCTTAAATGCCAAGTGGCAGGTACTATTCTGAAAAGAGGAGGTACCATTCTCCAGGTCGCAGAATATGCATTGAATCAAAGACCTTTAGATGGTGCTGTGTCACTGACTAGAAGAATACACAGGTCCAAGAATCAAGGGGATAGAATAACTTGATCCTAATCTAACTTTATATAGACATGAAAGCTCCCTTTGACTACTGGAATGCATGCCTCAGGTTCAGGTTCAAATATCCCAGGTATAAAGAGTAATGGAGATGTTTCCCTAAAGAATCCAGATTTCTGCATCATTTCTTGCTCCAGGATTAAACACCTTATAGGATGATGGATAGTGAACAAATCCATTGTCTTCCGATGAAAATCAAATCCCCATTTAATAGGGTGCAATCTTGGCCTGAAATCTAAACAAGATGATCACAAATTATTCCAAAATTGGTTATACTTTACTCTGCCATATCCACAGTAACTTTATTTATCCTTTCTCTCATTCTGGGTTGAAGCAATTGTGATAGGGGATAGAGGTTGGGAGGTAAATAAACATTAAATGTTTAAGGAATGTTTACTTTTCTCTATAAAGAAGACAACAGACTTGGCATTTCCAAGGTTATCCTTGTCGTCAAACTTACAGGAAGTGAACTTGAAGCCTTTTATATATTTTATCCTCCATTTTCTGAATCCTTTTTTTTTTCTATATCCCAGCCTCAGACCAGAGCCTATATCGAAGGACAGGTTCCTAAATTGGAAGAAACTTACAGCCTCACCCTAGAGTTTCCAGTCAGTATTTTGTTTCTTCTTCCATATTTCCAGAATTTTTATTTCCTTAGGAAAAGACTGTACAGATAAAGTGTTGAAAAAACAGTAGCAATGATAGCAGATTTACCACCTGCCCATTTACTGCCTGCAGATTTATGGCCAACGCAGCCTATTTTGCCATCTGGGTCAAAGTCATATTTTCACTGGAAATATTTTGGTAAGTTATTGCTGGCATTTTTTTTACATGCAGGTGGTGATCACACAGGTTTTATGGCACTTTCATAACTGCACGTCTGACTAAAGTGCACAGAAGCTGATTTTTCGTGAATGTCTACAGAAGCAATTCGATGAAATGGAATGCACTCTATTCATTACATTTACCAGTGTAGGGGGGACTCCTTTAACATTAAATGTAATCCTGAGAAAGGTGCAAAGTCATTTTCCCTGGTTGTTTCCAGAGGTATAGATTGTGGTACTCAGGGAAAAACAAGTGGACATTGAGACTAGTGTCATCTACACAAAAACAGTTTCAGAGTTGGTGATGGGCATCTGTCCAGAAAAGCACCCAACCGAGTTAATTTTGATGCTTTAGGCTTTACAATTTTCTCATCTTAACAGTTTTACTATTGAAAAAAAATGTTGCTATCTGTTTCGTATATATTTTTTGGTAGTTATATAGATACATTGCAAAGGAAAGATTTATAATTATGTAAGAGCTATTGGAAAAAAAAGCATGAGGCTGGAAATAAAAGGAGCTGGATTCTGATGTCTGTTCTACAACATGAGAGCCACACAATCTTACCTAACCTCCCTGAGCCTCAGTTTTCTCTTTCGTAAATGGAGGAAGAGGGTAATACTAGAAAGTACATATATATGTTTTAATTGAAGTAAGCTGTAATTTACATGCACATATATTAAGTGTCTCAAACAATGAATTTTTACATCGGTGTAACTCATCATCCAAAAAAAGATATGGAATATTTCCATCACCCCAGAAAATTTGATTATGCCCCTTTCCAATCTATCCCCATCCCCCTTCACATACCAAACAAGGACTTTCTGAGTTCTGTTACCATACATTAGTTTTGCCTGTCTTTGAGTTTCATATAAATAGAACTATCTAGCTTCTTTTGCTCACCATGTCTATAAGATTTGTCCATGCTTCATGCATCATTTGTTTGTTCTTTATTATTTCTGAGAAGTTTCCCAATATGTGAATGTGCAACAATCTATCTATTTTCCTATTTATGGGTTTTTGGATTATTTTCAATTTTTGACTTTTATGAGTTAGGTTGCTATGGACATTTAATTGCAAGTCATTTGTGGGCAGATATTTTCATGTCTCTTGGGTCTATGTCTACATGTGGAATTTCTGCAAATAAATTTCTGTATTTAACTTTATAAGAAATTACCAAGCAGTTGTCTAAAATGGTGGTAGTATTTCTCTTTTGCTGTTGTTACTTTGTTTTGTTTTGCTTGCTTTTTGGTGATACTATTTCATGCTCCCACCAGGAGTTCTAGTGACTCCACAGCTTTACCAATAATATAACTTTTATTTTATTTTATTTTATTCATTCTGGTGAGTAGAAAACACTATCTCATTATGAGTTCTGAGGCTGGGCTTCTCTTCATATGTAAACCACATAGAACTTAAACATGGTTTAAATCTCCTTCAGAAAACAGTCTGATTTATTACATGGCATCCTTGTTTTCCCTTGGTATTTTATAACTCACATATGTAGCTTTTAAAAACGACACATGCTTTGGGGCGCCTGGGTGGCGCAGTCGGTTGAGCGTCCGACTTCAGCCAGGTCACGATCTCGCGGTCCGGGAGTTCGAGCCCCGCGTCAGGCTCTGGGCTGATGGCTCAGAGCCTGGAGCCTGTTTCCGATTCTGTGTCTCCCTCTCTCTCTGCCCCTCCCCCGTTCATGCCCTGTCTCTCTCTGTCCCAAAAATAAATAAATGTTGAAAAAAGAAATTAAAAAAAAAAAACCAAAAACGACACATGCTTTAATCTCACTTACACACTTTTTTAATTAGAAAAATCTAGCATAAGGCCAAGAAACATGATTCTGATCCACAAGTGAACCACTGGGATTATCCTATAAAAGATTTTGTTATACTACTAATCTGCCTTTAGATCATAAAAAGGCAATACAGAGTAATAGTTGAGAGCATAGATTTAAAATAAAGAAGACTAGATATTGGATCCTAGTTCCCACATACTATCTATATGGTTTTGGGCAAGTTACATAATCTCTCTAAATCTCAGGTTATTTATAAATTGAGGGGAATTATAATAGTTACCCCAGAGGGTTGTGAAGAGGTTCAAATATGATGATACATGTAAAATGGTTGTCATGATGCCAAACTCATAATAAGCACTCAACATACATTAGGAGAAAGGATAAAATGTGAAAATATTATGAAGAAGGATCAAACAAATCAGAGCACTTAATGCTAGTATCCTGATGTACCCGTTTTACTACTACTACTTAATTTAATTATAAACGAGATAAACTTCCAATTTTTTTACTTCATTTCACTTTTTTTTTTTTTGCTTATAACGTTTTTGTAGATTGAAATGTTGACCAGGTATTGACATTTTCCATTTTCATAAACCACATACGTGATGGCTCACTAGTGCAAGGTTTCATGGATGGGCTCTGGCTTCCTCCCCCAGTTCCCTGCTTCCATCTGAAATTCCTATCTCAAACTTTGGGTCTTTGTTTCTGGATTCTCAGCTCTCTTTTCCCTTCCCTTCATACATAAAATAAAGTTACACTATTAAGCACATTCTCTCTGTCTCAGTTTTTTCATCTATGCATCTGTTTATCTCTACTTCATTAGCACTCCCATAATGATATTTTTGATTATTAGCATGAAGTTTACCTTTCCTACCACAACAAACATGATTCTACCTACTAATCATTCCATTCACTAAATCTACTCTCTTTTTTTTTTAATGAAAACATCTGTTTTACACATTTGAGATTCTTTTTGCTTCTGGTGCTTTGTTTGTTTGTTTTGCTTTGTTGTTTACAAATCAGCTGTAGCTCCCTGTTTAAATGGGCCTTCCTTCCTTTAGCCCAGTAATTTGTAACCAACATGACCTGCACTTTCTAACAAGAGGTATAAGTAGATTTTCATTCCCCTAAGAGTATATGGAGCCCATGGAAATAAAGGAAACTGATTCCACTTCCACCTTCCCCCCGCCTTTTCTCTGTGAAAAGTGTGTGTAATATCATGGTTTCAACCTCACAAGAGTTTCTCTGTTGTGCATTTGTATTAAAAGTACACTGCTCAAAAAGGAATATTCTATTTGAGTTGTTAAATTTTGTCTTCTCATTGATAAGGACAGGGTTACCTACATAACTATATTTCCACAGTATTAAAATAAAATGACTCTCTTTATGGAATACTTTTTAATGCATTAGTGAGGCTGAGGGATAATGACAAAGGTAATAGGAACATCCATTAAACTAAATGGAGATTTATCTATAAGTAACATTTTATTAATAATGACAGTAAACATTCCTTTAGTGAAGGAAGGTGAAAACAACTAACTTTTATTAATAGGGCTTTTAGCAAGCTACTGCTTTTAAGCTTACACTTGCTCAGAGCTGTTTCCACTATTGGCTTTTCTCCTTTGACAGTGGTTTACAAAAATGCAAGACTAATGGTCACATCAGCTTGGTATGATGGCTCAGTACATATCCAATAATCATATAGAAAAGTTTTTTAAAGTCCTTATTTTTGTTTCCTATTTTATTTATTCAGGAAATGGAACAGAGAAGAATAGGAAAAGGTTTTTCCTTGAGAAATACATAAAGCTTTTACTACTGAGAGACAGAAACAATCCCAACTTTCACTTTCATGGGTAAACTTTGATAGGCTGCTGAAAATTCTCATAAGAATGACTATCTTTCCATTTTTCAAGTAACTTGAAGGGTCTACGTCTCTCCCCAAGATTTTTTTTTTAAGGCAACCCTGTTCAATCAGTTTACAGGATGAAAGACTATAGATAATCATTCTTCAATTTGGGATGCCTTAGATTTTCCCTGGCAGTTGGTGACTCAGTGTTTTCATGGTAGATGCCAACAGAAAGAGATGATTAGCACCAGTATTTGCTGAATCCTTTTGTCAGATCTATCTATAATTTATGTGATATATATAATTTATATGACATATATAATTTATGTAATATAATATATATTTAGTATATATAAATATGTATATTTATGTAACATAAAATTTATGTATATATAAAAATTTATGTATGTTTATGTGTATATGTGTGTGTGTGTGTGTGTGTATATATATATATATATATATATATATATATATAATTGCTGTTCTCAAACTATCACCCAGAAAATGATAGAAGTTAAACAAACAAGTGCTAACACAGAACTCTTCTCTTAAACAATTATTTCTGAAATTAACTATCTAAAGACAAAAACAAGCAACATGGAATTCATAATTTTTTGTTTTTCCAAAACTATGCTCCCTTCTTGGGTCAGAATTGTTATATAACTATACCAAGACATAAACATACGTGAAAACAAACCAAAAAAAAACAAGCAGAACAAAACAAAACAGTATAACATCTTCAAGATTTTCTCCTTTTATTAACTGACCCAGATAAAAATACAAATTCTATGTCAACTCTAAATATGTAAAAAAGAAAAAAAAAATGTGGAACCAAATGCAAAGCCAGGTCAAAAGTTCAGTAAATAAGTAACTCCATTTCTGAAGTTCAGAAATCTGAGAATCAAGTAAAAAGCAGCAATTGCTTTTAAAGCCGGAGAAGTGTTCAAATCATAGACTTGTACCATTATACTACTGTCGAATAAGTACTATAATAAAGATAAAGATGCTCAACGTCGCTCCTCATCAGGGAAATACAAATCAAAGCCACACTGATATATCACCTCATGCCAGAGTGGCCAAAATGAACAAATCAGGAGACTATAGATGCTGGAGAGGATGTGGAGAAACGGGAACCCTCTTGCACTGCTTGTGGGAATGCAAACTGGTGCAGCCACTCTGGAAAACAGTGTGGAGGTTCCTCAAAAAATTAAAAATAGATCAACCCTATGACCCAGCAATAGCACTGCTAGGAATTTACCCAGGGGATAAAGGAGTGCTGATGCATAGGGGCACTTGTACCCCAATGTTCATAGCAGCACTTTCAACAATAGTCAAATTATGGAAACAGCCTAAATGTCCATCAACTGATGAATGGATAAAGAAATTGTGGTTTATATACACAATGGAATACTACGTGGCAAGGAGAAAAAATGAAATATGGTCTTTTGTAGCAATGTGGATGGAACTGGAGAGTGTGATGCTAAGTGAAATAAGCCATACAGAGAAAGATAGATACCATATGTTTTCACTCTTATGTGGATCCTGAGAAATTTAATAGAAGACCATGGGAGAGGGGAAGGGGAAAAAAAAAAGTTAGAGAGGGAGGGAGCCAAACCATAAGAGACTCTTAAAAACTGAGAATAAACTGAGGGTTGATGGGGGGTGGGAGGGAGGGGAAAGTGGGTGATGGGCATTGAAGGGGGCACCTGTTGGGATGAGCACTGGGTGTTGTATGGAAACCAATTTGACAATAAATTTCACATTAAAAAATATGGACTATTTTGGAGTAATTAGGATGAAGTAGTTAATTGGTTGTTATTACTCTGTATTATAAGTATTTATTTCTCTTACTCTCCAACTAGACTGTGAACTTCAGAGCAAGATTGTGTGTGCGTGCATATGTGTGTTTGTGTGTGTGTGTGTGTGTGTGTGTGTGTGTGTGTGAAATGTATTTAATTCATTTCTATGCTTTTTATTAGTGCTTAATAAATGATTGAAATATTTCTTTAGCTCTGGATTAGTTCTGCTTTTCACCCCTTCCTATGGAAAGCAGAGTAGGACCAGAAAACACAGAAAAGGGACATAATAAAAAAGAACAGTTGTGTTTTGGGTCCTCACAGGCACAATTCAGAAACACACTGTATTGTTGTTACATAGGATTTTGACCTTTTCTTTTTCTCTCACTACAAAATATAGGTATTCTCTCCTTTCTTTCTTTCCTGTATTTTTTTTCAACTGTTCACCTATACAATCCACACAGCTCCCAACAACTCCAGTCTGTGTTTGCACTCTTCTAATGAGTCTGTTGGTCATGTCTGTGGGATTCAAGTCCACATGGCTTCCTATTTCCCAGTAACCTATGCCTATTGCCATCAGGGACCAAGTTCTTGAGTTTCTAACTTTCTAGCAAAGTACACTTGCTGTCCTGCACTCCACAGGAGCTGCTGTTTGTTCTGATTCTGTGTCATTATTTATTGCCTGAGTGTGAGCTGTGCTCCTTCAAGGAAAAAAGGTTTGGCTTATGTGTTCCTCCCAATCAATGCACAATGAATACTACTGACGGCAGAGCAATGAGGTGAGTGTAGGGCCTGTGTGTATATTTCAGGGCAGGTTCTATTGTCTGAAAGGGAGGAGGGAAACAATCACATTTGGAAATTGTATAACATAAGTATGGGTTAGCCCTCTTTTCTCATCTCACAGTCTATTGCTATTACTTGAAGTCTGAATCCAAATTAAGTTGGAAACAAGCCTTCAATGTACTTTGTGATTTTTAAAAAATGATCCCTGAGTGCGGAGGATACAGGAGTTTGTCTGGACTTGGAGATTCTGTAAAATCAAACTGAAATCAATCATAATTAAATCCCCCCCCCCCCTTTTTTGGCCGTAGTATAAATTCCTTTCAGTTTCTTTTCTATGAAAAATTAAACAGAAATTATTTCTTCTGACATTGAACAGATATTGGATCCAGCGTATCTCTGGCATCACCAACCAGTAAGTAAGACTGTTACATTTCCAGCAATACTCCAAATCTCAATGCAATAAGCTTGTATCAACTTGATGAGGCAGACAGCTAGTCTTTTTCAGAGATACCACACTCCAATTATTTCTGGCAGGGGATCCTGATATATAACCAGAGCAGCTGCCTACAGCTCTGCAAGACCTCAGCTCTAGATTCTCAGGTTCCGAACACCTTTTCATCTCTTGACCTCTGTGATTTGACCCCTAACTATGTGCTCATTTCCACCAAAGTAGTCACAACCAAAGTGTCAGAGACCAAATAAATGTGTCCCCCCAAATTCACATGTTGAAATCCTAGCCCCCAGTGTGCTGATATTGGGAGATAATTAGGTCAGGAAAATAGAGCCCTCAGGAATGGGATTAGTGCCGTTACAAGAAGAAACTTGATTCCTCTCTTTCCCTCTTTGCTGTCTGCAATATGAGGATACAAGAAAGACAGCCATCTGCACACCAGAAATCGAGTTTTGTCCAGAATCCAGCCATGTTGACATCCTGATCTGACACTTCCAGCTTCCAGAAACGGAGAAATAAATTTTTGTTGTTTACAAGCCACCCAGCCTATGTCAGTTAGAGTAGCCTGAACTGACTAAGATACAGAGATGTCCTCCCTCTCTTGTCAGCAGGGAAAAACCTCTGTTCCATATGTTTTTTTTTTTCCAAGAAGAGGAACCTCACAGTCCAATTTTGGGTCCACTGTGAAATGTCTAGTTCTATTCTTGATACTTCAGCACAGTGCTTTCCAAGTTGGTAGGACTAGGGGAATGACATGGCCTGTAATTACCGAGAAGAACTGCTCTTCCCAAGTAGTTCTATGTGTAGCCTACCTAATGTTACCAGATTTCTTTACTCAATAGTGATTTTCTTTCAGGAACCTCATGTATTTTTTCCTCTAGCCTAATCTTTCTGAAAGACATCAGCCTATCAAAAAAGGTTTATACAAATCAACCCTAATTTTAAGGTAAACTCAAATTCACTTCCAAAGGATTGTGGGCCTCATGTAGATAAGGAATATGATTGAACATCTACTTCAGAGTCTGCAAACATTTCAAGACACACAAAGGGCCCCTGCAGGCATGGTGAAGTGTTACCTGAGTTTTCTTTCTTTTTTTTAAATTTTTTTTTAACTTTTATTTATTGTTTGAGAGACAGAGACAGAGCATGAATGGGGGAGGGGCACAGAGAGAGGGAGACACAGAATCCAAAGCAGGCTCCAGGCTCTGAGCTGTCAGCACAGAGCCCAAAACGGGGCTCTAACCCATGAACTGTGAGATCATGACCTGAGTTGAAGTTGGACACTTAACCCACTGAGCCATCCAGGAGCCCCTTTGTTTTTTTTAAAGTTTATTTATTTATTTTGAGAGAGAGAGCGTGGAGCCTGATGTGGGGCTCAAACTCACAAACCGTGAGATCATGACCTGAGCTGAAAGCAAGAGTTGGATGCTTAACCAACTGGTCCACCCAGGAGTCCCTGAGTTTTATTTCTGACTCATTTATTTATTATTTCAATTATTCAAATAACATTATTGAATATATATTGGGTGTCAGACATTGCTCTAAGATCAAGAGTAGAAAAACTATTTCTGTAAAGGGCCTGATAGTAAATATTTTTGGCTTTGAGGGCCATAAACTGTCTGTTGCAACCATTTCATTCATCTGTTTATAGCACTAAAACAGCCACAGACAATGTGTAAACTAATGAGAGTAGCTGTGTTCAAGAAAACACAAAGGGGGATAAGAAATGTTTATATGGGAAGGTTTGAAATATCATTCCATTAGGATAGCTCTCTACTTTATTCCATATTGATATATCCCTCTTGAGTCACTAAGTTTAGCTCTTAGTTGTTTTAGTTCAGTCATTCACTTAGCAAATATTCACTTAGTACTTACTGTGTGCAGAATACCACATGCTATGGGAAAACATAATTCTATAAGCCAAATTTTCTGTCCTTAAGAAGATCACACCATGGTTGCAGGAAAAATTTGTGTACTGTTAGCATCATCTGGATCTAGGAGTTCTGAAGACATTTAACCTATTAGAAAGCATTTCCAAATGTGTGTGTGTCTGTGTGTATATACACATATTTGATAGGTGTGTGTACACACACACAACCACACAAACACACACCCTTCATATATATATATATATATATATATATATAGACACATATATATACATATACACACACACATATATATGTGTGTGTGTATATGCATATATATGTGTCTATATATATATATATAAGCAGAAGCTAAGTATTCTGTCATTTTTTTTTTAATTTTTTTTCAACGTTTTTTATTTATTTTTTGGGACAGAGAGAGACAGAGCATGAACGGGGGAGGGGCAGAGAGCGAGGGAGACACAGAATCGGAAACAGGCTCCAGGCTCCGAGCCATCAGCCCAGAGCCTGACATGGGGCTCGAACTCACGGAGTGCGAGATCGTGACCTGGCTAGTATTCTGTCATTTAAAACAGTTTAGCTCAGCAAGTTGTTGCTGTGATAGACACTGGGAATCGTGTGTTCTAGAAGCTTAAACATTCAAATCACCAGGTTCTCAGGTACCAGCACTGTACTAGACACTGCCAAAGGATCGAAGGGCTCATATGATGTGGTTTCTACCCCTAAAAAGCTTTTAGGAAGAAAACACTCACCAATAAAAGATTGAGTTCATGTAAACTCCTTTATCTTGGGTCTGTGAATGTTAGTTACTATAGTCCTCATCTTTAGATACCTGGCATATTGCTAAACTTCTATTCTGGTCTGGAGGTAAGCATGTAGAGAAGGGAGAAATTAAGCACTTTGAGAAAATTTCACTGAGAACCTATATGAATCAAACACTTCTGGGGACACAGGGTTACAATAAAGTGTGTTTTCTGTCATCGTGTAGCTCATTATTGAGTGTGAGACATAATCCTGTGAGTAGACAATGACAGCACATCGTGATAGGTACTGCAACAGGGTATTAATGGGTACTATGGAAACAGGGAATGTGAGGACACACTGACATGGTTAGGAGAGAAGCTGGGAGAAATGGAACTTGTGTTGGTCTCCGAGGACATTGTGAGAGAGGGTTTACCAAGGAAATTTTGGGCTGGGAGAAAAACATAAGAAAAACTATGGGGCAGGGGTAAGCATGCTGTTTATAAATGTGGTGTCCATGAGGCATGCTGGGACAAATCCGAGCTCTGGTTTGAAGGGAGTAAGACATGTCCGTTAGAATGTGTTTTTATTTATTTATTTATTTATTTATTTATTTTTTGTTTTTAACGTTTCTTTATTTTTTAGACAGAGAGAGACAGAGCATGAACGGGGGAGGTTCAGAGAGAGGGAGACACAGAATCCGAAACAGGCTCCGGGTTCTGAGCCAGCAGCATAGAGGCCGACGCGGGGCTCAAACTCACGGACCGCGAGATCATGACCTGAGCTGAAGTTGGCCGCTTAACCGACTGAGCCACCTAGGTGCCCTAGAATGTGTTTTTTAAAAAAAGGTAAGAGGGAATAAATCTAGGTTATTAAACAGCAAGCAACAGAGGGAAAGGAGGACTTTAGGAACATTGGACTGTTGTAAATGCCCACGATGAATGAGAGATAGTAGAGACTAGAATGAGAAAATCAACCGAGCACCCTTGCAATAATGACAAGTCTAGATTAGTGTGGTGGTAATAGGAAAGGAGAGGAGGGCAGGCACTGAAAGACAGTTCAAAGGAGGGAATGACAGGATGCAATGACAGACTGAATACTAGGTTTGAATGAGAGGGATGAGTAAAAGATAGTCTGGAAGAATGGTGATACCAGGGACAGAGTCAACATAGCACTGGGAACTGACAACCAGGCGATCAAAGTGACATACCACTTGTGCCATATATCTGAAAGCTCTTCATCAGAGATACAAAGCTGAAAGGAAAGTTGTCCCTGGATTTTTCTTGCTCGGGAGTATATGGGAAAATGATGAACCTTACAAAAAGAAGTCCTCTAAGGCACTAGCTGATGTGACCTCATGTGTCAAACCAAATTAAAGGCCCACAGAGTGAGGGTCAGCTCTGATGTCTATACAATTTGGAACTGCAAATAGACATCACATTCTCCTTGTGAAGTTTCATTCAGGTCACCTATAAACCATAATAAAACATCAAATAACAATACTTGTGGTAGGTTTTCAATAAAGATTTGTTGAACTGGACTGAGGATAAGGGGGTTAACAAGTCAGTGGGGATTAGGTCTAACTCTTTAACACTGCACACCATGTGAGCAAGGTAGAAAAAAGAACTGCTTTAATAAATTACAAAGCCAACACCCAGTTAGGCAAAATGGGATGGCCTCTTTTAAAACTCAGGTGCTAAATGCATTCCAATAACTACACAGAGAATTTCAATCAAGGAAGCCCATCATATCTGGAAATTTGTCTCCTTCTCTACTTAAATAGTTAGCTTTGACTGAGTGGTCTTGAGTATAAACAACATGTTAAGAATATACAGTGTTATTAAGTAAGTAGGTATCTATATATCTGAAAACCAAAGTGGAAAGAACCAGTTATTCCTTGGGCTCTCAGGTCACACTGCTACATGGAGATAAAAGCATCATAACAATAGATGCAGAGACAAGATACAGAGGGAATATATTTTTTTCTATTTCAGCCAATAAGGAGAAATTATGTGTTTTCTTCAAAATAGGCTACTATCTTTGAGATCATCAGAAAATAGAATTTTTATTGTTTACTATGTATTTATTCACAGTAATATAAATTTAAGTCAAATACAGTGGAACTATTTTTTGTAACCTGAGGAAAGTATTCCTTGCACCTGTCAGTGAAAAGGTATTAGAACTTTTCTTTGTAATAGGAAAATAAAATAGATCTTGTAAAATTCTGAGTCAGACCTTATTGTTTTCTAAAGGCAAATACCATTAACTCCTCTCAATGGTTCCTTCTCAGGAGTTAGAAAGAGAAAATTATACACTGTGAGAGAAAAGAAAATTTATTTCTCCATGGTTGGTCAAGCCTAGAATTCTCCACAGAGAGAATCTTTCTGGAAGAAACCGGTGTTTTTATGAGCTGGAGGCAATGGAGAAGAAAGCAGAGCTGCATACAAAACCAATGGCAAACGGCATCGTGAGTTCGTGGCTCTAGCTTGCCAGTACTCGACGTGATTACTTATTGTGTCTCCGGCAATATATAAAGCTAGATCGATCTTTTAGTGTTTGACTTGGGCTTATGGCTGTGCTAGACCTGGTGTTATACAGCAGTTGCACCAAATTTATCCTGTGTTCTCTGCAGAGTGCACTGAAGAAATTTGGTTCCAATTTCCATTCTTAATATGCTTAATTATTTTGACAAATTGTTTCAGAACTTTATGTGTATTTCCCTTTAGATCCATAGCACTCTCACTGCAGTATAAGTATAGCATTTAAACTAGGACATTTCCAATTAGTCTGCTTCTTTATGAATAACTTGCCTTGTTCTCCTTAAATTATTCAGCTTAGAGTTGTTTCTGAAATCATAGATTCTTTTTAAATTAATTGCATAATAGTGCCAGGCACAGGGCCTAGCATATGGCAGGCAGTTAATAAATGTTTATTGAATAAATAAATGAGTTTTGCTTCATCTTGGATTTTGGCCTATCTTTTTATAATGTTAACCACATAAACTGGCTTCTGTTGGAATGTGAAGCGAATTCCATGGATACTGGAATTTACTTCATAAAACTTGTCTTGATTCATGAGTTAAAAACTCAGATTAGACGTAAAGAAAGATTTGGATTCGAAGCGAAGAGAAATTTGTATCCAGATCTTCATTAACTGGCAATTACTTAACTTGTTTCTTTCTGAGCAAGACAAGACATAGGCACAAGGTCAACTTGAGAGTAAACATTGGCTGCCACCATTACTATGTTCTATTACCATAACAGAGCTTTGTTATCTTTGGCATGTTAAAAATACCTACAAAACAGTGTTGTTTTAAAATTTTAGAAGACAACATATATGTAACACTTCTCTACTGTTGCTTAAAACAACATTTAAACTTAGCTGCTTTAATTTGGTTTTGCTCACAAGTTTATGGAACATCTGGGAAGCTCTGCTGATTTGGGCCAGGCTTGGCTGGTTTCAGCGAGACTTTCTCCTGGTTTTTGCCTGGTAGTTGGCTAACTGCCAGTTAGGGTGATGAGGGGAACAGAGCCGTGCATTTCCATCAATCTTTTCTTGTGGTATGGCAAAGGTTCAAGACAGAGAACAAATAAATGTCGTTAGTCCTCCTGAAACCCAAAACTCAGAACTGTCAGAATGTTGCCTCTGCCATATTCTATTGGTCAAAACAAGTCACAAGGGCTGCCAAGATGGAAGGATTGGAAAATAGATTCTCTTAATGGGAAGAAGAGCAAAGTCACATTGCAAAGGGGCAAGGACAGAGGGAATGACCTATGGCCATTTTTGCAATCTACCACAATATTAAAAAAAATTGTTGCCCAGAGTAAATGTGTATATATGTATTTAATAAATAGCATTTGTTATTATTGACCAACAAACTATGCTTCCCTGTTAGCCTTTTTCTTTCACTCTCACCTTATTCCTTTTATGTGTGAAATTCCATGGTTCTAACAAAAGAGGGTGATTAATTAAGGAAACCACTCTGCTTACCCCCTCTGTCAGTCCCCAGCCTAACCACTTGAAGAAGTACAGGGTGACCATTACCCACAAGGGATGACTCCTGTAATTTTCATTAATCCTACAGTTTCTGAGTCTTCCAATTCACTGTTGAAGCCAAGGGAGGCATAATGGTGAAACAACAGTCTCTAGAGTTAGGCTACTTTGGTTTGAATCATGACTGCAGATATATAATGATGTGACTTTGTGTTAGTTTATGTCTTTTTCTTCTTATCTCTAAAACGGAGTTACTGAGTTATTGAGAAGTTTAAATGAGATTCTATCTATCTATCTATCTATCTATCTATCATGTACCAGTATATAGTGAGACTGATAAGTGTGTGTTTTATGTTTAATTAATTAACTTATTTCAGTGCAGTATAAAGTCATGAGTCTGACCTCTTGGATAATTAGCAAACAACAAAGGAAAGAATGTTGGGCAGCTGATTAGGCTCACCTATTTTCTCACTGACCCTCACCTCCTATTCTCTATGTACCACATGTCATTAACCTTTAAGTGAAACCCAAATAGACAAAATCTGTGCATGTTAAATCTACATATGCTATTTTGAAGGAAAATCGGCCTGCAATGAAAGTTTATTTTTATTCATCATGTTCTATGTTATATTATTAGGATTTATTGTTCATGAAATTTTATTTTCTGTTTTTTTATACAACTTTTCACTTTATGAAGCCATACAAAAGGATTAACTCTATACAATTATATACCAGTTATATATATCTACATAGATAACAAAGGGACTAGGAGAAATTAATCTTCCTCAAAAGCAGTGAAATACAACATTAACAAAAATTACTTGAAGTCACTACTCTTTTCACAGGAACAGTTTGGTAAAATAATGCAAGATGATGAAACATTACTTCTTCTGGTGTATATCAAGACTACCTAAGAAAAAAACTAGGATTGCAGAAATCCAGTTGAAAAAACAAAAGAGAAGAAAATTCCTATTTGAAAAGTTTACTTATTAAGCCTATATTTTTGCCTATATTTCTTTTGATATTTTAAAATACATTAATATGCAATGTTTAGCATACAGTACCCCTTGCTGTATTTAAAGAAGAAACAAAATCTAACCAAGGCCTGATTTCGTCTCTGCCATATATTAGTACCTTACACCACAAGTCTGAGCAAAGGAATATGACAAAATTGTCCTGATGGTTAAATCCCCTGAAAAGGCAGATGGCCATATTTAGCAACATTTCTAAGAAAGAAAGGAAAGAAGAGAGGAAGGGAGGGAGAGGAAGGAGGAGGTAAGGAGGGAGAAGAAACAGAAACTGAAGTTGTACCTTATTGTATTCAGCAAAACTTGAATTCTGCCAAATTTATCCATGTATTAGTATGTTCAATAAAGAGCTGACTGATCCATTGTCCTCTATGGTCAGGCACCCGCTTCCTCTAGTTTTCCATCCTTCAACAATACCACTACTAACCTAATAACAAGCCACTCTGTGGTTAGCAGTTCCACACGGCCTCTGTGACACAGCATTGGAATTGCTTATGAGGAGTATCTGATAAAAATAGTAGAAATAACACCAACTATTATTTATAGAGGAACTTTTACATATGTCTGACACTATTCTAGGCATGTTACTTACATCATCCTTATTCCTAACAATAGCTTAGCAAAGTAGATGCTATTCTGATTTTACATATAGGAGAGTTATAGCCAGCCAATAAAACTATTATTCAAATACAAGTTTTTCTCATTCCAGATCTTATGCTCTTATTATAAAAATACTTGAACACTGATATTTCTCTTCAGCTTTTTCTCCTTTTTTAATTTTTTAAGTTTTTGCTTATTTATTTTAAGACAGAGAGAGAGAGAGAGAGAGAGAGAGCGAGAGCACAAGCCAGGGAGGAGCAAAGGGAAGGACAAACAAAATCCCAAGCAGTCTCCATGCCATCAGCGCAGAGCCCGATACAGGGCTTGAACCAATGAATTGTGAAATCATGACCTGAGCGGAGATCAAGAGATGGAGCCTTAGCTGACTACGCCACCCAGGAGGCCCTAGCCTTTTCTTTTTAACTTGAAACACACCATTCTTTATCTTTCACAGAACATTTCCTCATATTTGTTGTCCTCTTTTTTAAACTCTCCACAAACTATCTTTTAATAATGGATCCCTGATTGAACTCAGCACTCTACTTACCCTATATTTAAAAGGGGTAGATAACTTTATGTTTCCGACATGAAATATTCTTTTAATATTCCTGAATACACAACTGCAATTCCCCCACATTGGCACAGTCTTAATTAACATCCATTTAAAACAGTCAAGCAAGGTCCATGAAATAGATATTGAGTTATTGTTAATCATTCACAATTGGGCACTCATCTAATTAGAGAAATACTAAAGTACAGAGTCCAGTTTCCTCAATTTTTTCTGGATAAATCAATAGAAAGTACATTTTAAATGTAAAATGAGTTTGATTCCCCTTGATGTTCTAAATATATTAATGTCAAAACAGACTATTAAATAAGACTGACAGGATTTATTTTTCTAAAAGTTTTATAATCCCTGAACCACATCCCATTTGTTCACATTATTTGAAGTGTATTTATGAAAAATATTATTTTATTTTTCCAGTTGCTATGGTCTCATATTTTAAATCCAAAATAGTATATATTTAAAATACATATTTTGAAAAAATTATCTGGTTAATCAAGTTAAAAAGTGAATCATAAGTATATAATTTTGAGAAATATACTCACTTTACAAGAAAATTAACTGGGATAGTACAAATAACACAGAAGTCAGACACCAAGAGGAAAAAAAATTATAATGTTCTATCACACAGGTAAAATGCATCATAAATTATTTTAAAAATTGAACCATATAAGTAAACACATGATTTTGCATACTTTGGAAGCTATTACCTTTTTGGGAGTTAGTTATAATTGAATGAACCTTTTATACAAAAGAAATGCGCGTGTGCGTGTGTGTGTGTGTATACATGTATATATACATGTATATATATATACATATATATGTACAGATATATACATATATATATTCATACATATACATATGTAATCATTAGGGGAAAATCATTATTCTTGCCAAGTGAAAAGCTCTTCATTTTGATGAAGGTAAAATAATTGATATGTTAAGATATTGAGAATCCCATTGGGAACTACTTGTGTCATAATAAAAGGTTGTATCTAGCTTACTTAGGACCTAAATGGGAAATATAAAGGCATATTTTAAATCTTTGACAGTGAGTGTGAAGTGTTTTGTTTCATTCGGAGTAGTCTTGAACTCTACTCTGTTAAACATCTTCATAACTGATCTGTAGTTGGTTGTTAATGACATTAATTAAATTCTCAGATGAGAGAGGATATCAAGCAATGAAACATCATATAACAATACGAAAAGTCTAAAAAAAATAGCCTGAAATTAATCAAATGAGATTTAATCTTCAATTGCAAAGGCCAGTATTTGATTAAAAAATAGATCCAATAAAAGTTGAAGTAAAATTAAAAATTGGCTTCAATAAAGAGGTATTTCCAATAGTTAATATAAAGTTGATTTGATATTCTGTAATGGGCTTTGGGAAAATGCAAAGTTTTAAAAATAGAAATGAGTATGAAATCCTCATAAGTAATCACCACCTAAAAAATTCCAGTGGCTGGCTGACCACAACATAAAAGTTCAAATGTTATGGATGTTTTTGCTTAACAGAACCTTTATGGCCATCAGACATCTATCCAATAGAAGGAGCAAGGGATCCCACAAAAAAATCCTTGGAGAAAAAGATTGAAAAAGAAGTGCTGCTGGATGAAAAAACACCAGATTTGTTGACAGTTTTCTACAAACTTTTCAAAAGAACAAAATTTTTCTAAAGGAGTAACAGAAATCAAAATCATGAGAAACAAAATCAAGATACACAAAAAGATACAGCGTAGAAAGTATGCTGTTTCTTCATTAGCAGAAGTTCCCCATTTCAGAACTGGGCAAATATTCCAGAGGATTTGATTTTAAACAAGACATTCAATTGCTTCTTCGTAAGAGAAGCTTTACCCGTGTTTCTGTGAAGATTCAAGTTTGTTTTTGGAGAAAATACAATCATAAAGTGTTCTTCAGAGCACTTCTTTTGCAATGGTCTTAGTGCCTTCACATTGTTATTCTTTGAAGGAGATGTTCAAGCTCCAGTTACATAATTACAGCTTTACAAAGGAAGTCCTCTATTTTGATGTTCTTAGCGGCGATTTTGTCTTACTACTACAGAATAATGGCAACAGAACATAGCTGCAGGTGATGATGTAAAATAGATACCAAACAAGAATGTAATAGGCTTTTCCATTTTTAGCAAATGTGATTATATGAATTATCTCCTGAGCAGATTTCTCTTTTTCTGTAAATATAATTCCTGGAAAAGCTTGCTTTATGGAAGGACTACAGAAGTGGGTTCAATTTGAGTTTCTCTATCATACCTGATTTAAGTGAATTAGGAAACATTGTACATCAACATCTGTAGGATTATGCACAGTGAGTGAAAATATCGTTTAACTGCTGCAAACATGTTTAGAGTTTTGCTACTATAATTACTCTAAAATGTTCAGAATTACCATGTCATGAGATTATGTTAAAAATCAGTATTTTTTATAGGTTCCAAAGCAATTCTTCATTTGATCTCCAGAATTTAAAAGAATAGCATGAAGATCCCTAATAAGTAGATTCACTATTTTCTTGGGGTCTATTCAAGAGAGTGAGTCCCTTTTTAGTGACATTAATATATTTATGTTATTTCAGTATGAAAAATAACAGCTTTTCTTTCTTTGCTGTTCTAGTGAAAAATAAATTATCTGCTATACTTATTTTAATTTTTACTTTAAAGTAAAACTCACTTAGAGTAAATAGAGTTCACTCTACTACCTAAAGTTTACAATACTCATAGTTACCATAGCCTAAAAAATTCCAGGGGCTGAATGACCACACTGGGACGTTTGGAATGGTATAGATAGGTTTGTGCCACTACAAAACCTTTGTGATGGTTACTTTTATGTATCAACTTGGCTGAGCCATGGTGCTCATATATTTGGTAAAAATTATTCTGGATGTTTCCATGAAGATATTTTGGGATGAGATTAATGTGGGGTTTGAACTCATGACCCTGAGACAAAAACCTGAGCTGAGATCAAGAGTCGGACACTTAACCAAGTCACCGAGGAACGCCAAGATTAAGATCTAAATTGGTGGGCTTTGAGTAAAGAGGTTTGTTCTCTATAATATGGATGAGCCCCATCCAATCAGTTGAAGGTCCAAATAGAAGAAAGACTGACCTCCCTTAGCAAAAGGGACCTTTGACAGCAGATGGCCTTCAGACTTGAACTACAACATAAACTCTTCCCTGGGTCTCCAGTCTGCCAGTCCACCGTGCAGAATTGGGAGTTTTCAGCCTTTAGAATCACATGAGTCAATTCCTTACGAGACATCTCTAGATAGATAAGCAGATGTATCTGCTTATCTGTATATGTTTAATATATATACACACAAACACACATATATATACACATATATCCTATTAGTTCTGTTTCTCTGGAGAACCCTGGCTAATACACCACGTATAGCTATGAGGTGTGCACTCAATGGAAGGAAAAAGGAGTTACACAAGAAATCCTTGGGGAAGAGGAATATATAAAATATAAATGTCTCTTCGGTTTTTGTATACAAATGTAATCTTCAAATATGAATTTAAATTACACCCTTTACTTTCAAAAGAAATGGACTCCCTTTGGGAAAAAGGGTATGAACACTTTCCATCATTCCAGGACCCAAGAACTAGCTCTTTAAGGAGTATGATTAAAAATTAAATTTGGTTTTATAGATCATTGTACACCATAGTCCAAACCTAAATTTGAAAGACTGAAGTAGAGAAGCACTTATCTGTGTCCAGCAACAATAATTCCCTCATTTACTCTCTTTTACAGACTGTTTGTACGTATCTTTCCCCTAGAGATGGTGCACTGCCATGTGACTCAGTATGATAGGTATCATATGTGATCATATGTGATAGGTCACATGTGACCCACTGTGAGGTCACAAAGCTAGAAGGTTAGGTAACCCCTCACATCCTCAGTTTCCTCAGTTGTAGAATAGGAATAACAACACTTGTTGCTCAAAATCTCTAATGTGAGGATAATGGATGTAGTGGTTTTCATAGAACATTTCAGGAGTCCATTTCTTGCTTTTAGCTTTCTTAAAGAGCATGAGTATTGTCCTATATACCTTTACACCCACCCCACAGATCACTTGGTTCTGTGCTTTTTACTTGGTCAGTTAGCCAATCACTAAAAATAATATCAACAATCATTGTGTGTTTATGACATACCAGAATGATTTTTTTTTAAATTCTCACAAAATCCTTCAAAGCAGGGACTATTATCCCCATTTTTCGATGAGGAAGCCGAGGCTCTGAGAGTAATAGCTTTGGAGATCACACACAGCTAATTTAACAGTAGTCAGCATTCAACTCGGGTCTAAATC
Source organism: Herpailurus yagouaroundi (assembly GCF_014898765.1). Taxonomy (NCBI): domain Eukaryota; kingdom Metazoa; phylum Chordata; class Mammalia; order Carnivora; family Felidae; genus Herpailurus; species Herpailurus yagouaroundi. Next base: position 59,980,002 of record NW_024412388.1, read on the forward strand.
AAAAGGGCTCACTTTGCTTTGCAACTTGCTATCACCGCCTATGAGATGATTGGTAATAGGAATTTGTTAGTTCCAGAAATCACATGGGAAGTTGCCATTGATCACAATATTCTATCCTTTTGTTTCCTTTTTATGCTGCTTGATGGTTTGGCTCTGTCACACTTTGGGAGCTAGAAGTCTGGCTGTTATGGCTTGTTAGACAGCAAAACAGAGTAAAAGGGAAGGTTATGAAAGTGTCTTCCCTGGTGATTCCTTTGAAGGAAAAATACAGTATCTATTGAGCTTAATTTTTAGATTCATCATGCTTGGACAAGATACAAACTCCTCATGGATAGCATCTACCTTTCAATGCCTTTCCAGGAGGCTGAAGAAAAATTATGTATGATCTGAAGATTCTTAAAAACCCCCAGGCCTGTGATCTTAACAAAATAAGAAACTATTAAGAAATTTCCCTAAGATTTTTGCAAAGGTGTTTTCATGATAGCTAATAAATACTACAGTAATACACACTGGAGAGATGGTCCCATGCACACGGTTAAACATGTCTTTCAACTTTTCATGGGACACTTTCTTGCAAGCATTTTAGTTACAGTAATATTTGAGATTTCATGTAAAAATTAAGCCTTGAAAATATTAGTTTAGTTCTACATTTTAAATATTAGTCCTAGTGTAGAGTGATTGCCTCCATTATTAAACATCTTTAAAACTTGAGAGTAAAACATTGGATTTCTAAGTTCTAAGTGCCTAACAATGTTATCATTAAATTACTGCTGTTATCCTATATCTTAACTCAGGACATCCTGTTATGGCGTCTATAGACTAATTTTTTTTAACCAATAGACCTATTATTCTCAAATACAGACTTCTGTTACCAAGTTAAATAGGAAATGACCCTGTTATCAGTTCTGAGATAGAAGATTACAGTACTTTCTCAAATGCATGATAATATTTTTTTTTCTTTTTGACTAAACTTCTTTAGGCAGTATTTCTGCCTTTTTGATTTTGTAAAATTATTTCACATTTTTAAGGAAACATAATCATGGCATTGCCTCAAGTGTCACGTCAGGTACATCCAAATGGCAAATGAATGTCATTACAGGACACATTAGGGAACTCACTTTGATTAAAGAGGACATCCATGCCCAAGGACAGCTGCTGTCATCAGTTTCCAGGCTGAAGCAACATCCTGTTTGTTGCATGGAAGGAAGGGATTGAACTATTGCTTAGAAACATGGGTTCTCTAGTCTTTGGAGGGAAATAGATACAGAAATTCTGCATTAAATGAAAGAGCAGACCAATACAAAAACTTGCAATTTGTTTAAAGAAATTTAAAATAAGACCTTCTCTCATGAAACCATTAGAGAACAGAAATTGGGGGTATTGATTCGTATGCACTGAAATGGAAGCAAAAAGGGTGATTTTAGTAGGTGCATACTGACCAAGACAAACTTACTAGTAAGGCAAAAGTTTGTCAAAGGTCAGTTCTGCAGCTTCTATCTGTTCCTAGTATTAAAAAGGCTTTCTCTCAGGATAAAATGAATTCTGAAACTAAAGTCACATCCTATTGGTACTAGAAGAAGTCAATAATCATCAGGACTAGAGAAACAATAGTAATAATTCTGAAGGCTGAAAGAGAAGAAGGTAGTCTTATTAGTTACAATAGTACTAATTCTGAAGGCTGAAAGAAAAGAAAGTACTCTTATTAGTGAGACCCAAAGCCAACTCTAACACAAATATTTTTAAATACAAATTTTAGTTCAGCATTTGAAAAATTTGAAATTGGCCTATTTTTACACCTCGCTGTTTTTCTAATTGAAAAGACAAGCAAGACACATGAGATGCATTATCTATTACGAACAGAATCACTCCATTAATTCAATATTCTAGAGAAAACTTAACATGTCTAATTGACAGGAAATGTAAAGTTTCAAATTTGTGGACGTGACATGCAGCACTTACTGTGCTGGGGATATTTAACCGCTCTCTCCCTACATTTGCTTCAGTTCCTCCAAAAAGCCAGGCTATCATTCTTTTAATTGACTGGGGAGGGAGGGAAGAGAGGATGTCAGACTGCTCCCATTGATAAGTGTCACATCCAATTGCCACCTTCACCAAAGGGAATGAAACTAGGTTAAGGGGACAGGTTCTGTATTTTTAAAAATTACCTGCCATGTATTTTTTTCCCAAATGTCAGGTGGCGGCCTCTATTAGAGGTATACCATTAATCAAACTAATGAGAACTAGGGATGTAACCATCCCTTAACGAAGACATAACGCCTCAACGGGGAAAGGAGTAGAAAGGAAGAATTTTATGAACTAGGCCCTTCCTCATAAAAACGTGCGGTTTGAGTCACATCTCAGTGTGCAAATCAGGGCCTCCAGATCCTTACAACAGCTCAGTGTTCTATAAAGGAGAGAATTGTATTAATGATGATTCAAAATCAGTTTTACTTATGGTTAAGCCAAAAAAAAAAAAAAAAAAAAGAAAGAAATAAGGAAAGGAAAGGAAAGGGAAGGGAAGAAAAGAAAGGAAAAGAAAAGAAATAAAGAAAAATCACACTGGCTTTGCAACAATAAGGCATTTCTTTTGTTTGTTTGCCTTATTTATTTTGAGAGAGATAGAGACAGAGACAGAGGGAGAGGGAGAATCCCAAGCCAAGACCACTGACAGTGTGGAGCCCAACGTGGGGCTCAATCTCATGAACTGTGAGATCACGACCTGAGCTGAAATCACAGAATTGGATTGCCTAACTGACTGAGCCACCCAGGCGACCCAACAATAAGCCATTTCAAAACCATTCCTAATTATCTAAACATTATTGGTGACCACTCAGGTTTTGAAGCTGCTAAAAGGAGTTTGCTGACATGTTTTCTGAGACAAGAAAAGTGAACGAAGAGTAAAGCTAGTCAAAGGCCACTTCCTACCTCCTTTGTGCCTCACTCATCTTTGGATGTCATTGCATCCCACAACCCTGAGGAACAATTCTACATGTATTACTTTCTAGTTGCCCACTCTTTTCTTAAACGCCACATACATTCAAACATCTCATTCAATTTTTTTCTTCTTAGACTGTACCATACTCTCAAAAATGAATACTTCTTCCTTCCTTCTTCTTCCCATACTACTACTTTTTTCACTAGTATTGCCAGGCAAAATCCCTCATCCCTCAGTATGGATGATTTGACCCAAGTCTGCTTCAGATCCCAAAACCATAACAGCAAGGTTAAGAACATTTCCTACAGTGGGGAATGAGGCCTTGTTACGTTTCCTCCGGCATGTTGAGATTGACTATTTGAACTGTTACTGAGAATTTATTTGTAGTACAAAATAAACTTCTTCTACAAGGCCCTATTTAGGAACATTTTCTGCCATAGAAATCAGAATTCTCACTAAGAGAATCTGTTATAATTAGTATCTATATGTTATTTATTTATCTTCTTGGGGGGCAGAATGATGGGGGATTATTTCTAAATGCTTGTGCTTTTTATTGTATAGTGATTTTTTTTACGTTAATCTGGCAAAGACAGCAGTGAAGTGGGAAAAATTTGGCATCATGTCATGCATTCAGATGCTCTAATTAAACTATAGGGCATCCAGAGAATGTAATCTAGTTTACTATCTCTGAGTGCCACAGTTATCTATAAAGATCCCAACTCTGCTCTTGGGAAATTTCCTCAGTAAAGTACACTTAAAAAATAAACCAATCCGAGAGCACTCAAGGCTGAGATTTCCCTGAGTGCTAAGGATATAGTTTAAGTCACTTCTGATTCAGAGTTTAGGAGAGGGTAGTGTCTCAGACCATATGACAGGCTACCTGTACTTATCCTGATCATCCCTGATGATTTCAAAACGAGTGGCTGTTTCCTGTAACCCTTTCAAAGTGCTCAGTTGGGCTGTTTCAGGAGAGAAGGGAGTTTTTCTAACAGATAGTTTTGGCTATCTACATGACAGCAAAGGAACATTTTGGCAGGAAACTACACAACACAGCATGACACCCTGGTTTGAACAAAATGTTTTTGTGCGATGTGTTACCAGGGGAATTGGTATGCATGTTGACACTACTGCCCACACATAAGCCCTACTTTATTTCCTTACTAAATGAGTTGTTCTCCTCCTAATATTTTACAATTACATCTTATTTTCTAAATAATGTAATAAGTGGTTCTGATGGCTTAGACAGAACCAAGATTTTTAAGCAATGCCAGTAGGAGGTATGCTGAGAAATACAGATGAATTTTCTTTTAAACAGTACTTTATTTTTAATTATTATTTTTTTACTACATTTAGATATAGCATACCACTTGTATCAGAAAATGGATAGGGGTGTCTGGGTAGCTCAGTAGGTTAAGTGGCAGACTTCGGCTCAGGTCATGATCTCATGGTTCGTGAGTTAGAGCCCCACATCAGGCTCTGTGCTGACAGCTCAGAGTCTGGAGTCTGCTTGGGATTCTGTGTGCGTCTCTCTCTCTGCCCCTCCCCCACTCATGCTCTGTCTGTCTCTCTCTCTCTCTTTCTCTCTCACAAATAAGTGAACATTAAAAAAAAAAATAAATGGATAAAACCTCCTAATTCACATATTTCTAATTTTATTCAAACAATTTTATTAAGTTCCAACTATGAGCAAGGGGCTGTGCATGATTTCAACATGTTGGTCATGTTTAGTAAAAGAGGTTAAATTCTGTATGCACATTTTAACAAAAGTAGATGAGAGAAATACAAGTGAAGTAATATGGTAGTGGAGAAAGATTATTTCTGGCAAAGAGGAATGAGGAAATCATAAAAAAAGTGGCATGTAGCTGGATTTAAAAATAAGTGTTTTTATTTGTTTATTCTTTTTTTCTATTTATTTAGTGTAGTATAAAGTTGAGTAAGAATGGAGACTGGTCTTAAACTGCAGATTCACAGTCTGGCTCTACCTATTAAAAGTTTTGTGATTTTAGACAAGTCATGTAATTCACTTCCCTCACTTGTAAAATGAGGATAAAATTAGTTCCTTTTCACAGGTTTCTTGGGAGGACATGTATCCTTACTATGCATGTATCTGGGAAACAGCAAAGTGTGAAGGGCATAGACTTTTGAATCAGGCAATGTTGTATTTGAATAAAAAACTACCAATTACTAACCTGGAGCTACTGTTAAACATTTCAACTTCTCTGCAACATAACTTTTTCGTCTTTTAAATGGGCATAATAATCCCTATTGGCATGAACTTGTTTTAGGAGTAAATACCAGGCATAGTACCCATAAAACAGGCACAATATAAATATTAGATAATAATAAGAGATAACACTGGAAAAAGACACCGGGACTACCTCTGCAGAGTTTACAATCCAGACAACATTAACTCATCTAACTCTATAAGCCAGAGTTGACAAGCCATTAGCCTGCCTTTCATAGCCAATAAGAGGTGTATATAAGAATTATAGATATAGATATAGAATATTTTGTTTGGTCCACACAGTGTCTTAAAAATTACAAAATTATATATATATATATATATATATATATATATATATATATATATATATACACACACACACACACACACCTATATGTATATTTTTTTTCAAAAATTTTTCAAAAAATAACCCCATATTCCAATACAAGAACAATCAACTAGAAATAAGTTCTTATTTGGAGCCAATGCATGCTAGAATCTGTACCACTCCCTATTACCTTAAATCTACACAACACTTCACTCATTTTGTGCCCTACTTGGTCCTGTTAGGCACTTGATCTTGTGACTTTTATGGGCAATAAACCAATATTGATTACATTTTAACTGAGAGTAGTTTGTATAGATATTTTTAAGAGTATTACATCTCTTCAATTTGCAGATTTGGTTAGAGGAAGAACATGACTGGAGATAAATAAAGACAAGATTTTCAATAGTATAGACAAGAAGCAAATAGATGTTAAGATACAGAAATGGGCAGAAAAAAAGTTGGTGTGAAAGTTATTCCAAAGATATAATCAAGAGGACTTTGATAACGAACGGGGAAAAAAAAGGAGGGGAAAAAAAAATTAGTGTTACTGAAGGATGCTTGGTGCACTTAATCAAAATGGGATGAATAAGAGTATGACTAGGGATGACAGGGATTTCAATTTAGGGCATACTCCTTGATTTCCATTGTAAATTTAAACTTAAGAAAGTTTAAGGAAATTTCCAATTATCATGACTCCTGGTAAAAATCTATGCTGACCCTCAGAAATTTTCACAGATCTTAATCAATGACAATAACCTATGAACCTTCAGGGAAAGGATGATATGATACCTATTTATGTAATCTCTGAGTTTGGCAAACAGTATGTCCTCAGTAAACGTTTATTGAATTATAAGAAATATGCATACATTTTATAAATCTTCAGAATGCTGTAATACTTTCACAGATCTACTAATAAGTTTTCTACAATTAGAAGATAATAATTTGCCATTTTAAAATCTATAGCATAACAGATTCTCAGATACAACTGTGTTCCATGTGAAGTGATGACATACAGGAATTTAATGTGACTTTGCTGAATGGTAATTATAAGAATTCCAAGCCATGTTTAGCAGTCCATTAAAAGATACATGTTGGGGTTACAATTTTCATAGAAACAATTGTGTCATTTATAATGGAGGAGAATTCCACCAAATTGTACCTTTGTCATGAGAATGAGCTATGTAGCACACTCAGGATTTAATTTACTCAAAGCAGCTCAAAAGCGGCAGAAATGAGGAGTTCCTACCAGAGAAAATTGAGGGTTAACTGGACATATCTTGATTCTCTTCATTCTTCTGTGCCTCTGAATTTACAGGCTGTCTGATCACAACAGCCAGATCCAAAAAAAGGATCAAGAGTCAGAGGAAGAAAGGAGACAGGGGAAAAAAGAAAGGTGTTTTCTGTTATCACAAACCAGTATTTCTGTGTAAGAAGTACCATAAATTGTCCGTACTGTCATTGAGAGAGAATTACATTTAAGAAGCAGTACCCATTTTGGTTGTTAGCACTGCTATATGTCTGTTTTAATATGAATGTGTTTAGTTCGCAGCAAAATGGAGCAGTCATGAAATGTGCGAAATGAATTACTAAACTTGAGATGAGCCTTGTGGTTTTCAGCCCTCATTGCAAAGGACAGAGTGATTTCCAGCTGGTGTTGTTGATTCTGTATTCTGGTCTGGTGAGGATCTAATTTTTACAGGGAATGCTTTCTCTGAAAACTTAATTTAATATCATATATCTTCACTTTCGCATAGTTTGTTCATTCTCCTTTGCCCTATCCCTTGTCAACTGTAAAGCTCCTATTCACCCATTAAAACCCATCTCAAGCCCTACAATCTCTTTGAAACTTTCATTAATCCCTACCTTCAAAATTTACTGGGTACTTTTCATATACCTCTATTTCTACATTTAGCATGCTGCCTAGAAATTACTTCCCCTATAAGGCCTAGAAATACTTGCTCTGTAAACTCTTATAGTACAGGCCCAAGTTATGTTAATCTCTATACTCCCAGAATTTAGTAGAGTGCCTAGAATCCAGTAGGTTCTCAGTAAATATATTCTGAATAAATTATTGAATAAATAAAAGTATAGTAATATTAATAAATGAATACAACTATATTTCCTGTATCCCCAACATCTAACACAGCACCTGAAATTTAGAACATATTTAATAAAAATAGATTAATCTCAATACCATAAATCAATTGGTCAGTCAGGAGGTAATGGGAATCATAATCTAGGGTATCAAAACAAAATTGTAAAAGTCACTGTCTCTTTGAATCAAGATCCAAGAATTGTGAGATATTACAACAGCACAAGGTCAGCTGCACTATAAGTCTTTGAGTTTACGCTTTTCTTGACCTATGAGTTTTCTTGCTTGAGCTTAACCTCTTCTACACTTTTTATCTTTAAATACTCCCCAGCGAATATCAACTTTAGGGATGTAGAGGTTCTCTAAATCACTTTCATTGCCCAAAGTCCCTTTAAAAAAATGTAACTCAGTTGTGTATTTCCCCATATGCAGTCTGTCAGGTCAAACTGCAACCCGTTTCATTTTCTTTCAACAAACTCAAATCCCTGACCTGCCAAGTTCCTTGTAAGGAAATGTGGCAATTAGAAGGCAAAACAACTTTTATTCAATCGATGTGTATTTGCTGACAAATAATGTTTGTATAATCTCTGGTTTTCCCTGATGGACCTAGAAGAAACTTCATGTTTTTTTTTTCCACTAGTGTGGTTATTTGGAACACCCTTAATAATAATTTTTTTCTTTCAAAATGGAATAAATGAATCCGGAGGCTTCCTCCGTCCTAGGAGAAAAGCAGTTGATTTATGAAGCAGAAATAGCCAACCCAACTCTGGAGGAAGCTGCCATAGGCATTTAACCTCTAGAAGAAAAATAAAAAGTCCCTTATAAGATATGTATATTGGCATTTGAAAGATGCTAAAAATTAATTGAAAAGATGTTAAATATTGAGACTTAGACTGTATTAAGAATAGTAAGCTTATTGTTTTAATTATGCTTAATTATCCTTATGGCACAGTAACTACAAGTTTGAATTGTACATTTTTACAGAGTCTTAAAATTAATAATGATGTCTTAAATTTGCATACACTTTTCTTTAAGGAACTCAAAACGTTTTAGAAGACACAGGTAATATTTATACTATAATGAAGAAAATTATTGCTTTAATAGATAATTAAGGTGACAAGGTGAAACTAATTCTATTAAAAATGGTTGAACTTACAGAAACACCTTCTGAGTACTTCATGTTGTAAATTTAATGCCTAAAGATATAACTATGGACCATGATTCCAGTAAGCAAATATCATTGCATTTTAGTCTCCAGCTATATACCATTTACACCCTCTACTTACACCCAAAGATGCTTTTCTACACTTTTGTGTTTTGGCATGTTGCATTTGCTATACTTGCTATAGTGCATTTCTTACTCCCCTCCCTCCAAGCCCTCTGAGAGTAAGGAAGGGACATAAAAATGGCAGATATTTACAAAGTGTCTGTGTTCAAAATACTGAGGTCAGATTAGGAGTGGGTAATACTGAGGTCAGATTAGGAGTGGGTAATAGTGTTTATTTTCAAGGAGTACTTGGTCTAAGGAAAAGATGGTTATCTACCCACTTAAGTGCCCTATCAGGCAATACACACACACACACACACACACACACACACACACACACACATATAAAGAGAGAGAGACAGAGAGAGAAATTCATAAAGAGCCATCCATAAAATATTTCAGGGTCACAAGGGCAAAACTTTGCTTAGAGAGGTGACATCAGGGAAAATTTTATGAAACAGGAAGTTCCGTGAGGAAGCACATGATCCCCAACAGAACTGTTGTACCATTTATTTATTTATTTATTTAACCATTTGGTTCAATCATTTTATCTATTAATTAATTTACCAAATATGTGTCCTTTAGGGTGTGCTGTGTATAGTGATTAGCAAAATTTTGCTCCTTGGTCAAAGGAACTAATGGTCCAATATAACCCACATTATGGAAGCACAAAGGATGTACACCTAACGCTCCTTCACTTAGGCAAGAAATGCAAAGAAAAGCTTCAAAGGTTTCAAACCTCTCAAATGAAATCTCTTCAACAGTGAGATAAACAGAATTTCAGGCTTGTTATAAATATCATCCATCCAACCATCCATTTATTATTTTGTCCATTTCAACATTTATTATCTATCAGCATGCTAATTATTTTATAAAAATATTCTAAAAATCTCCAAATCCTAGCTCAAATGGCAGCTCCTCTATGAAAATTCGCAGTCTAAGGGAAACCTTTAATGTAATGTGGATCATTTTATTTTTATTAGTGTTGGCGTTACTAGGATCTTCAGGCATATGGTCCACATATCATGAGATTTTTAAGGCAGGATATATGTATATATAATTATAAATATACAATTGCAAGTTATAAATTGCAAACATATTTATTTTGTTTTTATTTATTTATATTTATATTTATATTTATATTTATATTTATTTATTAATACATATAAATTTTATATTTTATAAATTATAAATATAGAGTATACAGATATATAACATATGTATGCAATTATAAATACATATTTATAATTATATATGCATATATATGTGTGTGTATATATAATTTGTGTGTGGTCTTTGTTGTGTAATGGGTAATAGAAAAGGCAGGAGCTTTGGAGTCAGAAGAGATGGATTTCCACTGTCACTCTTGTATTGACCTTGGTCAAGTATCTCAGACTTAGTGTCCTCAACTGGAAAATGGAAAGAGCAAAGGAGACAGTACAGAAATGACTTGTAAACAGGGAATTATAGCACAAAATATGGTGATCAGTGATTCTTTCCTTCTAATTTTTAGGTGATTATAAAAGTCCAACATTTATTTGAATACAATTGGGAATTAATTGATGTCAAAGAGAACATGGATATTGAAAATGTCCTATGTTAGAACTCAAAAGAACTGGGTTGTAATCCTTATTCCAAAATTCTTTGTCACTTAATTTTCCTGAGTGAATTTTCTTCCCTGAAAAGTATTCTTCTGACCCACAAACATACTTGGTTTTATGAGAGAATGTATATGAAAATGCTTTATGTTATAAAAATCTATAGAAATATATAGTGCTATTATATATCTCTTGGCTATAAGCTATTTCTGTCCAGCATGGTTTCAACAAAATACACAATTTCCTTTTATCTGAAATATTCTATAAATTCTGTGAGTCCCTGTAATGGTAAAGGATTTAATTTGAAGGAATGATTATTTGTTATTTTATTTTATTTTATTATTTTATTTTATTTTTATTTTATTTTTTTAGAACTGAACAATAATTTGTTTACTGCATTCCTTTGGCTAAGGCAGTACTTGGAGGGGAATTTATATACTTCAGTAACTATATCCAAAAGAAAAGTCTAAAAATTGATGAGCTAATCACTGACATAAGACATTAGAAAAGAGGGGCACCTGGGAGGCTCAGTTGGTTAAGCATCTGACTCTTGTTTTGGTTCTGGTGATGACCTCATGGTTCTTGGGACAAGCCCCACATCAGGCTCTGCACTGAAAGCACAGAGCTGGCTTAGGATTCTCTCTGTCTCTTTGTCTCTGCCCCTGCCCCCCCCCCCAAATAAATAAACTCTAAAAAAAAATTAGAAAAGAACAGATAAATCCAATAAGGTAAAATGGCAGAAAAGAATAAAATAAGAACAAAGAACAGAGAATTAACAATGGCAAAAGTGTGTTTCTTTGTTTGTTTGTTTCCTTTCCTCCTTCCCTCTTTTATTTTTTTTAAAGTTTTTATTTAATCTCCAGTTAGTTAACACAGTGTAATATTAGGTTCAGGTGTACACATAGTGATTCAACACTTTCATACAACACCTGGTGCTCATCATGAGTGCACTCAATCCCCATCACTTATTTAACCCATCCCCACTTCCCCTCTGGTAACCATCAGTTCATTCTCCATAGCAGAAGTCTGTTTCTTGGTTTGCTTCTCTATCTCTTTTTCCCTTTGCTCATTTGTTTTGTTTCTTAAATTCTACATATGAGAGAAATCATATGGTATTTATCTCCCTCTGACTGACTTATTTGCTTATTGTAATAGTCTCTAGCTCCATCCGTGTCATTACAAATGGCAAGATTTCAGTCTTTTTTATTGCTGAGTAACATTCCAGTGTGTGTGTGTGTGTTTGAGTATTTTATATATATAATATATATATAGTATATATATTATATATATATAAAATATCACATATTTATTCATTCATCATTTGATGGACACTTGGGCTGTTGCCATAATTTGTCTAGTGTAGATAATGCTGCTATAAATATCAGGGGCATCTGTTCATTTGAATGAGTATTTTTGTATTCTTTGGGTGAATATCCAGTAGTGCAATTGCTGGATCATAGGATAGTTCTATTTTTCACTTTTTGAGGAACTTCTATACTGTTTTCCAGAGTTGCTGCACCATTTTGCATTCCCACCAACAGTGCAAGAGGGTTCCCCTTCCTCCAAGGAAACAATCAACAAACATTCCTACCAACAGTGCAAGAGGGCTCCCCTTCCTCCAAGGAAACAATCAACAAAACTAAAAGGCAACCAATGGAATGGGAGAAGATATTTGAAAATTACATATTGGATAAAGGGTTAGTGTCCAAAATACATAAAGAACTTAAAAAACTCAACACCCAATATACAAATAATCCAATTAAAAAATGAACAGAATACATGAATAGACACTTTTCCAAAAGAAGACATACAGATGGCCAACAGACATATGAAAAGATGCTCAACATCATTCATCATCAGGGAAATACAAATGAAAACTACAGTGAGATATCATCTCACACCTGTCAGAATGGCCAAAATCAACAACACAAGACACAACAGGTACTGGCGAGGATGTGGAGAAAGGAGAAAGATGGGATGATTTTTTTTTTAAAGCATGCTGTAGAAAGACTTCTTCCTTTACACAAAAAAAAACTAAAGAATCTTCCAGGACTTCCTTTCACTTAGAATATTCTTTAGGACATTGAATTTGGCAGACTTTGTTTTTTCCTTCCACTCTCTAAAACCAAGTGCTATAATTTGGCTTTCACTTTCTTTTATGCTAATTTCCATTCTTCTAAATGTATTTTCTCTAGTTTTCTGCTGAAGTAGTGACCATCAATGACCACTCTACAGTAGCACAACATGTTTTTGACTAGTTGATCCTTTAAGTCAACAACCTAGAGAACTACTATTGAGATGTGTTTCTCACACAACTATCCAAAGCTCACAGTGGAATATACTCTTGTTATTTTCCTTCTTCTTTTTAAATATTCCTTTTCTAAAACTCAAGACTCCATTGCTCAGACTGTGGTTTCCAGCTATTCTTGCAGGTAAGTTTTAAAAGCCATGATAGCTTTTACATTAGATTAAATAGACTGCCTGCTGAGCAATGCATTTGGGTAGCCATCTCTGAACTCATCATGTAAAACCTGAACTTCATGGATTTTAATGGGAAATTATTACAGTGGAACCTTGCTAATTCATCTTAGTGATGGAGAGTCCTGTTTAAATTGCTAAATTTCTCTGTGATAATTGAAGAAAAGTAAAGGGAAGAGTATGTAGAGGAACTAAAGGAACTTAGCTAATAATTCACCTCCTTTTCAGATTGCCATGTTCACAATAAGACATTCAAATCACAGCTTTCTTATAGAAAACAAATGAACAACAACAACAACAAAAAAACACCTTCAAATCCTAATTAGTAAACATCTTATGACCAGCCCTGCATTTGGATATAAAGCAAAATTTATATAACACAAATATATTTTCATGAAAGTAAGAGCTAATATTTTATTCCAACATACAATGGCATCACTTTATTGTCTGAACTAAATAAAAGTAGCATTTAATTGGAAATCATGTCTCAATTATTATTATTGTAACTTTTTTTTACCACCTCCAATCCTATTTTCCAAGCAATCATCTTCTCATTCCTGATTCCTTACTTGACTCACTAAAAGTTCTCCCTCCTCTAACCATGTTCCCCATCAATGTGCTTTCACCTCAGCAGCCTGAAAAAAATCTTGTTAAAATCTAAGTCACATAATCACTTGATCAAAACCCTTTAAAGGCTTCTAACTCACTCAGAATACAATGGCCTCCAAGGCCCTACATGACTACTTGACACCTTCTGCCCCATTACTTGATCTCCTACCTCCTTCTCCTTTACTCTATTCTGGCAACATTGGCCTCTGCTGTTTTTAGAATATTCCAAGCTCCTTCCTATCTCAGAGCATGTGAACTTGTTGTTCTATCTGCCCAGCATGCTTTTTCCTTAAAAGCTCTACAACTTGCTCTTTCACCTTCTTAGAGCTTTACACAAACACGACCTTCTTGGTGACTTGTCCTCTGGTCACTCTATCTAAAAAAACACCTCGTTGTTCTTCCCCTTCCTGTGTTTATTTCTATCTATATTACTTACTAATATCTAATCCAGAAGTAAGAAACATTTTCTGTAAAAGGAAAGATGCAGGCCAGATAGATTGTGTTGTGATTTCTCAACACTGGCATTGGAGCCCCAAAACAGTCATAGACAATAGGTAAATGGAAGAGAATGCCTGTGTTCTAGCAAAACTTAATTTATAAAAACAAGAGGTAGAGCAGATTTGGTTCACAGGCTCTAATTCACTGACCTTGAATATAAGGTATTATATGTTTTATTTATTTTATCTATCATCTGTTTCTTGCCACAATTTGGATGTAAACTTCATGAAGGCTAGGGTTTGATTCACTGCTCTATTACGACCACATACAACAGTACCTGGAACACAAGTGACATTCAATAAATTAATTGTTCAATAAAATCTTTTCATTTATCCATCCATCTAAATATCAAGGTAACAGCTCACTTTCTTGAATGAGGACAGTAGAAGAGAAGGACCTCTTTCTCCATATCACTGCTCCCACTTCTCTTGGATAATAACATAAGGACCATCTGCCATACTTACATTGATTAATAAAGGAGGAAGAGCTGCCAACAGTCTCTTTCCAGATCCCTACTGCTCTGCAAATTCTTGCAATATGCCCGAACATTCCCTTCCAAATTCTGCCAATCCAGGTCATCCACGACCCTGTTATCCTTAAAGGTGTACCATAAAGCACATAGCCTTATGGTATATTGCTCATGTGTGTCTAGGGTAGAGTGATAGAAATTCTACTCACTCATGAACTGTCTAGGAAAGGGATGCTTATGAAGGGCAATATACTCTTTCTTTCCTTCTAGCACTTCCTTCTGAGAACATGACTTCACAAGTGTCTTAGGAAGTGAGAAGGATCATTGTATAACAGAGCCATTCTTTTTTTTTTTTTTTTTAAAAGACGTATTTTTTTAAAATTCATTTTTATTTTTTTTAAATTTTTTTTTCAACGTTTATTTATTTTTGGGACAGAGAGAGACAGAGCATGAACGGGGGAGGGGCAGAGAGAGAGGGAGACACAGAATCAGAAACAGGCTCCAGGCTCCGAGCCATCAGCCCAGAGCCCGACGCGGGGCTCGAACTCATGGACGCGAGATCGTGACCTGGCTGAAGTCGGACGCTTAACTGACTGCGCCACCCAGGCGCCCCTAAAATTGCATTTTAGAAAGGGGGGGGAGACAGAGAGAGGGACACACAGAAAGAGCATGAGTAGAAGAGAGGGGCAGATGAAGAGAGAAGGTGGGGGAGAGAGAGAGAGAGAGAATCTTAAATAGGCTCTCCATGCTCAGTGTGGGGCCCAACGTGGGGCTCGATCCCATGACCCTGGAATCATGCCCTAGCCAAAATCAAGAGTCAGAAACTTAACCAACTGAGAAACCCTGGAGCCCCAGACATTCATTTTATTATTCAGCTGCCTATTCATAGTCTGCTTAGTAGATCTTGTATGTCACCTGATATTGTCCAGGCATTTTCAGGTCAGTTTTAGAACCTTTAATGTTTCAGAACATTTTGATTTAAATTTACTAGGGGCGCCTGGGTGGCGCAGTCGGTTAAGCATCCGACTTCAGCCAGGTCACGATCTCGCGGTCCGTGGGTTCGAGCCCCGCGTCAGGCTCTGGGCTGATGGCTCAGAGCCTGGAGCCTGTTTCCGATTCTGTGTCTCCCTCTCTCTCTGCCCCTCCCCCGTTCATGCTCTGTTTCTCTCTGTCCCAAAAATAAATAAAAAACGTTGAAAAAAAATTAAAAAAAAATAAATTTACTGTGTGGCTATATTAGAGTAACTCTTTAACCTCAGTGTCTAATTAAAATAGTTTCATAAAATCAGTATATTAGGATTTAGATTATCACAAAATAGAATGAGAGACAGTAAGACTAACTTAAAATTTACTACTTACAAAACAAAGAACTTAATTTATTTGGATGGATAAATATCAGAAGCAAAACAATATGAAATTTCAATCATACTCTTATGAAGCTACAGAAGGATAACATTTAGAGTTGAAAAGTCTTTAGAGATTTAAATTATACCTCTATCTTGTATGTACAGATGGAGAAACTGAGCCCCAGAAAGGATAAATAATCTCTCAAGTTACAAAGCATTTCTGTGCTTGGGAATGGGGAACATATGGGCATGAAAAAAAATTGGAGATTATTTTTATAAAATAGCATGTCTGCAAAATCAAATTAAAATAGTATAACTGGGCATTCAATGAAACCAAAAGTGAAAAGAGGCCACAGAGAGGACAATTACTAGTTTGCAAACTACTAAAAGGTTTGCAAACTACTAAAAGTTACTCTCTTTGACTATGGTTTATTTTCACCTAAATTAGGGAAACAGATGATCGCCTGCAAATTACAGAATGCTTTGTGGGTCCTATATTTTGAGAAGCCACACAGCTTAGTGTTTTGGGTAACAGACTCTGGGGCCAGCAGCCTGGCTTAGAATAACAGCTTTAATATCTAGGGCTGTGTGATCTTGGGCAAGTTCCTTAATCTCTTTGTGAGTCAGTTTCTCCACCTATAAAATGAGGATAGTAACAGCACCTCCTTCCTAGAGCCATTGTAACTATTAAATGCAAAACACTTAGAAGAGTTCCTGGCATACAATAGGCACTATACACTATTACTACAATCTAAAGAGGTGAATTGCAAAGCTCCTTGGGAGAGCCTGGAGTACTTATATCTATTTCCCCCAGGCACAGTTTTGGTCCTCTCCATTGGAGATGCTAGGAGACACTGAAATGTTTACATATATTGCAAATGGCGGAGACTGGAATCAGACTTCCAGGCTTCAAACCCAGTTGTCTGCAGATCCATGCTGTTCTCTCAACACAAACAAGAGCAGGGGAAATAGATCTGTCTGCATCGGCAGACTTGGTTTCATTAGCACAATCCAGCAAGTAATGAGAAAGGAATGACTTTGCTAAGAAAGATGGCTAACCTTTATAAATAAACTGATTATTTACAAGCATAAAATGAAATTAATTTTGGATTATTACAGGGGAGACATGAGTAAACTGCAGTTATTAGGGCATAATGCAGTCACATTAATTCAAGTTAGTGAGTAATTATCACTGTTTCCTTTTTTTCTTTTTAACTATTTCACAGAGTTGAGCTGAATGAACCAGATTTACTCCACAAAAGGAGAAACCATATATTTAGATACAGTGTACTTTGCCAGGTATCATTTAAAAATTGTATTTCCTCTTCTAGACATTATGTAGGTTTTAACACACACTGAGGTGAAAATCCAAAGAAATAATTTAGTTATTTAAGATAGAAGACAGAACATACTTTCACATTTTAGTTTTTTTTTCACTTTTGTATGTTTTGTCACCTGAGTTATGTGTAGTTCATAATATTGGATTAAGTTTTTTCAATATGAATAACAATCAGCTTTTTGAATACTTATTATATACAAGTCCTCTGCTACTCATTAAAAACAAATCATTTTTTAATCACTTTCTTTAATCTTCACAATGCCCCTGCCAAATTTGCTAGATAAAAACAAAACAAAATACACACACAAAAAGCTTGGACAGAAAGAGATTAAGAATACAGGTAGATGAGGTGCCTGGGTGGCTCAGTCAGTTAAGCATCCGTCACCTCAGGTCATGACCCCATGGCTCATGGGTTCTGTGCTGACAGGTCTGAGCTTGGAGCCTGTGTCGGATTCTGTGTCTCCCTCTCTCTCTGCCCACCCCCTAAAAAAAATTAATTAACATTAAAAAAACTAAAAAAAAAGAATACAGCTAGAAAAAGGCAAAAGTGAGAAATCTTGATGTGCTGATTTTATAACTCACACTCCTAACTATATTACAAAGCTATGCTTAAGTTCCCATTCCATTCTCAGTTCTACTATGCCATTATTCACCACTAAAAAAAATAGCATGAGATAACTTCTCCTTCCCTCACTCTCTCTTACCCTGGATGTTTCCTACCCCAAACTGTCCTGGCCTAGTGATTTTACCAAAAAAAAAAAAAAAAAAAAAAAAAAAAGAAAAAAAATCAATATGCTTCCTCAGGTAAATCTTGGCATGCACTTAGGTTCCTCTTACTCTGTACTTCTATTAAAGGGTTGGTGGCCCTCCACTCCATTCTGTGTACTTTGCCTTTTGTTTTAGATTATATTGCACTGAAATCAATCTATTCACATATCTGTGTGCTTCTCCAAAGAGAAGCATACCTTTATTCCATTTTAGAGATTCAGTAGCTAGCACAATCCTGAACAGATAATAAACCCCCAAAAATGTATTTGAATAGGAAGGTGATTGAATGAACAGAATGTTGTTGATAAATTTTATTTTTTTCCAGTTAGAGTTCCTACACGTGGTTATTAAGATCCCAAAACAGATGGATGCTCCTCAGTCAGAAATA
Source organism: Herpailurus yagouaroundi (assembly GCF_014898765.1). Classification (NCBI taxonomy): domain Eukaryota; kingdom Metazoa; phylum Chordata; class Mammalia; order Carnivora; family Felidae; genus Herpailurus; species Herpailurus yagouaroundi. The sequence goes on from NW_024412388.1 coordinate 59,998,341, forward strand.
GAAAGTGCAAGTGTTCCAGAGTTCCCTCAGGGAGTATAACTTTGACTGGTCTGGCATCCACCCAAAGTTATGATTATAGTAACAAACAAGAAGAGTGTCCATTTTTAATAGGTTATTAAAATATCATTTCTTAACATTTACTACATGCTAATTACTTTATATATGTCACCTTATTCAATCCCCCTACAACATTTTGAGGTGACTATGTTTCATGTTTTTGTAGATGAGCAAACTAAAACTCTGCAAAGTAAGTGAAATGCCCTAAATCACACCATAGAGCTCAGATACCATTTGACATCTCTCTGATGCAAGAGTTGTTCCTATGACACTAAATTATATTCACTCCCTAGTTTTTCCCTCAGTTATGGTGGGCCTGCACTGATGGATTGACCACACGTTTGCCAGTAAGTTATAGTAGCAAAAGGCCGCCTAGTCTACAGGGTTCATGATATCACCTCTTGGCACTACTCATACTAAGTGATTTGCAATTTAGACTGTATAGCTTATCCGTGTTGAAGGACACAGGCATGTAGTTCTTGGTCACAGATGAACATTGAAAGCAAAGTTTTATCCCATTCTGCATTTTGTTCCTGGGCCTGCTGTGCCATGGCCTGAATTCTGTAGCACTGGCTTCAGTTTAAACTTAACAATAACATGTGTATAATTTACTAGCTTTCACTACAATTTGATTACACCTAAAAATTAGAAGGTCATCAGACAAAAACAAGAAAATAAATTTCTTTGTGAGGAAATTGTGACTAAAGTAATTTTTCCTGATACATTGATAAATGTTGTAGACTAGGTGAAAAAGTGGCACATGACATTTTTTATACCCTTAATTTATTGACACAAGTGCCCTCCAGCCTCCAAAGTACCTTCATCTGACAGAAATTAAACAAAATTTCAAAGAAAAGGGCAACACAAGATGGGAGCGATTTCCAGTGCTGAAATAGAACAAGACCCACACAATAAACAGAAAAATCCCTCCAACAAAGCACACAATAAATAAAACATCAAAAGCACAAACAGAAGAACTCAATTAAAGTAGAAAACTTTCCAGTCTTCCCCTGAAGGACATAAATATTATTATTTATTATTTATACAGTGCTCTAGGTGAACATGGCTTTATATACCAGGTTGAATATCATACGAGAAACAAAAACAGCATCCTGTAGGGCTTCTGATTTAGGGATACATTGAGAACGGGGATGGCGTAGACTATTTGATATGAAGAAAAGCAATATACTGAAAACCGTTCAATCGGTCACTTTTTAGAGAGGGCAATTTCTACTAGTTTTTTTAATGAAAAGAAGTTCAAGGTCAGACTTGATTTGGATGTTTGCAAAACCTAGCTACTAAGAACATGGTGAATAAAAAAAATGGAAAGCAGAGGAGGAATAAAATGGTCAGAACTTCCTAGTGGTGGCTTCCTGCTTCTCCATCTTCCTTATTTCAGTTTTAGTTCCCTGCAAGAACAGATATGAAATATGTTTCTAGCCATGGCTGGAGGCTCAATAGACAGCATCTCTAACAATTGTATAAATAACTAATCCCACATGTAAAAATCCCTTTGGGCTTAAATATATCTTGAGGAGTTTGTGCTTCCTGTACTGAATACAGATATACACATCTTAAATGTGTCTTATGAATAATACCATTATATGCTATTATTTTGTGTTGAAAGTACTATTTTTTAAATTTATTTATTTTGAGAAAGAGAGCATGAGCAGGGGAGGGGCAGAGACAGAGGGAGAGAGAGAATTGCAAGTAGGCTCCATGCCCAGTGAGGACCCTAACGTGGGGCTCGATCTCAAGATGGTGAGATCATGACCTCAGCCGAAATCAAGAGTTGGATGCTTAACTGACTGAGACACACAGGTGCCCTGAAAGTACTGTTTTTAAAATGCAGACACTTAAAATACACTGCAATTTTTCTAACCCAGGTTTGAAATACCTTCATCTTCTCTCATGTGAGCATACACGGAAAAGGCTGCAAACAGCCTTACTTAAGTTCCTTCCTTAAAGGAATAGAAGATATGAAGAAAAAAGAGGCAAGTTAAACGTTGATGTTATTCTCTCTTGGGTTTAAAAAAAATCTTTGAATAATTAAAAAAAATCTCTAATAGAATAGTTAAAAAAAACACAGGAAGAATAGTAAAATATCTCCTAACTAGACCATTAAGTATTATTAGAAAAAAAAATTTTGGCTTCAGAGGCAACGTTGGAATTGTTTTTGACATGATGTTCCACAACATATCATATTCATCCATTATAATGTCAGTAAGAATAGGCTAATCAAATAATAATGAAGAGCAGATACTTTCCCAACCATTTAATTCTTTTAATATTTCAATATTCAAAAATGATAAAAGGCCATAGCTATTGTGAATAATGTAAGCTGTACTTTAAATAATGACACAAATATCTGACCCTACCAAGTTTTGCACATTTTAATTAAAATGACTGAGGTATTAAATTGTTTCATCACAATATTCCTCCAATATTTGGCACCTTTAAATATTCTGTACTGTTTAGTAACTCTCAACATTGTTATTGGTAGTTTATAGATTCATCCTGAGAGCACAGAGTTACTTTTATGTTTAGCTTGTGGCTCATTTATGGTTAAAAATAATATTTATGAGAGAAAATCTAGTATATTTTAACAGTGATTATATATTTTGTAAATAAACGTGGTAAGGAGAGATAAGTATAATGGGATGTTCTCTGGATACCATGTCAGAAGATAAGTCAAGGCTCTATACCTAGAAGTATGATTTGGCAAATAGTTTAACTTTCCTGAACTGCAGTTTTCATCTCTGAAAAATGGGAATGTATTTACTTCCTTTGAATTTTTATGATTAAATGAGACAATGTAACTTGAAGTTATTTTTGAGGCATAAAGGTAATACAAATGATAAGTATCAGTACACTTGTGCTTTGGAAAGGGGAAATAGTGAAAAAACAGGTAAATTATCCTTAACCCAGAGGGGATTTAAATCTACCGGAATGGGGGGTGCCTGGGTGGCTCAGTCAGTAAGCGTCCGACTTCAGCTCAGGTCATGATCTCACGGTCCGTGAGTTTGAGCCCCGCGTCGGGCTCTGTGCTGACCACTCAGAGCCTGGAGCCTGTTTCCGATTCTGTGTCTCCCTCTCTCTCTGCCCCTCCCTCATTCATGCTCTGTCTGTCTCTGTCTCAAAAATAAATAAACATTAAAAAAATTTAAAAAATAAATAAATATACCAGAATGGATAAAATGAACCTAAGTTGTTTGACTATTATGCCACATAAAGAATAATGAAAGAATCGGGATTATTTAAATCAGAGAAAGAAATACTAAAGAGGTAGTTAATAGTGATTTTAAAATATTTGAAAATTGGTGAAATAAAATAAGGGGTAGGCTTTTCCTTTCATATTCAGAGGACTATCTGTTAAGACTCTCATGATCAGAAATGCCATACTTTGAAATAGACACTAACTTTCTAAGGGAAGAGACTAGCAGTGAATGAAAAACTGCCATGCTAAAAAACAGAAAAAAAGTATTTGATTGAATCTAGATATTTAAAGCCCCTCCCAACTCTAAAAATGTATGATCTGTATTTCCCTGATGATGAATGATATTGAGCATCTTTTCATTTGTCTGTTGGCCATCTGTATGTCTTCTTTGGAAAAGTGTCTATTCACATCTTCTGCCCATTTTTTAACTGGATTATTTGCTTTTTGCATGCTGAGTTTGGTAAGTTCTTTATATATTTTGCATACTAACCCTTTATCTGATATGTTATTTGCAAATATCTTCTTCCATTCTTATCCCTTCAAATATGTACAGCAAATAATAATCAACACAGCAGCATTTGTTCATTATTTTGTAAGGAGTTTCCACATTTTAGTGTCAATTAGCTATTTTACATAAAAGCAAATAAAGGAAAACACACAGACTGACTTAAAAGAAACATTATTTTAGGGAGTCCATCTCTCTTTAGAAAGTAAACGAAAACAAAAACTCTACCTTTTACTTAGAAGATATGGTTTCAAAAATCCAAATGGATGTTAATTTACACAGCAAAATTCTAAATCAATTAGGAATGGTCTATTGGCTAATGGTAAAGATCATGAAGGTTGGAACCAAAAAGTAAATGCTACTAAGGAAACATTATTATAAGGTCAAATTAAATGATTCAAGGGTGTCTGGGAGGCTCAGTCGGTCAAGTATCCAATCTTGATTTTGGTTCCGGTCATGATCTCACAGTAGTGAGATGGAGCCCCATGTTGGGGTCCACGCTGGGCGTGGAGACTGCTTCAGATTCTCTCTCTTCCTCTCCCTCTGCCCCTCTCCCAATTGTGCGTGAGTGCATACATCTGTTTTTTCTGTCACAAAAAGTAAATAATTCAAGTGTCAGAGTTCTGTATAGACAATGAAATGAAAATTATGATGATCCTGGTTTTATAAGATTTCTTATAGAAAGATTGTTTCCATTTGCAACTCCAAGACAAGGACAAAGATACAACTATACTAACACTGAAAAAGATCAGTAAGGGTATAGCAACCAGAAATATGGAGCAGAGGGAAGAAGAGAACTTGGAAATAATTACAGTACTTAGATTTTCTTTGAAAGTAGTAATAGTTCAATCTGAATATTTCCTAGATTTGGAGAATCCAGATTTGTGTTTATGAGTTTCTTCTCATCAATAAATAAGTACCAAGTGCAAAGTCCATGAGAACCACAATAGTCCTAAGTAAGAGATTGCTAGTAGTGCCAAAATTAGTGACACCAAAAACAAGTAACATAGCAATTCAGTAAGGAGAGAAAACTGTGTCTGAGACACTAAGGAAAGCAGCGAATTAACCTGGTTTAGTGGTTTAACAGACTTAGTGAATTAACCTGGTCTTCAAATAGTAAGAGCTACCATTTTTTTGAGCACAACTGTTTGCCAGGCAAGGGAAGATCCAGGATTTGAGGGACTTTGTATAATTTAAGTGCCACCTCCTCCCTGGTAAGAAAAGGAATAAAAAATTGGAAGAACAACATTCAGACAAAAATAAATTACAAATTTTTAAAAACTGACAAATACTAGAAACATCCAAAATTCAGAGGAAAATCATATCATTTTTATTAGTTGATGTCTGATTCACCACTATATTGCTTTTTTTTCCACAAACTGATTAGATATTTTTGCCCTTTATAGGACAATTAATTTGTTACATTTTCTATAGAGAGAAGAGAAAGATGATTTCCATTTCTTCCTTAGCAATGTTGTTCAGGCTTAACTTTATTAGTTCTAAGAAAATACATTTCTGCACACAAATTCATTGATGGTTTTGTACTGAAAATATTTCAGAATTGTTACTAAATTTGGAAAAAGCTCCATCAATTTTATCTCAGATATTATCTGTTTGCTATCAAGTCTTTGTCCTTCTACTTTTTTAATTGTTATTTATTTATTTTGAGACAGAGAGAAAGACAGCAAGCTGTGGATGGGCAGAGAGAGAGGGAGAGAGGGATTCCCAAGCAGGCTCCATGCTGTCAGTGCAGAGTTCATTATGGGGCTCAATCTCATGAACCATGAAATCATGACCTGAACCAAAATCAAGATTCAGATTCTTAACCAACTGAGCCACCAGGCACCCCAAACCTTTGTTGTTTTAATTGAGGACAGCATGAAACAATTTGTGGTCAATGTCATTTTTTCAGTGGTATTTATTTACTGGTTTTATATTATCTTTGTTAATGTTGTCATTATTTCATGTCTAATCAGCAAGAAATTTAAATGTTTTTCCAATATATATATTTTTAATCCACTCCTCCTCATTACTTAGTAGAAAGATTCCTGGAAGATAGTCTCATGGAGAAAAAAAAACTAAAAAAAATGACTATCTAACATAGAAGTAATTGTGAATCACATAAAAATATCCCACTATACATTGATCAAATGAATTCCCAACTCAAGTTCCTCTTAGGTGGCCTCTCCAATGTCTGCTGACACAGGAGAAAGTGCAGAAAGACACAATGGTCTTAATCAATTGAGGTAAAATACCTCATCTTCACAAGTTAAGTTTTACATATTTAAGCACATCACTATAGTCCCACCCAGAGCTTTGGAAGATGTTCATACAAAAGAAGGCCCCTGGAACTTAACTTTCATTAGCTTCATGGGCAATCCACTTATGTGGCCAAAATATCCTCAGTATTTTTCAGTATTATCTTAGCCATATCAAACTGCTCCTAGTTCATCGAAAGTTCATTTCTGAAACACACTTCTACTCTTTCCTCCTACTCCTGCTTCACTTTGCATTGCTCTTTCTCTTGCTCCCTACCCTAACACCCTAGCATATACAAATGCATGCTCTTTTCTCTCCCTTTACACACACACACACACACACACGCACACACGCGCGCGCGCGCACACACACACACACACACACACGCACACTGGAAGGCAGTTCTTTTGTCTGGTTCACTCTTTCTCAGTCTTTGTATTTTAGCATAAACATCAATTTCTCTTAGAAGTATTTCCTCACCTCTACAATCCTGGCCAGGACCCCTCCTGAGTGCTGTCAGCACACTGCATTTTCACTACACCATACCAAAACTCTTATTTGCTTATCTGAAAACTATACCAACTTTTACTTCCTATGGAGGCAGAATCTTTTTATGTCCTGTTTATAGATTATTATTCAGTATCCAGTAGAGTTTCTGGATTTAAATAGTTAACTAAATATTTGCTGACTGAGTGAATAGGTGGAAGAAGTGTAGATGAAATTAGGTAAACTTGTTATTTAAGACAACTGTAACAAAACGTTGATTATATATAGAGAGAAACTGATAAATATATATATAGTGAGTGCATAAATTCAATCTGTATAAGAAAAAGAAATGAATAATTATGAAATAAGAGAAGAAAACTTAGAATATAGCTTCATGGTATAAAATAAATCTTAATGGAAAATACAGCAGGCAAAAGTGATTACCTTACTAAAATTCTACAAGACAGACGGATAGTCCATAAGGGAAATGCAATTAGACTCACATTTATTTAATGTGATAGATACTGATTGCTAGATAACATTGACAATGCTATCTATACAAGGCTTGTTATTCTCAGGTAATAGGGTACGATGGAAAAGGTAGCTGAACAGAGGTTGGAAATTTGCCCAGCTAAATTTGTGTAGATTGAGATTAAATCATAATAAAAATAATATGGAATATGTAGTCAGGTCATAAGAATACACTAGCTCTAAGAAAACATTTTGATTTTCTTTTTCCTCCTTTTCACTTCATAATGTAAGAAGCAGCATTTTTCTACTATCTCTGATATATAACAGTAGTCTTAATACATATTAATGGATTCCCCAAATTTGTTTGGACAGTTTTTGTGAAGTATTTGTCAGAAACTGATCATTCTGAATGCATCAGCACTGTGAAACACAACAATTGCTGTGAACATTTTCAGACATAGGTATTAATATTGACAAAAACCTCTTATGAAAAGTTACAATTTTAAAAGATTAAATATAAGGAATTAAAATAGTTCATGCATAACTATATTAGTGTTATATAATTAATAATTAAACATCTAGTGGGTTCTTCCCTGGACATTGGTGAAAAAGCAGCTATGAGTTTAAAAAAACTACCAGTGGTAAAAAAAAAATCTTAAAATTCAGAAATTGGTTGAAGATTAAAACTCAACAACAACAACAATACACCTGGCCTAAATTAAATTCATACTTTATTAACACTGTGATTAAAGCTTTGTGGAGGGAACACTTAAGTGTAGCTGCCTCATATTTTTAATTCCAGAAATTGATATTGTGCTGTCTTAAAGATTAGGTAATAAGTTTACTATTCATTCTGTTACACTGTGTGAAATTATGTTGGCCTAGAGCTAGGTTGAAAAATCACAGACCTACGAATGTGACTATTATCTGGCTCTGTAAGTGCCTTTTTATTCATTCAAATCTGTGTGCTCAAATTTGAGTTCATATCACACTCTTGAGAGGTTTTTTAATGAATGTGCTAACCTGAAGGGGTGAATGTTCAAAACACTGCAGAGGCAACATGTACCCAAAATGCAATAAACTAACAGGTTTTGTATGTGCCTTGCCTAAGCAGGATTTTGAAAATTCACCCTGAAGGCTAGAATATTTTGTTTGTAAGAATCTCAGCTTTCATATGAACACCTGGGGATAAGAGAGCTGTGAGAAGCAAGTCTAATAGAAGTTAAACTCTATTGCAGGATTGCATTAAGTAGAAGAGCTGTACACAAGTTCTCTTCTTCTTAGAGCTTTTACTCCATCGTGTGTCAAGAATATCAAGTATTCTATTTATCATCAATGTTTCAGGGACTAGAGAGCGCAGAATATATCTTGTAACGTACTACTTATGTAGGTTTATGAATGTAGTTGGCATACTGTGCTAAGACATGAAAGACATAGCCTTAGGAGTGGCTCACAAGTGAGTGACCTAGTCATTTGAGAGGTTGTAACCTAAATCTTAGATCTCTAAAATTCCAATAGTTCTTCAGACTCAAAATTGATAAAACAGGGGCACCTGGGTGGTGCAGTCGGTTAAGCGTCCGACTTCAGCCAGGTCACGATCTCGCGGTCCGTGAGTTCGAGCCCCGCGTCAGGCTCTGGGCTGATGGCTCGGAGCCTGGAGCCTGTTTCCGATTCTGTGTCTCCCTCTCTCTCTGCCCCTCCCCATTCATGCTCTGTCTCTCTCTATCCCAAAAATAAATAAAAACGTTGAGAAAAAAAAATAATAATAAAAAAATTGATAAAACAGTATTTCTGATAGACTTTTTGTGTGGACTACAATGCTTTGTGATAATTTTTCTGGTCAAGGCACCTCTGATGGCGGCATTTTAGGTATCATGAGGAAAGTCAAAATAAGAGTGACTGACAGGACCACACACTTTTCACGTCTTCGTTATTGTGGTTGCATAATGTTCATTGCTAGCCCAGAATGCATATGAAGCAGTCTTGTAAGTTGCATACACCCTTCACCTGTACATTTGCTGTCACTCATAAAGAAACATGTTTTATATTGGGATGCTGATGCTTGACAAGTTATATTAATTTGTACTAGACAAATAAGAACCTAGCAGACTTTGAAACCTTAAAACCAGTAATGAAGGCTTTAATCACATTACCTTATTTGCTGTCAACAAAATAGTTTTTATTCAGACTCATATTTTTTCCTTTATTTGTTTTAGAAGAAACTTATTTTTTATACTATCTATCTGGATTCTGTTTCTATTAGGTTTAATTCATGAATTAAGATTTCAATTAAATTGAGCTCATATGATCTATTTCTATTTGAGAATAAGAAAGATACCAATTTATCCTTTCTGAGTAGAAATTTGGGAAGCATTAGTCACAGCAGCCCTTCTTAATATTGTTTGCATAGAATCAAATGATTGCAGAAACACCAGCCTTGGATTTTTAGGTTGTGCAGTCTATAACGTTTAGTACTCTGACCCACTAAATAATATCATCAACATAAAAATAAATGGTGGCAATCATAGATGTTGGAAAACCCGTGAAAAACTGTGGTACGTGTAATTGTTAAAGAGTTTCTGTACTGATTTTATAATTATATAAATAATGTCTAAAACTTACTTTGAGGAGGTGTAACATACAGAAAGATGATGACGTTTCTGTTGAGGTACACTAAGTGGTACACTGTGATTTTCTGAGATGGCTTTGATACATTCTGCTGAATTAACTCCTTGTCTTCTTAAGTTTTATGGTTCTCCAAGACATGGTTCTATGGATTATTCTAACAGCAATACTAGTATTGTTGTGTTATAAATGTTAGCACTGTTCACCAAATATTTCTGTGACGAGCTAGTTACCAGAGTCCCAGGAAGTATAATAAGCATAAGAAAGTGTTATAAGCAGAAGTGATGTGTCATTTCCTGTTTGGTTTGAGACTATCTAAAGCATTCTCTTTTCCCTCCAGGACTGTATAACATTCAAAATGGTTGTTGCTCTGTCTTCCTGGATCACTTAGTGTAGTGACTGTGATGAACAAAGCTCCTCTACCATGACAGACATAAAGCATGTGCAAAATATAAAACTTGATTATTTTCAGCCACTGAAAATTATGTACCACAGTGTAATTCATTTAGCACATTCTGACAGAGGTAGGTTGTATCCAGTTCAAATTTCAGTAACACACTCCTGGCCACACTGCTCAGAAGAGGCAACAATCTATGTCATATAAGACTTTTGATAAACTGAAATTACCACAAACATTTATTCTTATTTGTGCCCATGTGGACATTTTGCCTGTCTTTTTCTTTTTAAAAAAATTTTTTTTTCAACGTTTATTTATTTTTGGGACAGAGAGAGACAGAGCATGGACGGGGGAGGGGCAGAGAGAGAGGGAGACACAGAATCAGAAACAGGCTCCAGGCTCCGAGCCATCAGCCCAGAGCCCGACGCGGGGCTCGAACTCACGGACCGCGAGATCGTGACCTGGCTGAAGTCGGACGCTTAACCGACTGCGCCACCCAGGCGCCCCTTGCCTGTCTTTTTCTATTTCATTTCTTCTTTATTTTTCCTCCTGAAAATGCTTTAGGAGTTTGAGGAAACTGGGCCGCCCTTAGGCTTCCCCAGTGTTTCACACTCAAAGACAAACGACCTCCATTTTATGACTGAGACATATTCTTTCTTTCCATACCTCTCAATTCTTATGCATTCCTAGATGTAGAAGAGAAAAGACAAATAGGATGTTTTGAGGTTTTTGTTAGAGTTAAAGCAAGAATTATTTACCTACTTCTACAGAATAACATTTATATTTGTAATTTGAGTTTCAGATTTGAAGAAAACATATTTTAAAACAGAAATAAATACATAAAATATAGAAAGCCCATGGGAAAACATTATCTCTAAATTGTTTTTTTATTTGAATGTGGAGTAGCTAAAATGTCTGTTGGCAAGAAAAAAAAATAACTATAAAAATTTTAAGAAATTTTATTGTAGCATGGGTTAGTAGAAAGGTTTTGGAAAAAACATTAGGCTAAGCCCCAGATGTACAGCTCTCTCACTATGTGATATTGCACCAGTTAATTAATGTATATGAATTATTGTTGCCTTCTCTTTAAAATACAGAAAAAATGACATCTATGCTACTAATGCATAAGATAGCTGTATACAATTAAGATACTGTATATAAAGACATTATACATCCCAAATAATTTACATACACAAATATTATATTTTATTATTTTGTTAATAACTTTTTTTTCTAGTTTTCCCTCAATCTTCTCACATCCCTACCTCAATCAATGGAAAAAATATAAGTAGAATATGATGGGTAATACTACCAATGAGTCAAGCTTTAGTGGGTGTTACTGTAATAGTTCATATTCATCATTGCTATGGTTGAAAATGTGCATTTAGTTGTGGTTGTTCAGTTCACATCAAAACAAAATCTCATCTGTATGACAGAAACTCTGTTGTGTTGGGCTTTGAACATAATCTAAGAGACTCAAGACAGTAGCAAAATTAGGCAATTGGAAAAATCAGAGTAAGAAAGCCATTTTTCATGCTTATTTGCTTCAAAGGATGCTCTGATTTTGTTAATTGCCTCAAAGAGGGCTTCGATTTGCTATTTTCTGCAAACAGTATTCTAATCTAGTTTATCCTCTGAGTTGCAGCTGTGTTCAAGTATCCTAATAGATTTGGTGCATGCTGAACTATTCTTCTGCAATTAATTCACTTGGTTCTTCACATGAAATGATTTACACCTATTTAGAACTAAATTGGAAGCCATTCCACTCTTGCTTATGAAGTCATTAAGACAGCTTTTAGATGACACTAATTTGCACTTAGTACCTTTCATCTAAGGATCTCAAAGCATCTATGAAAGTACATTATTTAATGGGTGAAAATAGAAGAATTGAAGACTGTACTCAGGAATGATGTGCAAGGTAGGAAATAAAGCAAAAATTGATCCTTCTGTTTGAGTGTAAAATAGTTATGGTGCTTATTATCTTTATGCACCAATTTCTCATTTCCTCTCCCTGCCTACATAGTTTTCAGGGCCCCATCTTTAAACCACATCCCTGGTGACCATTCTCATACTTACAAGCCCACATTGTCTGATTCTTCTACCTTATGGTGTGTCTTCCCCATCATTACTTTCTGCCTTTTAAGTATATCAACCTAATGCTATAGTTAGCCTGCTCTGAAAAATATTGAAATATGTGACTTTGCTTTCCCTGCAATGGGTTGAAGCTGCCAGGCCTATTGCGTATGTGTGTTATCCCCCTAGAGGTCCAAGCGTCTTCAATTAAAAGATATGCAAGACTAGAAAACTTGGGTTGTCATTCAGTAATATAACATCACAGTGAATATTCTGCATATTGATTGCCCAAAAAACTATGTTTTCCACAGCAAAATTTTTCTATATAAAATATGCTTTTATTAACTCACAAAGACAAATATGAATAAATCCATATGCCTTAAAAATGACAATCTAGTAGATACCATCTTATTATAATGAGTTTTAAGAAAAATAGATCCTAGGCACAATTTGTCATCCTCTTCTCTGCTGCATTTATTTGCTTTAATTGTACTGGAAAGCGAGTCTCGGATTAATAATTAAAAAAAAAAAAACTTCTTAAACTAAAACTCACAACTTGGATACAGAATAATCCTGCTTCTCTCTGTAAAAGCAGATTTCTGGTTATTCTGAGTCTTTGGAATTTAATTCATGCTGTCAATAATAATGGTGGCAATTGATAATGTCAACTGATTTCAACAGGACTGCTGCAGATCAGTAAAAAGTCTTCATATGAAATAGAAAAGGAACAGACCAGTACTAGGGATTATAGTGTGGTGAGCAGATGTGGGCTGGATTTAAGCCGCAACCTTAATCTTTTAGCCAGGCACTCCTGTGCAGCGAACAATCTGAACAGTTGCATGTTGAAGTCTTGTTTTTAGATTCTAGAGACTTAGAAACATCTGTATTTCAGAGAGTACAGTTTAACTACCAGAAGTACTAAGAACCAAGATTGTAATACAGGACCCACCCAAACACCTGGCTAACTAGGACCATTCTCTAGAAAATAACTTTATTTCTTTCTTTTATTTTTTTTAAGATTTTTATTTTTGTAAAATAATCCCTACACCCAATGTAGGACTCAAACTCACAACCCCAAGATCAAGAGTTGCATACTCTATGACTGAGCCAGCTGGCACCCCTAGAAAATAACTTATCTACAAATATTGTTCTAAAATGTTCTTTAAAAAATTTTTTTTAATGTTTTATTTATTTTTTGAGGCAGAAAGTGACAGGGCATGAGCAGGGGAGGGGCAGAGAGAGAGAGGGAGACACAGAATCTGAAGCAGGCTCCAGGCTCTGAGCTGTCAGAACACAGCCCGACGTGGGGCTTGAACTCACAAACTGTGAGATCATGACCTGAGGTGAAGTCGGACACTTGACCGACTGAGCCACCCAGGCGCCCCTGTCCTAAAATATTCTAAGGCACAACAAAAAAGATGAAAAGCCTCAATGAAATTAGACCACTCTATATTACCTTCATAAACCTGTCCTGACCCAGAGCATTGCCGACCAAGTAAAAATAGTCATAATGTTAAATAAGATAGTTTTCTTGTTTAGACTTAATCTCTCATCTACTTGGCTTCCATACTTTGTTTCTTTCCTGAAGTTAGTACTACCTATCGCCCTCATTTGTTTTTTAGGCTAATGAACATAAAAAGAACGTCTGGATTCTTTTGGGGGACATCCTTAAGTATGTTTTAAACATATCAATCATAAAAAATAAATACATATAATATAGGAGTTTTTCCTTTTGCAAGTCCAGTATAGTTCTATACTGTTATGATTCTATGATTTTAAGCTAACAATATGAGAAATGTTAATCTGTTCACCATCTACTATTCAGTGAATGACAAACATTAAAGGTATTTCAGAAGATGAAGCATAGGCAACAGTAGTTAAGGAAGATCTTAGGAGAAAGTAGGACTTGAATTAGACCTTAAAGGGTATTTCTGTATAGCATTTTACTTTTTATACTTTGTAGAGATAACCATTCATTCATACCTAGGAATCTGAGGCTCTTATATGTATCTGAAAATTACCTAGAAAGACAATACAAGTGAGGAGTGTATTCTAGTTGCGAGGGAAAGATCATAGATTTGAACTGCTTGAGCATAAGTAATACACAGAGGAATGGAAAAAAAAAGTTTTTATAGGTCATGATTCCATATTAGAGCATTGGGGCTTATCATGTAATCAATGGAGGATAAAATATTTTTTTTAAATTAAACAAACTCTAAAATAATAAGGATGAGTGATTAAAGGAGATAAATCAGACCTCTGCTTTAGAGCACCCATGCTACCTGCATTTCAGAGGCCAGTCTAGAATCTGAAAAGAGACTCAGAGAAAGTGAATCCTAAAGGAAGATTCTTGCAATAGTCCAGAGAAGAGATGAAGACCTATAGCAGTAATAGTGAGGATGGAAATAGAATATAAAACTCTAGCATGATTGTTCAGGTTAAGGGGTAGAAGATGAAGGTGGCAAGTGATAAAACAATCAAAAAGTTTTCTTTTTTTTTTAATTTTTTTTTTCAACGTTTATTTATTTTTGGGACAGAGAGAGACAGAGCATGAATGGGGAAGGGGCAGAGAGAGAGGGAGACACAGAATCGGAAACAGGCTCCAGGCTCTGAGCCATCAGCCCAGAGCCTGACGCGGGGCTCGAACTCACGGACCGCGAGATCGTGACCTGGCTGAAGTCGGACGCTTAACCGATTGCGCCACCCAGGCGCCCCTCAAAAAGTTTTCAAAACAATGGTAGGATGACAGAAAGAGACAAACAAATTCTGAGATTAAGCAAGAGAGGCAGCTCTACCTGGAGGAAAATTCAGCAGTGAACCAGAAATAGCTACCTTCAAAGAAAAAGGAATAACTACAATAAACAATAGTGACTATATTATTTTGATAGGACTTCCATAACCAGGTACCACAAACTGGGTGGCTTAGCCAATAGAAATTAACTTTCTCACAGTTCTGGAGGGTAGAATTTGGAGATCAAGATGTCGGCACGTTTGATTTCTTCTGACACCTCTTTTCTTGGCTTGTAGATAGTATCTTCTATCTCTGTCTTCATGTGATCTTTCTTCTATGCTTGTGCCTATCCTAATTATCTCCTCTTTTAAGAACACCAGTCACAGGGGATTAGGGTCCACCCTCATGACTTCATTTAGTATTAATTACCTCTTTAAAGATACTAACTCCAAATTTGGGGTAGTTAGGGCTTCAACATATAATGGAGGGGCACAATTCACTATTCATGACCAAGAAAGTAGACTAAAGAATTCTCTGTGGTTTTAGTTTAATATTTATGCTTTTTACAATAATACCCATTATCTTTTAAGAAGAAAACAATAGGGGCGCCTGGGTGGCGCAGGTGGTTAGGCGTCCGACTTCAGCCAGGTCACGATCTCGCAGTCCGTGAGTTCGAGCCCCGCGTCGGGCTCTGGGCTGATGGCTCAGAGCCTGGAGCCTGTTTCCGATTCTGTGTCTCCCTCTCTCTCTGCCCCTCCCCCGTTCATGCTCTGTCTCTCTCTGTCCCAAAAATAAATAAACGTTGAAAAAAAAAATAAAAAAAAAAAAAAGAAGAAAACAATAAAAATTAGTTAGGGTTTATTTACCACCACAGGGAGTCCATACCCAATGTGAATGTTCTATTGACCTGCCCCAGCACAAAGGACTAACTCCTTAGTCCTTGATGGAGATACTGTTACATGTTTTACATTATAACTTAAGGAGTACAACAAAATATGCCATGGCCTGTCATGGCCTGAACTTCATTTAGAATTCATGTAGTGATGTCAGGGTAATGATTTTCTGTTTTTAGTTTTCCTAATTCAAAGTTAAATGACATCAAAATCATCATTATTTCTGCAATAATTTCAAATCCTAGAAAAAAGTCTACTCTTACTAATTTTTGTCTGGTGGGTGGAGGGTAGAGGGTAATGATTTAAAATCAATAATCTCAAATAAATTCTGGACAATTTTAGTAGACTATGTATTCTTTAATTAAAAAAAAAATTAGAACATATAAGTTTAAATTTGTTTCCCTCATGAAGTTGTTCATCCGAGATTATTCATTTCTGGACAAAGTGCTTTCACTATCCTTCCCAACAATGATTCTTCCACTTTGGCATAAATAAAAATCACCTGGAAGGCTTGTTAAAACACAGATTTTTAGGGGTGCCTGGGTGGCTCAGTCAGTTGAGTGGCCGACTTTGGCTCAGGTCATGATCTCGCGCTCCGTGAGTTCGAGCCCTGCGTCAGGCTCTGTGCTGACAGCTCAGAACCTGGAGCCCGTTTCAGATTCTGTGTCTGTGTCTCCCTCTCTCTGACCCTCCCCTTTTCATGCTCTGTCTCTCCCTGTCTCAAAAATAATAATAATAAAAAAAAAAAACCAATACAGATTGTTGGGCCCTACCCTGAGTTTCTTATTCATAGTCTGGGGTGGAGCCTGAGAATTTGCCTTTTTAACAAGTTCTCAGTAATGATAATATTGCTTGGTCCAGGGAGTACTCTGGAAACCTCTGCCCTCATGTTTGTAACTATAACATCAAATTATCCCATTTTACTTTGAAAAAGTATTTTCTGTTATGAAAATGCAAAGTTTTATACACTGAAATAAATTTAAGTCACTATTATGAATGATTAAAAATTTCTGGACAATTATACAATGCATGGCATCTTAGAAGATATGAAATTAATTGCAGTATCCCCACCAAGAACTAATTCAAGGGATTAATAAATCTACAAGGTCAGTGTGTACTTAAAAATGTTTGTTGCTTGACCATGTGCTACCTTGGTCTTAGCCACATTAGTGTGAAGACAATAGAAAGGAAAATAGATCAATATCATATCTACCAGTGAATTCCTCAAGAGTTATATCTGGGTCAATAAATATCCCTGTTACCATATAGCAATGTACGAGATTGAGAACACAGCACTGAAACCTTAAAAACAGCAATAAGTATTACATTGGCACATCCTAACTATTAGCCATCAAGTAAATTATAAAAATGTGTAAAGGATGATGAGTGGTAAGTGGTATCTTTTGTCTTGTTGCCCTGGAATTAAAACTGATGACCAAAGCCCCATCCCACCTTCACTCAGCAATATAAAAAGAATATTAAAAGGAACAAGTTGGCAGCCTTTTAGAAGTTCAGTATCTAAGAAAAGAGAATTGTTTTTAATGACTAAGGATGCCTTCAAGAAGACAAGATCTACCAGCAAGTTGGCTGAAGCCCAGCTGTAATTAGCAAGGCCAGTCAATAACAGAAAACATTTATGGAAATATAAACTTTTCTGATAGCCTTATGCTGACACTATAGGTGGTGAAATAATTAAATACACCATGATAATTACACAACAAATCCCTTTGTTCGAGAGTTTATTAAAATCTCTAAACATGCAAAGTGTTCTAGCATATCACAAGTTATAAAGGATTTCTTTGTTCTCTACGAAAAATATCTTAACATAACTTTTTTGCTCTTTACTAAATCATTTCACAAAAATCTCAGAAATTCCAAGGTTTTAACATGCCATTCACAACATTTCTTGGGCTATATAATTTTTCTCCCTATCTTTAGATGGAGTATTGAGTAAAATTTCAGATTTTTCAACTGAAAATCTTTTATTTAAAGACAAAGTGTAAAGGGACTAGAAATCTCATCTGAGGACCCAATTTAGAAACATTAAACAGACTAATGTAAACCTCAGTAAAAAGTTCTCTGACACTTGCTTCAGAAATTGAAGCATTCATGAGAGCTCTATAAGAAGATACACCTTTTCATTGCAGCCAAACATAGTAACTTTAGTGTGACTTGTCTTGAAGTCACATAATTGCAAGATTATCAAGATAGCTAATAATATAAAATCACTTTCCTTTCCAGTAATATTTTTAGAAGTATATATTAACTTTAAACCTTAGGATTTTATAAAGGAGAGATGAAGTACATTCAAAACTCCCCCAGGTATCAAGGTGGAAAGCTTTAAAGATATGTTTTCATAATACAAAAAAAAAAAAATGACTATTGTATATAGAGAGGATCTTATAATCTTTCACCTTTTATTGATATGCTTCTTAATAAACTAGTCTTATTGTTCATATTTCAAAGAAGAATGACTGCATTTTAAAGTGCTTTTTGTACTAACTTCCTAGGGTTTATAAAATTATCATTTTAATCCATTTAGAAGTATATTTCTAGACATAAAAATGGTGATATTTCTAATTACTTACCCAAATGAATCCTTTAAGAATATATGCAAGCTAGTGTTGGCCAAACAAAGATTCTTTGTTGATTTTTTCATTTGTTGTTCTCTGTTCAAATCTAAGACAACCTTTGGTTCCAGGTGAATATTCTTTTTGCAAACTTTTTTTAAACTCCTATGAAATGAGTTCCAAGCATTTTGACACAGATAGAAAACCTTATACTTTCAATGGAGCTTTTCAAAGTACTCTTTTACCCTCTGGTAAAATATTTTTGCAGTTCCTACCGAGATAACCTACTGTCTTCAATTCTGACTGTATACATAAATATTTTTCTTCTTCCTACCCATAAATGCATCACCTCAAAGAAAGGTTAAGAGCTTTGGACAAAGGATCTATGCTTAGGGCTGCTAGTATTTCCCTTAAGACCTCGCATCTTCTTACCACAATAAAGAATAAGTAGTGGGGGGATTAATATTCATTTAATTATTAATATCGATGAGTGTTTAGATTAGATCTTCAGCCTGAAA
The DNA here is from genome assembly GCF_014898765.1 of Herpailurus yagouaroundi. NCBI lineage: Eukaryota > Metazoa > Chordata > Mammalia > Carnivora > Felidae > Herpailurus > Herpailurus yagouaroundi. The sequence continues at coordinate 60,017,143 of NW_024412388.1, forward strand.
TTAAGCTTCTTGGAATTCCATGAGAATGACAAGCAACATACCCAGTAATTATAATAATATTCAGAATGACAAAAGATGGGTGGTATTCACATATATAAAGAATTTATGCTATGGACCCACCTGGTCCTGGAATCTCACCAACACTTTTTACCTATAAAGAATTCTCAAGAGAATTCTGTTCCATTACAGTCCTTCCTTCCGACAATGCAGCATGTTTCCTTCAAGCTTGAAGGAAATTGCTCTTCTAAAGATTATGTAGATAACAGGATCCCCAAATATGCAGATGTTTTATGAGAGGCTTTTATTTGGGACAATAGGGGTTTGATGCAGAAAAGAATCAGAAAAAAAAAAAGAAGACGATAAGGATGGATAAAGGAGGATGATGAAAAGAGGAAACTATCAGCTTCACAGCAAATTCAACTTTTAATAAGAATACTATTGATAGTTTCTTCCTTACAGTGCTGGTGACATCACCACGCCTTCTGGCTTTTGCATGCAAGTTCCCTAGAGTCTTAAATCTTAGTCTAAAATAAATCAAAACTGTTAATTGTTTGGCAAGGTTCATTTCAATTAGGCCTTTGCACAGATTTCTACATTTACATTTTTCTAACTTGCTAATATGCATGTGTATTTTAAGATACACAAACTATTTAAGTATGAAGCTATAAATAAACCATTTTAAACAAAGATTCTGCAAGGTGCCTATGTTTGCTCTATTTATTTTCATTTGATAATCAACTATTAAATTTGGAGGGATACATTTTTTTTTTATAAAATATATGTGGGAAAGACTGGTGTAAATGTTTCTTGGATAAATGAGTATCATGTGACTTTCCTTCATTAAAACGTGGCAGACAACAAGTGAGTCTCCAACTGAATTACTCTAGTACTAATATGTTCTTTTCTAAAGTCTTTCCCTTACACCCAACTGCTTTTCCCTCATGGTATTAAGGGTGTGCACTTAATCTTGCTATTTCAGCCATATCTGTGTACTGTAGAAAGCAGCCAGTTCTTAGAATGGCTGATAAACTAGTTGACCTCTGTAATCTACATTATAGAGAAATGCATTTCAGCTGCAGATGTTTCCAAAGGTAGAAAATCTGTGAAGAAAATTAATCTATAACTGACAGATGTTTTCCTATTAACACAGCTTGGGAATATTCTCTTCCAAACATGTTGTCTTCCTGTGGAATTCAAGAGCACTGTTATCTCACTTTCCTAGACTCTTGGATCGTAAAGCATGGCACCAAGATGGACTGTCATCAAAATAAACAGATGCAAACCTTGCTTTGTAGTTAGAGGGTGCAATTTAAATCTGTTGACTTTCACATTTGCTCCTTTCCGCTTAATTCAGTTAGTTGTATAACTGCTGATAAAATTTTCCTAAGTCCTGTGGAAGGCACAGTTAGCTGCTTATATCAAACTCAGAGTCAGTATAAACCTTGGCAGAAGATTTCATTCTATTTGGGCATTTTATAGCATCTTAGGGAATTATTTTTCTCCTAAGGGCTTTATTATTAATGGGAAATGCCCACGTGCTTTGAGGGAAGAATGGACTTCCTCAATTAGAAGACCTTTCAAGAGAGTTAACAGAGAATTTATTTTTTCATTTAGAGAAGAGAATGTTTCCCATAAGAACACTGAATCTTTCATGGCTGACTTTCTTGCAAACACAATGTGTAAAATTTTTAGTTCCTTAAAAATTAAAGAGACACTGAAATTTAATAAGGCTTAAAAGGGACCTATCTTTAGTAGCACTGTTTTCTCACCCCACCCCACCCCCGCCCCAGTATTCTTGATAACAGGTTATCAGCTCCACATACAAAAAAAAAATAATCTTCAGGACATTAAAACACACACACACACACACACCAACCAACCAACGAAACAAAAACACATGTTGAGCTCTCCCCAAGGATTCAGTTTCAATGGTTCTCAGTTTAGGTCTGGTGGAGGTTATAGGAATACTTTTTGCTAACAATTATTAACTATGTGATTATGGATTATTTTCTTTGCCTTCTGAGTTTCTGCTATTTCATTTGTGAGCCATATTACGTAACCACTTTGTTGGGTTATAATTATTGGAGAAAATTTGTGCAAAATACTTAGCATACATAATGGTAAGTAAATGATGCTTTGTAATCATTTGTTAAATGCTATAATGCTTACTTCTGTTTAACTAAAGTCAATATATGTAAACTCAAAAAGTATAATTTCAGCTTTGTTGCTGCTTGGCCTTGCATGCCAGACTTTCTGAGCTGCAGTTTCTTCTATGTAAAGGCATTACTTCAGCAAATGTATATCACATATACTAACTCACTTCATCAATACCACTACTGTTGGATTTATTCATTATAAAAGCATATGTCTTCGATTATATTCCTATCAGAGCATAATAAATAATAATTTTAAATAATTTAAATAATTTAAAAATAATAAATAATTTCCATAAATTCTAGATTAAAATACTTGATTTACTATATAATAATTACATACATTAAATTTCTACTGTTGTTTGATATGCTATCATGTTGGCTAATTTTGGAATTTTTGTTAAATAATTAGAAAAATCAAAGGAGTGATCTTTTTGTTCAACTAAAAGTTGTATCGCAGATAATTCAATATAGGAATCTTACTATTTGATAAACTCCCCAGAAGAGTTAGTTTGTCTAGCATAATGATGATTACAGATTATTGCACTGAAATATACTTTTCGGTGAAACAAAGGAGATATTTTTCCTAAAGTTAAAATTGACTCAACATAACACAAATTGTTTGCTATTACTGTTAGAAACAATACCAAATATTTAATAAGATAAAGGTTTTGAAAAAGTAAATAGAAGAGTTACCAACAGCTAATTAACATGATTTTCTTTATTCTCTTAGATAATGACTCTTTTGTGTCCTTAACCATAATGCTGTTCTGTCTTTATGCTTTACTCAAATCAATGAAAATCAAATGTCTCAATTTCTCCACAGGGTCTCTTAAAGTTTACTGGAAGTAATTCTAGTTATTCCTTCCTTATTCTATATCTTTCCTAACACTGTCTTTAATTGACTATTCTTTCCTCCACCTCGGTTTATGAGCAGCTTATTATATTGCTTTTTATTATGTTGGCTTTCTTAAAAAAATTTTTTTAATGTTTATTTATTTTTGAAGGAGAGAGCGACAAGGTGTGGGGAGTGGGCAAAGAGAGAGGGAGACACAGAATCTGAAGCAGGCTCTAGGCTCTGGGCTGTCAGCACAGAGCCTGATGGGGGTTTGAACCCACAAACCACAAGATCATGACCTGAGCCGAAGTCAGGTGCTTAACTGGCTGAGCCACCCAGGCACCCCCATTATGTTGGCTTTCTTATAAAAGTGGTATTTTCCCTCATTTCTTGGGAGAAGGGGGTATGAAAATTGTTCGAAGAATTGCCAATTGTTCTTCCAGTCATCTATTTTTCACTGTAACTAGACCACACCCACACATACAGACTCACCCAGTCTAAATTCATACTGTAATTGAACACTGTATATGTGAAAAATTCAAATTTCAGTGCATTTTATCAATGAGTTTATAAAACACTTATTTTCTATTTGATAATTTGGGATTATTCAATAAGTGAATCAACAAAATCCAATCAATAAATGAGTAAAATCATAGAATTTAAAAACTGAAAGGTGTCTAAAAATTCATCTGGATTAAAGTGAAATTTCATGTTCCCTGTCTCCAATAAAAGGATTGGGTTTCTTATTCTATATCTATGGCATGCAAAACCCTGTACTTGGCATGTGGGAAATTGCGAACTAGATGACACACTCACTCACCACTTTTATGAAACAAGTATATCAAAGACAAATTATTTTTAAAAGAAATGTTTAGTGATTGTTCAGAATAAGCCTGGCAGGCCTGTAAATAGGCAATCACATGCAATGAATCAAAGCAGTTGCCTGGCTGTTGGTTAAAATTCACATGGAAAACAGTTGGGCTTGTCCTTGATCTTATTTCTTCTTATAAACATCTTCCTCTATATATTTGAACTAGGAATGTGACAGAATCTAAAACAATTTACTGAGGGTTCCACTTTTATAAGCTAAGGTCAGTGTCAAGTGCTTTCTTAATCTTGTTCATAAAACTCAAAATGGCTTTTGAATCCCTCTGCTGTGGCCAAAATGGAGTTAAACTGTTGTACGGGTGAGTTTGTCTTACCACAGATAGTGATAATTTTAGTCTAAAATCTCCCCACCTGGGTGATTCTAAGGATGTCACAGAATAATGAGCACAATAAACAATTAGCATCATCCAAGAAACAGCCCTCAAATAGTCTGTGGCATCTGTTTGTCCCTAGCTATAAAGCTAATAAGAGCGAGGACTCTCCACGGTACCTTCTTTTTCAGTTTCAAGTCTAATTATAATTTCTGCATTTCAAACTGGTGCAAGTACTTATGGCTAGGGAGAAGACTCACAATATTTTATAGTAGAACAAATTAAGAAACCCTGCATAAGTGGGCAATATGCCAGCTTGCAATTCTCCCAGAAGACCTGACTCACATAGCAATGTTTCTTGCAAGATTTCTACTTGTTTAGATTTTTTAATATTTTTATTATAAGGAAAAATTTTCACATTAGCCCTTTTTAAAACTTCTGTAGTAAAGTACAAAATTAGGAATGAACTATGAATGAGAGGATCAGGATGAAGACACAACATATGAAGTTTACACATTGCAGCTAAAATATGCAATAAAATCTCCAAACTTCCTAGAAAATGGTTCACAGGCCATTAATTAATCATAGTGAACATGATTTTTTTAATATTCATGGAAACACTAGAGAATAGGGAAGTACTTAATATTGTAGGGAATAATTTTTCCTTGATTATACATATTAGCATTATTATGACTTATCCAAATATCTAGTAAAATATTATGATTCTCTTTAAACTTTCATCTGTTCTATATTTACCTGGATATTTTTCTCAACAAAATATATGGGTATTTGTATTCAACATAAGCAAAATATGTTTTTCACAGAAATATCTTTATACTATAAAATGAGTAAGATATAAACTATTTATTTGTTATAAACATACTTTCAATAAGCATCAGATTGAGTTGAAAAGACTTATACTTTAAATGTTAACTAAATCTCATCATTAAGTTTCTATATCAAAAGACAGCTTTTTCACATATGTCCTTCTGAGAAAAGACCATCAACTGTTAACAGTCCTATGAGAAACCTGAACTTTAATGTTTGCAGGCTTCCAAAGGAGTTGCTAATTATACACAAAGGAACAAAACGTATTGAAAACCTTAACAAAGGGCTTACACTAGTCCAGGGGAGTTTCTTGAAGTCAAATCCTGGTAAACGTATTCTCTTGAGAATTATGATTAATAGTTATGCCCTAATAAGGATAGTAAGTGAAAACGTTAGTGTTCACTTTACAGTGATAATCGGAGAGCAATAAGACCTAAAGTTTACATTGCATTTTTCTTCCATGGTACTAACCTGGTGATTCCATGAGAACAGTTACTGTACATGGTATTACCTGTCTTCGTGGCCACAAATTATACTACAATGGCCTGTGCAGAGTATATGCTTAATCACGGGTTATGGGGGAAGAAAATGAAGGAAGGAAAGGAGAGAAGAATGCTAGAATTGGGGTGGGACAGATAAATGAATCATTAGTTCTTCACACCTCATCAGGTTAAGTTATTTATTTTGGGTAGAAGACTCATCTTCACTTTTTAACATTAGTCAGCCTCTGAAATGGTAATAGAGGTTATATAAGGTACACTACACCTTCTTTTTTTTAAGTTTATTTATTTTGAAAGCGACAGGGAGAGCATGAGTCGGGGAGGAGCAGAGAGAGAAGGAGAGAGAGAATCCCAAACTGGCTCCATGGGGCTCGATCTCATAAACTGTGAGATCATGACCTGAGCCAAAATCAGGAGTCAGACGCTTAACCGACAGAGCCACCCAGGAGCCCCTATACCTTCTGTATCATTCCAGCCTGTCTCCAATTTGCCTGGAACAGAGAGCAAGATCTTCAATGAAGATAAATCAAATATAACACTACTTGAGAGCTATTTGTTACATTTATATTTTTATATTTACTATTGTTTACTAGTTTTCTGAAACAGAGAAGAGATACTAACAAGTGAGAAAAGGAAAACGTCCTAATTGGATTTTCTTTTCATTGTTTTATTGTAAGAATTCATCATGAATTTTAAATACTAGTGTCTTATCTGATAAATGATTTGCACATTTCTCCCATTCTGTGGTTGTTTCACTTTCCTGATGGGATCCTTTGAAGCTTAAACATTTTAAATTTTTGATTAAGTTGAATTTATCTATTTTTCCCCCTTGATGTTTGTGCTATTGTTCATATACAAGAAACCACTGTGTAACCTAAGGTCCTGAAAACTCCTATGTTTTCTTGTATGAGTTTTATAGTTGTAGCTCTGACCTTCAAGTTTTTTACTCATTTTAAGTTAATTTTTTTGGATGTAACCTGAGGTAGGGGGTTCAACTTCATTCTTTTGCAACTGGATATCCATATACAGTTGGTGCCCGTTATTTGTTAAAAAGGCTATTGTTTCCCCATTGAACTGTTTTGCCATCCTTGTGAAAAATCAATTGACCATAAAAATAAAAGGTTATTTCTGTGTTCTCAATTTAGATTATCTCCATTTTAGAAATGAGAAAATGGAGGCATGGAGAGATTAAATAGTCAAAGATAACAATCAAGTAAACTGGGATTCGAAGTTGGTTGGACTGACTACAAATGCTGTGTCCTTAAGTACTATGTTCTGATGCCATATTACAGATATAATCTGTACTGATCCATACTGGACTGACTCTCTTTTTAATTTCTCAATTGCTAAAATAATTGCTGAGCGTTTTTCTTTGTTCAGATTTAAAATAGACCTCTCTCGGGGCGCCTGGGTGGCGCAGTCGGTTAAGCGTCCGACTTCAGCCAGGTCACGATCTCGCAGTCCGTGAGTTCGAGCCCCGCGTCAGACTCTGGGCTGATGGCTCAGACCCTGGAGCCTGTTTCCGATTCTGTGTCTCCCTCTCTCTCTGCCCCTCCCCCGTTCATGCTCTGTCTGTCTCTGTCCCAAAAATAAATAAACGTTAAAAAAATTAAAAAAAAAATAAAAAAATAAAATAGACCTCTCTCTCTATTCTATAATTCAAAGTATTACGCCCCTATTTTCCATTTCAAAAACATGTATAAATGCAAAAACACTGCATTCATGAATAGCTGGTGAGTACTAAACTCAATATAACACAAAAGCCAGATAAGTAGGACAAGGAGGTGATATTCTACATTGGATTTAATATCAAAAGGACAGCGCTCAGATCCCAGCTGTGCAGCTAGTTAGTTACTTGATAAATCCTGCAACTGCTTTGTTGTAACCTTTTTCACCTGCAAAAGTAGAAGTCTGAAATACTCGTCTAAAATATATAAAATCCTTTCTATATTTATAACCCTAGTTTGAGAGGTGTTCTTCAGGGCTGGTAACAAATAAAGCTTATATGTTTACATTTGATGGGTGCCTGACTGGCTCAGTGGGCAGAGCACGTGGCTCTTGATCTCAAGGTTGTAAGTTCAAGCTCCACATCGGGTATAGAAATTATTTAAAAATAAAATCTTTCCATAATTTGGCTATTGTTGAAAGTGCTGCTATAAACATTGGGGTACACATGCCCCTATGCATCAGCACTCCTGTATCCTTTGGGTAAATTCCTTCTAGTGCTATTGCTAGGTCATAGGGTAGTTCTATTTTTAATTTTTTTGACGAACCTCCACACTGTTTTCTAGAGCAGCTGCACTGAGCCTAAATGCCCATCAACTGACGAATGGATAAATAAGATGTGGTTTATATATTCAATGGAATACTATTTGGCAATGAGAAAGAATGAAATATGCCATTTGCAGAAATGTGGACGGAGCCGTGAGGTATTATGCTAAGTGAAATAAGTCAGAGAAGGACAGATACCATGTTTTCACTCATATGTGGATCTTCAGAAACTTAACAGAAGACCATGGGAGAAGGAAGGGGGGGGGAATAGTTACAAATAGATAAGGAGAGAGGCAAACCACAAGAGACTCTTATATACAGAGAACAATCAGGGGGATGGGGGGTTGAGAGGGGAAACTGGGTGATGGGCATTGACAAGGGCACTTGTTGGGATGAGCACTGGGTGTTGTGTGTAAGCCAATTTGACAATAAATTATATTCATAAAAATAAAAAATAAATAAATAAACATAAAAATAAAATCTTTTTAGGGGTGCCTGGGTGGCTCAGTTGGTTGAGCATCCGACTTCAGCTCAGGTCATGATCTCAAGGCTCATGGGTTCAAACCCTGCGTTGGGCTCTGTGCTGACAGCTCAGAGCCTCTAGCCTGACTCTGATTCCGTGTCTCCCTCTCTCTGCCCTTCCCCTACTCATACTCTTTCTCTGTCTCTCTCTCTCTCAAAAATAAGTAAACATTAAAAAAATAATAAAATCTTTTCAAAAAATTTGTATTTGATATTTGTACACAAGGAAGAGAAAAAGCATATGAGCTCTATAATTTTAAAGGCATTAACTCATATTTTAAAACATAGAGTAGATTTACTGCCTACAGTAAAAACTTTCTAATGTATAAAAACCAAAGTAATTCTACAGTAAAAGTCATAAAAAGTACATAAAAACTTTAGGATTTTAATATTTTTTCACCTCAAATTTGGTCAATCTCTATGGTATTATGCCCCCACTAAAAAATTTGAGGAATTCAAATCTAGAATTACAGGTCCAACAGTATATTCACCTAATAATTTTGATCAGAAGAATGAGATATAGCATATTCATTAATCCAGAGGAAGAAAAACATTTTCAATTTAGAAATTTTACGATAATAGTTTTGACTCCTTTACAAAGTCAATAGAGGAGTTTGGTCTAGGGGTAGTATTTTTTTGAAGGAACTGGTAAGTTTTAAATTCTCAAATGTCACAGTTACTAGTGTGCCATGGCTAATAATGGAAGAAGACTCATTAATTAGGAATGACTGAGAGTCTGTAAACAGTAAATAATTTTTCTTCCCAAATTTGACTAAAGGCACTCAACGACATTTTGAAGTTGGTTTGGTTGGTGTTTATATATCAGTCTTGGGCCTCGTCTTGGGCTGACTTGGGCCCAAGGGAGGCTAATATGTTCTTTCTCAGTGGTACATCTGTGTCTTTTTATTTTTTTCTCCTTAACATACATTTTTATCGTCTCTATAAAGAAGAATTTACCCTAATGTTTACAGACATCAAAATCAACAGGTAGTTTTTTTAAATGTTTATCTTTCAGAGAACACAAGTGGGAGAGGGGCAGAGAGAGAGAGAGAGAGAGAGAGAGAGAGAGAGAGAGAGAGGACCCAAAAGTGGGCTCTGTGCTGATAGCAGTGAGCCTGAGGTGGGGCTTGAATTCATGGACCGGGAGATCATGACCTGAGCTGAAGTCAGATGCTCAACTGACTAGGCCACCTAGCCACCCCAATAGGTATTTTCTTGTTGTTGTTGTTTAATGAGAAACTGCTATGTAATTTGTTTCACTTAATGCTTCAATAAACTTTGGAAGTTTAAAACATACTTTGAAATAATTGAAATCCCAAAGTTCAGCTTCAGTGGAAAAAAAAAAGAGCAATATTTTAAATATATACCTAGGACTACCAAGGAAAATGTGTGCCAAGTTAACATTTCATTGGGAAGAAGTCCATTTTTGAAATCTCTTTCAGAAAACTGAGAAATCAAACCATTGTGTCCTACATTGATGCCTGTCAAACAGTTGCACCAAGTTATTTGTCATTGGTTTCTGAACTGCTTACCTAATTGTATATAAGTTTAGAATGTAGACCTCAAGATGAGACCTGGGGAGGGGGAGGTTCCATGTGGAGTCAGTACTGACCTCTGACATTCAGAAATGTAAGACGATCCAAGAAAGAGGGGCTAGGAAGACAGTACAAGTAAGGCAACATATAGGAGCTGACCTGTGGATAGGTTCATCAAATAGACAGAGATTCTTGAATACTAGACCAGAACAAGATTGTTGGTAAAAGAAGATAGGGACATAAGCCTTGAAAGATTCCTTGAGCTGGGGTATCGTCACAACAGAAAGGAAGGAATACTGAGGAAGAAATGGTTGAGAGCACAAATATACTAGGAGCTGCAACTCCTTGAAATGTTTAAAAAGTTACATATTTGCATTTCAGTTTTACAGTATCTGCATAAGCCCCAATTACCCAAAATAAAACTAATATTTATTATTCTAATTAAATGTGATATAATTTCATTTGCAAAACCTTTTTTGATTAGAGATAAAAGTTCTTTAATCCAAGATCATATTATTCATAGTTAGGAACTACTCTATTCAGATCAGAAACCATTTTATTACTTTTCAAAGCAGGTTTGTCTGAAATTTTCCATATTTGCTTTTTTGTCTAATCCAGATCTCATCAAACATAAACAATTGTTTTCCTGTATTGATCATTCAAAACATCAGTACCAATGGTTGAGGGTCCATTCTTGCTGGTGCAAATTTTCCTCTGGCCATGCAGCTCTCCTTGTGTCCTTCTTATAAGATAGCCATTTGAATAGTTGACTCTCTCCAAAGGGCTACAGGGAAAACATGGCTAATGAGGGAAATGATGGAGTTATACATAACCAGTAAAACCCTTGCAGATACCCTGATTGCTTAAGTAGTTTTCCATTCTCTACTTCCCACCAAACAATAACATATTATGCCGTTGAGCATGAAATCCTGCTCAAGGAAAGCCCTATCCAGTTTCTTTGATTTGATATATGGGGATTTCATCACATGATAAATGGGAGGGGGTTAGGAACTCTTATAAAGGATGCTACAGTGGAGTTAGGCCAAATTTAATCACAGTAAAGTGTCATAACTCATGAACTAGAAGTTTAGAAGTATAATAACCAATGCTTTCCCCTATTAGTCTCTGTTTAGTATTTACACAATGAATTCTTTATCCTAGTCATGCAAATAAGCACATTACTTATTGTTATGAATTAAAATTATTTATTACATTCACTTTATTATATTGAATTGTCCAATTATTTTTGAGGCAATTTAACAATGTAAAAATCCCTAAGCATATTTATTTAGTTTTTTGAAATGGAAGTAGTTCATTTTCATTTAATAATATTCAAATCATCTTAATTGCCTTCACTGATACATGTAATGTTTTGAATCTTAATAATTAGAGTTATTTAACTTGCAGGGTAGCCAACTATGTACTGGAAAATGAGGGCAGGGCTCCAATTAATGTGGGAAAAGAATGTTTGCATGTTTTAATAACTTTCAAGAAGAAACACAAGATTTAAACTGTAACCACAATTATAGAAGATACAGATGGAAAGCACATGTATTTGCTTAACCCATCTCTCAGTATCTACAAAAATATTCCACACAAAATTTAGGTGTTTTGCTTAGTTAATATTAATTTGTACCTAGAAAGATACATTGAAGGGAAGAGATTGAAATGGAGAAATACGATCTGTTAAGCAGGCTCTAGTTGCTTCTAGGTATAAAGTAGACACTAGTGAAAGAAGTTTAGAATCACTATCACCATTATTACTTTCATAGCTAAGAATCGTTAAAGAGTTTAAAAATATCTCCTATTTAATCTTCATATAATGTATAAACAAATGATTCAAACATAGATTTTTGAACCTTACAGCTCCCTTTACTAAACTAAAATTATCTGATGATGACATTAATCTTTGCTATGTGATCTGTATTTGCTGAGGTATCAATGAAGAGGCCATATGGAATTGTTTAAAGCCTTTTATCAATACATGGTTGAAATCTGAAAATGAGGTTTGAATTTGAGACATACTAAGTGGAAACAAAATGATGTAAAAATAAAGAATGACCTTAATATTTATTTTCCTGAGTCTATCATTACTACTGCTACTGCCATTGCTAATAATAAATATCATTGCCAACTACCTCTGATTAATTGGTACTATTATTCCTATCTGATATGTTTCTTATTTATTATGCATTCCCCTTCACTAGAATGTAAACTCCATGAGAGCAGCTTCCAAAGGTTATCTTAAATACCGCTGAATCTCTAGCTCCTATACTACATATGGCATGGTCTATGTACTAAAAACACTATTTTTGAATTTTTTTTTCAATGTTTATTTATTTTTGGGACAGAGAGAGACAGAGCATGAACGGGGGAGGGGCAGAGAGAGAGGGAGACACAGAATTGGAAGCAGGCTCCAGGCTCTGAGCTATCAGCCCAGAGCCTGACACGGGGCTCGAACTCACGGACCGCGAGATCGTGACCTGGCTGAAGTCGGACGCTTAACCGACTGCGCCACCCAGGCGCCCCTAAAAACACTATTTTTGAATGAACAGTCAAGTTCATTTATTTATAATGTAGGCAATTGCCTTACAGAAGATGGAACAACGATCAAGTTGGGACCCTGGGGTTAGAGTTGCCTCCTAACCACAGCAGGGCATTATAATACTAGATAACTGTCTTTTCAAAGAACCTTTTCCTAAGTATGAGATATAAATATATTTGATTTTTAGCCATAACATCACAAAAATGGGGAAGAACATATAATCATCATAGTGTTTATTTTTCTTCAAAATTTCATTAAATATTTATATTGTTATTTGCATGCCCAGGCAAATTAAGGAAGAAAAGGTCTTCTTTTTCCTTTTTCATAGACTTAGAAACTGAAAGGGGCGCCTGAGTGTCTCAGTCGTTTGAGCGGCTGACTTCGACTCAGGTCATGATCTCATGGTTTGTGGGTTCGAGCCCCACATCAGGCTCTGTGCAGATAGCTCAGAGCCTAGAATCTGCTTCGGGTTCTGTGTCTCCCTCTCTCTCTGTCCCTCCTCCACTAGCACTTTGTCTCTCTCAAATAAATAAATAAAAGTTAAAAGGAAAGAAAGAAAGAAAGAAAGAAAGAAAGAAAGAAAGAAAGAAAGAAA
>NW_024412388.1:60030138-60210434 GCF_014898765.1 Herpailurus yagouaroundi
AAAGAAAGAAAGAAAGAAAGAAAGAAAGAAAGAAAGAAAGAAAGAAAAAGAAAGGAACTGAAAGAGGCAAGCATAGAGGCACACAGAGGTTTAAGGACCTAATAGTAAAGACAAGACTGGAAATCCCAGCCCTAGGGCCTACTGTCCCAGTACTTATTTACTAGATGATAAAATATGAGTGCAATATGTGATCAGTGTGCTTTTAAACTTAACAAATCCTGAAGAATCCAAAGACATGCATTCCTTAAGGCTTGATCAATACAAGGGCATTTGTCAGTTTATGCTTTTTTTTTATTGCCCCCTCAGAAAAGCTAGAAATTAATGGCACTTGGAGACTTTTCCCATAAGGGTTACTATTTAAATATATTTTAGTTCATTTTAATTCACAAGATACTCAAAATCATTTATTCTTATGAGGAACTAAAACCTATTACAGGTATTGTATTCATATCGGCTGTGTTGCCTGTGATGATTTGCTTGGTCAGATACTATTTTTTCTGCCCAGAAACTCAGTGCCATTTAGGATCCACCCAATTTTTCAATTCACATTTGAACTAAACATCTTGTAATCTGTTATTTTATCTCAAAGATAAATCCATCACTTAAGAACTTAATACATTTTACCTTTTCATACTCTAACTCAATATTCATAAGGTCATCGTCACAACTGTGATAATCTTTAAAATATTCATTGCTAACTGCTCTATGAGAGAACATACAATTTATAAATTATTTTAATTAATGAATTTATGTGGTACAATAATTACAATATGGACAATAAGATGATATTGATAATTCTAAAATATACTTTCAAATATATATTTAATTATAAACCAATTATTACTGTTTAATGGGTGAACTTCATTTATAGATTGTATTTTCATGTGTTCTTGTAATAATAACTTATTAATCTATATTATTGGATCGGGACCAACTATTTGAGGCTAGAATACACCAAGGCATTATTAAAATGCTATGATTAATTCTCCTTTATCAATTTCCCATTTTTAGTTTTCAATCTATGAAATTTAGTTCTGTTAAGATAGGGACTTTTACATAAAATAAAAATGAAGAAACTTGAATCAAAGTTCGTTGCCTCCAGAAATCATGGCTGAAAGGTCATAAGACTAAGTTAAGTCTTCATATTACTATTACTCAAGCTCATTCACTTCTCTACACCAGTACAAGTGTTACTGACTTTTGATACTACTATAATGGTTTATAGCCACTTCTAATGTCTCCTCATACTTTTAGCATGTTTGTTAAAATAATAATGAGTATAGTGAAAGGAAATATATAATCACTATCACCATTATTATCTTCATAGTTAAGAAGTGTTAACGTTGAAAATTTTTATTTTCAATGCTATTTCTATGCACTTCACTTTATAAAATATTAACCAAACTTGACAAAAGATTTTTATATGATGATAGCATTTCAACTAAGATATTTAATATGTCAGATATTGTTAGTTTTAAATCAGTCAAAGAGCCCCATTATGACCTCAATCTTTCATCTAGAGATGTCCTGGAAGTCCCATGACTAAGGTGATGCATTTAACCATGTGACAAGACTGATCACCTATAAATTTTGGCATGTGTTCAAATACATTTCCATTATATACTTTTTTTCTTTCTTTGAGGGATCACACACACACATATTCATATTTATATAAATAATAATAATTTTCCTATCCATGAATCAGTCAGATGTGGTGTATACATGCTATTATTTATTGACTTTAATGTTGGTGTGCAGAAACAAATTTCTGGTCTTATAATTTATACCAGTCTTATTCATTCATTTAATAACAATTGATTTATTACTTTGCTTTTCTATTTACATGGTACAAGAGCTTAAAGTGATGACTTCATCATTCTGTTATGTATTATATTAAAATCCTTTAGACTATTTTTTATCTAGCCCAAATGAAATCCAGTATAAAGCAGAGCCTCAGGGAACGAAAGCAATTGTGATGCCATTGCTAAGGGGAGCAACTATACGTATCGGCATTATACCAAGAGAAAAAGAAGGAGCTTGGGCATGTTTATTAATAACATTATTTCAAGTAGATACTAGTTAATACAATTAATTTGTATTATTAGTAAATAAATTATGTTATAAATTATGAAATATCATGGTTAATAACTTTTATGTGCCAATTCTACATAAATGGACACAAGTGTTTGATACCTATGATATGATCTCCAAAAAATAATAAGGTTGGTTTTATTTTCATTCTACAATTACCAAGTCTGATAAAGTATTATAAATTTAACCCAGTAGTGATGTTCCTTAGACTTTTGAACACTGTCGATCAAGATTTATCCCTATGTTTCCTCTAATATAGGACTTGGCAAGACTAACAGTCTCTTCTTAACAGGAGAAGTAATCTGTCTCCACGAAGGTGGCTGGGAACAAATTTAAACTAGAGTTTATATAAGCCAATCCTTATACAATTGCCCATTTTCCTTTATTTCTTTATTATTTCTTTCTTTATTTCTTTATTTCTTTATTTATTTTTTACAATTGCCTATTTCTGCAAGCAAATTCACTAAAGAATGGTCACATTTAATATAATTTCTACTCATTTGGTATCCACCCATTCTTTCTGGAGTCCAGAAAGAGCTCAAAATCCAGACCACACTAGCATCTGACAATTTTACTTTTGATAGACACATTTATGCAGAACAAGGCTGTGTGATCCCAGAATCAGTACTGTGGATTCTATTACTTATCATAACCAACATGGAAGCTTATTACCACATACAAAGCTTCCAATACAGTCTCAGTAATTCAATCCACCCCTAATACAGCTTTTGAATGAATGCCACAGCAGTCATCTTAAATAATTGCACAATTAGAATGTTTTCAAAGGATTATGAAAGATTTTTTTCTTCTTTAATCAGGGCATTTTTGTGTAATTGAATTGTTTTTTTTTTTTTCTCATTAAATAACTTTGTCTTATGAAACAGATATTTGATCCCATATTTTGGTTGAGACATTTGAAAAAGTACTTAAAGTGTCAATTTTTAATTGAGGTTTTAATGCTTATTCGTGTACAAACAACAAAAAAGTTAACTTTTTCTAACCATGTTATAATTAAAACTATGTGTTAAGATATTGTTCATTTACTTTAAAATTACAATATTTTTCTTGAATTAAAATATTTTAATTAAAATGTAAAATTCTCATCTATTACTATATTTTTAGATAAATGCTTTCATTTACATATATATATTATTCATATTAAGGAAGTTCACTGCATAGTTGGAATTTTCTTATCTAGAATCAAATTCTTAGAACAATGTAAACATAATCAATAGAAATCAAAATCATGAAGATTATTTATTAAACAACATGAGACCCTTTGGTCACCAGTTAGTCTTTCTGGCTCTTTATGGGACAAATACAGCAAAATTTACCTTCTGAATTAAATTATCGTCTGGGATAGTCTCTCTGACTGAGGGAGAGTTAGAAAGCTAACAAAAAGAGAATATGTTTAAAACGGGATCCAATAATAGTTGCTTTCTGAAGAAATGAACACATACATATTAAGAGGTTTAACACATCATCCTCATAGCAAATTGGACAGGGACACTAAGTACACTTATTAAATAAAATGATGTTATAAATCATTAGAAATATATGGCCTATTACCTCATCCTACCAAAACCAACCAACACACCAACCAACCAAACTAAACAACAAAATACAGGATAAGGTGAATGTATATTTTGCATCCTGATAACTTGGGTTTCTGAAGGTGTTTCTAAAGCTAGTCCCTATCTCTTCGCTATACATAACTCTTACTTAATCCTGAGAATCAATTAGTGGGGATAGTCGTTAGGAAGTTAGTTGAAAATCAGGAATATTCTCCCCTTTATTTTCACCTGTAGGATTTCCTTATTTATTGCTACTGCCACCAGCCCACTAGGTAACACCAGTAGTCTCTAGGGGAGAAACACTGTAGACAATAATTTTGTCTTGGCACTGTCATAGTCTGTTTTTTCATTCTTCATGTCTCCTTGACTTTATTTGAAAAAGCTTAAACCAAAGATTATGATCAATATTACAGGAAAATATACTATTTCTAACTTAATGCAGATGAAACATGTCATCTAAAAAGAACATTTTCAGGATGCCTGGGTGGCTCAGTCAGTTAAGCATCTAACTTTAGCTCACGCCATGATCTTGTGGTTCATGGGTTCAAGCCCTGAATTGGGGTCGGTGCTGACAGCTCAGAGCCTGGAGCCTGCTTCAGATTCTATGTCTCCCTCTCTCTCTGACCCTATCCCACTCACACTTTGTCTATCTCTCAAAAATAAATATACAGTAAAAAATTCAAAGAGAACATTCTCATAAATATTTAAAAGCAATTTCTAGGTCTGGTCTCTGTTTCCAATACTATATCTCCAAAGTAGTTGTCTGAAACTAGACAGTACTTATTGGCTCTAATTTAATGTAATAATATAATTGGCCAAAACATTGAATGAACCATTGTCAAAAACATCAAATTATTAATTTGGAAGATATTTTAAAAACTATCAGAGAGAGAATGTGAAAAGGATACCAGTGAAGTTCATATGAAATTGTCACTGGGTCTCTTCTCTACAACATGCCTCTACATCTCCAGCACAGCTTTCATCCTAGTTTAACGTGAACATTTGCAAAAGTTTCACCACAATTACAAGACAATTTTAATTCAAACACTGAACTGATTCTAGCAAATGTGCTATAGTTGAAAGAACTCCAGACACAGAGAAGAGCAGAATGGGAAAGAAACTAACATGAGTTGAATACTTTGTGTCTGACAGGAACCCATCAAGATGCTTCAGTACTGTATAACATCCTCAGAAGGTAGACAGCTCACCTCTAACAGCTGAAGAGGGGAGGCTCTGAAAGGTCCTCCAACTAGGAAAGAAACAGATTTTAAACTTAGGTCTACTTGACTCCTTCCGTTACTACCTCTACGAGGTATCAAATCATTCAACTCCAGTGGGTCTTAGGACTCTTCTCTGTAAATTCAGTTTGATTTCTAAAAACTCTTCCATATATAACATCTATTATTTTAAATATATGTAATCGGTTGTCATAGTTATTAATCCCTTAGAGCAGCATCTAAATTATTATGTCTCTCTATTCAAAATTAGTTTGTGTGTTATTTCTTGTTACCAAACTGAACACTAAAGAAGTTTTGGACTATTTCTATTTCCTTCTTTCCTCAAGTTGAAGAAAATGAGCCAATTTGTCTTTCCTTTTTTCTTAAATACACATATAGCTTTAAAGTAGTGTAAAGCTTGGGGCGCCTGGGTGGCGCAGTCGGTTAAGCGTCCGACTTCAGCCAGGTCACGATCTCGCGGTCCGTGAGTTCGAGCCCCGCGTCGGGCTCTGGGCTGATGGCTCAGAGCCTGGAGCCTGTTTCCGATTCTGTGTCTCCCTCTCTCTCTGCCCCTCCCCCGTTCATGCTCTATCTCTCTCTGTCCCAAAAATAAAAAAAAATAAAAAAAAAAGTAGTGTAAAGCTTAACACTGTTGACATAGGGCAAATCATTTGAAAGCACTCGAGTTTTTAACATGGAATTCCCAATAGTATTAGCAGAAGCTGAAGGACTCTTGCTGCTGAGATACTTGGAGAATTCCCTTTGGATTGCTTATGAGGCTTTCAAAACAATTAAGTCTTTGCTACAGTGCTCTGTGGGCACAATCCTAAAGATGAAAGATGCAATGGTCAATTCACAGAGACTATGCTTTCGAGAAGGGATTGCTTCATGCTGCCACGAAGCAGGGCATATCAGCAGGACTCCATTGAAATGGCTTGTGTTTTGCTCTCATAAAGTATTCCAAAAATCAGGCAAAATAGGACTGAAAACGAAAGAGTCTAGGGAAACTGGGCATGATTCTGAAAATTCAATTTTATGTTTCTTCAAAGATATACCCTGGAAAAAAACATAGCCTATTAATGTTCCTTGTGTTGGTTGAACATGATTGCTTTGTTATTGTTTGGTTAATCTCACCAAACCACTTCTAAATTCAAAAGAAATTTCTTCTATGTTGCTCTTTTTGTTCTGAACTAGGACAAGATGATAACAGTGGCTGGCAAGAGTGAATTAATTTTAAAACCAAAACTGACATCCCTCAAGTACCCACAATTTAAAAGAGTAATGAATTGTCAGTTTTAAGTGGAAAGGGGTTTTTATGTGATTTTAGAAGTCTTTTGAATATTTATTTTGTTCCACTTTGCACAAATCTGTATAAGATTTATCTTGTTAGTTCTAAACATAAGTCTCTCCTGGCCAGATATGGAAAATAAATTAGAATTCTCAAATATTATGAATACTGAATCAATATATTAATATTGAGGAGCTGTTTGAAAGATTTATCAACCACAGAAAGATAGCAAATTTTACACCAGATATATTAAACATGTTTAATCAAAGTCATCAATTGTAGTTATGCATAGACTCTATAAATAGTACAGGGATTTACTTAAATATGTTACATATTCAAATGAGACTATCATATGATTGGATACTTACAGAAAAAAAGGAAAAAGTTAAAATTGACAGATGGAGTAGGAAAGTGCATCTTGTTTTTTGTTTTGTTTGTTTTTTTTTTCTTCTCATCACTGATTTTTAAAAGGAGCTCCAATTTAAGCCAGCCAATTAATATTCAGTGAAGATTCTCATTAATTCAACAAGTATTTAATGAGTATCTACTGGAGGACAGACCGCATGCTAGATGCTGATGATAAACTTTATTTTTTTTAATTTTTTTTAATTTTTTTTTCAACGTTTTTTTTTTTTTTTTTTTTTTTTTGGGACAGAGAGAGATAGAGCATGAATGGGGGAGGGGCAGAGAGAGAGGGAGACACAGAATCGGAAACAGGCTCCAGGCTCTGAGCCATCAGCCCAGAGCCCGACGCGGGGCTCGAACTCACGGACCGCGAGATCGTGACCTGGCTGAAGTCAGATGCTTAACCGACTGCGCCACCCAGGAGCCCCGCTGATGATAAACTTTAAATAAGACATCATCTCAACCTTTAAGACACTTAGAATCCAATGGGTAAGTAGGCAAACGAACAACTACAATTGAAGTGTGAACATTTAAATACTGCAGTATTTTAAAAAGGTCTTAGTCCAAACCGATTTTAGAGGTGTGTGGTTAATGAAATACTTTCATACCTATTAGGTGCCAAGAACCTTCAAAGACAGGCATGATTATCCTCATTTTACAGATGATTAAACTGAACCTGATTGATTATATAACTTGAATTTTTTTTGCTAAAGGAGACGATGCTAATTGTGGTAGAGTGGGAATTGAAATCTAGGTAATTTCACTTGAAAATCCATTCTATTTCTGTCTTCCACCTCTGCCTACATTCTTGTCAGTTAATAAATAAAATTACATTCAAAGCTACATTGTTTATTTTGCAAAATCCTAAGCTTCTAGAACAGGTTAAGTGACCATGTCTAAGGCTATTCTATAGAGCCTTGGCTTTTAGTCAGAATACTCTGTGGAACTGCAAAAAAAAATCATATCTAACTATTGACACCACCCTAAGAAGAGTAATATTATTCTATTCATTTTATTTTATTGGAATTCTTTTTCACCTGTAAATATATTAGACATCTTACAAAGGAAAGCTAAGACAGTATGTTGTTAGTCAGTGGTATTTCTTCAATGGATTTGATTAAAATATACATTGACTCACAATATAGCAATTTTCTCAGTAGTTAGATTGGTATACAAAGTAAAGAATTTGGTAAGAATTTTGTATTGCAATGTTTACTAAAATATGACTAAATGGATTATAGTGGAAAGAGTTTTTGTTAGGAGACAGATGATGTCCATTTAAGACCTGGCTCTATTTGCTATCTCTTTGATCTGCAGGAAGAAATTCAACTTCCCTGCACTTCAAGTTTTCATATTTATAAAATAAGAATATGGTACCCATTCACTGGTCCACAGGGAATTGTTATAAGTAATGTTAGTAAGTTGGTGGGTGTAAAATACTTGTAACTGTAGGCATAAATAAAGCTAAGGAAGGGACTCTAAGTCCCATGAGAATAGGGACTGTTTGGAGGACATCACTACCTGAAGAAACTGAGGCCAAGAAGTACAAGATTACTTAGCCAAACTTATATGGGTACTTAACAGCAAATTTAGAATTAAGATCTTTGTCTCTTGAATATAGTCTCTTTCTACTTACAGTAGTATTTCTCAAAATAAACAGGCATATTAAAGAGAAATGAAAGGGTTAGTATCAAGTAAGTTTGGTAAAAGTTGAATTGAACAATAAGAAATGTAAAGCACCAATTTTGTAGCTGGCCTTTAATTTGAGCCCCAGTTCTGCTATTTCTCATTTGTACTGTTTTGTACAATTTGTTAAACCTACAGGACTTCCCCTTCCCCAATTTACCTGTTCATAAAATAGGGATACTTATAATATTTACATTTTATTGTCTTTGGGGTTGATTAAATGTAATATAATAAGCACAGCACAGAGTGTGGAATATGGTACACACTCAAACAGACACAACTGAGGTATTAGTTGTATGGCTGCTGGGACAAATTACTAGAAACTTTCTGGCTTAAAACAACAAAAAGCTTATTTTTCTTACAGTTCTATAGGTTACAAATCTAACACTGGTCTTAAAGGGCTAAAATCAAGGTGTAGGCAGGTCTGTATTTCTTTTTGAATATTCTAAGAGTTAATGCATTTCCTTGTTTTTTCCCCCCAAATTCTAAAGGTTGCCCTCATTCACTGGTTTATGGGCCCTTTCTCCATCTTCAAAGCTAGGTTACTCTTCACATCACATAATTATGATCTATTTTTCTGTCCTCCTCTTCCATTCAAGACCCATGTGATTAGAATGGGCCTACCCAGATTAATCTAGGATAACCTCTCTATTCAAAATTCATCTAGTAAGCAACCTTAATCCCATATGCAACCCTAATTACTCCTTACCAGCAAGGTAACATATTTACATGCTTCAGGGATTAGGACACAAACATCTTTGGAGGCCATTATTCTGACTACCACAGACACTGTGATGAAAAATTGCTCTTGGAGAATACTATACACATTTACTATGTGTATGTTTTACAGGGGAGTATAATAATCACAGTTTTTCATCCTATTTGAGACCTTTTTTATTGCAGACCAGTTTTTGGAACTATTACTCCAAAGAATATACTTTAGAAAATGATGTATTCTGGGGTGGCTGGGTGACTCAGTAGGTTAAACGTCTCACTCTTGATTGCAGCTCAGGTCATGATCTTATGGTTCATCGGTTCAGGAAGCCCCATGTTGGGTTCTGCATTGATAGTGCAGAGCCTGCTTGGATTTTCTCTCTCTCTCTGTCTCTGCCCTGTCCCACTCTCTTTCTCTCTCTCTCAAAATAAATAAATAAAATAAACTTTAAAAAATGATGTATTATACCATACTTCTACCATACTCTCTAGAATCTATTTGTTAACAATGGACTATGTATGTTTTTATATATGAGTATGAGTATACATTGCATATGTATATATAAATGCTATTAGATTGAATATCTTAATATACTTTATAATAATTCCCAATTTTACTCTCTGAAATAATTTTCTCTGTTTTTCTGACATATCTTTAGTGCTAATTATAATTGTTTGATACATATGATAATTCTGCAGAGGAAATCCTTATCAGTTTGAATAAGTTTAAAGATACACAAAATACCCTAAATTCAAATATTTCTAGCCACATATATTTACTAAAATATAGAAGCAATCCTTTCTACATTACATTTTCCAGTCTTATTTAAATCAGATGAGAAACAAACAAAAAAAGAAGTCTGCATGATGTCACTTTCTAAATTCATTGTGTGATATTCCTGTTTTTCTTATTTCTGGATTTCTCAATCTTAGAGATTAGATTTTGAAGGATAAGACAGTATGTTAAAACTGAAAGAAGATCCAATGCCAAATGATATGCCTTCATCAACTGATTAGAATATTTTTTCTATTCATTTTGCTCTGATTTTATTTCCAATTATTTTCTTTATAGTTGTTCAGCAGTTTCTAAGCTCTTATAACAAGGGAGTGGATGGCACATACACACAAAAGGGGAAAAAAAGCAGAGCTGACATTCCTGAATTTCATTATTTTACAGTTATTAACACATAGTTACAAACTGGTGACACAAAATGTTTCTTCTGAAGAAAAGGGGAAAAAAACACTGATAACTAAGTACATACCCTTTGGTGTATGCAAGAGAAACAATATATTTCCTGATATGTCTCTGATCCCTCACTTGGTATAAACTCCTCTGTAAAGGGTTGATCACAATACCAACATTCTCTCCCATTAACATAACAAATGCTAAATTTAAGACAAAGGCATTCTAATTTCAACAATATGAGAAGATTGTGAGATATTTCTGGCCCTTGAGACTGGAGCTTATGGTCAACCTGGAATAAGACTCATAGACAGCAAATCTGAGTGAGAATTAACCCTTTCTGAACAAATCCACACTACTGTCTGTATCATGTAAAGAGACACTGGCAGGGCACTCAAAAATGCAGGACCCTGGGGTCAGTCTCACAGTAGACAGACTTCATCCTTGATTTCCATAATCAAAATTTTGGTGATTGTCATGTTAATGCATGTTCATCCTTATCTTTTTTTGTTTTTTCTTCTACTCATATTTTCTTCCACGTATATTTCACAGAAAAAGGTAAATGAGGCACAACATTGCTGCTGTGAATGAGCAAATTAACTGGAAATACCACTTTTTTCTGGATTTCCAAAACATGCCAACAAAGTTTCTGTAGGCTGTAGTTTCTCAGTAGACATGGTAATGTAAAAATGAGATTCATAAGGAAATCTGACAACCTAACCAAAAAAGAAACTAAACCAAGCAAATACAAATAGGTATATAGTTTATCCCCATTAATCAGAACTTTTGGAAATCCATGAAAAATGAATCTATAGAGGTGTATGATCTTTACATAAGTAAACACGTGCTTGAAAAATACTATACTGTGGTTTCGTGCCCCCAACTCCTCTATTAACTTCAGAGTATGGGAACATCTGCTGATGATATGGTAAAAATCCAAAAAATGAAAATCAGATGCTCTAAAGTATTACCATGCATCTGATCATCCCAACTTTCACAGGATTTTAAGTTCCATGCTGTCATTTGGTGTTGTCACTCCCATTTACCATTAAATGTAAGCCCCCTCCGTCTTTCCTATAGAAATATAGGTGTGCTTCTTTATTCTTCGCATCATTTGACACAGTGTCTAAATACTACAGCACTACTGTATTTGGTCATATGGAAAGATATAGGTCTTCATTGAGAATAATTTTTCAAAGCCTCCTGGTGAGAGGTAGAAATTGGGAACTTCTGCAGTCTGGCTGTCTGTCTCTCTCATCACTCTTTCTCTTTCTTATTTATGCCATAGTATCAACAGTTTTGCTTCTCTTTTGAGTAGTTACACATAGAGACCCATGCTACTATCATTTTACTATGAAATCAGAGCCTATTACTATCTATTTTAACTGGTGAATTTATTTGTTCCTGTGTTCTTATTTTGGATTTTGGTAATGACTACCAATTTGTATATAAAAGTCTTTGAACTACTATTAAGTATTTTCTCTTCCTTTAGTTGACACCAAAAGTTTTCCCAACAATATGGTCTGTAATTAATCTGTCATTATGTAAATTGGAAGCCACACTATATATATGTGTGTGTGTATATATATATATGTATATGTGTGTGTGTATATATATATATATCTTTGTCAGGCTGGGAAATGATTAGTCTAAAATAAAAAGGTTGGCAAGAATCTCATTAGTTCTAATAAAGTGGCTGGGTGGCATTTTAACAAATTTAGTTTTGACAAGAAGCTGAAGTTTCACTACAAAGCTGAAATGTATTTTTCTATGTTGAGTGGTCATCTCTCCTCCAAAAGAAAAAGAAAGAAAAGAAATAGAAAACAATAGGAAATTAGAGAAACGGGCAACTAATATTTAAAAAGATTCTGTTTGATACCTCTATTAAATAAGGAGTTAGAGGGGCGCCTGGGTGGCTCAGTCGGTTGAGTGTCCGACTTCAGCTCAGGTCACGATCTCGCGGTCCGTGAGTTTGAGCCCCGTGTCGGGCTCTGGGCTGATGGCTCAGAGCCTGGAGCCTGCTTCCGATTCTGTGTCTCCCTCTCTCTCTGCCCCTCCCCCGTTCATGCTCTGTCTCTCTCTCTCTCAAAAATAAATAAATGTTAAAAAAAAAATTAAAAAAAAAATAAGAAGTTAGAGCAACACAAAAGAGGAGATATTGAGGAGTTTAAATGAATCACTGATTTTTTTTTAAATGTTTATTTATTTTGAGTGAGTGTGCATGCGAGCAGAGGAGGGGCAGAGACAGAGAGGGAGAGAGAGAATCCCAAACATGTTCTAGGCTGTCAGTCCAGAGTCCAATGCAGGGCTCAATCCCATAAACAATGAGATCATGACCTGAGCTGAAATTAGGAGTTGGACGCTTAACTGACTGAGCCACCCAGGTGCCTTAAATCACTGATCTTTTCAACAGACTATAAACGTACATTAAGGGGCGCCTGGGTGGCTTAGTCAGTTGAGCATCCGACTTCGGCTCAGGTCATGATCTCACAGTTCGTGGGTTCGAGCCCCGCATTGGGCTCTGTGCTGACAGCTCAGAGCCCGGAGCCTGCTTCAGATTCTGTGTCTCCCTCTCTGCCCCTCCCCCACTCACACTCTGTCTCTCTCTCCTTCAAAAATAAACAAACATTAAAAAAAAAAAATAAATCTTTTTAGAAGACCTTCACTACAATGGGTAATAGCATCATTTATTGAGTACTGACTCTGTGTCAAGTACTTAACATATTTCATCTTTTAATTCTGAAAGTAATTCTATAACATAGATTTCATTATTTACAAAGTCCCAAGAGGATTAAGTGTCTTAATCCCAAATTCACACAGTTACTAAGTGTGAGAGCTAAGACACACGTTCAAGTCAGTCTTACTCCAACACATTAGCCCCTTCCACTGCTGAAGGCCTGTAACAACATCACAATTCTGGAGAAGCTGTTTTCTTTACAAAGCATGGTTCTAGTAGCTGACACACATCAGCTCTGACAGCATAAATTCATTATGAAAATATTTATTAAGTATAAATAGAACACATTGCCTGTCCTCATGTGATTTACATTTTAGCTGGAAACACAGATATATTAACCACTAATGGACTAGGAAAGAATAGTGAAAAGGGTCAAGGAGAACTGAGGGAAGGAGTGGTTAATTCTAATTGGAGAAAAGGGAGAAGGTTCAAGAAAGAACAAAAACACCCGCAGTGGTATGAAACACCAGAGTTCTTTAAGGGGCGCCGCAGGGTAAGGGTAGGCAAAGAAGAGAAAAGGAAGACAGAAGGGATTATTTCATTGGCAGAAGCAGACAGAATTTGCTTGCCATTCTGTCTATACTGCATATTAGAGAGAGAGCTTCAAACTCTAATCATTTACTTAAAAGCCTATTATATACTATTTGATGTTTCCATCCATACATCTTTATTAATTTGGTAAATTAAAAAAAGCAAAGAAAGTATGAAATGAAAACCATAATGAATGTTATTAGAAACCAAGAGTCTATATTCTTCCTTAAAACCATCAGGAATGTAAGCAATGCTCAGTTCGGGGGCAAAGTTCCAGGTGGTATGGAGATCCTTAAAAAACATACTCGTTCATCATGAAACAATGAAAATATCAGGTCAAAATATCAAAATAGGGAGATTTTTCAGTCCCAAATACAGAGTATTCTTTTCATCAGAGAGTCTACTCCAAATGATAGACCTAGTATTTTATCCAGCCATACGTAAAGTTTTCATGCTAGGCTCAAACAATGGGTTCCCTTGGGGCTGTATGTGATGGAAGATTTTAGAGTATTTGATTGACAATAAGAGTCCAGGAAACAGAGAAAGGTAGAGGTTGGTGTAACATTTTCTTCTTGGTGTTTTCTATGTATGTATGTCCTCTGTGTCTCTAGATATATATATGAATGCTCTTGGTTGTATGTGGTACTCAGAGAGGACTGACAGTGCGTTGCACAGCACCTGGCATCTATGGCTGCTCATAAATATCACTATGGTGATGACATGGAATGGTAAGTACTGAAGTGGGACAAGAAGACGACTCAAAAATTATGCAGCAAATTAAATCAAACTGGTACATTCAGTTATCTTTGAATAGTAATATAACATTTTAATAATAAATATAACAAACAACACCCATTCTTTCAGAAGGTGAGGAACCAGAAGGCTGACCCCTACAATGATCTTAAAGGAACAAAGAAGGAGACAATTTTGCTTCTGTAATATATAGCTCTTCCTATTTGATTAATTCCACATTTAAAGTCTTAGTAGGTTCCAAGAAGACCCTGTGAATTCAAAGTGTCCAGGGATTCATACATTCCCTTCTTTTGATCTTGATAAGGCCACACCGATTTTTTTTACTATATGCAAATGCAAAAAGTAAGTCATGTCATACTTTGGCAGCAGTGAAAATGGATAACAAACCACACTTCAGAAAGCACAGATTGAGTTAGGTTGCCTTTAAGGGAGATCTAACTGCTGTGTACTGTGAAGTTAAAAGAGGAACATATCATACTGTCAAAGACAAGTGGGCTGTGTGAACTGCAAGCTCAAAAGCCTCGCAGTAATCCCAACCACACGCCAAGTCTCAGAAAGTGGGGCAGTGTCTCCTCTGGAGATGGGGGTGCGGGAACACTCCAAGGTATGCAAAGCTGACAACTCTCCACAAGAGAGGGAAGAGCCGCATGGAATGTTTTTTGCCTTCAAATAATTGTTCACATGCTCTGCAAGTCATCTTCATTAGCTAAACAAATACCTTTGAGAGCAATTTTTATTTGTCCAGATCAGACTTAAAGTGAGTATTTCCAGGACTCTTTAGGAGGTCAGGAGCTTCAGGGGTAAATTTACTTTGAAAAATATACTCAGCTTTTCTGTTAAAAATGCTCTTTTTAAAACAGCAATATGCTATGTTGCACCTGAAAGTTTTGAGTATGCCAAACCTAAAAGAAAACGAGTGTTCTCCTTTGGGTTGTTATTCTGACATTCCATTCTTGGTCACTCAAACCCCAATTCACTAATATACTCAAAACCTGACTCACCTCACTTCATTTTGTTGTTTGTCCAGTAAAGATTGTATAACAGGCAAAGATTGAAGGTCAAGTTTATTGATTAAAACCCAAAGCAATGAAGTATCTATTAAGTGAGGGTAACTGACTCTCATGTGGCTTAATCCACATGGAATTTTTCTTCATGAAGTGATTTTGACAGAAATTAGCAACACTGTAAGAATTAAATAACACAAAAATGTTTCTAGATACATTACATTTTAAAATTAAAATGCTCACATTCACAAGTTAAACATCTCTACTTCCATGCTGTCCCTCCCATTTCTACGGCATCCATACTAGTTCTGAGAGCCTCTGTAAGTGTGGACTGTTACAATAGGTTTCCACCTGGATTTTCTTTCTGAAGTCCTTACACCATAATTTTGTTTTACTCAAATAAAAACTGAAAAATCTGTTATTCTGCTTTTATTTCCCCCTTTTAACTGAGTCTGTACTGGTCCCAAAAGATGCATATTGATTCACTAATGCATCAGGCTATTTTATCCCACACAATATTTGAAAAGGATCATTTCATAGTAATGCTAGATAGCATTAACATGATTATTACACAAATTCATCAAACAACAGTGCTTTTTGTGGATAAGCTGGTGACAGATGTTACCAAGTTCTCCATGGCTGACCTTCTTTCCTGGTTTCTTAATGCAAATGTCTTAACCTACTTTAGTGTCAAGAACTTTAAGAATAGGATAAAAGTGATAGTTACTCTTCCCAGTGGAAAAATATTAAAGAGCACCAAATTTTAGATATACTCCCATGGGTTTTATGGTTAAAGAATCCCTTGATTTTAAGTCATATCACCTCATTTTAGCCAGTGGAACAGCTATTCTACCGGGTAAAAAATGTTCCTCATAAACAAACAAACAAGAACAAAAATGTCATACCACATCAGCCAAGGAAGCCCGTGTCAGCGTTTGAGGAAATGTGTTATTTAAAAATCTCAAGTCTATTTTGTCAATCCTGTGAATTGTTCGTTCATCATGTCTTTATACATGTAAGACTGTGTTTCAACCATCACCAACTTCTGAGATGGTGGAACCGGATGGATAACTCTGAAGTTTCCACACGATGACACTCATGACTGCTGTTTCCCGTGGCAGCTTCTTAATCTGGGGAAGCTCCCAGCCGTGGCTCCCCAGGGCCCCCTGCTTAAACTCTCGGCAGCTGCTCCTCTCAGCATTGAATGGCTCCAGTCAGCAGTCGAGCCCGGCAATTACAGTCTCCTACAGCTGCTCCCCAAGAGTCCCATTGCTTCTCACATGCTCAAACAACCTCCAACAGCATCTTGATCTCCCAGCAGCTGCACATTTGAGCATTTCTTTGTCAGCATCACTTCTAAAAGATGTCTCATGGCAATGCTCTAATGGAGCCATTCCCCCAGTCTGAAGAGCTGGTCCTGTTCCCAAACAGCCCATCCCCCAACCCTCACTCCACTTTATGGAACAAGACAATATGGTGTCATACTTCTAACTGCTTCTTCAGCACTTGCTGGGTCTTAAAGTAGCTTCTCATTTGGTTCTGAATGATTTATTGTGCACACCAAGAAGTTTCAAGCAGTTTCCTAGAGCTGGCTATCACTTCCTGCCTTGTAATCAAACCACAAACCTTCTACGTACCAACTACGTCACTCCAAAAGTTAGATATGACCTCCATTGAAAGAGGGTCACTTCCTTCATATGCACCCTGGGTGTACCTCTGTCCTAGCCCCTACCTAACTTTAGTGCATTCATTTGCTTCATGTTAGTATTGCCCCACTGATTTGTGAATTCCTTGAAGGGAAAAACGAATTCTTATTTGTGGATATTTGTTTTCTAAACACCTAGAACAATGCTTAGCATATGGCAGGTGCTTAAAAATGTACCTAGGTTGCATTAGAGGAAGTGTCCAAAGTCAGGTAACTGGTTTACTAGAGAAGAGTCCCAAACTGCTTTTTATTGGTTTCCCCACAAGGCACAGGTGCAGCTGTAAAAATCAAGACCCAGAATATTGTTGCACAGCTCACAGCTCCCAGGGTAAATATACAACCCCAGTTCTGTATCCTTTTTTAGGTTATTTTTCTTCAAGTTACAGTCTGTGTGAATAATGAAAGACTTCAGCTTCCACTCGTGCCATTGTGTATTTGTAGCTCTAATATTCATTAAAGATGCAACCAAAATGTTAATGATAATTGCACCCTAAAAGCTAATAAAGAGAAGCCCAAGGCTCACATAAATGCCAGCATTTAATAATTATGCATACTTTTATCTTTTCTCCTTAATCTATCTTACTTTCTGAAAATTAGTTTAGTAAATCTAAGATCCCAATGTATGTGTAATTAATTTCAAAATTTGTTTTTAAATTTGTTTTTTATACTCAGGAATGAGATATATTTTTTCCAGAATATAAAGAGGTAATCATCATTATATAAAATGGTTACCTATATAGACGGTAGAACTTAAAACATACCTCTTGAGAGTAGGAAATGCTTGACATTTTAGGGGGAAAAATTTTATCAGTCAAGATCCAGCCAGGAAAAAAGAAACCAATTTAAGTATTTCAAAAAAAAAAAAAAAAAAAAAAAGAGTTTTAATACCTCTTGTTTATACGGTTGATAAAGAGCTAAGAAACCAAAGCATGTGAAAGTGAAGAAGCTCAGATTTTAACAGTGAGAAGCCACTAATAATTCCTACACGCAAGTATCATTATTAGAGCCCAGAGATCGGAACCGCTCATCAGGAGTGAGATCCACAACATGGGACTGCCTTGCATGAGCTGTGCCAACTGGAAGACAGGCTATCCAGTGGAAGCTGGAGTCCAGGAGGGGAAAGGCTTGCAGGAGATGCTGCCTGAGGCAATGGGAGAAGGGGACTAGCCTGACTTCTCCCTGATTCCCTTTCTGATCCCTTCTCCTCTGGGTGAATCCTGCCAGGAACCAGAAAAAGGGACAGCCTGAGAACACACCTACTGTGGTCAGCCCACTCCATTATACAAAGCGTAGCAAAAGAGTGCAGAGAATGGCTCTGAAATCAGTAAGGCAGAAATGACTGCCACCATATCTTTTCCTTAACTTTAGGTAGTAGTCAGCTTTCAAAAAAATGTAGAATCCTAATTACTGTACCTCAAAACTTTAACATCGGTATACATTGATCATATCTTTTTCCATGAAAGATTTCCACTGGAAAAAATTAATTTTATTAATATTTTACAACTAACTATTATCTATGTTCTTACATTTATTTTATTTTTTATTTTTAATGTTTATTTATGTATTTTGAGAGAAAGAGACAGAGTTGGGGAGGAGGAGAGAGAGAGAGTGAGAGAGAGAGAGAGAGAGAGAGAGAGAGAGAGAGAGAGAGAAACCCAAGCAGGCTCTGCATTATTAGTATAGGGGCTGGATCCCATGAACTAGGAGATCATGACCTTAGCTGAAATCAAGAGTCAGATGCTTAACCAACTGAGCTACCCAGGTGCCCCTCTATTATCTATCTAATGAAAGTCACTGGGATTAGTGACAGCAATCCCAATTATGTCTTAACTCAAAAAAGGAAAGAGGAATGGATGTACCTATGCATTATCAGGTCACTGGAAAAGGAATAAGGTAAAACCTATTAAATATCTACTCTGAATCAGATACTTTGAGAATTTTTCCATATGTCTAAGTGTATTTTTAAAGAAAAATTTCACAGCAATACCAAGAGTTACTATTTTTTTACTTTTCAGAGAATGAAAATGGGCCTTAAAAAGATGGAGATACTTAATCAAGTTCATATACTTTATAAATATCAGAACTGGATGTCACCTGAAAAGTGTCTAATCCCTATGCCACACTAAACTACTTAGGAGAATACTGGTCCCAACTAGTTTCAAAGAGAGAAATAACCCAAACCATTATTGAATGAGAAAAAAAAAAATCCAAAGAAATTTTTTTCTGGTAACTGGCTAGCTTGTACTTCCAAGGAACTTCACTCATTCATTCTATTGTGTACTCAGTACTTATTTTAGACCCAATTACTTGACAGCCCCGTCCCATTCACTGAGGGTATGGAAGTAAGATGGACAAAATTCATACTTTCATGGAGCTTATCACAACCTGCCATGCATTGGATAATTAAGGCATGTCTCTATCCTTTCTACTAATTTAATAGTATCTCATTCTGAGGTGATTTTCACCCCAGCAGTCATTTGGCAATGTCCTGAGATATTGCAGGATATAACAATCAGGAAATGCTACTGGTGTCTATTGCATCAAGGCCAGTGTTTTAAGTCCATTCAGGCCTCTATCACAAAATATCATAACTGAGTGGTTTATTAACAACAGTCACTTATTTCTCACAGTTCTGGGGGGCTGAGAAGTCTAAGATTGTATCATCAGCAGATCCTTTGATGAGGACCCACTTTCTAGATAGCCAAACTTTCATATTTACATCCGCACATGGTAGAAAGGGTGAGTGGTCTCTGTGGAAGCACTAATCCCATTCATGAGGGTTCCACCCCTATGACCTAAGCTCCTCCCAAAGGTCCCACCTCCAAATACCATCACACTGGGTACTAAGTTTCAACATATGTATTTTGGGGGGACACAAACATTCTCTAGCAGCCAGGGATGCTCCTAAACATATTACAATATGCAGCCAATTCTGTCTATCCCAACACACACACACGCACACACACACACACACACACACACACACACACACAGAGTAATTGTATGGTCCAAATGTCAATGATGCCAAGGTTGAGAAACCTTGTTCTAGGTGTATAAGAAGATATCTTTATTTTTGAGTGTATGTGTGTACTAGTTTTCTAATTGCTAACATAAATTGCTACAAAGTAGCTGAAAACAAATTTATCTTAAAACAAATTACAGTTCTGTGTGTTAGATATCCAACAGAAGTCTTTCTCAGTAAAAATCAAGGTATTGCCAGGCCTGCATTCCCTTCTGGAGTCTCTGGAGAACCCATTTCCTTACCTTTTTCAGCTTCTAGAGGCTACCCATATTCTTTGGTTCATGATCCTCTATCTTTAAAGTCAGTAAGGGCAGGTCTAGTACTACTCATATATCACACACTCTGACCTACTTCCACAGACGTCAATCCCTCTGATTCTCTTCTACCTTCCTCTTCCACTATTAAGGGGCCTTGTGGCTTCGTGGGGCCCACCTGGATAATCCAAGATGATATCCCCATTTTAAGGTTAGATGATTTGCAATCTTAATTCTCCTTTGCCATGTAATCTAACATATTCACAGGTTCCAGAAATTAGGACATGGTCATCTCTGGGGACCATTCTGCTTTGGCCTAAGGAAGAGCACATGTGCAACTTTTAGCAAAGTTATTTGCACAGAGTTGGTACTGAATTAAAGTAAAGGGACCACACAAGCATTTTTTGAATTAATCATAGATGTCCTTTTAAAATGGGCTACCTTGAAATGGAAGGGTCATAAGCAGAGGGAAGACAATATGCATGTCCTGCCTAATTCTGCACTGATGAATAGGGGAAGCCGTCCCTCCTCAAGTCTTCAATATGTCATTTTAAAACGTGTCCATCCACTGACTTACTCAAATCAAAACCTAAAATAATGAGTGAAGTACCTGAGAGAAAATTCTAATTGTGTTATTCTTTTTAAATGTTTTAAAAATGTTAACTCCTTAATTTGTGTGGCATTAGGAATCCTTGGCTATAATATTTATAGCTAACTTTGTCCCATATAAAGTATTTTTTCTCAAAATAACATTGCTATATCTATCTATCTATCTATCTATCTATCTATCTATCTATCTATCTATATCTATGTCTAAATAGATATAAATAGATAGATATGTGTATATATATACATTCATAAAATGCTGGTATCCCATTTATTATTTTTTCACTACAAAATGCAATCACTATTCTGCACTTGTAAAAACATGGGGATTAGCAGAGGATAAAGATGCTATGACCTGGAATGGAAATAAGCAACCTAAGTCATGAATGCCTAACTAATCCTTTTAATTTAAAATTTTTCCTGTTATGTCAGCATTCCTGATGTTATGCCCTAAAGATAGCATCAGTACATTAAGTCACAGCTTAAGCAAAGTGACTGGCTTGAAGCCAGGGAGAAGGAAGTATGTACATATGTACAACCAATAAATCTCTATTGGGTCCCTAACATTTGTCAGGCAATACTGGTGATACTTTCCTGGATGGCTGGGAGTCAAAAAAGGATTAAGACTCAGTCCTCACCCACGAGGAGTTCACTGAGGTTCTTACCGGGAGTCCACACATAGACCAAGGGGGTTCATGAGCATCTTGCTCATGTAAAGTAGTTTGTAAAATGTTCATGGCATGTACAATTTTCTAGACACCAAGTGTACAGGTTTCATCCGATTTTCAAATGGGTTCATGACTGCAAAATGTTTAAGAACCACTGGTCTGGATGCAAAACTACTAGCATGGGTAAGAAAGCTGTGGCAGCTTTCAGGTCCTACCTTTCCTAAGTCCCTCCTGCTCCCACCGGATCACTAACCAAAAGATGCTAAAGGGATGGGAAGTGAAGTGGTGTGGGGCAGAGGGATACAAGGACACAGAGTCACTGTATGAGTCAACTTTGCCACCAGCCTTAGTTGCTCTCATTTTCTTCTTGGCACTACACATAATTCATTCTTACTGTTCTGCTACAAATCATGAGATAAACAATATCATTAGCAGATTCAAATTTTCTCCTCTGCTAAATTTTACACATATAAAGGTTATAAAGGAGTATGTCATTTAGAATTTAATGAAAACAGCAAAATCCTAATTGTCTTGGTAGTAATTTCTTAACTACCCACATAATTTAGGGAGGTAAACAGTAAAATTATTTCATAGATCAAATCATTTTGCAATGACTTCCAAGAAGACAAATTGTTTCACCAGAGTCTTATGTATTTTCAGGGTTCCTGAAGATAAGTGGACCAGCGAAATCTTGGTAATCTTTTATTTATAGAGAGATTTTAATACTGATAGTGTACATTGCATTGGGATTTGACATGTGTTACTTACATAGTTATTTTATTTCTTTTTTAGGAAAAAATAAAGATACTCCAAGATAAGCAACAGATATAACTATTATGAAATGTAACAGACAATACACAACTCAGAATTACAACCACACGATAAAAATTTCATCAGCCTGGGCTTTGAGATACTTACCAAACTATGTGTTTCAAGAACTAGAGTAAATATCCATTAATTGTTGAAGGGACTTTTAAAGGACATCAGATCTTGCTTAAAGGATTAATTACTTTAAAATATTGTCTGGTTTTTTTTAATGTTTATTTATTTTTGAAAGAGAGAGCGTGACCATCGGGAGAGGCAGAGAGAGGGGTGGGGCAGAGGATCTGAAGCGGGCTCTGGGCTGACAGCAGACAGCCTGATGCGGGGCTCAAACTCACGAACCACGAGATCATGACCTGAGCCGAAGTTGGATGCTTAACTGGCGCCCTGTTTGTTTTGTTTTATTTTTGTTTGTTTGTTTGTTTGTTTGTTTGTTTGTAACAGAGAGGGAGGCAAACCATAAGAGACTCTTAGACTCTTAACTATAGAGAACAAACTGAGGGCTGCTGAAGGGGACGTGGCAGGGGGGCAGATAGGCTAAACGGGTGATGGGCATTAAGGAGGGCACTTGTTCGGATGAGCACTGGGTGTTTGTTATATGCAAGTGATGAATCACTAAATTCTACTCCTGAAGGCAGTACTACACTTTATGTTAACTAACTTGAGTTTAAACAAAATGTTGGAAAGAAAAAAAAACATATGGTCAAATTGCATTTTGAAATGTGCATTACCAAAAAAATTAATAAAAAAAAAACAAGTACTGCTTTACTCAGTCTCAAAATGACTGATAAATATTGTTCTGCCTCTTGTACATTCAATTCTTCGATATCCTTTTATTTAACACTTGCCAATATGATTCAAAACGTAGAAAGAAAGACAAACTGTGGCAGAATTACTTTTCAACAACACAGATCCCAAACTGTACAATCTTTGGACTTCATTGCCCCTAGCCTGCCACACCTCAAAAAAATATCCGACTCGTGAGTAAACCAGAAGTACTAAAGAAGTACTTTCCTTGCTGTCACAATTCCCTAGTCAGAAAAGATGCTTATTTAAATTCCAATATTGGTCCCCTTGCACCAGCTATGAAGCTCAGTGGTTTCCATGAAAGTTCCTTCTGTAGAAGAAGGGATGACTCAGCTGGACGCAAACAGTGTGCAACAGCTACCAATATTATTTTTCTGTCATTCT
Organism: Herpailurus yagouaroundi; assembly: GCF_014898765.1. Lineage (NCBI taxonomy): Eukaryota > Metazoa > Chordata > Mammalia > Carnivora > Felidae > Herpailurus > Herpailurus yagouaroundi. Next base: position 60,053,590 of record NW_024412388.1, read on the forward strand.
TAACTCTCTCTCATTCGCAAATGATAGCATCTTGAAACTTTATTAGAAAATGCCATCAACTTAATCATTCCCTCTGTAAGCAGTACACTATGGATTTCTACACCATTTTGATCTAATACTGTTCTAATACAAGATCTTTTATTGACGATACACAAAACTTCGTGTACTAATTTTTGGCTAGGAAAATATGATTACTAAACTTGAGAAAACCCGTTTCAAAAAAACTATTATTCACTGAAATTTACCTTCTCTTTCTGCTACTTCTTTTACCTCACATGCAGAAAAATGATGGCCAAAAGACTTTAAAAGAGAGGATAAGAGAAAAAAAGATTTTCTAAAGATTATAAGAGAAAAAGAAAAAACAAAAGAATATTCAGGAAAGAAGATAAATGTCCATTCTGAAAGAAGTGCCCAAACTTGGGTGCCTGAGTGGCCCAGTCAGTTAAGTGTCAGGACTCCTGATCTCAGCTCAGGTCATGATCTTACAGTTCATGAGATACAGCCCCATGTGAAGGCTCTGCACTGACAGCATAGACCCTGCTTGGGATTCTCTCTCTCTCTCTCTCTCTCTCTCTCTCTCTCTGCTCTTCCCCCACCTCTCAAATGAGGATTTCACTAAAAATGAGTTCAATTAACCTTATTTTTAATGGATGCTGGTAGTTAAATCAATAACCTAATAAATGCCAATACATTCACAGATAAAAGTAAGGTGATGGTTTCCTAGAAGTTCGCCTGATACACATGACCATGTAACCACAGTGATTCTAGCCAGACTGGAATTTCTGAAAATAAAACTAAAAATATCCACCAGAAAAAATGCATTAATTTTTAAAATTATTATGTAATATTCGCTGCCTAAAAACCCTATTCCACATAAGTCCAGATGACTGTACGTGAGTTTGTCTGTGAAGGTACACTTGAGGGAACGATTTTACAGAATTCTAGATCACAAATGACACTGGAAGGACTTATTTTCCCAAAGTTTCAGAAATGAAGCATAATTGTTCTGTTTAGATTCCAGATCTAAAAATAAATCTCAAAATAAATAAATAAACATTAAGAAAAAAAATGAGTTCATGGATACAGAGATGATAATTGGTGGTTGCCAGCAAGAAGATGAGGGGATTGGCAAAATGGATGAAGGGGGTTAAAAACCACAAATGTCCAGCCATAAAACATATTCAGTCATGGGGGTATAATGTACAGCATGATGACTGCAGTTAATAATATTGCATTGCATATTTGTAAGTTGCTGACAGAAGAGATCTTAAAAGTTCCCATCACCATAAATAAATGTGTAAGTATGTGTGGTGATGTATGTTAACTAAACTTATTGTGGTGATCATTTCACCATATTTACAAATTTTGACTCATTATATATTGCACACCTGAAAATAATATAATGTTTTATGTCAATTATATTTAACATTTTTTAATTTAAAAAGACTGTATTTTATATCTACTTTATCTTGTAAGTATACTATGAAGTTACATTCCTTTAGTTATAGCTAAAGGCTCTTCAGATGGGATAATGAAGCCTCATTATGTTAAGGACCATTTTTAGTGCAGGTGGTTTATTATTTGTTTATATGTTGAAAATTTTAAGGGTATATATTTTAGGTCTTTGTCATTTCTTTGTATTTGACAGCATGTCCAAAGTTGGGTATCTATGTATAATCTGAATATCCCCAACAAATATAAAAAGAGCTTAAATAAAACAGAGTGGGGGCCAGCCTGAGGGCCTTCCTGAGCCATCACTGCATTCAAGAAATGACTATTTTGACATGTGTGGGCTCTGTAAGAATTTTCCTAGCGCTGATAATTTTTCTTTGGTTTCATTTTGCAGCTTATTGAAAATTTTGAAATGTTTACTGTTGCAGAACATCGACCTGAATTTTCTAATGTATGTGGTATTTTGAACATGTTTTTACTATCATAGCTCTTTCTCCCTTTGGGTCTTTCAAGGAAGGCAGGTCTATGATCTGTAATGCTGTGTTATTGCCCGTCAGCTCAATGTGGAGCACAAGTGTGGTGTCTTTCTCTTCCACTATGTACCTTGTCAAGGCTTTAATATTCATAAAAGAATGTTAACATTAGATTAAGATGTGCTGGTCTTTAAAGAATACAGCTCTATACTTGTGGCCACATGGAATAATTGCTCTCCAGATACTCATTGGCAAGTCTAATTTTGAAATATCTGTACCTGAATTCCTATTCAAAGACCTTCTGAGAGACATAATATTTGCGGAGGTTTGATTCAGAAAGGCTAGGTCCTAAAATTTACTTACAGATTAAGGTAATAATCAAAAAGCTATCTCCCTGTTATTGAACTGGCATCATACTGAATTTACTTTCAGATGTTTAATTTTTTTCTTTACTTCCCTGTACTTCAGGTTATATTGAGAGGTGTTATAAGGAATGATTCTCTGAATGAGCACTGTGAGTGTTGTACAGTTACTGTTGAGATGTTCCTTACAGCTCACAGTGGTTCACTGGGCTGATTCACAGTAGAAACGTTGTTCCGCTCTGAGTAACAGGATCAGGGCACTAAGAAATGTAAGTGTCAACTTTATGAGCATGGAATGAATAACTAATCCTGTTTCTCTCTGTGTACTGGCTGCTACAAATATCAGAACTAAATTTTTACCAAGCTCTAGAATTAGTTAGAAACCATGACATAAATTTTATGTTCTAACCTCACCAATGACTGCATCCTACTCTGCTTACCTTATCTTTTGCCTCCAATTTCTCCTATTTACCTTGGTGTACTAACTACTTCTTTATAAGCCTCTTTAAATCCTTTCCGATGTAAAACAGAATGTTTAATAATAAATGGTGTTTGAATGTATTGTCTTTCCATTTTACAAAGGCTTTCTCCAAACAACGACTAAGCCAGAGGCAAGGGGCTAATACTGTCATAGTTTGGGATCTTTGGGAAGCACACACTGAAATGAGATGGAGTTTATAGTGCAGGGTATTTATTAGGAAATGCCTTTGTGATAAATCTCTGGAGAAGGAAGAAGAATGAGATGGGATTGAACAGAGCAAGAATTTCAGCTGTAGAGCTGTTCAACAGCTTCAGCTGTTCTGGAGCCAAAATGGCTCATCAGAGTTATCCTACTTTAGGCTGAAAGGGAAGGGCCTTTATACCCCCTGCATCAATCAGTCCTCAGATATTGGTTGCTTTAGGACAAGTCTGACTTTGGGTAAAGTGGCTTTCTATAGCTGAGGTGATCCCTGAACGGTCTGATCATTAAATGCTATAAAAGCAAACCCAGCAGCTAGAAAAGCAAACCCATCCCTGAAAAGGGAAGTGTGCCACCCCATCTATCACAAATACTCCAGGTAAGCCAGATAAGCTGAGGAAATCAGAATACCCTGGAAAGTTAAATACCCTCAAGAAGGTATTTTGGCCATAGAATTATGTGCTAGTCAAATAATCTATTCTACCTAGAGAAAATCTAGAGTATATTTCCCTGAAAGGGCACAGGTGGAGGGAGAAACATTTCACACCTATATAGTGTGTGTGTGTGTGTGTGTGTGTGTGTGTGTGTGCGCGCGCGCACGCATGCGCTTAAAGGGGCTTAAAACAATATACATTTATTATCTCAGTTTCTGTCCAGGTATGTCCTAGCAGGATCCTCTGCCCACAGTCCTATAGGCTATAATCAATGTATGGTCAGGGCTTATTATTTTGTGCATATGTGTTTAATATACAGTAGGTATGAGTGTCTATTTTGTGATACACACAACCTAGACTTTAGACTTGGACTCGAAGTAGAAGCCATCTCTATCATATACTCAAGTGTGCAGCATTTACATTTCATGATTCCTATCATTACAGGATTGTACTAGGGAACTCAAGCTTCACAGCAAGTCTTCCAGCCTTGTACACTTTTACACTCATGAAAAAGAAACATTATGCTTAGTAAATTCTTTATCACATGATTTGAAACACTGGACATTTAGGTAGCTTTATCAGTGGTATATTATACATAGGCAATCAAAATTTAATCTTTTTACTGAGTCTATTTCTATGCCCTTGAAGTAAAACTCCAATTCGCCACATTCTTCAAATTTCATGAGTATATACATTGTGCAGCTAAGTTGATGAAAGCAAAACATGGAGATAAACACAACAGACCTGCAGACTATATACTGAAAGGTACTGCTATGCACAACTCAGTTTTCACTGTGTTCAATGCAAGCATGGTACAAGTGGTACGGGATATTTTTCATACCTAAATAATATTTTCCCTTGCAAATCATCAGTGTTTTATTTGTTTGTTTTTTGTTTGGTTGGTTGGTAGACTGGTTCAGGTTTTTTTGTTTTCATTTTTTTGTTGTGTTGGTCATCTTCTTGTTTTTCACTGGTAGGGACCTTAAGATCTTCTGGTTTGAGTCCTCCTCTTTCAAATGTGAAAACTAGAGTTTAGAGAGGCTTGATAATCACCCATTTCATGAAAGAAAACTCAGGATTGGAATCCAGGTTTTCCAACTCCTACTCTAGTGCTTTTTCTCCCCCATTGTTCACTGATATTAACAGCTCTAAGAAATCAATAGCACTGACAAATTTCCCATGCATAATATCTGTGTTGGCAAGATATCCTTTCTATTAGCCCCTTTCTAAAATGATTTTTTTTTAATATCCCTGGAGCACGCAGTTGCAACAATTAAAGATGAGCTTTGTTTTTACTAGCCAATGTGTGTGTTTGACATCAGTGATTAATACAGTCTTCTCTCACTTGCTATGTTTCTTTACCTTGGTGAATAAAGACTTGACAAATTGTTAGGCACAGAGCATATACTTCAAAACTATTGAGATATACCTGAGTAGCAGACAACCTAAGAAATATAAAGACTGAAGAGAGGGGCACATCAGCTTATTCTCATTCATCAAGAGAAAATGTAGCTTAAGTGGGGTTGACTTTTTGTGACATTTATTTAGTTCTTGAATTGACTGACAAGCCTATTAATGTATTCCCTGAACTTTATTAATGTAATTGGAAAACTGCCCACATGTCAATCAACTTCTAATAAGTAATTATGTTCATAAATACTGTAAAATTATTAGCTTTTAATTTGACCCAAACACATACTCTCAAAACTGTAACATGAATTTTATTTTTCTAGAAGAACAAAATACTCTAATAAAGCATTGAATATTGGCATTCCCACAATGCACTTCCTAAAATGGAATTTAAAAGTTCACCATTATCAAATGGCCAACAAAAAAGAATGCAATAGTAAGGCATGTAACAGTTTAAAAAAATCTGTATGATGTGAAACAGTCTATGTAGCATAAAGTTATGAAGCAATCCTATGAAAATTAAACATGTGCCTGGGCACAGCTCATATAGCCATAGTCTGGCTTAAAAATACAGTGCTACTATGGAACAAGAGAGAATGGAAAAAAAGAAAGAGGGATATGTTTAAATACATCACTTAAACCTATTAAGAACCAAAATGACTACATCTCCAGTGACTCAAATCTATTATTACCCAAGTATACTTTTTTCTCATGTAATAAAAATCTTTTGCAGTCCTTGAGGTAGAAATTTAAGTCAAAGGGCACAGAAATAAACAAGAGAACAAGATTGGGCTTAGATAACAGTAGAAATGTGTTTTTGACTTGTAATCCCATGCTGGTTTCTGAAGCTGGACCAATTCCTGCCCTCTAGCATCTCTGGATAATCTCTGAATAAAGATAGACTTTGGTGTAAACTTTATTCTATTCTCATATGATTTTAAATAAAGAACATCGCCACCGCGTGCAATGTTCTGTAATAAGAAAAACCATTGAGGAAATTTACAGACTTGTTTGCCTTATATTTGCCTCCTGAAAGTTAATTATTTAACTAATACGTTTAACCTTTATCACAAATTTAAAATACTTACTAATAATTGAAGTTGTATTTGAATTCAGGTTTACTTCTTTATATGAGGAAATAAAGTTCCAGATGTAAGTTAATAAAGTTCCAGATATAAGCCATGTACCTAAATTAATAGTTACAGTTGAATATTTGAAGGATAAACGGAGAGATAACACAACTAACTTGCTCACTCAGCTTTCCTATTAGGAATAAAACATGCACTCACTGGCACCACATTATCATATAATTTGTTATTAATTTTACTTAGAAATGCTGCAATGTCATTTTGAGATCCACAGCCTAATATTTCTATGCAACAAACACATGATTAATCTGTAAAGCACAAGGAAATAATGTAAAAGGGCAAGAATATACATTTTCTATTCTACTAGCATTATAATTGCATTTTTCTTGAAAAGTATTTATATTGGGGATAAATATGCTCTTACATTTTAGTATGCAGGAAAAATAAAATAGCTTGATGATTCAGTTTGTATTTGGAGACTGCAAGTTAGCTAGAATGATTTATGATCTTCTGAGAGTAAATCAAAGTATAAAGCATTGTGTACCATGTTTTTTCAATAATTCTATATTTAAATAAAGTAATTCTAGAAGTCTGTTTCTTTCCATTGTGACTTGAATTAATGTAGGCAGAATTTGGATTGAGACAGAGTGTTAGCAGTCTGGAGGATTAATTTTAAAGAGTTACTATATATGTGTGTGCATATATATATATATATATATATATATATAGTTTTTTTAAAGTTCTAATATTTTAATGTATCCATCATGAGTTATCAAAGATTAAGTTTAATGTATCAATCATGGGTTCTCAAAGATTTATTGACGAGGTGACTCAAAGGAAGATACTGAGTGAATCATACACAAAAAAATCATAATGTGGTGTTAATGGATAATTTTTGATCTTGGCAAGTCGGGATTTGTACATCTATAATAGCCATTACACTTAATGGAATCTAGGAAGATAAATCCCTGAAGATAATGACAACATATCTTTCAACAATGTCTGTTACTTCTGAGTCATTCTGATATCTAAATATTGAACCCTGTTTTAAGTACAGTCCTTCACAATATAGCAGTTACAGAAATGCGTACCTTGTACAGTTAGATGCACCTGCATTGTCCTTGGTGTATGTTGAGTCTGAACAGAACACGTGTACGGGCCATCGTCTGTCACATCTACATTCTGTATCTGGAGGCTGTAGTCTCTTTTATTCAATGTCGAAATTGAAACTCGAGGATCCACTGACCACTTATCACCTCCCGCAAAAATAATACTTGACCGGTTCAGCCAGGCACCCTTTGAAGCTCCATCTTCCAAATAACACCTACAAATTACCAGAGACAGAACACTATTAATCAAAATGAAAATGAAAGACAACGTTATCTTTGCTCCGAATGCATGTCCGTATGCTGAATTATAGTGCTGCATCAAATGCAAATATCAGACAGTAATGCAGAAGATACGAACATATGAATACACTGGTACATCTTCCATTCCCAATGTAAACGTGAAACAATACCTGCATACGGTTTTCTTTTGTTTTAAATGTGTGTGTGTGTGTGTGTGTGTGTGTGTGTGTGTGTGATGACATGCACATGTTTTAACTTGAAGCCAGTCAAAATCCTTTTTCATTCTCTCTGGATGATGAGTAAACTTAAATTAAGTTAAAATAGTTCAAGTAATAATTTTCAACATTGAAACATTTTTTTTCTTTGAAATTATAAGAAGTAGAAAAAAAGGTCCATGAGTTGGCCTGTTTTAACCAAATCCAATTCGAATATAATGCACTAGATACTAGAGAGAAAGCATAGAATAGTACCATATCATGTCAATTTTTTAAATTATGCATTTGCAGAGTGGTAAGCTTGTATTCTGAAACTATAAACTGCATTTTACTGATAATATTGCTCTTATAATTAAATGAGACAAGGCTTATATGGTATGTTTAGTAGCAAATTCTTGCTGTCTTTTCAATAAACTGACCATACATAGTCTTTCTAGGAAGCATTAATTTGTCCAAGAAACATTTACAAAGCATCTACCATTTAGGGATTTACACATGATATTACCCTTGCTCTCTAAAACTTTTAGTCTGGTAAGGAAGCTAATCAAGCAAATCAATCAATACTATATACAGAAAGAATATTTTATTAAATCAGGCACAAGTTACAAAAGAGTTACTTGACTCAGAAGGGGTATTGGGGGTATAGAGAAATGCTTTATGGAACAGGAAATGCCTGGAATAAAGGGTAAGGAACAGGAGACATGACATTTAGACAGAGGTCATATGTGGGTAACACCAGAGGAAGGTGAGAGAAAGTTATACATTTCAAGGAAGTACAAATACGCATGGGATATAGGGTAGGAGGGGTGAGAGATGAAATTGGAAAGGTAGACTAGAGCCAGATGATGATAGCAAGCCTGATGACAATTAGTGGATTTTCAGGCCAATTTTGATGCCATTTATTCAAAGTTGTATTCTACAACAAGATTCAAAAATAAAGCTTTGTATCTAATAGAAGTCAGACATCATGATTTACAACAGAAGGAAGCTGTGGTCATATATCAGTGAATTTGCTGAGGCCTGGAATTCTATGTTTCATCTTGAAAACGTTCTGATACAAATTAAACACTAGTTCTCTTAAATGAGTACAAAGCACAGCCACAGAATGAAAATACACATACATCGAAATAGTTTGACAGCATTTCTACAGAACACCTTGGGGGATTGAACACAGTGTTTGAGATTGCTACAAAATTGCAAGCTGAATGCAACAGGGTAGGCTGCTGCCAACTGTATAAAACTAATCAGTGGGTGAAAAAATAAGGAACAAGGTACACTGCAGAATCTAATTTGCAGGCAGTTTCACCATTTACAGAATCCAAACTAGTAAAGTCATAAAGGTCATTATTAATTGAAAAGCTTTTCCTTATGTAATTAATGAAGAAAATAAAACTCACCTTAATGACATAATTAAACAATTACGGTATATTGTCATTCTTAAGGATATGTAGAAAAAGGTAGAGGGGACATATTTCCCATTTCAAAAGATCACGTGTCTACATGTATTGGGTAGAACTGAATTACCACTACTAGGACTGTGATCATTACAATGCTTGTATTTAATATATGGGCTCATCAAGTGTTGATTGTGTGACCTCTGTATCCATGGCCTTCACACATTATCCTGTCTGGTGCTCATTACATACCCTGTGGGGTATGGATTGCTATGTCCAATTCATCACTAAAAGATAAATTCAATGTTTAGGTTAAATGACTTGCCCAAGCCACACTATTAGCAGGTGACAAAGTAGAATTCATAATCAAGTCTTATATTTCTATATTCAATGTCCTTTCCTCCTTAATGTAGATCAAAGACTTTTAAAATAGGTTTCAGAAATGGAAAGATGATCAGAATGTTGTAGAAATTACTGCAAGTAATTTCTTATTTACTAAATGTGATCAACTGCTTAACCTGTCCTATTCTAAAGGAAGCAGAAAATTAATTATTAATGGGTATTTTACCATGAAAGTCTGATTTAGAATACTCTGCCCGGCATTTTCCTTTTCCTTGAGGCAGGAACAGCTTTACTTTTATTTGGGGAGGTATCTGGAAGACCACAGAGATTAACTGGCCTTTAGATACTAAAACTTTCATAGACCAAATCTGGGTTATAACTCCTGGTCTTAGCATAAGCACTACTCCTCTGCTCTGGCATATCAGGGATCATCAAAGAACAGAATTCAACGTCTACACTGTGAAAAATGAAAAAGGAGCTTTTTATGTCTCCTTGCCTGGGTAACTATATTTTATAATTGTTATTGGTCCCAACCCAAAGCTTTTCAAGACATACATTAGGAAAACCCTTGAATGACACACACACACGCACACACACACAAAAACCAAAACAAAACAAAAATTTGGTATTAATTCCTTGGATTTCTGTGGAAATATTCTCAAATTACACTATTTAGCTAAAATTTAAATTACTAAAATTACCATAAGTGGAATTCTACAAATTGGGAAAGCAAGACCTAGGAATGGCATTCTATTTCATAAAATCATAAGATATTTATATAAAATATGTATAGTTTTAAGGTGAACTAGGAGATAATTATATCAAATATATGAAATTGGTCAAACACACACGTTTCCTTAAGAATTAGGACTGTGGGGGCGCCTGGGTGGCGCAGTCGGTTGAGCGTCCGACTTCAACCAGGTCACGATCTCGTGGTCCGTGAGTTCGAGCCCCGCGTCAGGCTCTGGGCTGATGGCTCAGAGCCTGGAGCCTGTTTCCGATTCTGTGTCTCCCTCTCTCTCTGCCCCTCCCCGTTCATGCTCTGTCTCTCTCTGTCCCAAAAATAAATAAAAGTTGAAAAAAAAATAAAAAAAAAAAAAAAAGAATTAGGACTGTGTATTCTTCCTTTTTAACATATCTTTGTTCTTCACACCCACTCTAGTTTTGTTTTGTTTTGTTTTTTTGTTTTCCTTTACAATAGAAGGAGATGCTGCCTGACATGTGCACACTGTATTAGGAAGAATTCTGAAAGGAAAGAAGATATTCCGGGTGCGGCAGAGTGGGGAAGGTATGTAAGGAGGGGTTAAAGAAGGATGAGAAGTGATGATAATTTAGTTTTGCACTCCTTGGACACCAAAAAACATTTTCTGTGTTAAGAATTCTAATGTCTAAAAATATAAACATGTTGGAATCCTGACCTGTACAAAATTTGAAACTTAGGTAGGATGATAAAGTATACTCATGAATAGCCATCATGCAGAATAGTAAATGAAGATATAATAATTAAATTGTTGTAATTGGATTATTACAATTGCCCAAGCATCTCTGGTTTCTACCCTTGACTCCTCTAGCATGGTGTATTCTTTGTACAGTAAACAAAAATGAACTTTTTAGAGTTTAAATGAGATCATCCATACCCCTTCCTATTTCATTCATATGAAAATTATAATCCTGACAGTGGTCATGGATCTTATGGAGTCTTGTCCCTTGATGCCTTCCTGACCTTACCAGCTGCCACTCTTCTCCAGGTTACTCTGTTCTAGACTGTGGTCCTCTAGCTGGGCTTCCAACAAGCCATGCATGCTATTGCCTCAGGAAGTTTGCATTTGCTGTTCTGTCTAGAACTCTCTTCCCCCAGATATCTGCATAACTTATTCCTATCTTCCTTAGGCCTTTACTCAAGTTCCTATTAAATAGAAAAATTAGGGGTGCCTGGGTGGCTCAGTTGGTTAAGCATCTGACTCTTAATTTCACTCCAGGTCATGATCTCAACGGTTTTTGGGACTGAGTCCCACTCGGTGCAGAGCCTGCCTAGGATTCTCTCTCTTCCCCTCTCTGCCCCTCTCCCTACTCTCAAAAATAAATTAATTTAAAACATAGCAAAAGTAACACCACTATTCCCAACACTCTCAAGAAAAGCATTATCTACTCAATTGATGGTTTATTTTCTGTTTCTCCCTGCTAGAAGTAACATCCAGGGCCTTTGTCTGGTCACTTCTATATATTCCAGGGGCCTACATATAATTGAAAATAAATATAAATATTTGTTGAATGGATGAATGAAGGCAAAAATTCAGATACTTTTAGAAGAAGAAATAATAATATGGTAAAGTGTATCAAAATTTCCCAAGTGCAACCTATTTGGGAAAGCAAAGTCATGCCCACATTAAGTTATGATAGCATATAATTAAATGCAAATATATGTGGTACAAACAATAATTGCTATACGATCTATAGGATGACTAAGCAATCTGAGACAATGAGTGGAAACCAACCTCACTGAAGAGAGTTAAGTGGTAGGTCTGGGGCAGAAGAGAACTGGGCTTGGGGCGCCGGGGTGCCTCAGTTGGTTAAGCATCTGACTTCAGCTCGGGTCATGATCTCATGGTTCATGAGTTCCAGCCCCACATTGGGCTCTCTGCTGTTATCACAGAGCCTGTTTCAGATCCTCTGTTTCCTCCTCTCTCTGCCCCTCACCATCTCTCTTTCAAAACTAAGTGACCATTAAAAAAAAAAAAAGTGACCTAGGCTCATAACTACTTGAAATATGAAAGAACTACATTTGACCCTATACTTCAGGAACCACTTTAAATTACTGAATATTCTGCTTAGGATGTACTAGGCACTTAGGCACTTCGAATTATCCTATTTAATTTTCATATAACGCTATAAAAGCCAGATACTAATGTCTTCATTTTAACAATGAAGACACAAAGGTACTGAGAAATTGTGTCTGGAATGAAGCCAGTCCACCTGAACTCAACCATGGTGGTAGACTATGCTATATATTCCTAGAGTTAGATAGCGGCAAGGGTGAGGGCTTCTCCGACTATATGATGAAGAATTAATGTGTGAGGGAGAGGTTGGTGATCATTAATGTGGGTATGGGGCAACAATCCTTGGGTCACAAACTCAAATCTTTTTTCCTCTCTGAACTCCCAACATGGACATTTTTAACAGCTAGTGATCTCAGTGATCTTAGGATCCCTTTGAAGTACAGACAATGAAATAATCTGGATAAAAAATGTTCAATAATGAATGCATCCTTTTCTTAACATATATCCTTTAATTGAGTATAGCATGGCTTTTCTTGAAAGCATTTTTTTTTCCACTTTAAAAATCTGCTAGACTACCTACTTCATTGGGAGATGAGTGAAACATCTCCAAAAATATACTCGTCACCATAAGCTGTGTTAATACCATGCCAAATATCATGACAAACACTTACATTTTCAGTCAATCATCTGGATGTTTTGTAATCATAGTTCCAAACATCTGGTTGCTGGAAGATGTATAGAAAATAACCTGAATATTTAATTTTGTCTCATGGTTGTTAAATATATAAACCTGGGCTTAAGAGTGTTACTGCTTTTCTTTTTTTTTTTTTTTTTATAATTTTTTTTTTTCCAACGTTTATTTATTTTTGGAACAGAGAGAGACAGAGCATGAACGGGGGAGGGGCAGAGAGAGAGGGAGACACAGAATCGGAAACAGGCTCCAGGCTCCGAGCCATCAGCCCAGAGCCTGACGCGGGGCTCGAACTCACGGACTGCGAGATCGTGACCTGGCTGAAGTCGGACGCTTAACCGACTGCGCCACCCAGGCGCCCCAAGAGTGTTACTGCTTTTCTAATAAGGATGGCATTGCTGTCCCTGAACTCTTTTAAGGAGCTCATTTATAAATGATATCACTATATACTACTGGGCAGGTCCTAATCTGGGGGTATAGAGTCCCGTTTGGTGAGCTGCTAGTTGATCAAAATGATGTTGGAATGATTCAAATAGACACTGTATGTGACGTTACCTCCTGTGATGATTAAATCTGAAACGTGGCTATATCAGAAAGTTCGGTGGAAATTAGCATATTTAGGTTATTTATTATTTTTTAAAGTTCTGGTAAGAAAAAAAAAGCCTCTGGCTGCTGAGGATTGATTTTTCTCTTCCATATCTCTAATTCCCTGTAACACATTCCAAAATCATAAGCCTTAGCACCATTACCAGGACCCCACACAGCAGGATGTATTCAGCTCTATGGAAAGAGACCAGCTTTTCTCAAGACATGTTGATTAATGAAAGCGCCTATTAAAGGTACTGACTAATAAAAGGAGAAAAGTGCTCCTTCTCTTGGATTCAAAACTAAACCATGTGAAAATGATATTCCTGTGAAGGAGCTGGCCAGCTTACCTTCACAGCTGTCTTTTCATTGTATCACAAAGTTCTAAATTTGACAGAAGAGCTTTCAAAAGCATACAGAAAAAAATCAAAAATTCACAACCCCATACAATCACCATTCTAATTTCTCATACAAAGAGAGTTTTGATGTCCTGGCTTCCAGGCCGAAATGAAGTAAGAGAAGTAAGAGATTAAACAGAACAAATTGTATCCCCTCTCCCACTTGCCTTTGTTTTTAAGACACTCCCTTCCTAATGTCTTTCATGACAACACTCTGTAAAATATCATAGATATGAATGTGGATAGACATATATGTATATATATGTACATAATATGTAAATTATATAAAATATTTGTTAGACATTATAGCATATAATATATGAATATATAACATATATGATATAGCATACTACATATGCTATAGGTTGATTTAATATTTCTAGTTCTTCTTCACTACTACTATGGTGGAAAACACTCTGGGCAGAAACAAATATTATCTTTCTATTTTGGCATATGCAGGATATGTGAGACTTTCTCAAAGTAAATCCACAAAATTGGCAATTTGTCCAATTAGTTTTAGTTGTTTACTGAAGTACCCACACCTCCAGATGACGGGAATTATGCTTTGAGTATTTTTAAGAGATATGTAAGTGAAAATGCACTTCTGCAGGTAATGGTTCATAATGTTGCATGTTACCTATAATAGTATATTAATATTACTACCTGCCAGATACTGTTGTAAGACCACTGCATACATTCCTGCACAACAATCCTTTAAAATATATAGCTACTGTCAAGTACTATCATAATGCCCAATTTACAAAGGAGAAAGTAAGGGCTAGAGAGAGGGTAAGTAACTCACAGATGACCTGCTTACTGAAATTTGTAATGAATGGAAATAACTATGAAATAAGTGCATTAAATCTTCCACATTACCTCAGTAATATTTATATTACTATGATTAATTACACATGTACATTTATTTTTAGAATGGAAATTATGTCGTTTGGGACATATTTTACTTATAGTAACAAAAGAGTAAAACAAAATACCAAATAACGTTGATTTCTTATTTTGCAAGAGAAATAAGTCTCTTTCCCATAAATTTTGTTCTAGCACTTCCTTGCAATAATAAAGCTATATTAAAAATATCTTAGATAAGAGGTTGAAAGATAGAGGTTGAAAGATAGAGATTATCAGCTACTATCTAGTTATAAGACCAAATTCCCAAACAACTTATATACTTTTAATATTGTAAAACAGAGGGAGGGAAACCTAAAAATAATAAAGCTTTTTAAATGCTTCTTGATTTTTTCATACAAAACTATACCTAATTCCTAAAAGATGGGAACTTTAGTATGATCAAGTGAGAGTGTAAACCCATACCTTCTAGTCTTATTTTAATGCACTATTTAAAGTATTTAAGACTATATTTAATAACACATTTTAATCCAACATTTTCAATGGCTAAAAATCATTACAAGTTGGATTTGGATTAATCACTAAATTCTAAACATTAACATCAATGTTTTTAACTTATAATTAAACCATGCTTTTCTATAATGCTACTTTATCTTATTCTTTCCATTGACTTACTTAAATCAAGCTTCCATATAAGCATACATGTCTGTGTTTAGAAGGGTCACTGCTAAGAAATATTTACATTTTTAATTCTTTAAGACTTTATCTGTAAATGATTCAACATATACATTCACATTTATTACATAAAATAAGTATGGACAGAGTGAAAAGAGCCTGTACATTATGACTGAAGAAAATAGTAAAGTCGTTACTGAGGTCTAACTATCATCTTCTGCTTATAATAATAATAATAATAATAATAATAATAATAATAATAAATTCTATTTGCTGAATGATGACTATGGGTTAAGAAGTATAGGAAATGTTTTAATATATGATCTCACTTAACACTAACAAAAGCATTTTGATGAGAGGGAGGTAATTAAGAATGGTGCATGCATGAATGCAGGATTGATGAATTAAACAGGGAATGTAACGAGAAGAGGTGCTACATATTTGAAAAGTTAGTTTAGGACTAGGTTTGCTCAAAAGGCTTTACTCATGAATCAAATTGGAAATTGCTTTGTCTTTTCTACTTTTTAGTTTTTGAATTCAACTAAACCAGCTTGCTTTCTCCCACATGGACTTGAATGTGAGATATATGGATCTGGAAGGACTTCAAATTTTCTGTTAACTGGCAGGTGCTCTGAACCGCTGTGTGGAGAATTTGTCTGCAGTACTGTCTCCCCAGCAGCTGCTTCCTGGAGAAGTTGGACTTTCACCTCAGGAGCTATAAAGGGAATGAACACTACATTCAGAATGCATGCAGGGGAGGTTTAAAATAGCAGTATCAGAGAGGGAGAATGCAATCAGGCCCAGGAAAGTGACTGAGAGAAAGCTCTAGGGTCTAGGCAAACCTCTCTATTACATCCTTTTTGGGATGGAGCCAAGTATAGACACCTCATTCTCAAAACAAGGGGAAAAATAAAATGGAATTCTGTACTAAAAGCAATATCAGCAACTCCACCTCCTTCCATCAAACATCTTTCTGTTTAAGTCATTTAGAAAGTATTCTATTTGCACATAAATACAGATGATGAAGTAAGAAATATACCACCAAATGGATAAACAGAAAAGTTCTATACTCCTCTTTTGTTAAAGTAATTAGTAGATACTTTTTTATAGCATTAATGAATATTCAAATTTAGAAAACAATAAGAATTATAAAAGTTATTCTTTCTCCTCCTCTCTGCTTATGTTGATCTTTAAACATTCTGCTGGTCACTGTTGGATTGTTCTTCTTGAATTTTTTTCTAGTAAAAATATTCTGAGCACAAATTTTATTTTATGAATAAAGAATGGCTACATAGCACAATTAATTAAAGCCAGACTTGCAATCATTAACTAAAGTAGCCATTAATCCATATTTATCTGTCTTCTCTTGAGCAAATTGACTAAACCATATTTCAGTATGAGCTATGCCTTAAAATATAAATTAGGAAATGTGCCCCTGAGGAAAAAAAAATGTACTTTTTTTTCCATCTGCTTCCTGCAAACAAATTTAAACTAATTATATTTCCTCAAAAGATGTTAAAAGTTAAAAAGTAGTCTCAAGTTTCAGTCTTTGCTAGATCACACAGACAAATTATTTGTCTTTGAGAGGCAGCACAGTGATTAATTATACTTTATGTTGGAGTTCAAATGCCAGCTTTCTTGGGTACTAGCTGTGGAATCTGGAGAAAATTAATTTACCTCAATTTTCTCACCTGTAAAAGGGGGTTAGTAAAATTATTGATCTGACAAGATTGTTATGAGGATCATATTAGTTTGTTTAAGGTGTTCAAGATGGAGACCATTATGTGGTAAGCGTGTAAATCAGGGTAACTATTACTAACCTACCTTCCTATGGTTAACTTTGTTTAAGAATAAAACAAACTACCGTCAGCATCACCACCAACAAAAACCCTGTGATACCAAACCTAAGTGGAAGAAAGAAAAAAGAAGCATTTGTAGAGCCTGGCTTGATACATCAAAACATTATTTATCTACATAGTCATAGCAAAGGGCTGGATCACAAGAAATAATTTTATAGATAAATGAGACATATTTTTTTTTTCAACATTTATTTATTTTTGGGACAGAGACAGAGCATGAACGGGGGAGGGGCAGAGAGAGAGGGAGACACAGAATCAGAAACAGGCTCCAGGCTCTGAGCCATCAGCCCAGAGCCCGAAGCGGGGCTCGAACTCCCGGACCGCGAGATCGTGACCTGGCTGAAGTCGGACGCTTAACCGACTGCGCCACCCAGGCGCCCCAAATGAGACATATCTTAAAGTACTTCTATTTTCCCACCCTTGAGCTTCCAGAAAGGCTTTTTTATTTACCTTCAACTTCCCATCTTATAAGCAGAATATGTAGAAAAAAAGAAATTTGGTATTACATTTTTTATTTTATTTATTTTTATTTTTTTTAACGTTTATTGATTTTTGAGACAGAGAGAGGCAGAGCATGAACAGGGGTGGGTCAGAGAGAGAGAGGGAGACACAGAATATGAAACAGGCTTCAGGCTCTGAGCTGTCAGCACAGAGCCTGATGCGGGGCGCTAACCCTCGAACTGTGAGATCATGACCTGAGCTGAAGTCAGACGCTTAACCGACTGAGCCACCCAGGCGCCCCGGTATTATATTTTTTTAAAAAAATGTTATATTGAGACTGAACACTTTATGTTTAGAAACCAACTCCCTGGTTTACCAGTTATAGTTTGGGGCAAGCAATTCAACCTCTGTTAAAGCTCTACTTACTTGTTTGCAAAATGAAAATAGTAGCACCTGTAATAAGTAACTCCAATTTTGGTAAGATCAAATCAGACTGTGCCTGGGATATAGATTTATAAAATTATAAAGAAAATATATAACTGCAAATGCTTTATAATTATATACAGTTTTATGAGTTAGCTTTCCTCATAACTCTAGAACATGATTATATGAATCTCTATTTGGAGATTACATGAGCACAATGATGTTCCCAAACTCAGTAAGAGGAAAAAAAAGTTACCAACTGTTTTCTTTGCTTTTGCAGTCCCTAAAATTATTTTCTATCCTATGTAAACTCCTTTACTTTTTAAATTGCTCCCTAATTTTTTATTATAATCTGATGTGTTTGCAAAAATTATAATTTCTGGTTACTATAAATATGGTTATTTTATAATAAACCTGTTACTTCTCACTTTTAATGTGTCCATGGAAATCTAAATAACACAGTGATTTGATATTCACTATCATCCACTTAAAAAAAAAGGACAAGTTCTATTTTTTAATGCGATATTGTTTCTATTTATCTTCAAACTCATATTTCCATTCTACTTCTGTCATGTAATATAATCTTAAGTAAATTTTTTGCAAAATTTTAAAAGTATTTTATTGGTGCCTTATCTTCTCTGCGATAAAACTAAGCATATAAAGGATCTAAGAGAGCTCTGTAACTGTAAGAATCTAAGTGAAAAATATTCTGGATGAATTTATTTTCACAATTATTAATAATGCATAACTAATCAAATTATAAAGAAATAGATCACATTTTGATACTTATTTATTAAGCTTTTGTTTTTACTTGACATAGTTAATAATGGATGTGTTAATGAAGTGGTTTTATTATTTAGATATATGAGCAAAACTTTCTTGCTCAAATGAGCATACTATTTGCTTACATGAATCAAGGTCCAGAATCAATTCTGACAAACCTTGTGTTCCTAAATAACACTATAAGAATGGAAAGAGTCCTGATATAGTGATACTCAAATCCTTAACTTCATTGGAGTGATGTAATTCTGGTAATCCATTACCAAAAATAATTCCTAATGCTCTATCAGTGTATAATCCTATTATATCTTTCTGAATATATATATATATATATATATATATATACACTTTAGTATATGTGCTGCCAAAGTGAGCTGTAGCTATGTTGAAAGTAAAGTTTTAATTGCCTAAATTACAAAAGGATTTACTGGACTACAGAATTATTCATTGTCTCAACATCAACAACAATAAGCTTGCCTTTGTGACCTGAAGGTTTTACACTTTGGGTGATGCCCCTTGATTTTTCCGCACATTCATGAGATTTTGTAAAAGACAATGGTGTAAGTTGTAAAAGACAATGGTGAAAGCAGGAGGTAGGACCTGGAACCAAACATCCACAGATCTACTCTCAGGCAGGTCATTTTTAGGAAAGAACATACATAAAAATTATAATTTTTACATTATAAGAATTTAAGATAATTTTTTTTATTTTTTTAATGTTTATTTATTTATCTTTGAGAGAGAGAAAGAGGGGGGGGTGGAAGGAGTAGAGAGGGAGATATAGAATCTGAAGCAGGCTCCAGGTTTTGAGCTGTCAGCACAGAGCCCAGTGCAGAGCTCGAACCCACGAACCGTGAGATCATGACCTGAGCTGAAGTTGGACGCTTAACTGACTGAGCCACCCAGGCACCCCTTAAGATAAAAAAGTTTAAATGTTTATTTATTTATTTTGAGATAGAATGTGCGCGCGTGTGCACACACAAGTGGGAGGAAGGGCAGAGAGAGAGGGAGAGACAGAACCTCAAACAGGCTCTGAGTTATCAGCATGGAGCCTGACCCAGGGCTCAAACTCATGAACCATCAGATCATGACCAGAGCCAAAATCAAGTCACATGCTTAACTGACTGAGCCACCCAGGTGTCCCACCCCAAAGACATTCTTTATAAAGAACATTTACTTTTTGGGGCGCCTGGGTGGCGCAGTCGGTTAAGCGTCCGACTTCAGCCAGGTCACGATCTCGCGGTCCGTGAGTTCGGGCCCCGCGTCGGGCTCTGGGCTGATGGCTCAGAACCTGGAGCCTGTTTCCGATTCTGTGTCTCCCTCTGTCTCTGCCCCTCGCCCGTTCATGCTCTGTCTCTCTCTGTCCCAAAAATAAATAAACGTTGAAAAAAAAAATTAAAAAAAAAAAAAAAAGAACATTTACTTTTTAAGGATAGTTGCTTAAAAAAGTCTTTTCCTTTTGTGTTAATTCTAGTTTAGAGTTGCTGGTAATCTGTTAAAAACAAAACTTGGGTCAGACGGGCTGTATTATAATTGCAGGTAGGATTACATGCAGGTATCAATAAACTAGAAATATACAGCCTGTTAATACTAATAATAATGTCTTAATTTTGCTAAAATTCATAAGGTTGACTATTCTTTTTTGTTGCTGTTGTTTACTCAATATTTTTAAATACGTGTTGGTGATCTCTTGGGTTTCTTTTCCTTCTGAGAAATCTAAAATACATTTACTTTTCTCTATGAGCAACTCTTTTGTTATTCTTTTATTTTCATATTTTAAGTATGTTTTAAAGTTTATTTATTTATTTTTAGAGATAGAGGGATAGAAAGAGAATCCCAAGCAGGGTCCACACTGTCAGCACACAGTCTGTTGCGGGGCTCCAACTCATGAACTGTGAGATCATGACCTGAGCCAAAGTCAGAAGCTTAACTGACTGAGTTACTCAGTTGTCCCAAACGCTTTTGTTATTCTTAAATCTTTGTTGCTTTAAGAGATATGTGTGTGCTTCAAGAAGTGTGTTTATGTGTACGTGTGTGTGTGTGTGTGTGTGAGAGAGAGAGAGAGAGAGAGAGAGAGAGACAGGGAGACAGAGAGAGAGAGAGAAGACATTTGGGGCTAAAATAAATAAGAAATAAAAATGAATATTTATAATTATGAGAATAGTAAATGATGAAAAAAAATAAATATATAGCCAATATTCATTTCATCCAAACTCTTCCTACAGAAAGTACCAGAACCTCCCCAAACATCAATGCATTTCTTGCTTGAGAATCCATCCAGCAGTAGTATCTAATGGACAGCTGGACCCGTCATATCTCAGTGCCTGGCTGGCTCCGAAAAGCAAGTGCCTCCGAGGGATGTAAAATTCCACTGTGACTTCTGCAAAGCTGAAACTTCAGCCATGAATTTCTGGCTGGACCTTCCCTTACTGGATTGCTGCATATTTTCTCATCTCCATGACTAAATCATTTCTCAAGGTCAAAATTCTGTGATTTTGCCATTACTTTCTCAAGTCACTCTAAAAAGTAAACCTGAAGAGCAAAGAAAGAAAACTGCCACTCTAATGCTCTCTAAAAAAGGTGAACTGGAACCTGAGGAAATGTTGATGTGATTTCTCCAAGGATAATTGTACCCTGAATTTAGAGCAACATGGGGTTGAATCACAGTTTTTCCTGACACTTACTAGCCTGAGAAATTTTTACTTTTTTTGAGGCTTCACATGTGATTCTTGAAAATGGGCACAGTAATACACACGTTAAAGGACTATTTTATGAGGATTCACTAAATTGTCGCAGGTGACAAGACCTAACATCTAACCTTAGATGCTGTTTCTTTGGGAAGCTCTTCCTGACATCTCTATTCCATGCCTTAGATAAGCTTATTTATTTATTTTTTTTAATTTTTTTTAACGTTTTATTTATTTTTAAGACAGAGAGAGACAGAGCATGAACGGGGCAGGGGCAGAGAGAGAGGGAGACACAGAATCGGAAGCAGGCTCCAGGTTCTGAGCCATCAGCCCAGAGCCCGACGCGGGGCCCGAACTCACGGACCGCGAGATCGTGACCTGAGCTGAAGTCGGATGCTCAACCGACTGAGCCACCCAGGCGCCCCCTTAGATAAATTTAATAGAATCTCTTAAAGCTTGCATTGCCCCTAGCACATTAACTATCTTGCTTTATTAACCCCCACTGTAAAATTGCCTGTTTAATCATTTACTGGCCCTGCCAAACTGTAAAGGGCCATGGTTGACTTATTCATTGTGAGGCCCAGAAATGAGTGCAGTGTCAGTCACATAGTTAGTATTTTATATATATATAAATACTATAATATAGTAAATTATAGTAAAATATAGTAAATACTATAATATAGTAAATTATAAATATAGTAAATACTATAATATAGTAAATATAGTATATATAGTAAATTATATAGTAAATTATGCTATCTTATTAGTAATATATAAATTAGTATATATATGTATATACATATATATATATGGGTGTGTGTTTTGAATACTGTAAAAACTCTAAAATATTGCATGAATGGTGCATTAAAGAGAAGAAATCACAAAGTGCTGGAAACAGGAATGAGGTGGGAATAGGTCAGGGAACAGGGTCGGGGTTTAGTACAAGAGGTAGCACTGGTACGACTCCTGTTGTACTGTAATTCCTTTGCTCCTGGTTATCCTAAATCGAAGCATACACATGAGTCTTGGGATTTCCTCTATGGTTCAAAGTGGAATATATCATTTGGAACAAATGGGCATGCCCACTGTCTACAGAGTTTACTGGTTGTTCGTTGTCCTATAAAAATAACACTAATGCAAAATTCTAGCTTCTGTGCGCTGAAAGCAGAAATGCTATTTATCTCAGAAAAACAAATGGAAGCCACTCGTATGGCAATATTTTCTTTCCTAAATTTCTGGAACATGTGAGAAAAAGTCTGGGGCTAGGTTACATAAAAAGTGAGTGAGGAGTAGACCTAACGAAAATGTATTTAATAAATGAACAAATGTTTTGTCTAAACACAGGAAAACTTTACTCATTTTTTTTCATTTGATCAGAACAAAGTGAAATTTTAAGTTATCATACTTACAAATACAAAATGGGCTTTTAAATTTTTACTTGATGATCTCCAAACATATTCTTAGTTAAATATTATTGACATTTTTGTCATTTAGTTTAGAGTTTCTAGTTTGGGGCAAAAAGTCTTCCATTTCTTAGCAAAAGGTAACCCTGAGATTCACTGTCCTTAAATTATCTGTATTTCCTTGCTGAACATACTAGCAATTGCTTTTAGTATAATTTGTATCTAACATAGTATATATTTGGGAAACATAATTACACATAATAAATGTATGGCAATAATAAATTAGAAAAAGAAAAGAGAAATAATGTACATGCAGGGCTTTTTAACGTTAGAAATACACCATGAAGGGTCCCCTAAACTTTTAAAGGTTACTACATTTGAAATTCTTTGTATTTCAAATATTTTTATCCTCAAAGACTCTGTTTTACTCTTGAACTGCTATCTTATGTAAAGAACTCTTTACTGTTTATTCTATGATTCTCTACCTTAGCCATTAATCTCTCACGTGAAGCTGTCAAAATCTTTTATGAAAATCGAAGTGTACTGTGTCCACTTCTCTTATCTTTCACACTGCATTATTTTCAAGCAGCCCAGCAAGTTAGTTAAGCGCAAACTGCCTTGTAAAAATCATGTTTGAAATACAGCCACACTTTCCTCAGCTTTTATTCTGTTACCAATATTTCACAATTGTCTTTGCAATCAATACTAAGCACACGAGCCTATTGTTTCCTGGCTTGCTTGTCTCCCAAGTTCCTTAATCTACGACTGTCTTCTGAATCAAAAGGACTTCATATGTGTCATGCTGTGTATACACATGCATCTTTTTTTTCTCTAATTGGTCTCTCTATAATCCCTTGAAAGAAGCTATCGTACTTTTCTCTTTGCTTTCTCTAAAGCATGAGCTTATCACATGCATGTTTTCAGAATTTCAAATCAACACTGTGCAGTACTTTTAAGCCCTACTTTATTTTCATGTACTAGTACAAAAGAAAAAAAGAGATGAGTTATAAAATATAGCGCTTTATGGAGAGTTAATAGATTTAAAAGTGGCATTTCATTGAGTCATAGGTAAATTAATGTATTCATTTTTCTTTGAAATACACATTGGTCCAATAATTAAAGGAAACCATTCATGGCAATGTATACTTTTGATTTTGCCAAACCCCAAATTTCCTTACAAATAATGAGAAACATTTGTCTTTCATCTTCAGTAATGCCTGGAAGTCACCATTACCTAACAAATGCTCAGTGAACTCTGTGAAATGAGTTGGTTATACCAATCAGCTATTAATGGGCAGGAAGGAAACTATAGTAAGCAAATCACCGATAGTGCCACTAATTAAACTCCACTTTGTATTTAAACACAGAAAACAAGGTGAGAGTGAGATATACCTGTCTAATCTTATTGGGAAATAACCATATTTCAAAATGAATTCAAAATTGCTATTTTGAGGAAAAGCCTGTGTCAATTCACATCTCAAATCCCTCAACAACTTTTTTTTTAATTTAAATTCAAGTTAGTTAACATAGAGTGTAGTCTTAGCTTCAGAAATAAGGCCCAGTGACTCATCTCTTACATATGAAACCCAGTGCTGATCTCCAAAAGTGCCCTCCTCAGTCTTAATGCCCATCACCCATTTAACCCATCCCCCCACCCACCTTCCCTCCTTAAGTTCTGACTATGCAAGCATACTAGAAATTCCTTTGAAATTATAAATCACAAATTCCCTATTTGGTCATTGCTGAATTGGCAAGCATCCTTTAATTGTCAACAATTTTGCTTTAAAAATTGTATTCAGGGGTGCCTGGGTGGCTCAGTTGGTTGAATGTCCAACTCTCGGTTTTGGCTCAGGTTAAAACCTGGGATTGAGCCCCACACTAGGCCCCATGCTGAGCATGGAGCCTGCTTGAGATTCTCTGTCTCTCTCTCTCTCTCTCTCTCTCTCTCTCTCATCCCTTTCCCCCACCTGCACTCTCTAAAATAAAATTTAAATAAATAAATAAGTAAATAAATAAATAAAAACTATATTCAAAGTCTGTCTTCAGCCAATATTTTTGTACTAAAGTTTTTTTTAATAGTCTAATCAATATTTTTGTCCACAAAATAATGTAATTACTAGATCCTTTATTTCCATCTCATTTAACTTATTTGGATAATTTTAAATATATGAATGCAGGATAGCATCTGACATTATTTATTACTCACTTAGAAGCTTAGAAAAGAAAAATGCTTAGATTGTTTATTTTCTTCTCATCATTACATTTTCAATTAGTGTGTGTAAAGGGGTATTTTTAAACCTTAAAAATCTATGTCCCTGTTTCTTGTTGATATAAAAAATGGCTACTTTACAGCCAGCTATTGTGGGTATATTTAGATGGTAAAGACAAACCAAGGAAGGGGGAAATTACTTTAAGGTAAAGGGTTTTCACTTAAATTGACTTATGGTATACTGATTACCACAGTTCCAGCTTCTGTTTCTGAAAGACTGTGCACTACAGTTCATAAATTCAGACTTTGAAAATATGAATGAAAAAATTTTAAATTTAGTTGGATATAAACCTAAATAAATGACAAGACTCTAAAAAATCTTGCTGACCTAAGCAGTTACCAGGATAACTCACTTAGATAATAGCCTCAGAATTAAGTGAACATTAAATTAAAGATGAGGAAAGTGTTGGAATAATTGTAATTATTTTCAATAATCCATGCTTTTCTGACTTCCAAAAAGGAAACTGGAGGAATCAAGATATTAAAAACCAAAATCCATATAAGCACAATCCTGAAAATACAAAGTTCAATAACACAATCAATCCTAATAAAACTATTGTAGTCTGGTAGCTGTCAACCACACATTGTAAATGATCAAATAATGATTACAATCATTTCATCATTAATGACATACTAAACACTAATCAAATATGCAAAAGCACTTTATAAAATCATTGTTGTTGCTATATTTTACAGGAAAGTAAGATGAATCTCAAGGAAGTTAACAGCCCAAAGATACAGACTACAAATAGTTAAAGATGGGTTTTGAACTCAAGATCCAATTGAATCCATATTCCTGGCCCTTTCTGCCATATTTTCCAGACTACTACAAAACTAATTTACTCATATACCACTGAACAACCCTTTTTATCCTAGTATGTTACAGAAAATTGTGTACATGAGTCCAGAAAATAAAATATATTTTTTAGTAGACCATGGTCAGATCTTACATGGGCCTAATGACACATTTAGTAACATAAAAGGGAAGCAAACAGTATTATATAGAAAGTAATTCTCCTATATAGTAATGGATACACTCCTGAATATTAATATTCTTCCTTTTCCTAGCCCACAGATATAAATGACAATGAACTCAGGGCTCTGGGGCCCTCTGACACAACAGGCTGAAAACTCTCTGAAGGCAGCTTTGGCCATCAAAGATAAAGCAGACCGCCTTGTAGACCAACAAAAGAAATAGTTGAATGCCTCCATTCAATTATACACCTACGTCTTATGTAAAATTGTTTGCTCACTTGTTGGTTCTCCAGGGCCCATAAATAAAGAAAGTCCAAGTCCTTATTTTCCCCAGTGAACCAGTACAAGTCATTTGTCATTTGTTTTAGGTCAATCTTCTGCTTTAGCACTAAATAAGGAATTTTTTTTTAATTTGTGTTTACTTTTGCATTCACTTTTCCCAAGAGTCTACCATCAGGAATTATTAGGGCAACGTTTGTTACAATAACTAAACCTCAGTTGTACATCAATGGTGGCATGTGTCATGATGCATATCTTTGATGCCAGTTTCACTTTTTTTTATTTTTTATCTATCTATCTATCTATCTATCTATCTATCTATTTTAACGTTTATTTATTTTTGAGACAGAGAGAGACAGAGCATGAACGGGGGAGGGTCAGAGAGAGAGAGGGAGACACAGAATCTGAAACAGGCTCCAGACTCCGAGCTGTCAGCACAGAGCCCAATGCGGGGCTCGAACTCACGGACCGCGAGATCATGACCTGAGCCGAAGTCGGCCGCTTAACCGACTGAGCTACCCAGGCGCCTCGCACTTTTGTGCCTGAAAGCATGAAATTTAGTTTTCACAGAAATTTCAGCCTTGTTAAGATAACCAGTTAACCATGCTGTTGCTGATGAAATAATGGGCTTATAAGCAATCACATTTCTGTGTGGGGGCTTATGTTCACACGTGGTCTATACAGAACATTTGCTGTTTTAAAAATGAAGAGGCACTGAAGACATCATTAAAATGGATAAATTCAATTTCTATTCATTTGTGTTTAGCAGTAAGCCAGGTATAATTCAAGAATATAAGTACATATTTTAAACAGTCAGAGCTGATACTGAGTAGTTTGGGGCACTAAACAATACTCTAACAAAATTATTATTATTATTTTGCTGATGTATTTCAATAAAGAATAGCTTTAATATCTAAACTTCATTACCAGCTCCTTAAGTACACAGATATTTTCACTGCCAATATATATCACAGAGCCTACCACAGTGTCTGATATCTACCAAGTGCTCAACAATTACTGGTTGAATAAATTATTAGTTGAATAAATCATCTTTCAGAATTATTATTAATAACATAAATTACAAATATACCCAAGTTCATTAAAGGGGGTTAAAAACACATCATCAACCCCAGAAATAATGAAGTAGTATTCTCTTACAAAACTAAGTTCTCAACTTTCATTTGCTGTCTTAAATCTATTCATTGCTAAAGCTGCAGGAAGTCTGGGGGAAGGAGAACTCTTTCCATACATGGTAAAAATAATGAGAAATAAGTAATCTGACCCTTGATTAGTAAAAATTTATTATTCAAGTCAAAGTGAGAAATGAAAATCAGTGTTTTTAACATTGATATTTTAAAAGCTATACAATGTTTGTGAAATTTTTTATCCATACATGTCAGTCATATCAGCAGGAAATATTCCTATTTTACTTTCTGTGAATTTTAATGGTCATGTAAGTACACTTAGTCTAAATTCTAACTGCAGAGCATGTAGGATTCTTGGTAACATAAATTGGTATAAAGGGCTTGAAAATAGAACCTGAAGACCTGGACTCTAGTTTTTATTCTGTTAACAACCAACTGGCTGTTATTTGAGACTTAGTCTCTGTAGACTTTTCTACCTTATCTGTGAAGTAAGATCAGTATTTTTCAAAGTGGGACCCATGGAACTATTTTCTTGGGATGTTACCAGGCATCCCTTCAAAATACAGTCTAATATACATATAAATTATTTAAAATAATCAGGTTTCCTTATTACAAGAATTCTCAGAGCATTTAGCATATTAATGTTCATGAAGACTCTATGAGAGAGATAATAAATAGGTATTCCCAAGCTGATTTGTCTCTAAATGCCATGTCCAAGATTAATCTTAAAGAATTAATGTTCCACAAAAAGAAAAAAACAATGAGAAACTCAAAGTAACGCCTATCTCCTAGTGAATGCCCTCTCCTATCACCTTCAATATTTCAGTGAACCTCACTTTGTTCACTCTGGCTCAGTTAGAGACTTGGCCTACAGAGCAGAAAACTAAATGCCAACATTTACTATATACTATGATTAAATTCAAGGGTAGCATCGTATCATCATGTATTTGCTCTACTTGGGTAATCTGAAGCTCTAAAATCTAGTTTTATAAGCATGGAAGTTACATCAATCCAATTCCTTTTTTTTTTTTTTTAATGTTTTATTTATTCTTGAGAGAGAGAGAGAGAGAGAGAGAGAGAGAGAGCATGAGCGAGGGAGGGGCAGAGAGAGAGCTAGACACAGAATCCGAAGCAGGCTCCAGGCTCTGAGCTGTCAGCACAGAATCCTACGTGGGGCCTGAACCCACAAATGGTGAGATCATGACCTGAGCCAAAGTCAAACACTCAACCGACTGAGCCACCCAGGCGCCCCACATCCAACCAATTCTAGGAAGGGCATTAGTTCACTTTATATAAAAATGAATAGAACCAAATCGATATATAATTGGTATTTTCATGGATAAATACAAATCAATATAATGATTCATGAATGGTAAATATAAAATTGGTAAAATGTATAGCAAGAAAATGCTGTTTCCACAGTTGAGAGGAATAAAGCATTGCTAATTAAGTTCTTTCTAAAATATTATTTTTGTATGTGACCAAAATATTTCTCAACAATCACTCTTCTCAACAAACAATAATAATATTAAAGTGTCACTTGGGTTTTGGGATCAATTCAACATATCTATGCATCTCATTGATATTGTAAAATTGTTTACCATAGACTAAATTCCAGATGAGTAAAAACTTATTGCTGGCAAATCAATAAATGTAAAAAAAAAAAAATGTAATTCACTCTACCAAGTGCAAGTGGGACTTAGTGAACAAGACAAAGATCCCTGCCATCGAGGAACTTCTAAATTTACCACCTTACCACCATTCTTACTTTTATTTGATTTGTTTTCAAATTATACTTTGATTATGCAATTTTCTGCTTAATACCATCAAATAACTCTTAATTTCCCATGGAATTAAGTCCAAAGACATTATCATGGAATCAAAGACATTTTATAATATGACCTCTAGCTACTTTCCAGCTATTTCTCCTACAATCTTCAAACATGACCATAGTGTAATAGGTATCTTAATTCTTTTTTTCTTTCACACATAAATTTATTACACAGAGCCATTAATGATAACTTTGTCTGAAATATCCTCATTGTATTTACCACATTGTAGAACCTCATCCATCCTTTAATGTCCACTATAAATTCCCTCTTTGAAGTACTCCTTTACTATCTTCCCACATGAATAGAGTTTTCACTAAAGTGTGTGCAATTAATGTAGGCCATGAAGGACCTTTTTAAATTTTTTCTATTTGTTCACACCTCCTGAGTATAACTATAGCATTTTCATGACACAAATGTAAGGTGACATTTATTGCCTCTAGACTTCCCCTTCTATTACATTCCCCCCATTAGAGATGTCCTCTCCCTTAGCATCCCCATCTTCCAATTTTCTAACCCCTTTCCCAAAGTAGGAGAGGACAGATTTCAAAATGTATGTTTATTCATATCAGATTTAACTTAATCAGACATTTGCATGTTTAAGCTTACTTTGTAACTGAAAAGTGAAATATTTGTTTCTCCATAAAAGAATCCAGACAAAAACTATGAAACAAGGGAGATAAAGAAAGGACTAACAGAGTTTCTCATGGTCCAAAGAATCATACTAATCCTAAGACTGACTCTGAATATAATATTGATTCATCATTTTCAAAATTTTGATAAGTAGAATACTTTTTTCAGTACTAAGAGTACTTAAGTCTTGGTCTTAATGTTATCCTCTATATGAAATATTCCCAAACTCCTTCCAGAAAGATTAAATTAATTCTTTATTGATATCATTGTAGTATTTTTGTTTATATCATTAAAATCTCATTCATTATGCCAAAGCAATAGACCATCCAAAAGACAAATGACTTATTTCCCCACTCTGAGTGATCTAATTCATTTTCACTGTTCTATTATCGCTTTTAGAACATGATGAGTCCCAAATCTATAGCTATCCAAGATCTCTATATTGAATTCCAGAACTTTAGAGCCAAGCATCCACACCTCAAGCTGAATTTATTTAAAATTGAACTAAAAATCATTCTTTCAATATGCTAGATCTCTTCCCATTTTCATTATTTTGTAAACTGGTACCACTATCCACTTAGTTAAATAATACTTTCCTCCCCCCCGCCCCGCAGTAAATTACAAATTTCAAAATAAATTACAAATTTCAATCAATTTAAACTTTTTAAGTATCTCCCCTTCTCAACAATATCTCCTTTGACAATGTTCCTTACTGGTTGGAGAAACATGTTAGGGAAGTTCTTTTACACACACGTATGGTAAAGTATTTTCAAAACAATGTCCATAAGTGGACATGCTAGATACAGTATTCTGTGTCTCTGGAATCTATTTGGGGCATAAAGTTAAACAACTATTTAATCTAATCATCCTCTTCATAACATGTATTTCCTAATAGTTTAATTGTGGATAGCTTATTTTTCAGGTTGCCTCAGTGTTTCTAAATCCCATATCTATTTCTTGATATGTAATTTTTATTTTAATTATTTTTGTGACAAAAGTTCATTAAGGCACCTAATATTTACTATTTTTGACTGACACTTTGCAAACTGAAAACCTTTACACATATGAAAACATTTTTTCCTCAATGTGTTCCACAATTCTTTAATTTTTTTAACATTTATTTATTTTTGAGAGAGAGAGAGAGAGACAGAGAGAGGGAGAGAATGATAAGGGGAGGGGAAGAGAGAGGTAGACACAGAATCTGAAGGATGCTCCAGGTTCTGAGCTGTCATCAGAGATCTGGTCATGGTACTCGAACTCACAAACCGTGGGATTATGACCTGAACCAGTCAGATGCTTAATGACTGAGCCACCCAGGCACCCCCACAGACAATTTTGATAAGTAAAATGAGAAAACCCCCAAACAGGGCACGATCAAGAAACAAAAGTTCAATCAAGATTATATGACATTATATATTTTCTATACCAGCTATGCCAAAAATTGTACGTCACAGAAATGATAACAATGAAATTCACACAGATTCCTTTATCCCCAAATCTGAAATTAGTAACTCTCATAGGTGGGCAGCAAGGGAAGTACATATTCACTTTGAGAGGCATCAAAAGATGATATTAGATTTCATGTATGGTACCCTTTTAATTTTTTTTTCAATGTTTATTTATTTTTTGGGGGACAGAGAGAGACAGAGCATGAACGGGGGAGGGGCAGAGAGAGAGGGAGACACAGAATCGGAAACAGGCTCCGGGCTCTGAGCCATCAGCCCAGAGCCTGACGCGGGGTTCGAACTCACGGACCGCGAGATCGTGACCTGGCTGAAGTCGGACGCTTAACCGACTGCACCACCCAGGCGCCCCAAGGTACCCTTTTAGATTACCAAAATGGACTTGAAAACAGTTTTCAAGTATAGTCTATGGGTATTTTCATGTTAATATAAATGTTAAAAAAATCTCACACATCTCATTCAATCAAATTAACTCAGTGACATTTACTGACGACCTACAATGTAAAAGACATTGTGCTTGCCCTATGGAACTTCTCTTTGGCCTTGGTTCTTGAATAAGAGTATTTTTATAATTGTCCTAAGTATAGGGGCGCCTGGGTGGCGCAGTCGGTTGAGCGTCCGACTTCAGCCAGGTCACGATCTCGCGGTCCCTGAGTTCGAGCCCCGCGTCGGGCTCTGGGCTGATGGCTCAGAGACTGGAGCCTGTTTCCGATTCTGTGTCTCCCTCTCTCTCTGCCCCTGCCCCGTTCATGCTCTGTCTCTCTCTGTCCCCCCAAAAATAAATAAACATTGGAAAAAAAATAATTGTCCTAAGTATAAATAATGTTACTAGTTTCTTTGTGTCTTTTTTTATGTTCTATGCTCAAGTTACAAGAAGGCATTTATTAATAAAGTAGGTCCTTTAAGAAAAGGTTTATTGCCACACAAATTTGAATCTGATAAAAAGCAACTACATATAATTTTATGGGGATTTTATATTGAACAGAAAATTATCAAAGCATAAAATGAAAATGTAAGTTTCCTTTATTTCCTATTAAAGTTGGATTTTTAATGGCCAGAGCAGATTCTCAAATTAATTATTTAACTGTTATTGGACTTTCATTTCGTGTATCCATCCTAAACTCTGTCCAGCATTCCTATGAACATTAGTGGCTCATTAGGAGTCTCTGAGTTAATCCGCAGGGCTAAACATTTGTTCCATCATTAAGGTCTGCTTTTCCCAGACTTAGAAATAAGCAGAAATCTAATTTTGGTTAATTTTATTGCCTAGGTCACAGTAGTAAATTCAACTCGGTCTGGAAACAGCTCTTATAAAATTACTTTTTATTAAAATGAACTATATGTTTTGTAGAAATGCAAAAATGTTCCCATTGAGGCAAAATTCCTTAAATGCCAGAATACAAAATAAAATTATGCTTACTTTCCTTAGGCATCATTTAGTATACTATTAACTCCATGGCTTATATAATTTGATGACTCCTAACTTTTTCATAAACAAATTATAGTCATGTCCATATATCAAACTTTTGTCAAGCACACATGGGGGAGGATTTTATCATATTCTCAGATTGCCTAAGCAATTCCCTGATCATACTTTAAGCTCCCTAAGAAGCATCACTCATGTATTGCTACAGACTGAATGCTATGTCTGCCTCAAATTCATATGTTGAAACCTAATCCCCAATATGATGGTATAGATGAGGGTTTGGGGTGGTAAAATTAATACCCTCAGAAAAGAGTTTCCAGCGAGCTCACTCACCCCTTTTGTCATGTGAAGACACAGTAAAAAGACAATTGTCTATGGGTTGGGAAGCAGGCCCTCATCAAACAACTAATCTGCCAGGGCCTTCATCCTGGACTTCGCAACCTTTAGCACTGTGAGAAATAATAACAATAATAATAGTAATAATAGTAATAATAATAAATTTTAATAAGCATCCCAGTCTAAGGCATTTTTGTTATAGCAGTCCAATGGACAAAGACATATATTGTCTACCAATTTGAACTGAACTTTAGTTATGGGTGACCAGATGTCTATGCTCAAATTCAGTAAGAGCTCATTATTTAATGTTTTCATCCCTAAGTTGGTGTATGATTCCAAGTCAAGTACTTCCCTTTCCTATCTCTTGACGTAGAATGCTGAAATGAATATGATGCATGTTCTATTAAACATTATTTGTCCCTGGCTTAAAAGAAGAACTACTAACTGAAATTCTACATTTATAGATGGCATTAATTTTTTTCACTGTGTAAAATGCCAAGAGGACAAGGCTTAAATACGAGGCATTCTTGTGAGAAGTGATTTTGGAGCTTGTAGATGTGAGATCCAGCCCCTGGCAATGCCACTTACTATTTCTAGTCACTTAACCTCCCAGAACATCATGTTTTCTCAGCCATAAAATCAAGATTACAAATTAACCAACCATACAGGTAGTATTAAGGATTAAATTAGGTAAGATATTGGGTACAAAATCATTAAGGCATGTGAAGCAGGATGGAAAGATTCAAGGGAATCAAGAGGCTAGAGTTCAAATTCCAGTCTATCATTTATTAATTCTGTCTCACTTTATTTCTCAATCCTTTATTTTATACCTCTGCAAAAATCTCAATATTAACAACTAGCTCTGGAATTGTTTTATGACTAAATGAGATGATAATACTTGGTAGGAATGCCCGAGTGGCTCAGTCAGTTAACCATCAGACTTTGGCTCTGTTCCTGATCTCGCAGGTTTGTGAGTTTGAGCCCTGTGTGGGACTCTGTCCTGACAGCTCAGAGCCTATAGCCTGCTTCAGCTTCTGTATCTCCTCTCTCTGTGCTCCTGCTCTGCTCATGCTCGCTCTCTCTCTCTCTCTCTCTCTCAAAAATGAACATTTTTAAAAAAATTAAAAAAAAACAACAATAGTTGGTAAACTGTAACAGAAATTTGCAAAGATACTATCCTAATAAGTAAAATGTGGATTAAAAGCAGAGATATGGAATCAAACAGACCTAGTTTGGAATCCCATTTTGCCACTTATTAGTTGTGTGAGTTGGGAAAGTCGCATGACTTTTCTGAGCTCTAATTTTTTTTCACTTGTAAAACTGAAATAATAAATAGGACATCAATTTTCACAAGAATTAATGAAATAATCTTAAGTTGGGGTACTATCTAAATATGCTCTTTTTATTAATATCTATGTTCTTATTATTGTTAAGAAATCTTGGAAATGGGGAAAATAACAAACTTAAGGATTGGCACGTATAAAGTCACGCTCTCAACAAAATGAGGAAAGTCATGCTTTCATGAAAAAAAATCCAATACAATCTTAAAAAGTGATGAATGCCAAAATGTCAAATAGGACAGAAGAAAAGGATCTGTTATTACAACGTATTTCCTGAAGACAACAGTCCAATGTGCTCGTGTCAACATTAAAGGTCAATACAACTGTGGGCATCATTTAAAAGGTTATTGGAAACAAATCAGAAAACATGATTTCTTTTTGGTTTCACACAGATATGTCAGGGGATGATAATAAAATGAAGTGTATAATTATTGTGACAAAATCCACAGCATTTGCTTTTATATTTAAATCATTTAAAATCATTTAAAAATGATTTCTTCCCTTATTAAACTACCATTTTAGTTGCTCTCAAGTAAAATGAGCAAGGAATGAACATTTATAAAGGAAATTAAACCCTCTTGATCTAGCATGGTCAGTGGTCAGATTGTATAAGTGGGGAATTAGCCTGCAATCATTGGTATAATGATATCACTTTATAATGAAAATCTGCCCTAGTTGGCTCTATTCAATATACTTAAAAATCCTTTACAAATCAAGATGCACCTATCTCCTGGATAATGATATGTTAAAGCATTTCTCATTATTGCATTTACAAATGCTAATTTAGAAGAATAAAAAATTGTCTCCTATTGATTTCCCTCAAAGAATACACTGTTAAAAAATCTTGGGCTCTTATTCTATTCCTTCTAAATTTCCCAAGTATTTTTCTGGAAGTATACTTTTTCTTCTCCTTACTCTCACATTTAAAAAAAATGAGTCACATAAGTGACAGTTGTTATCAACCGCGGATAGACATTGGAACCATTTCTGTATCATTTTAAACACAAGAACGAAAATATAATAGTCTTGTTTTTAAAAACAATGAATGCCCATGATTATATAAAAAAATCATACAGAAAGTTATTCCTTATTCCAAAACTCCAAGTATCACTACCCCAAATTATTGTTAACTATTTCTTTCATGTTTTTACAGAAATTATATGAGCAAGCATATTTTTCTATACTTATATCCATTTTAAAAATTCTATTAACATAAATAAGATCATCCTATACATAATACACTACGACTAGTGTGTTTAACTTCACAAAATATCCAGGGTATCTATGTATAATGCATGCATATAGACACCATCTTCTTTTAAATGCTTGAAAATTTACCTAGGAATTAGTTACAAAAGCAGCCTTGGATGATTCATTCATCTAAACTGAGGGGTATACTACAGGGAAAGCAGCCTGCTAGTTCTGAGAGTTCAGCAACTGTTCTAATTTTACAGAGAGAAGGTACAACACTGTTCTCCTTCCTGTCTTTTAGGGGGATATTGGCTAGTTCTCTCTAGTAGATGTTTTGCTAATCCAATGCTGCAATGAATAGCTTTTGAATGTTAATAAAGTAGGTGGAGTTAAAGCATAAATCCATGTTAGTGGGATTACTAAGTCAAAGGTTATGTTCATCTTTAGTTTTGCCAAATTGCCTTCTCAAATATTGTGTTAGTTAATACTCTCACCATCCCTGTGTGGTGGAAATATGTTATATACATTGGTGGGAATACATATATGTTTATATGTATGTATATATAAAACAAATACTTTTATTGAATAAATATAAATATGGAGAGAAAGATCACACTGCAAACCAACATAATTATACCTTCTGTGACTAGGTCTGGAAATGTGTATATATACATAAAATATATAGATCTAAATATAGATCTATACCTATTTTTTTTCTGAAAAGCTCCCTAAGATAATCCTATTTATTAAGCATTTTTAGTAATCATTTCCTCTCTTTTGAACCATACTAGATTTGTTACACAAACATTACTTGTGGAAATTTATCACCAGAATTTGCGACCCAATAAATATGAATTGAATCCACTAAACAATGTAACGTAAATCTCTCTGGTGATTTATATAGCCATGTTGTTCAGGAATTATGGTTCTACATTACACCAGACCCCATCCTACATGCAGATTCATTAAACACCAACATGATGGGGGTAGTATTTCCCTATTCTCTACTTAAAATAGACCTTGACTTGGAAATTCAAGTTGTGCAAAGGTTATCCCTGAAAAAAATTTAATATGATCAATCCCAGTGCCATTACCAATTCTACCTCAATATTTTTGGCAGATTGTATTCTCCAAAGACAGCAAAAACATCTTGCACCCCACATACTCTTCTGCATTAAGACCTTGCCACTTCCTGATCAAAAGGTGGAGTTCATGTTCCCTTATCCTAAATCTTGGCTAGCTTAATGTTTTGATTCTACCAACAAAATGTGGTAAAAGTAATAAGATATGAAATCTAAGGCTAGATCAAAGAAAGTCATACAGATTCCACTTTGTTCTTTTGTAATGCTCACTTTCCAAATTATTTCTCTTAGAGCTTTTGTTTGTTTTTTTTTGTTTTTTAACCCAGTTTGCCAGAGAAGGTCATGTATAGATAATCTGATCAATAATCTTAGCTGAGCTTGTCCTTTGAATCCTACCAATAGAGGTACCACACAAAAGAAGAGGCCTCCAGATAATTCTAGCTTCCAGTCATTCAAGTCACCACCAGCCATTCAATTCTTCCCAGTCGAGGCTCTAGATATTTCTGAGCAGACGTAAGCACACCTCATTATGTCTTGCCTGAATTCGTAATCCTAAGAATCTTTTGGCAAAATAAAATGGCTGTTGTTCTATACCACTATGCTTGGAGTGGTTTGTAATGCAGTGATAGCTGCATCACTGACAGACTGTTTTATATTTATAATGTAAGAACGATTATCTATTGCATTTATTCATAATCACATAAAAACAAAATATTCTTTAAAGTATGTTTAGTATTTGGAGTTCATCAAAGGGGATTCTATATTCAACTTGAGGAAATACTCGATGCAGTGGACATTGTTAGTTGTCTACCCAGTAGCCCTAGATGGTGATCAATAGTTGGTCTAAATCAAACATGGTAGTTCTTTTCTCTTTGCTAGTTACTAGTTTAGTAGCAGGCTTGTGTCCAAGTTCTGGCCAATAAAACCAGACTCAGATCCAATTGAGAAGTTCTGATAAATACTTTCCTTCCCTGATAAAATAATCAAGGGCTACACAGGGAATTATTTCCCAAAGTTCTGGTCATAATTGCCTTGTACTTTTAAAATTTGTATATGAAGACTTAAGGCTTGATGCTAGAAGTGGTGGTGGCTATCTTCTGAACAAAAAGCTAAGGCCAAAGGAATTACAGACATTATGAACTGAAGCATAGGTATAATATCATTGATCCACTGAATAAAACTTAGAATCATGTATTTCCTATATTAAGCAAGACACCGCATGCCTGTATGATTTAATCAACTTAGTGAGATTTTATGCTGCCTGCAGCTGAATGTATTATAAATGCTTCTCTTTAGACAAAGTTACTATCCACATATGGCCACTTTAGTCAATTCTTCATAATCTATTATGTGAATATTACTGAATTTGGGTAATGTAGTGGCCTTGTCAATGTGCATTCTAAATCTCCCATGGGGAATGAAGTATTACAGGGTTTTCAAAACTAATTTATTTGTAGAATTGTCCCCACTTTTTTCTTTTGGAGAGACATTCTGATCGGAAAATATATCCTTTGAGAAAGTGCTTTAGAGTCTCTCTCAACTTCTAAAGGGATGTCTGATTTCCCTTAAGCTCTTTCTGACTGACTATACATTCGACATCTAGGATCTCTGCTTTGAATGGAAGTTTGGAGAAGATCAGGGTGATGAGCTTTATTTACTCATGGAGAAGTGCTAATATATGTTGTCCATATATCCATTCCCTCTTGTAATTTGGGATTTTACATATCTTTTCCTATGTTAGAAGATAAAGATTCATTTTTGATTAAGAATATATTAGCCTTCCAAATAGAATCCAATATAATAAATTTACATTTAGAAAGTTGCATTTAGGAAATAAATACTGAACTCAGATCCAAATCACCTGGAAAATGTTTTGAAAGGTTAATTTTTCTCACCCCCTTTTAGACATCAGCTTCATTTGATCCTGGTAATACATAAAGAAAAAAATAGGGGCGCCTGGGTGGCGCAGTCGGTTAAGCGGCCGACTTCAGCCAGGTCACGATCTCGCGGTCCGTGAGTTTGAGCCCCGCGTCGGGCTCTGGGCTGATAGCTCAGAGCCTGGAGCCTGTTTCTGATTCTGTGTCTCCCTCTCTCTCTGCCCCTCCCCCGTTCATGCTATGTCTCTCTCTGTCCCAAAAATAAATAAACGTTGAAAAAAAAACATTTAAAAAAAAAAAAAAGAAAAAAATATTCATTTAGCATGACTAGAGAGTAAGAGGTTATGACAGCGTCAATGTTTTTCTGTGCTTCTGTAGTATGCTATGTGATAAAAATGGTCAGTCTAGGAATACTTACATCTGTTGATTCAGTCATTAATAACCATGTGCAAAATACTGATGTGGAATACTAATAACTATGCCATCAAAATTATAATAATCCCCACTCCCCATGCATTCAACTAATATTGGATATTAGTAGATCCAGGAATGATGTTACAATCTCAAATTTAAAAATGTATCTCCAGGCTTTTTAGTTTAAAAATAACTGTGCCTCATTATTGTTAGTACTTCACCAAATGTAGATACCTTTCATTTTTTATAGCACAGCTACCTCTTCAAGTGACAGCTAGTTAAGCTAGCAAGCTCACCCACATTAAGATTTCAAATATTAAATAAGTAACACATGCCCTTTGTCCAAAGCAAACATTTTCTTTCAGTATGTGCATGCATGAAAAAATGTCTTAAGTATTAAAATTTCATGTACTATGCCAAAAAAAGGAATAAGCCCAGTGTTCCTTCAACCAAACTAAATAGATGGCTACTGAATGCCACCCATATATATTTGAGCTATATTCTCCTTTTCCTGTGCCTACTCTCTGCAAAGTTCCTCAAAAGCTAGTTTTAAAATGCATGTTATACTTGGTTTTCCAATTGTTTTTTCAAATGATAAACTTCTATTTATTACTAACTTGTGTGAAAGAATTAAATAGCTTTTTTTTAAAGAGTCGAAGTGCACATAAGATCTCACATACTGAGTTTTCAGTGAAACAAAAGCATCTGAAAATCAACCCTGCCTCAATCACTTCAGCAGGCAAGTCAAAAATTCCTGCAGGTGATGACAGCTAATACAGATGGTAACTTCTCCCCTCTGATTTTCTGCTCTGTGGCGGAGAAACAGATATTAAAGGAGTTAAAAAGCAACATACGGCTTGAGACCATAGAAAAGTAGTTGATCATATCTAAGGAACAACAACAACAAAAAAATAAGCAGCTTTTAAAATTCTTCATAGTATTTAACATGCTCACAACTTGGAAGAAGGGTGCAAGTCAATTTTATTGTAATTCTATATTCAGTAGGCTAAATCTGGGCTCCACCAGATGGGTTGTTAATACAGGTCAAGGAATAATTAGCTGCATTTGTTTCAGTTTTAGAAAACCTAAATGAGCTCTGTGTATGTTCAAAGCTAAGAAAAAAAAAAACAAAGATTTCTTTACTGATGTAATAGGTTCTGACAAAAACATGAGAGCAGAGAGCAGAGGATTATTACACTAGGATGCACTTATGAAAAAATAATGAATGAAGAACTGATATTATACTTGCAAAATTCAAATAAATGCCACAAGTCTGTAATAAATGGATTATGACGGTCAGAAGAGTCCGTGCTGGGTGTTCCTACTCATAGTAAGCAGGCCAGGAAAGAAAAGAGAACAATTCAATCCAGCCATCATCCAAAAGCACCAATAATTTTTATTCTATGGTACTCACAGACAATGGTGCACATAAATTTATATCACCACAGGCCTTTGTGGGGAGGGAGAATTTGTAAGTTTGAATTGTAAAGAAATATGATCATATGTTACTTGGGAGTCTTTTAATGACATGTATAAGCTGAATAACTGGAGATCATACATTATTATAATTTTAATATTGGGAGTTTTATCTCAAAGCAAGTTCATCATAAATACACATATAATGAATGAAGATTATGTCCCTAAAAGCAACAACTCTGGCTTGGTAAATTCCAAAAGAGACAAAAAAAAAAACAAAAAAACAAAAAAACAAAAAAACAAAAAAACAAAAACACAAATGCAGGGGATAGTACTAGTCAGTATTTTCTCCTTCCTTTACATCTTTGACCTCAAATGTAAATAATGCATGCATACTACATTTCTTTATAAAACAGATGAAGCAAATGTTTGCAGCTACATTATATTATTTTCTTAAAAATAATGGGATTGGAAGAGAAGTGGTTGCAAAGGGTTATGGACAATGATTGTATGCAATGTCCTCTAAATTACCTAGTGATTTTTTCACTCAAAGATTCATGTGCTGAAGTGGGAATCTATTTTGTAGTGACGTATGTGATTGGTGGCAGAGAAGACTTGAAAAATAGCCAGACTACACATCTCTGTAATATCGAGAACAGCATTAAGGAAGCCAAGCTAATTTCTCAGATTGTCATGTTTGAAACAAATATGCTTTAAAGGATACCATTTTCACTCTTCATCCTGCTAACAATCACTTCAACTATCTGCTCTAACAACTCTGCAACTTTACCAGCTTTCCCTTTAGAAACTAAATTTGTATAAGAAAGTGTACAAGTTGCACTAGGAAGAGGAAACAAGGAAGTGTCACTTAGACCTTCTATTGCAATCCTTCACTGAAACAAAAACTTCTGGGGTGCCTGGGTGGCTCAGTCAGTAAAGTGTCCATCTTGGGTTCAGGTCATAATCTCATGGTTGGTGAAGTGGAGCCCATATTGGGCTCTGTGCTGACAGCTCACAGCCTGGAGCCTAATTAGGATTCTGTCTCCCTCTTTCTCTGGCCCTCCCCAACTCACATCCTGTCTCTGTCTCTCTCTTTTTTTCTCAAAAATAAATAA
This sequence comes from Herpailurus yagouaroundi, assembly GCF_014898765.1. Classification (NCBI taxonomy): domain Eukaryota; kingdom Metazoa; phylum Chordata; class Mammalia; order Carnivora; family Felidae; genus Herpailurus; species Herpailurus yagouaroundi. The sequence goes on from NW_024412388.1 coordinate 60,095,158, forward strand.
ACATTAAAATAATTAAACAAAGGGGAGAGGCCAAGATGGCAGAAAAGCATGAACGTTTTTGTTGCATATCTCGTCCCTGAAATACAGCCAGATCAACATTAAACCATCCTGCACACCTAGAAAACTGATTTGAGGACTAACACAATAATCTGCATAACCTGAACCACAGAACTCAGCAGGTACGTGTTGCAGAGAGGTGAACTGGGAGAGAGAGAAGCTGAGGAGGGCAGGGAGTTAGCTGTTTTTGCTTGCGGAGAGAGGACAGAGACAGGGGAGAGTATTGGAAAAGCACCCACCCCTCAAAAAAAGCAGCTGAGGAGAAAGTGGAAAAGTGTAAACAGCCACAGGGACTGAAAAAAAAAAAAGGGAAAAAGGAGAAATGAGAGAGTTTAAATTCCAGTGAGACTCTATAAACAGGGGGAGTGCAGAGTATGAAACTCCGTGGCTCAATACCTGCTGGAGCTCTGGTGGGAAGGGAGAATCCCCAGGAGCAGAGAGTGAGGCCCAAGGAGTCTGAGGGCCACACGGGGAGAGGTGGTTACCCCTCTGGGAGGACATCTGGGAGAGGCTGGGCGGCTACCCCACAGGCAAAGGTGCCAGCAGACCCTGGAGAACAACCACTTCCACTGGTGCTAGAACAAATACGTTAAGTGGGAAGCCTGGTGCCAGATGTGTGTTGTAATTTACCATAATCCTTGAAACACTGTTGCTACACTATTGCGTGAACTTTTTCTGGGGCGGGCTGGCACCTAGCCACAGTTTCTGGGCACCAGCAGCAGCAGGGTCCGATGAACATCCCTGGGGACAAGTGGGCATCCATCAATTGTTTGGTGAGACCCTCCCCCAGAGGGTCTGAGCAAGTCAAAGCCATAGTACCTCAGAAGTGAAAGGTTGGGAAAAACAGCGACATCTGAGATAAAACTCAGGAGGGAGGTGCCACCTGGCAACCTGACAGCTTGGTCACAGTGTAAAAGCAGGGAGTGGGTGAGAGCCAGAGACAAAGGAGGTGTGCACCATTGCTGGTTGGGGAGAACAGATTTTTGATACTAGAAACTGGGTAGCTGGGTGACACCATTTTCACCCTCTGGCGCATGCACAAACACACCTACAGGCACCACAACAATCCACCACAGTAAGCTAAGCAGCGCCATCTAGTGGAAAACGGAGCCATTACACTAAGCCCTATCCAACTAGGCTAAACTCACTTTTCAGGAACACCAAAAGTCTTTCTGCCTGCTTAGTTTACAGACTATAAGTGTTTCATGGTTTGACTTGAAATGGAAAGTAATGTAATTTCAATCATATATAAGTCTGTTCGCTGGTCCATCTATTCAATTTCTTCCTTCTTTTTCTTTTATTTTCTTATTCTTGAATACAGAGAGAAAAAAATTAGTTTTCTTTCCAATTTTTATTAAAAATGTTTTTCTTTATTTTTTTTTCTAATATATTTTTACTTCTTTGTAAATGTGTCAAATTCTATTTCCAATCATTTCATTTTATTCTATTTCACTGTATTCATTTTTTTCAACTTTTCAAACGCTTTCCTTTTTTCTTTTCTGCTTTTTCTTCTTCTTTTTCTTTTCTTATCTTTCCTTTTTTCCTCTAATATATCAAGCTGCTTTCCACAACCAGAACAAAACACACCTAGGATTTAACATCATTTATTTGACTTTTTTTGTGTGTGCTGTTTTTAATTTTTCAATTTTAATTTTTTCCTTTATTAATTTCTTTTCTTCCTTCAAAATGAGGAAACAAATGAATTCACACCAAAAGAAAGAACAAGACGAAATGACAGTCAGAGACTAATCAACACAGACAAGCAAGATGTCTGAACAAGCAAGTATTTAGAATCGCGATAATAGGAATAATAGCTGGGGTTGAAAACAGATTAGAATCCCTTTATGTGGAGATAAAAGGAGTTAACAACTAGTCAGGATGAAATAAAAAATGTTATAACTGAGGTGCAATCTCAAACGGATGCTACAGTGGCAAGGATGGATGAGATAGAGCAGTGAATCAGAGATATAGAGGATAAACTTATGGAGAACAATGAAGCAAAAAAAAGAGGGAGACTAAGGAAAAAAGTACAATTTGAGAATGAGAGAAATCAGTAACTCATTAAAAAGGAACAACATCAGAATCATAGTGGTCCCAGAAGATGAAGAGAGAGAAAAAGGGTAGAAGGGTTATGTGAGCAAATCATAATGGAAAACTTTCCTAACTTGGGGAAAGACACAGACATCAAAATCCAGGAAGCACAGAGGAGTACCTTTAGATTCAACAAAAACCGACTATCAACAAGGCATATCATAGTCAAATTCACAAAATACCCAGGGAAGGAAAGAATCATAAAAGCAGCAAGGGAAGCAGTATGTCCTTAATTTACAAAAGAAGACAGATCAGGTTTGCAGCAGACCTATTCACAGACACTTGGCAGGCCAAAAGGAGTAGTAGGATATATTCAGTGTGCTGAATTGGAAAAATATGCAGCCAAGAATTCTATATCCAGCAACACTGTCATTCAAAATAGAAGGAGAGATAAAAAGTTTCCCAAACGAAAATTAAAGGAGTTCATGACCACTAAACCAGCCCTGCAAGAAATTTTAAGGGGACTCTCTGAGGGGAGAAAAGATGGGGAAAATAAAAAAAGTCCAAAAACAACAAAGACTAGAAAGAGCCAGAGAACACCACCAGAAAGTCCAACTCTACAAGTAACATATGACAATAAATTCATATCTTTCAGGACTCACTCAAAACATCAGTGGACTAAGTGCTCCAATCAAAAGACACAGGGTAACAGAATGGATAAGAAAATGTTATTCAACATAGTATTGGAAGTCTTAGCCTCAGCAATCAGACAACACAAAGAATAAAAGGAAACCAAATTGGCCAGGAGGAGGTCAAACTTTCACTCTTCACAGATGACATGATTTTCTATATGGAAAACCCAAAAGATTCCACCAAAAAACTTCTAGAACTGATCAAAGAATTCAGCAAAGTCACAGGATATAAAATCAATGCCTGGAAATCAGCTGCATTCCTGTACACCAATAATGAGGCAACAGAAAGAGAAATCAAGGAATTGATCCCATTTACAATTGCACCAAAACCCATAAAATACCTAGGACTAAATCTAACCGAAGAAGTGAAAAATCTATACATTGAAAAGTATAGAAAGCTCATGAAAGAAACTGGAGAAGATACAAAAAATGAAAAATATCCCATGCTCCTGGATAGGAAGAACAAATATCGTTAAAATGTCAATACTACCCAAAGCAATCTACATATTCAATGCAATATCTATCAAAATAACACCAGCATTCTTCACAGACCTAAAATTTATATGCAACCAGAAAAGACCCCAAATAGCCAAAACAATCATGAAAAAGAAAACTAAAGCTGGAGGCACCACAATCCCAGACTTCAAGATGTATTACAAAGATGTATTCATTAAGACAGTATGTTACTGGCACAAAAACAGACACTCAGATCAATAGAACAGAATAGAGAACCCAGAAATGGACCCACAAATGTATGGCCAACTAATCTTTGACAAAGCAGGAAAGAATACCCAATGTAACAAAGACAGTCTCTTCAGCAAATGGTGCTGGGAAAACTGGACAGTGACATGCAGAAAAATGAACCTGGACCACTTTCTTACAACATACACAAAAATAAACTCAAAATGGATGAAAGACCTAAATTAAGACAGGAAACCATCAAAATCCCAGAGAAGAAATAAAGCAAAAACCTCTTTGACCTTGGCTGCAGAAACTTTTCACTCAACATGTCTCTGAAGGCAAGGGAAACAAAAACAAAAATGAACTATTGGGACCTCATCAAAATAAAAACCTTCTGCAAAGCGAAGGAAACTATCAGCAAAACTAAAAGGCAATCGACAGAATGGGAGAAGATATTTACTAATGACATATCAGATAAAGGGTTAGTATCAAAAATCTATAGAGAACTTACCAAACTCAACATCCAAAAAAACAAATAAACCAGTGAAGAAATGGGCAAAAGACATGAATAGACACTTCTCCAAAGAAGACATCCAGATAGCCAACTGACACATGAAAAAATGCTCAACATTACTCATCATAAGGTAAATACAAATCAAAACCACAATGAGATACCACCTCACACCTGTCCAATGGCTAACATTAACAACACAGGCAACAACAGATATTGGCGAGGATGCACAGAAAGAGGATCTCTTTTGCACTGCTGGTGGCAATGCAAAGTGGTATAGCTATTATGGAAAAAAGTATGAAGATTCCTCAAATAACCAGTATAGAGATATCCTATGACCCAGAAATTGCACTACTAGGTATTTTTTTTTAATGTTTATTTATTTTTGAGTCAGAGAGAGACAGAGCATGAACAGGGGAGGGTCAGAGAGAGAGGGAGACACAGAATCTGAAACAGGCTCCAGGCTCTGAGCTGTCAGCACAGAGACCGACGCGGGTCTCGAACTCACGGACTATGAGATCATGACCTGGGCCGAAGTCGGACACTTAACTGACCAAGCCACCCAGGCGCCCCTACTAGGTATTTATAAAAGGGATAAAGGTATGCTGTTTCAAAGGGGCACATGCACCCCAATGTTTATAGCAGGACTATCAACAATTGCCAAAGTCTGGAAAAAGCCCAAATGTCCATCGACGGATAAATGGATAAAGAAGTGGTATATATACAATGAAGTATTACTCAGCAATCAAAAAGAAAGAAATCTTGCCATTTGCAGAGACATGGATGGAACTAGAGGGTATTATGCTAAGCGAAATTATTCATTCAGAGAAAGACAAATATGACTTCACTCATATAAGGACTTTCAGATACCAAACAGATGAACATAGGGGAAGAGAAGCAAAAACAATATAAAAACAGGGAGGGGGACAAAACATGACTCTTAAATATGGAGAACAACCAGAGGGTTGCTAGAAGGGTTGTGGGAGGGTGTTAGGCTAAACAGGTAAGGGACATTAAGGAATCGACTCCTGAAATCATTGTTGCACTATATACTAACTAACTTGGATGTAAATTTAAAAATAAATGAATTAAATAAATAATTAAACAAAAAATTCTGAAGTGACTCATTACTCAATTAATGTGAGACACAATACCCCAATAACATATATAATGTTGGGTTTATATGGTAAATGATAAGTTCCTAAATTGATATGATAAATTCTGAAGTTGATATGAAAATTAAAATTAAAAAAAAGGACACTGGGATATTTAATTTTAGTGGTCAGTCCATGAGTTAAACTCAGAATACATTTCTTCTATGTGCATGTATTTATTTAAATATTTAGTAAGTACCTTTAATGGACTGGTTTTATACATGGGATATACCAATGAACAAAACACATATAAATCTAATGGAACTGACATTTGGCTCACAAATTCCTAATCTTTATTAGAATTAGAATAATCCTTTTTGTGGTTAACAGTGCAATTAGGAAAAAAGATTTCCCAAATTTGGCATAGAAACCATTTACAAAATAAACTGTTAAATAAACACTGAGTGTTTTAAAAGCATATTTTTTAGAAAAGTAAGTTGCCCCTCTCTAAACTTCAAGTATTTATAATAGGAAACATAAAGGTTGTATTACACATAAAATTGCACATTAGATCTTCAGACACTCTATATGATGGCAGTTGTTGTTATTATTATGATTATGATTATGATTATTGGCAAGAAATAAATTGACCAGAGGCCCTGTTGTGTGTGGTAATGCTTTTCTCATGGAAAACTGCTTCCTCAGTTGTACATACCATGTTGTTTCAAAATGGTGGACTGTGCCATAGGGAAAGGTGGCTTCCTGGTAAAATGTTTACATGGATTCTAAATGAGAGCTACTGTGCAGGGTGACTGTAGCTCACACATCATGCCTCTAATACTGCAGGTGGTATATATAACATCATTGTATTCTAACACTTGAGACCCTTCAATTGAAATCCTATTATATAGTATTGCCCTGCCTCTGTCACCGTGGGACTCTGGTGAGCACTATAGGAAGTGTGCAGTTGAGTTTAGGTTTTGTGAAACACCAGGATGCAGGCAGGGCCATGGGAAAGCAACAAATTCAGTTACCTTTTCAGTCATGACTATCCTGTCATTCAAATCATGACTTGCCTCCACCCTTTCTCACTGTATTTCAACACTCACCACTGAAGTGGGGGCAAATGGAATAAAAAAATGCAAGTATTTTACCTGAATTCTTGGAAGATGATTAGGAAGTTCTAGACTCATTAAAAAGAGCAGGAGTAAATGACACTACAAACACATTGATAGTCAGCTGCTCACTGGAAGCCCAGATGTGTTTCCTTCTTGAGGAGCAGTGCACCAAGCAGTCAGAATACACCTTTTTCAGAATAAACCTTTTTGGAACAAGATGAAGACAATGAGTCATGAATTATGAGGCAGTTTTCTGCCTCTGCTTTATCCCATGCATAAAGATATTCTGCCTTCAATTTTTCATTCATTGGATTCTTCTATTCTTTAAACATATTTTTGAGTGTCAGTCACTCTGCTTAGGTACTGAAAGTACAGCTGAGAATATATAGTTGTGGGCTCTGCTCTCACAGACTTACACACCCTTAGGAAAGCAATCATAGCAAGGCACAATGGCTACTAAGGTAAATGCTGCCTGGATTGCCATGGAAGCCCACAGCAGGTTCACCAAGCCTACTGTTGGTCATCAGAACAGACCTAGAACAGAATAGAAGTGGCAAAGTGAGACCAACCGAGCAGACAGAAGCAAAAGGGTGGCAGAAAGTTTTGTACACAAACAACATGGGAGAAAGCTTGGAGGCCAGGATGGGTAGAGTTTAAGAGGGAAGAGGGAGACCTGAGTTAAAGAAGGAGGCAGGGGCCAGATCCTGGTGGAGGCTAAAAATTACTTCAAGGAATTTGGGTTTTATTTGGGGCAACACGGATGCATAAACACATGTTTAAGAAGGGTAACAGCACAATTTGTGTTTCAGAAAATTCACGTGAATTTAAATGATGCTGCTCTGTGACATATGACCTTAGGCATTCCTACATGTAAAAGACAGAGTACACCTACCCAGATATTTCTAATGTTTTTTAAATGAAATATGTCTTAAGTACAAAACCTGGAAAAATCATACATATTTAAGTGAACAGGCTCTGGTGTATGTTTGTATCATACAGAGCCTTCAGCTTTGCTACTATAGTGGAGTAATACTGTCCCCCTTTGTATTCAGTTCCACCCAGAATCTCAGAATGCAGTGTTATTTGGAAACAGAGTCTCCACAGATATAATTAGTTAAGGATCTTAGGGTGAAATCCTCCCAGACTTGGGTGGTGGAGGTTTGTATCTAACAACTTGTGTTATTGTAAGAAAAGGAGAGAACACAGAGACACACACAGGGGAGGACATGTAAGGAGGAGGTAGAAATTCGAGTACACTGCCACCAGCTGAGGAGTGCCTGTGGCCAGCTTCTAGGCAAGGAAGGATTCTTGCCTAGAGCCTTCAGACATAGATTGGCCCTGTCAGTACTTAGATTTTGGACGTCTAATCTCCATAACTATTACAGAATAATAGATTTCTGTGTTTGTTTGCTTTCCAAGAAACCCAATTTGTAGGGCTTTGTTATGGCAGTCATAGAAAATGAATTCAGCTACATACTCTTGGTGTGGACCTGGGTAAGCTACACAACTTTTCTGTCTCATTTCCTTCTCTGTAAAGAAAAGATAATAATAACTAACTTACAGGTGACTATGTGAATTATATAAGGTTATATATGTCCTGTCATTCAAACCATTACTTGTCTCCACACTTTTCCCACTGTATTTCAACACTTATCACTGAAGTGGGGGCAAATGGAATAAAAAAAATGTAAGTAGTCTATCTGAATTCTTGGAAGATGATTAAGAAGTTCTAGACTCATGAAGAAAAAGCAGTAGTAAATGACACTATAAACATATTGTTTGATAGTCAGCTGCAGTACCTTGCTTGACACAGAGTAAATAATTAATGTTAGCTCTTATAACTACTGTGAACATACTACATAAATAATACAATGAAAATGTTTAGGGGCACCTGGGGGTTCAGTTGGTTAAAGATTCCAACGCTTGATTTTGGCTCAAGTCATGATCTCATAATTCATGAAATCGAGCCCCATGCCAGGCTCTTGTGCTGACAGCACAGGGCCTGCTTTGGATTCTCTCACTTCCTTTTTCTCTACCCCTTGTGCACGCTCATGCACTCTCTCTCTCTCTCTCTCTCTCTCTCTGTCTCTCCAGCTCTGTCTCTGTCTCTCTCTCCCTCTCAAAATAAATAAATAAACATTAAAAAAAGAAAGTGTTCAAAAGATTCAAAATATTTTAATTTGTGGCACAAAAACAGACACATAGACCAATGGAATAGAATAGAAACCCCAGAACTAGACCCACAAACGTATGGCCAACTCATCTTTGACAAAGCAGGAAAGAACATCCAATGGAAAAAAGACAGTCTCTTTAACAAATGGTGCTGGGAGAACTGGACAGCAACATGCAGAAGGTTGAAACTAGACCACTTTCTCACACCATTCACAAAAATAAACTCAAAATGGATAAAGGACCTGAATGTGAGACAGGAAACCATCAAAACCCTAGAGGAGAAAGCAGGAAAAGACCTCTCTGACCTCAGCCGTAGCAATCTCTTACTCGACACATCCCCAAAGGCAAGGGAATTAAAAGCAAAAGTGAATTACTGGGACCTTATGAAGATAAAAAGCTTCTGCACAGCAAAGGAAACAACCAACAAAACGAAAAGGCAACCAACGGAATGGGAAAAGATCTTTGCAAATGACATATCGGACAAAGGGCTAGTCTCCAAAATCTATAAAGAGCTCACCAAACTCCACACCCGAAAAGCAAATAACCCAGTGAAGAAATGGGCAGAAAACATGAATAGACACTTCTCTAAAGAAGACATCCGGATGGCCAACAGGCACATGAAAAGATGTTCAGCGTCGCTCCTTATCAGGGAAATACAAATCAAAACCACACTCAGATATCACCTCACGCCAGTCAGAGTGGCCAAAATGAACAAATCAGGAGACTATAGATGCTGGAGAGGATGTGGAGAAACGGGAACCCTCTTGCACTGTTGGTGGGAATGCAAATTGGTGCAGCCGCTCTGGAAAGCAGTGTGGAGGTTCCTCAGAAAATTAAAAATAGACCTACCCTATGACCCAGCAATAGCACTGCTAGGAATTTATCCAAGGGACACAGGAGTACTGATGCATAGGGGCACTTGTATCCCAATGTTCATAGCAGCACTCTCAACAATAGCCAAATTATGGAAAGAGCCTAAATGTCCATCAACTGATGAATGGATAAAGAAATTGTGGTTTATATACACTATGGAATACTACGTGGCAATGAGAAAAAATGAAATATGGCCTTTTGTAGCAACGTGGATGGAACTGGAGAGTGTGATGCTAAGTGAAATAAGCCATACAGAGAAAGACAGATACCATATGGTTTCACTCTTATGTGGATCCTGAGAAACTTAACAGGAACCCATGGGGGAGGGGAAGGGAAAAAAAAAAAAAAGAGGTTAGAGTGGGAGAGAGCCAAAGCATAAGAGACTCTTAAAAACTGAGAACAAACTGAGGGTTGATGGGGGGTGGGAGGGAGGAGAGGGTGGGTGATGGGTATTGAGGAGGGCACCTTTTGGGATGAGCACTGGGTGTTGTATGGAAACCAATTTGACAATAAATTTCATATATAAATAAAAAAAATATTTTAATTTGTAAAGCATTGTACCCAAACTTACACTTTGTAGTTTTCTTCTATTATCCATTGGTACACTCCATGATCTTTAATATTAAAACATTTAGTTTTATTGTAGAATTACTAAATACATTTGTCAGTCTTTAATCAAAATATGATCATACACTTTTAAGGAGAAAGATCAAATTGTCCTTAAAGTTGCATATTTCATTTTTCTGAGGATATTTTCAATGAATTTGTTAACACTTCACTCCTCTTCCTTCCTTAACTGCAGTTTTCCCTTCTTTTGTATAGAAACAGCACTGACCCAGTAATCTTACTTTAAGAAGGTACTCACATTTCAATATAATTCTCTTGAGATTGTTTTAAGGAAAATAATAGAGTAAATGACAAAAATGAACTATCCATCGCAGTACAATTTATCATGGAGTGTTGCATACCATTATCTGAAAAACGTGCAGTGTAGTAATCACTTGGAGTAGTGCTAGCACATAATTGTATGCTAGTCATAAATTATAAGTGAATGGCAGTTTCAGCTAATGAGTGCCAAATAGCAGTACAGGCACTGTAGTGATTAGAGAAGATGTGGTTTTGAATGCATTTATTACTGGTGTATTATAAAGCTTTTCAAATTAGAAATGGCAGGTATATAAATAGACACCAAGCTGGAACACCTATATCTACAAAGTAAAATACCAAAAGATACAGATAATTCACCATCCCCACCTCCTGTGTGTGTGTGGGTGTGTGTGTGTATGTGTGTGTGTGTGTGTGTGTGTGTGTAAAGAGATAGAGACAGAGAGAGAGAGAGACAGAGCGAGATAGCTAGAAAGAGGTAAATTAAAAGCAGAAACTAAGAACAAAATAAACCATCTGCTTATATGCTCTTTCTTCGCAAACGCTTCCACCATATTAAATTCATTTTATATCACTTTAAGAAGAACTTGGGAATATTTTTATAGAAAAAGAGTATTTTTCCCTCTTTTTACATCTTAAATTTCATTTATGTTGCTTTTTTGATGTGTGAACAAGGTGAACTCTCCACTGGCTGGCTGTATTAGTATTTGTCTCTCTAAAGCAGATTTCAAAATCCACAAAACAACTACAACTTTATGCCACACCCCATAGCTATTATATATTTAACTAGTCCCTAGCTATGCTTGGGATGCTATGAAATTTCGATTTATTTTGCTACAACTGAACCGAAAGTTAATTTATGAAGTAGAATTGAATATCAATGATTTCAGTAATATTTCTTCCCCAGTTGATTCTTAAAGATATTTTGTTTATTTGGGGCGCCTGAGTGGCTCAGTCAGGTGTCCAACTTCGGCTCAGGTCATGATCTTGTGGTTCGTGGGTTTGAGCCCCACGTTGGGTTCTGTTCCGATAGCTCAGAGCCTGGAGCCTGCTTTGGATTCTATGTCTCCCTCTCTCTCTGTCCCTCCCCTACTCATGCTCTGTCACTCTCTCTCTCTCAAGAATAAATTGACATTTAAAAAAAGATATTTTGTATACATTAGTTTGTTGTTGCTTTTTGATTAGAAAATGAAAATAAACACAAATTTTAGTCGTAATACTAAACAATGGTGTTTCCACAAAATCTCATCTTAAGAGTTATTACAAGATTCAGTTGCAGAGGTGAGTGAACAGAAAAAAAATGTATAGGAAAATGTAAGTTTTTAAAGCATAAATTATACCATTTTCTTTCAAATTTATGTTAAAAATTATAATAAAATGAGTAACTACACAAAAATAACATTTTAATTATTCTTATTACCCTGCTTTTGCCCTACAGTCTTTATGTAGTTTCTCATAAACTGCCTTTCTATTAGATTTCTCTGAGTATTTTTGTTTATTATTTGGACACAAACAAATAGGTATGTGCCAAAATAAAAATGGCTTTTGCTGAGGAAGCTTTTATTTCTGAAAATTAATTTTAAACTTCTTTTCAAGAAATAAATCATTGGCACAAAATTTACTATGTTTTTATTTTTTTCCAAAGTACATTTTTATAATCCTTATTTTTTATTTTTAAAAATTTTTTTTCAACGTTTATTTATTTTTGGGACAGAGAGAGACAGGGCATGAATGGGGGAGGGACAGAGAGAGGGAGACACAGAATCGGAAACAGGCTCCAGGCTCTGAGCCATCAGCCCAGAGCCTGACGCGGGGCTCAAACTCACGGACCGCGAGACCGTGACCTGGTTGAAGTCGGACACTTAACCGACTGCGCCACCCAGGCGCCCCAATCCTTATTTTTTAATTAAAATAGTATGTAGATACATTCTCTTGGTATATTTAATGTCTTCATATTTAAAAGTATATAAAAATTTTATAACTTCTCAAGTTCTGCATGTAAAGAGCTTGGAAGTTGCCACTCTATCCTAACTATTAGCAAAAACAAAAAAAAAAAACAAAAAAAAAACTGAACAGACTGAAAAATCAACAATTCTCCTTGGATCTGTAAGGGAGTGAGGACAAAGAGCAAGCCACTGCCCCAAAATTGGAGGGGCCTATAGGTAAATACAAGGAATCACAGCTTCCCAGAGCAGGAATTAAAGGGTGAAAGCCATGAGGGAAACCAGTCCCAAAGGTGGGAACACCTAAGTTGTAACTGAAAAATTGCTGGAGGCTCAGTATGGACAGTCTTAGTGTAAAACATTTCAGGAGGACCCAGTCACAAAAGCACCCACACACTTTTGTGACCTTTTTCTTCAGGTGCCCAAACAGATTCTCCTAGTAAGAGTGAAGAAAAAATCCCCCTTGTAATTCTAATAAGGAGAGAGGTAAAGGAACCATTGTGAAATATACCAGATTGCTTTGTTGTTCTTAACAAGGTCTTCCCTTAAGAGAAATTTTATTTAACCAGAGCCTAACCTCTCTGGGTTTTATCAGAGCCTAACTGATCTGGAGAAAGGGAAATGCCAACCAGTCACCCCTAGGCTTTGATAAGGGATAAGGGAAATACTCTATTCCACCCACTCTAACCTTGTATGTGGGAGAAAGTAATACTCAACCCCACATCACTCTAAATATTCTATACCACCTAACTGGGGGTGGGAAGGAGACACTGAGTAATATTTGTGAAGCTCACAGCCCAAAGACATAGGATCAATACAAAACTGAGGCCTAATCATAGGGACTATGGAACATACCCCCTTCCCCCACAACTTACCAGCAAATTTCTAAAAGCCTATTTGAGCAGTTCCTTTTACTCCTTACATCATGTTTGACTACCAAAAAAAAAAAAAAAAACTATAAAAAAATACTGAAAGACAACAACAACAACAACAACAACAAGAATAACAGAACTATTTAAAGAGACAGAGCAAGCACCAGATTGAAATATGGCAGGGATATTGTAATTATCAGAGGGGGAATTTAAAACAACACTGGTCAATATGCTCAGGGCTGCATAGAGAACATGCAAGATCAGATAGGCAATGCAAGCAGAGAGAAAGAAATCTTAAGGAAGAACTAAGAAGAAATGCTAGGGATAAACAACAACAACGACAACAGCAACACTGTAACAGATATGAAGAATGCTTTTGACTGCACCCTAGTAATGGGACATGGCTGAGGAAACAATATCTGAGCCTGAAGATATAGCAATAGAAACCTCTAAAAAAGAAAAGCAAAGGGAATAAACCTGATAAATTCAGAACAAAATATCCAAGACACTGTGGGACAACTACAAAAGGTGAAACCTGAATCAAGAGTATACCAAAAGAAGGAGAGAGGAAGAAACAGAAGAAACATATGAAGTAATAATAACTGAGATTTTCCCAAATCAATGTCAGACACCAAACCACAGATCCACGGAGTTCAGAGAACACCAAACAAAATAAGAAAAACAAAACAAAACAAAACAAAAACCTACAGCCCTACAGCTTTGCATATCATTTTCAAACTACAGAAAATCAAAGATAAAGTCCTAAAAGAAGACAGAGGAAGAAAACAAACAAACAAACATACAAACAAACAAAATAAATAAATACACCTTATGTATACAGGAACAAAAACAAGACTACAGCTGACTTCTTCTCAGAAAATGCAAGTAAGAGGAAAGCAGACCGAAATACTTAAAGTGTTGTGAGAAAAAAATCACCAACCTAGAATTCTTTAGTCTGTGAAATGGACCTTCGAACGTGAAGGGGAAATAGATTTCCTAATAACAACAACAAGAAAAAACTGAAGTAATTTGTTGTCAGATTTACCTTGTAATAACTGCTACACTAAAAAGTTCTTTATAGAAAGGGGAAATAAGGGTCAGACGTGAATTCTCATAAAGAAAGAAAGAGCATAAAAGAAATGGAATGAATAAAGGTAACACAAAACTTTTATTTATCTTATTCTTCATTAATCTAATACATAATACTTTGGTTAAAATGATAGCAACAATGTTATATATATTCACGTCTAAATAATTTATATTCATGTAAAATATACATATAATTATATATATGAATAACATCAATAATAAAAAGGATAGGAGGGAGGAAGTAGCATTATTTTGTTATTATATGTATGCTATCTGAAAAGTGGGATAGTGTTATTTGAATGTGGACTCAAATTAGCTGAAAATGTGTATGTCAAATTCTAAGGCAGCCATTGAAAAATAAAATAAGAAGTATAACCAATATGCTAAGAAGGGACAGAAAATATAATAATATAAAATTTTCAATTAAAACCACAACGAGAAGAAAAAGTAGAAGACAAAAAACTAGGAACCAAAACTAGGGCAATAAATAGGAAACAGCAATAAATATGGTAAATATCAATCCAACTACATTAGTAATCACTTTGAATGCCAATGGTTTCAGTGTACCAACTAAAACACAGAGATATTTGAGTTAATGAAAACCCAAGCTTCAACAAAGTGTTATCTAAAAAGAAATTCATTTTAAATATAAAGGCATGTATTAAAAGTAAATAGGTAAAGAAAATATACCAAGCTGACATTAATCAAAAGAAAGCAGGAGTAGTTGTATTAATTTCAGACAGGGGAGACTTGAAAGTAAGGGAAATTATCAGGAATAAAGAAGGGAATTACATAGCGATTAAGGGGGTCACTTCTCCAGGAAGACATTGTAAGAAGAGGCCTAACGACAGAGGGACTATCTATATGAGGCAAAAACTGGTAGAACTGCAGGGAGAAATACATGAATCCACTATTATAGCTGGAGCCTTCAACACCCATCTCTCAGAAATGGACGGATCCAGAAGGCAGAAAATCAGTAATGACATAGTTGAACTCAACGGCAACATCAATCAATTGGAGAAAACTGGCATCTACAGACTAATCCAACATGAGAAGAATACACATTTTTCACAAGTCTACATGGAATATTCACCAAGACAGACTTCATTTAGCCATAAGGCACACCTCAATAAATTTAAAAGAATAGAGGGGCGCCTGGGTGGCTGCAGTCGGTTAAGCGTCCGACTTCAGCCAGGTCACGATCTCGCGGTCCGTGAGTTCGAGCCCCGCGTCGGGCTCTGGGCTGATGGCTCGGAGCCTGGAGCCTGTTTCCGATTCTGTGTCTCCCTCTCTCTCTGCCCCTCCCCCGTTCATGCTCTGTCTCTCTCTGTCCCAAAAATAAATAAACGTTGAAAAAAAATAAATTAAAAAAAAATAAAATAAAATAAAAAAATAGAAACCATACAATGTCTGTTCTCAAACCATAATGGTATTTATCTACAAATCAGTAACATAAAGGTAACAGGAAAAATCCCAAAATACATAGATATTAAACAACACACTTTTAAATAACATATGACTCAAAGAAATCTCTAGAGAAATTTAAAAATATTTTATTTTTTTTATTTTTTTTTCTTCAACGTTTTTATTTATTTATGGGACAGACAGAGACAGAGCATGAACGGGGGAGGGGCAGAGAGAGAGGGACACACAGAATCGGAAACAGGCTCCAGGCTCCGAGCATTCAGCCCAGAGCCTGACGCGGGGCTCGAACTCACGGACCGTGAGATCGTGACCTGGCTGAAGTCGGACGCTTAACCGACTGCGCCACCCAGGCGCCCCTTAAAAATATTTTAAACTACATGAAGGTGAAAATAAACTTATCAAACTGTGTGGGATGCAATGAAAATGGTGCTCAGAGGAAAATGTATAGCACTGAATGTCTATATTAAGAAAGAAGAAAGATCTAAACTCAATAATCTAAGTTTCCACCTTAATAAACTAGAAAAAAAAAGAACAAATTAAACACAAATTAAGCAGAAAAAAATTAAATAATAAGAATTAGAGCAGAAATCAATGATATTGAAAACATCAAATCAATATGGAAAATCGATAAAACCAAAAGCTGTTTCTTTTAAAGGAGCAATAAAATCAATAAGCTTCTGGCCAGGATAAATAAGAAAAAAAAAGATAAATGAAACAAATTACTAAAATCAGATGAAAGAAGGTCCATTAAGAGATCCCACAAATATAAAAACAATAATAGAAGATAATAGAACAATTCTATGCCAACAAATTTGAAGCCTGGATGAAATGGGCTAATTGCTTCAAAAACATAAACTTCCACAACTCATTCAGGGAGAAACAGATCATCTGAATAGGACTATATCTATTAAATAAAATAAATCAATAATTAATAATCTTCCAAAACAGAAGCTCAAGTCCCAGGTGAATTCACTAGTGAATTCTACCAAACATTTAAAGAAGAAGTTATAGCAATTCTCTACAATCTCTTTCAGAAGCTAGAAGCACAGGGAGTACATTCTAACTCATTCTATGAGGTCAGGAATATCCTAATACCAAAGCTACTCAAGGACATTAAAAAAAAAAAAGCTACAAGTCTCTTTCATGAGCACGTATGCAAAAATCCTCAACCAAATATTAGCTCATTGAGTCCAACAATGTGTATAAAGAATGAATACACCATGACCAAGGGCAATTTATCAAGTATTCAAGGGTAGTTCAACATTCAAAAATCAATTAATGTAATCAATGACATCAACAGGCAAAAAAAAGAAAAATCACAACGATCAGTAGATGCAGATAAAAACATTTGACAAAATCTACTATACATTCACGATAAAAACTCTTAGTAAAATAGAAATCAGGGGGGACTTCCTCAACTTGATAAAGAATAACTACAAAAATCTTCCAGCTAACATCAGACTCAATGGTGAGAAACTTGAAGATTTCCCATCAGGTACAAGGCAAGGCTGTCCTCTCTCACCACTGCTTTTCAACATTGTACTAAAAGTCCTAAACAATAACCTAATGCCATAAGACACAAACAGGAGATAAAATACATATAGACTGGAAAACAAGAAATAAGGCTGTTTTTGTTCCCAGATGACATGACTAAGTATAAAATCCTAAAGAATCAATATAAGAACTCCTAAAACTAATAAGTGATTATAGCCAGGTTGCAAGATATAAGGTTAATATATACAGAAGTCAGTCACTTTCTAACACATGAGCAATGAGCAAGTGGAATTTGAAATAGAAATACAACATTAACATGTCATTAATGAAATGCTTGGGTGTACATCTAACAAAATATGTATAAGCTCTATAAAAGGCAAACTACAGCACTTGGGTGGCTGAGTTGGTTAAGTGTATGACTTCAGCTCAGGTCATGATCTCATGGTTTTTGGGTTCAAGCCTTGCGTTGGGCTCTGTGCTGACAGTGAAGAGCCTACTTGTGATTCTCTCTCTCTCTCTCTCTCTCTCTCTCTCTCTCTCTCTGCCCCTCCCTGGCTCATGCTTTATCTGTCTCTCAAAATAAATGAATAAACTTTTTTTAAAGACATATTACAACACTCTGATGAAAATAATCAAATAAGAACCAAATCAGTGGAGAGATGTTACAGTTCATGGAGAGAAAGGCTCAGTATTGTCAAGATCTCAGTTCTTTCCAAGTTGATCTTAGATTAAATGCCATTTCAATCAAAATCTTAGCAAATTATGGACAAATTGACTCTAATGTTTATATGGAGAGCCAAAAGACCTAGAATAGCTAACATATTATTGAAGGAAAAGAACAAAGTTAGAAGACTGGCATTACCAGGCTTCAAGACTTACTATAAAGCTATAGTAATTAAGGCAGTGTGGTATTGGTGAAAGAATAAACAAATAGATCAACAGAAAAAATAAAGAGCCTCAAAACAGACACACACAAATTAGTTAACTAATTCTTGACTAAGGAACAGAGGCAACACAATGGAGCGAAGATAATCTCTTCAACAAATGATGCTGGCAAAACTGGACAACCTCATGACAAAACAAACAAACAAACAAACAAACAAACAAACACCTTTCACCTTCACAAAAACTAACTCAAAATAGATCACAGACCTAAACATAAAACACAAAAATATCAAACTCCTAGATTACAAGGATAGAAAATCTAGATAGCGTTGGTTATGGTGACGACTCAGGTATAATACCAAAGATACATTCCATGAAACAAATAATTGATAAAAGCTAGTTTTCCTCAAAATTAAAAACTCTGCTCTACAAAAGACAATGTCAAGAGAATGAGACAGCCACAGACAGGGAGAATACATTTGCAAAAAGATACATCTGTCTGATACAGTATTGTCATTAAAAATACACAAAGAACTATTAAAACTGAACAACAAGAAAATAAACAATCCAAATGGGCAAAAGACCTTAACAGACACCTCACCAAAGAAGACATACAGGTGGCAAATAAACATATAAAAAGATATTCTACATCATATGTCATTAGGGAAATGCAAATCAAAACAAGATACCATTATAAACATGTTAGAATAGCCCAAATCCACATTATTTGATAACACTAAATGCTGGTGAGAATGTGCCACAACAGTAACTTTAATTTATTGCTCATGGAAATGTAAAACGGGATAGCCACTTTGTAAGACAGTCTGGTGGTTTCTTACAAAACTGAATATAGTTTTACCATTAGATCCAGCAATCATAATCCTTGATATATATCACCCAAATGAGGTGAAAATTTGTCCTCACAAAAATCTACACATAGATGTTTATAGAAATTTTATTAATAACTCTTTTTATGTGATTTAGCCAGGTGATTTTTCTGGGGATACTGGAGGAAAATTTGTGTTCTGTTTTTCCTGGATAGAATAGTTAGAAATATGTATTCTAAAGTATGCTCCAAGTAAAAAATATTCTTGCTGAAAACAACAACAACAACAACAACAACAACAACAACAACAACCACCTTAACCAAGGGCACTCATTTAAAATAAAGTCTATCAGGGGAAAGTGATTAAGTGTACACTTATGATGAGCACTGACTAGTGATGTATAGAATTGTTGACTCATTATATTGTACACCTGAAACTAATATAACACTGTATGTTAATTGTGCTGAAATTTAAAAATTAATAAGAAATAATAATTAAACAAAATTACTTTTTTTAAATGAAGTTGGAAGAGGCCATCAGCCAAGGACACAGGTGGCCTCTAGAAGCTTGGAAAGGCAAACAAATGAATTTGTAGCTAGATCCTCCAGAAGGAATATAGCTCTGCAAATCCATTTTGGACTTCTGACCCTGCCCCCCACCCCCCACCCCCCGTAACTGTAAGATAATAAATTTGTATTCCTTTAAAAAAGGGATCGAGGGGTCTCTGTGGCTCAGTCAATTTAGTGTCAGACTCTTAATTTCAACTTAGTTCATGATCCCAGGGTCATGGGATCAAGCCCCACGTTAGGTTCCATGTTGAGCATGGAAACTGCTTAACATTCTCTCCCTCCCTCTTCCCATTTCCCCCACTTGCTTTCTCTCTATATATCAAAAAAAAAAAAAAAAAAAAAGGATCAAGACAAAAATAAATAAATAAGTAACTACCCTAACTTGGAAACAATCAAGATGTCCTTCATTACATGAATGGATAAATAAGCTGTGGTATATCCAGACACTGGAATACTATTCAGTGCTAAAAAGAACAAATTATTGAGCCATGGAATGACATGGAGGAACTTTAAATTCATATTACTAAGTGAAAGAAGCCAAGCTGAAAAGGCTCCATAGCATATATTTCCAACTATATGACATTCTGTAAAAGGTGAAACTATGGAGAAAATTAAAAAATCACTGGTTGTTTGGAGTTGGATTGGGGGATGAATGCATAAGCACAGCACAGAGAATGAAGGGCAGTGAAATATTCTGTATGATACCATAGTGATGGATACATGTCATTATATATTTGTCCAAACCCACAGAATGTATAACATCAAGAGTGAACCCTAATGTAAACTATGAACTTAGAAAAATAATGATGTGTCAATGTAGGTTCATCCATTGTAACAAATATATCACTATGGATGGGGGATGTTGATAACGGGAGGTGGTTAGCATGTCTTGGGTTTGAAATGCATGGAAAATCTCAGTACCTTCCTCTCAGGTTTGCTGTAAATCTATACCTCTCAAAAAAGATAAAGTCTTGGGGCACCTGGGTGGCTCAGTCGGTTAAGCGTCCGACTTCGGCTCAGGTCATGATCTCGCGGTCTGTGGGTTCGAGCCCCGCGTCGGGCTCTGTGCTGACAGCTCAGAGCCGGGAGCCTGTTTCAGATTCTGTGTCTCCCTCTTTCTCTGACCCTCCCCTGTTCATGCTCTCTCTCTTTCTGTCTCAAAAATAAATAAATGTTAAAAAAAAAGATAAAGTCTTAAAAAGTAATAAATAATAATAGTTACAAGTAAAAAAAAAAGTGCTGTCGTACTTTGAGTTTTAAATATTTTCATTTTTATAAACTATGTTAAAACAATTTTCTTTGTGATTTTATGTGTGTAGTATTTCTGTGGTACACACAAAATGTGATCACATTTTGCTTTATTTGCTCTGTCTGTGCTAATGCATCTTATCTTTTATAAGCTCCTTGAGTGTAGGGACTATGTCTCATCTTGTATCTTTCCTAGATTTAACACAGTGTCTTGGAATAGTAGGCGTTCCATAAATATTTATAGAACAAGTAATTTAATATATATTTAAAACCTAACAAATCGAGCTCTGGCAAATCCAACACTTTAACAAATAGAAATCTGTATTATTTCTGCAATTCTCAATAGATTGTGTTGATGTTTTTTAAAATTTTAAAATTGTGCTCAACAAAAACTGACAGTGTTCTAATTACAAAAATTTGGGAAAATACAAATATGTATGTCCTGCTAGGATCATACATTCAAATTAGATACTAAGCAATCGCTTCTCGGCCTTTTGGCTAAGATCAAGTGCAAATTAGATACTAAGCTATTTTCAATGAGTCAATAAAAAATATTAATACTAACATGTTTTAAGCACTATAATATTGTAAGTATATGTTTCAGACCCCTTTTAGTGTCTAGACATAGTATAGGAAGTTTATATTAATTTTCACTATAATTCTGTGAGATAGGAATTGGAACCAGCCCAAACACAGGCCTATTCTCAGTCAGATCACTTCTAGGAAATAATACACATGAAAATTTAAGACCAATAATTATTTTAAATTATAAATGCCTACATAACTCTTAGAACATCGTGGACTCTAAAGGTATCTGTACCATATTTGACAGCTTTGGAGTACTGTCATGGTGACTGGAATACTATATATCCTTTTCTATTGTTGAAATTCTGTATCTAATGCCACATAGCTACTAAGTGATAGACACCGTAATTCAAATCTAGGTCCATCTCATTCTGAAATTGATGTTTTCAGAACTTTTTCTCTAATGTTTCTCATGGTTATACTGATTTCATCTCATTCCAATTCATACACAAGGAAAAGATTTTTAAATAACCTAAACAAAATCTAGTCCCTAAAATGTGTTCTTATTCTAATTTCTAGAATCTAGCAATGTCCCCTTATTTGGAAAAAAAGTTATTTGCAGATATAATTAAGTTACAGACTTTGACATGAAGAGATCATCCTAAACTATCCAGGTGGGCCCTAAATCCAATGATGAGTATTGTTATAAGAGGCATATAGGAAAGATTTGACAGACAGAAGAGGAGGAAGCAAATTGATAAAGGAAGCAGAGATTGGAGTAATGCTTCTCAAAACCAAGGAATAGTTGGAGCTCCCATGATCTCGAAGAGGTAAAGAACAGAATCTCCCTTAGAGACTTGGGGGAAAGAACCACCTTACTGTACCTTGATTTTGAACTGTTGGGCTCCAGGCTGTAAGAGGATAAAATCTATTGCTTTAAGCCACCACATTTAGAAACTAATACACATTTTCATTTTGATCGAGAAGCCACTGAGATTTTAATATACCATGCAGAAAGACAGTACAAAAAAATCTTATTTGAAACATTTATCTTTAAACAATATTTGAAAATTACTTGGGGAAAAAAGTAAATGATTGATTATCTTTTTTTCCCCATTACTGAGCAAAATATATATCACAGGAGATGATAAAACCAGATGCCAAGTTTGTGATAAATATGAATGAGACAATACTTATCTTTATTAGGAAGAATACACAGAGAACATAAGGATAGGGGAGTAGAAATTAAGAGGATGCCCTGAAGAGACTGCCTGGCTCCAGTGTTGATGCCTAGTCTATGGCATACTGGGTCTGCACTATTAACAGGATGATTTCTTTCTCCCTCCTTTCTTTGAAGTCCTTTCCTCTCTTTCTCTTTGCCTCCTTCCTTCCTTCCTTCCTTCCTTCCTTCCTTCCTTCCTTCCTTCTCTCCATCCCTCCATCCCTTCCTTTCTTCCTTTTTTCTTGAGCACCTTGGGAGCCCATTCTCAGGTTCATGCTGTATTTTTATTTGATTCACTCATTGTGCAAAAGAAATTTTACCAGAGGAATTTAGCATTTTTACAGAATGCAGTCAAGGGAAGTAGATTACTTAGCAAAACCATCATCTCCACTCACCTGGAGCTCTTTATCTTCTCACTGCAGATACTCACACCACTGCCTCAGCAATCGAGTCTAAAGAATATGTCCCGTGAACATTAACCACATTTCCTCAGGAAATACATAACTATTGATTCTGACATGTTGATTTTCTCTATAAAATTGTTCACTATCTGTTTTTATGACATTAAAAGAAGCTTGAGATTTTTCTATCTTAACAATATTGCAGTCAAACTGGATTAGGCCCTAATTAATAATACATATTCTTATCTGAGTAATAAAAAGAATAAGATACTAATCATACTTCTACATTTTGAATCTGTATAGTTTTTAAATTTGGGTTTCTTTCTTTGAATTTTTTATAGATAATTGAATTAAACTATTTTAATATTCAAAATAAAAATATTCCACAAATTTATACATATAATTATAATTAAACATATAATTTATCAGCTTTGAATATAGCACTAATAAGTAATCATTACAATTAATGAAACTAATAATCATATGTCCTGATTTGCTAGCGATGTTTAAAAATTATTTAGTCTCCTTTATGGCTGATGATATACTATTTTTGCAAATGTTTACATATGAATTTACCTTCTCAACATCAGAGATCAGTATCTCTTGTTTATTCCATAAATAGGATAATCCAGGTCACCTATTAAAAGGTACATACCTGAATCATGGTGTTCCACCATCATGTTGCACTAAAATTAATGGAAACTTCAACTAGCTCAAAAGACTGAGAATGAATATTGTCCCCTTTTTTATCAATCATTCCTTAACTCATGTAATTCATTCTGTTCAGTTTGGTGCTCATAGAAATGCCTCATGCTAATAGGAGTCTAGAGGAAAAACCTAACATTAGGAGAAGACATATCAACTCTTGAGTCATTATTCTCAATTCCAGAAAGGGTTATTTCCTACTGCATACATGTTAAATCACTTATTGAATAAGCATTACAAATGCCAAAGAGGAATTCAGACTTTGCTTAAGAATTATATAAAGAATTTTAAATGTATTCCTGTGACAATGCAGAATATAGTCAACATAATTTTAGAAGTAGAAAAAAAACAACCTAAGCTTTTATTTTGGGAGGTGTGGAGGCGTTGATAGTGGCTATTTTCTTTCTTTTGCCTTCTTATATTTACTTTCCCATTATTCACAGTTCTCTGAAGTGTGTTAATATGCCAAGACTATGTCTTAGGACCGTAAAAATATTGCAACTTAAATAGATAGAGACAATTTGATAAGAAGGATGCAATATTGTGGAATAGGCACAGCATTATGAAATTAACCTAAATCTCTGTCACATCTGTGAACTATTCTTTTTTGTCCATTTCTCATGCAAAGGTTGGAAATAAACAGTGTTTTTGAAGTAAGGTCTGACAGTACTTTTACAGGAGCTCCTGGATCTATACAACGGAATCAACACAAACATGATCTAATATTAGATAAGAGTCCATAACTTTCTCTGCAAAAGAAAATATGCCTCACTCTGAACTCCATATCCTCTAACTGTACTGGGATGAGTCCTACTTGTAGATCCCTATTAGTCATGTGAAGGGACTGAAGACAAGTCCCTTCAGTTCTCTGTGGCTTTTTCTTCTCTATAAAACAAAGGCTTTAAGTGGAATAGATAATCTCTAAAATCCCCTGTATTTCAAAATTTTAGGTATTAGATTTACCTTGCCATGCAGCCAAATTCTCTTATTTTGAAAGAGAATAACAATGAATTTAATCACCCAATATTTGGTAAAAGAAAACTACTTATTTTCAGTTTCTCCCAAGTACAGAGAGTCTGGCTATTTTCTGCCATCATCATCAGGGAAAATGTTCACCGTACATTACATTTTCAACAAATACATTCCTAACAAATTCAGTCCCTATTAATGTTCAGTATTGGGCTCCAATACTATCTATCTATGAATGAATCATATCTATTCATTGTGAATCATATCTATTCATTATCTATTCATTATCTACTCATATCTATTCATTATCTATTCATTATGAAAATAGAACAGTTTACATGTATAAGACACAGGCATAAGCACAAAAACTAGAATAAATTGATCTAAAACCCCAAAAAGAAAAGTTTACATTTTCATGGGTTTTGTTTCGTTTTGTGTTTCTTTACTTCAAAAACTCACATCACTACATCATAACCTTGAAACACAGTTAAGAGATTGCATTCAAATGTAGATCATTGATGCAATGCAGATCCCATCAGCTTATATAATATGTACATGAACCAAGAGACAAAAGAGTAATGAGGCAAGTGCCTTTGACAGTATTCTGAAATTTCAGTGCTATTGTTTTATTTTATGATTTACTGGAAGATTTCCCGTGGATATGAATTCTTGGAATACATTGAATCCAGCCAGAGGATTTCCATTCCATTTATTTTTAACACCTGATAAGTGAATCTGATTGAGGGAGACTGGCTGGTGGCTATAAGAGCGGGTGGAATTTTTTTGAGTGATCTCAAGGGTAGACAATTACCTGTCTTTCACTACTTGGGATTCAATACAATTTTTGTTAAGTTACTTTTAAATGCTTTCTGAGTTTGTAAGTAAAACAAAAAGAAATTTTATTATGCAAATTCTTTTTTACAACTGCATTTGTCTTTGCACTAAGACTTTTTGGGCAGAAATCCTTCTTTCCAAACACTTTAATCTCACTGCCTTTAGAAGAAACAGATCGATTTTGAATAAAGTATCAGCAAGGAATAAAAAAACTATATTTTCAGTATATTCTTCAATGAATTTAATTGCAAAGCTCACATAAATCATTTAAAAATAGTGAGACAAGGGGTACCTGGTTGGCTCAGTCAGTAAAGCATGCAACTCTTGATCTTGGGGTTGTGAGTTTGAGCCCCACGTTGGATGTAGAGTTTACTTAATTTTTTTTAAATATCATAAAACATACTGAGACAACATTTGCTTCAGATGGTTTTGTGACTTACTGTATTTATTTCATCATTTTGGAGGTTTTTTTCAAAGGCAAATTAAATATGGAAAATCCATATAATGACTATAAAATTCTACATATTTTGCAGTATAAAAAAATAAAACTAGATAGTGCCTATTTGTTCTTGGATTTAAAAGATTGTAAAATATTAGAGATGCTATCATTGAGATACATCTATTGCCTTAGGGATAGCTAGGCAAGTGAAAAATGGTCAAAGACTGTACCCCAAACCTGATTTTCTAGTTGACCACTTGAAATATTCCTTCCAAAAGACCTGAATGTAAACTATCTTCATTTTTTAAGCTGCCTCTATTAAATGTAATATATACATTGGGATATGTATATATACTTATTATATATTTATATAAAGCGTGGAATTTTATGTATCATATATATTTTTTTAAAATTTTTTTCAACGTTTTTTATTTATTTTTGGGACAGAGAGAGACAGAGCATGAACGGGGAGGGGCAGAGAGAGAGGGAGACACAGAATCGGAAACAGGCTCCAGGCTCCGAGCCATCAGCCCAGAGCCCGACGCGGGGCTCGAACTCCTGGACCGCGAGATCGTGACCTGGCTGAAGTCGGACGCTTAACGGACTGCGCCACCCAGGCGCCCCGTGTCATATATATTTTTTATATAACAGAAAACATATTAGATTGCATACTTTCACTATCTTATCATTATTAAAAATTTTACAAGAATTTTCCTTTCTAAAAATCATACTGGAAAACAACACTAGGGAAAATACTGACAAAGTAGAAGTGGAAAAAAAAGGAATCTCAAAAAATAGAACTAGGAGGGGCGCCTGGGTGGCTCAGTGGGTTGGGCGTCCGACTTCAGCTCAGGTCACGATCTCGCGGTCTGTGAGTGCGAGCCCCGCGTTGGGCTCTGGGCTGACGGCTTGGAGCCTGGAGCCTGCTTCCGATTCTGTGTCTCCCTCTCTCTCTGCCCCTCCCCCGTTCATGCTCTGTCTCTCTCTGTCTCAAAAATAAATAAAAGTTAAAAAAAAAAATTAAAAAAAAAATAGAACTAGGAAAAGCAAAACCAAACCAAACAACAACAGCAACAACAACAACCAAAAAGGAGAAGACAAAAGATAACATCCTTAAAAGGTACAATTCAATATCTAATTTCACTATCTGCCAGAATATATTTATTTGTAAGCAGTGTCTCCTTAGTTGCTGCTAATGTTTCAAGTAAGATGGGGCAGATTTCAGGAATGAGTTACCAATAGCGCAGTCCAGGAAAGCTACTTACACAAACTTATTGAAAATGAGCATCTCTTAAATTGATAACCCTACATTTTCAAAAGTGTGTTTAAATAAGATGAGTTCTCCTTAGAGGCTTTCATGTGAACTCCAATGTTTAATAAACTAGGAACCTTTTGTTTCATAATCAAATGCTTCTTCATAATGGTGATAGAGATACAGGTCATTCTAAACTGTCCCAACTAAGTGTTGCCAGACATGTATACGAGATTCAGCAATAACCATCATTTAGTTTAAATATGGAGAAATATGGAGAGTATCTGTCCTCTTTGAGTAAACCAGAGTTAAATGTAAAAATAATGTAGATGTTCTCGATTTTAAAAGATCTTTTACTTGTGCTATGATATTAAAGTTTATTTCTCCATTTCCTAGATCTATTCCTGAGGTCCCGATAATGTGCCCACATGTTTTCTACCCTGGACTTTGTGATTTACCAAAAGGAGCACTGAAGATAAAACCACATTATGATCCTAAAAATGCTACATAGTAACTACTAACATAAGCTCAAGAAGCTGTTTCCACAACTTATAAAACAGAGAAAACACTTACTCCATCTGTGAAACATTCCAGATGTTGTGAGAATCAAATCAGATGATCAATATAAAAGCATTTTGAAATTTTCAACTGTGGGGTTAAAGTTCCAGATTGAATATGTTTACCTCCTCAATTACTCCCACATTCACACTAAAATATCAATAAAGAGTAACCCACAAAGACAATGAGAATAAAGAGACGTGACAATAGAGAAGAAACTTTTTAGATGATGGAAAGCTGGTGGATGACTGGTTACTGACTTAGTAAAGTAGAAAAGGCTCGAAACTAGCTTCCTTCTGAGATTATAGCCAAAAACCAATAAACCAATCTGAGCCACAGAACCTTAGAAGAGTTCAAAAATGAGAGGCACTACATTTAGAAAGTGTGAGCGAGGGATGGAGCTGAATAAAAAGATAATTGGTTCAAATTGGATATAAGCTAGACACTTCTTTACCTTATAAAGCCAGGAAAATTATACCAGAGACTCCAAAGTCAGGGACACCATGCCCAACAGTGATTGAGACATAATACTGAAAACAGAGATAGAAACAGGAAGTTTACCTTTAAAACAATGAAATGCACAGCTTCCCCCCCCCCCCCCCCCCCGTGCATCTACCAGAAAAATGGCAAACAGGTCCTCATCGCAGAAAGGTGATAAGAAACTTTTTCTTTGAAGAAAACTTTGGGTCATATCCCAAAGAACTGACCAAGAGATTTTGATATTTGGAGATCCCCAAAGAAATGACTGAATTACATACATTTAATCCCTACATAATGAAGCCAACTAGTCTTACACACAGCTTTACCAGTTGCTTCGTCTTCTTACGTGATTAAACAGAAGGGATCCTCAAGCATTTGAGCAAAATAATGAAACTGACAAAGAAACACTAAGAAAATAAGGGTGATAAAAGAAGCAGAACATTTAGGGAGGAAATCACATCATTAAGGGCGTCAGAGAAACAAAAGAGTATACTGCGTCCATGATGCAGCAAAGCGTTGCTGGATAACAACAGTATAAGTATGTAAGAAAAATAAACAGAACATCTGAAATATTAAATTAGCAAGTTCTCAGACAAGTTAAATGCAGGATATAAAAATCATGCAAGTGACACAAAAACATTTATTAAATATACTATGTTTAAATGTTGCAAGTGAAAGAAAATGTAATTATGGTACACTATGTAGTTCAGGTGTAAGCAGTCTTTAGAGTCATGATATTGCGGTCAATGATTAGTCATTTAACCTCAAAAGGTGATACAACTCTAATTGCCCCTTGAACAGTGTGGGGGTTGGGTCACCAAGCCCCCACTCAGTTGAAAAGCCTCATATAACTTTTGACTCTCCTGAAACTTAACTACTAATAGCTTACTGTTGACGAGAAGCCTTGATAACATAAACAGCTGATTAATACATATTTTGTATGTGACATGTATTATATACCATATTCTTACAATAAAGTAAGCTAGAGAAAGGAAAATATTATTAGGAAAATCATACAGAAGAGGAAATGCATCTGTAGTAATATACTGTATTTATTTAAAAAAAATCAACTTACAAGTGGGTCCATGCAGTTTAAACCCATATTGTTCAAGGGTCATCTTGTCTAAGAGAAATCAGAAGGAGAATATATACAAGAGGAAGGGGACAGGAGAGCTAAAAGCTCACCTTCTATATTTGTAACTCATTAGAAATGCCTCGGATTTAAAAATCCTCAAATAACAGAATATACATATAATTTAGAAAAATGAAAAGGCAGGCTGGAAGAAACAACTATAAGAGCTGTAAGAGGTTGCCTCTGAGGAGCAAGACATAGTAGTGGGAAACTGTATTATTTTTTGACTTTTGAAGCATGAATTACTTTGATATAAATTAAAACAATAATCTAAGAACACAACTAGAAAAATTCAAATGTAAGTCATTATTAGGTGGCAACATGGTGTCAACACTGGGCCCTTTTTCTTATGCACAGCATTGTGGTTCATTCACAAAGATTATTGTGCTAAAATTTATTCTAAGCAATAGAGAAAAAAAACAGTATCTAGGTAATATCCCATAGGATGCTGTATCTACATTATCTCATTTAACTCTTCTAACAATGAGTCAAATGTTCTATATCGCTTACAGATGAGAAACACCTCTTCACCCTCGCTGGCATCCAGCACATGACAAAGCTATAATATAAATGTGCATCTGCTTTCTACATCCCTTTATCACAACCAGTCCCCACCTTAAACCTTTTAGTGGTTTCTTTTCATCTACAAAATCTTTAAGTCCAAGATCCTTAGCATATTACATAATAGCATCCAAGGTTCCACTCCAACATCACAAATACACAGTATTATGACTGCATAATATCAACTCAAGGCTCAACCGTTCTAACTCGTTTGCACTTCCTCCCCATGTACTTAGCTGTGTTAATACCACTCTTACTGGAGCCTCATGCCTCAATACTCCTGTGTTCCCATGGTATCCCCTCTGCCGAAAATACTCCTCCCATCCTCTTTTATTTGGTTTCCTCTTTTTCATTCATTTCCATTTTTTCATTATATTCCAGTCTATCTATGTGTGATCTTTTCCTACAGGTTTTTCCAAACTCTAAGGTTGAGTTACATGACCCTCATTCGTGCTTCCATAACAATACTGTCTTCATCTATCTCACCACTTACACACCAGATGGCTAGTATTTTGTCTGAGAGACTTTGTCATATTTATCATTAGACCTCAAGAGCCACTGGAAAAAACAATGTTCCCTACCATAAATAACTTAAGCATCTAATTGTAGAGAGAAAAATTACATGGAAAGCTTTTGTTCTAGACAAACACTGAAAGTTACTATGAGAAATGGGTAAATTCTTTGAGAACTTGGAGAAAGAAGACAACACAGAGGATTTGTTGCAGGAGAAAAGCACTTTTGGGGTGATCCCATCATTTGAAAAGGAGGATAGATTACCCAGTGGAGGATACAAGAAAATCTTACACAAAGCCAGAAGAAAGCATAGTGGCTTTCTGATCTTTAATGGCGTCAAAGATCAGTTTTATGAACGTAGGGTAGAAGGTTTAGTTCCAGAACATGGAAAAACTTGACTATCATAAACAGAGTTTGGTACTTGCAATATTTGACTGGTGTATACTTGATGGAAATGAAGTAGGAATGGAAAGGTGACTGCTGAAAGGTATCTATGAAAGTATCATGACAGAGCAGTGGAGAAAAACAAAGAGGTATGAAGACCTTTTAAGTAATAGGCTCTGCAAGGTTTAATGGGAAGAATAATGTGAATGAAAAGGAGATGTCACTATGAATCCAAAGTTTTGAATCTCAGTGTCTGAAGAATACAGCCCTATAACAATATATGGTTTATGTCTGATGTCTCTAGCATTTCTGGTCAGTAGAAAGTGAGATCATTTACTGAGATGTGAGATGGTAAGAGAGATTAAAGGCTTCACAGATCAGTTAAAAAAAAGGAAATGAAAAAAACCAAACTTTCTCTGCAGTTTATTTTCATGATGTGAACTAAGGATTTTAAATACACACCTAGATTAGAACCATTGAGCTCTCTTTGGAAATAAGTCATACATATTAGCATTGTATATATTGCAGGGGTAGCAATATGCTGAATGATTTCTGTTTTTTGCATCTAATGAACAATGTCCCATAAACAAGTAACTTGTTACATTATTACTACCTGTTTCTTTCAGTTTATGGAAGAAATAAGTTTAAAGATACTTAAGTAAAAAAAAATACAATAGTGAATGAAAACCTAATTTTCAAAAATGCAGTCTCTCTTTAATCTTTACAAATTCAAACTAAAGCCCAAGTATAAATATGGATTTATTTTGAACCCTTAACACCCAAGTTCAATATTAAACCCATGTGCATGTACATAAC
Organism: Herpailurus yagouaroundi; assembly: GCF_014898765.1. Taxonomy (NCBI): domain Eukaryota; kingdom Metazoa; phylum Chordata; class Mammalia; order Carnivora; family Felidae; genus Herpailurus; species Herpailurus yagouaroundi. Next base: position 60,126,415 of record NW_024412388.1, read on the forward strand.
TCTTTCTTCTAAACAGCATTCAGCAAATCACACACACACACACACACACACACACACACACACACACACAATTTCTCATTAATCCTCACTGACTCCTAGTTCAACGAGATGTGATTCCTCTACCCTATTATTTGGAATAGCACAGAAAACACAGTATCTTGACAGCTCAGGATAGCCAGCCTAGATTCCCAGCTTCTTTAATTTTAGTTCAACTCTCTCTTCACACAAAAAGTAACAGTTTTATTGATTTCAAAATGTCTGAGTCCTGTTTTCAGGCTGCTTTCGGAGTTGCATAAAGTTAGCAACTGCATCTATTATTTCCTTGAAATGAATCCACAACGCTTATTTCATTATAATGCATACAGCAGGGATTCAATAAATGTTGACTGATTAACTTGGAGCAGGCTGCATAATGTTTGGATACATTTAAAACTCCAAGTAGATTCAGGTACTCAAATAGAGGGACAAACAAAGCAAAATGATTTAATTAAACCGATTTCAATTAGAGTGCCTGCCACAAAGACTAATTAAGGAGGATATCAACAAGTACAAATGAAGTATAATTCACAAAAATCTATTCCTAGGGGGAGAAATCCTTGAAAGGCTAAACATCTAAGATCAAGAAAATGGTGAGCTTCCTTCTTTCAGCACAGATGGAAAGATGACTGTATTCTGTTTCACATATGTACACTTCACTGAGAATATTTCTCCTCCAGAACTCTCTTTGGTGTTCCTATGGCTTTGTATCATTGTACTTCTTATGAATCTTGTATATAGGACAAAATCCCTATACATTGTAGATGAATTTGATAAATTTAAAATAAAAACTGTTCCTTTTAAACTATAGTTAATAGTTTAGTCATAGAAAAAAAGAGCATGAATCATAATCATGTGTTAACCATTAAGATCATTTTGCAAGTTAAATTATTTTGCCTGTTGTAGGCAATATCTGAATAGCTAGGAAATAATATTGCTTCAAACTTCAAATTCTTAAAATTATTAATCATGACTGAACTTAATAAGTTGCAGGTAGCAATTTTTTTATATACATGATGAAGATGTAAATAATTCTACATAATGATCTGAAAAGTGAAATAATGGAAAACACATTTCTTTTCCCAAGAAACAAATCAGAATAAGTATTTTTTTTAATTTAATGGCAAGACAAAGAAAACAGTATTTTTTTAACTGACATAATTCTTTGGAGCATGTAATGGAAGACAGTGCTTCCTACACTTACAGGACAGACCATCATTCGATACTTTCCAAAAATGTCTGCACCCTCCACAGGGTCTTGACTTGAGTCAGTTTTACTTTCAGCAAATAGAATCAAATTAAACACACTCCACTCCTCTCCAACTGCTCTTGCCAAGCCTTCAGAAGTTCAGACGGCTTTGTGGACAACTATAGCCTCAGAAAGAAAAGATCTATGAAGAACAAATGACTATGAGTCTCACAATGGAGGTCAGACAAAGGGATGACACCTGCAAGTGATGAATATGTGTTCATGAATATGGAGTTGACTGATCCCAACCATAAGAATGCCTACAGATGAGGCATACTGGAGTATGCTCTGCTTTTATGGTAAAATAATTATAATAAAATATAATATATAGATTATATTATATATATTAAAAAAACTATTATCAAAAACTATGTTGAGTACATTTTAAAGTTATGGATAGAAGAAATTATTATGTAATACATAATGTATATTATGTAATTATATTTTATTAAAATTATTATTTAATAAAAATACTGTAATACAGATAGAAGAAATTATTATATAATATTATACATTATGTACATTATATATTATAAAATAATTTCTTCTATCTATATTACAATATTTTTATTAAATAATAATAATATAATAAATATATAATATATAAATACAATAAATATATAAAAATATATATAATAAAATATATATTATAATAATGTAATATTATATAATAATAATTTCTTCATTCCATAACTTTAAAATGCACTCAACATAGTTTTTAACTGAAAATTATCAGCTCTTCTTTAAATAACTGTGATTTAAAACATTTATGAAATTCTTCTATGAGTCACAGAATCACAGTGTCAAAGGAATGTCAATGCTTCCATTAATCCAACTATGATAAAATGTGTCTCTTTGAAACATTTTGTGCCATTATATTCTATGATGTAAATCTAGTCCTGAGTAAAAGCTTTGAGAAGTTGAAGTTTGCCATTTCAGTTATCTCCTTGCTACCTTTGGTTCTCTTTTCCTTCTCCCTTTCTTTTGTCTTTACTGCTTCTTACCCACCCACAACCACATGATCCTAATTTGCACTGATTCTGCTACTTGGTCGTCACCAATTGTATACAATTCCCTCTGGGTTCTACTGCTTAACAGAATAATCACCCTGTTGAAATCATTTTTAACACCCATTTTTTTTTCTACCTGTAAAACTAACACATACCCATTATGGAAAATCTGGAAACCACAAAGCAAAGTAATAAAATTAAAGTCTGAATGATGTTAGGCAGACTCTGGAGTGAGACTACTTTTGCAGGAATTCTGGAGGCCCTGGGCAAATAATTTAACCTCTTTTAGTCTCAGTTGGATCATCTATAGAGTGGGCAAAATAAGAAGTCTTACTTCCAAAAAAATAATAATAATAAGGCTTACTTCATATAGTTGTGATGAAAAATAATTGAAAGAATCCCAGTAAAGTTCACATAAGAATTCTCTGCATATACTAAGAGCTCAGTAAATGTCTTATTATTTTTTTTTCAGATAAATTCTTCATATTCTAATAGTAAAATAAATATTTTCATTCACAAGGCCAGGATTCTAGATCTGTCTTTACTGCTCTATAGCTAAATAAACTTAAGCAAGCTTTTAATAACAGCAATAATGATATACAAATAATAGCTAAGTCTTACAGAGTACTTACTATGAGCTAAACATTTTATAAACCTTTAAATACATCATAACTGAATTAATCCTCACAGCAACCATAAGTGATAAGTACTATTACTATCCCCATTTTTACAGATGAGGAACATTAGGATCAGAGAAGTTAATCACCCAAGACCACTCAGCTGGTAACATGCAGCATAATACCAGAACCAGGCAGTCTGTCCCCCCCATCTGTGTTCCTAACCTCTGCATCACAAGCTTCAGATTCCTCTTCTACGTTGTAAGGAGAATAATCTCTTCCTCACAGGCAGAATCGTAATCATAAATAAAAAGAAGCACAGATTGTAATAATTTGCAAAGTATCACATACATTAAAGCGTTTGGAATACTGAAAAAAATATGAAGATGGGGTGAATTTTCCTTGAACCTTCTCTCTCTTCAGTGTACCTTTCAAGTCATGAAAACATTTCTCTGCAATTCTATATAATAAAAATATTCAAAGCACTGTGGTAAGCACTTTATCTGTAATAGCTCATTTAATCTTCATAGGGGTGTCATATATGAGCAAACTGGAGTGCAGAGAGAGGTTAAGTTACTTGCCCAAGGTTATATCACAGATAAATCTCAGAACTGAGATGTGAATGTGGGCAGCCTAAAACTGGAGTCCACATAACTGTTTGTTGTACTTTACACAGTTTCTGGAGGAAATGGGAAGGGCATATTCATGTCCTAGATTTCTCATGTAAATAACTTTGAAAATATACAGATAAATATATTAAATTACACATATATACAGTTTTACGGTTTCTAGAAATGGCAACCTTAGAGTAATGCATAGAAAAGAAGCAAAATTACTTTATCTCTTTGAATCCATTAAGAATTCCATTTATTTTACATCAGTGGCTCCCAAGACCATCTAGAAAATTAGGGTATTTGACAGACTTGTTTATTCACTCTCTAATTGGTAGACAACTCGCATTGCTTCACCATACTTGGAAGTGCATTATACTTGATGAAATAATTCTCTCCAACCATCAGGGTTTCTCATGTTTGAAATGAGGATAACTTTGCTCATGAGAAGGAAATTGGAAAAGATAGCACTCAAAATGTGTTAGTTTAGAAAATATATAAGTGAATACTGAAAAAGGGGAAAGGGGGGCAAAATCGTTAGTACACGAAACTGAAAATGCTCATATATATTTATATCGATATTTATTTGTTCTCCAATCTCCTCTGGAAAGACACAGCTAATTAAATTTGGTTTCAGTGTGTGAGATTTCTATACATAGAGTAATTGTTTTTATCCTTTCATAAAATATATCTTGCCTCCTAAAAAACATTTAAACCTTTAAACCAAAATATTTATCACTAGCTTAAAATTGGGCTCCAGGCCTTCACCACAGCTGGTCATTAATCTATTGGATATGTTCCACACAATAGTGCATTATGAAACTTTAAAGGAAACATTTGTCTTGGGTGAGTGAATGTCTAAAAGTTTTCTTTTCCACTTTTTTTGGAACCGACAATTCAGTAACTCTAAGATGTCCTGCCACATCTGGCCTGACCCTATGAACTATCCTTCATCCTATGCTTCTTCCCTATCCCCTATTTCAACTTTCCCATTTTCCACCTCAGTCCTGTTCACATAGCCCCACACCCCTTTTATGCTCTCCTCCAAGAACATACACCAGGAAGAGTTTCCAAATTCCAGACACATGCAGAGAGACCACATGATGTGGATCAATGAAATAAAGGTAGCCCAGGAGAAAGACTGATGTTTCTTTTTTTTTTTTTTAACTTTTTTTTCAACGTTTTTATTTATTTTTGGGACAGAGAGAGACAGAGCATGAACGGGGGAGGGGCAGAGAGAGAGGGAGACACAGAATCGGAAACAGGCTCCAGGCTCCGAGCCATCAGCCCAGAGCCTGACGCGGGGCTCGAACTCACGGACCGCGAGATCGTGACCTGGCTGAAGTCGGACGCTTAACCGACTGCGCCACCCAGGCGCCCCAAGACTGATGTTTCAAAACGTTTTCTTAAGAGTCTTGTCCCCCTGGGCCACCTATAATATGACAGACCCTCCCTCGATATTGTGACCTTTCATAGGTAGATTCATCGGACAGGGTCAGATTTTCAGAGCCATTCTTGCCAGTGTCTGGGCATGTCGCCTTTCAGTAGTGCCCCTGTTAGAGATTACTCAGACTCCTTCTGTCCTTTGACCTTGCCCCAGTGCAAAGTTCTGGAGAGCAAAAATGAAATGATAATTTTCCAGTAGGGAACTGCAGAAATGAGAGGTCACTACAAAGATCTATAAAAGTCAAACACTGCAATGTCTACCTTGATATTTTAAGGTAGAAACATTTAACTCAAAGGTTCACTGCTTTAAAAACAGAATTTTGAGTGCTTTGTGAGCAAGGGATTTCTAGGAAGGGAAATTTCTTTGCTGTCTTTGGAATCAAGCCGCTTAGGAAGTAACTACCTGGTTCGTTTTGGGGTTTGTTTTTGTGTTTGTTTTTCCTTTCCAATAGGATGGCCTCATCAGCCACACTAGAATTCCTAAAGAGTTAATGTCCAATTCTTTCCCAGACCTACTTAATCCTGTATGTTCTATAACTTTCACTTACTGAATCCAGATAAAAGAAACAAGATGTAGGAATAGCAAGTGGTGAAAGAGCTACTCGAGGGTTTCAATCAAGTCCTGGTGTCAGCTTCATGTCCGGCACACAAAGAAGAGATAAAGAGACAGGCAGGAGAGAGAGTAGGAAGCAACAGCTACCAGGGAGAAATACAAACCACTCACATAGTTGTGATGTATAGAAAGGGTAGGCAAAGGGGGAGAGAGTGCAGAAATAAGACTAAATAATGTCGACCAAATAGTACACTGCTGAGCAATGAAAGAAAGGGGCAGGAACAGAATGCACGGCATTGACCCTCTCACTCACTATCGAGAGAACATGAATGTACCTAGTTGTATGCGATGATCCAATTTATTTGACTGCACTGGGATGGAGTACGTTGGAGAAGATATCACTGAAGCACTTCCCCACAGCATTTCAGCTAGCATTGAGCAGCAGGAAAATAAACACCCCCATTTGTGGCACAAAAGAGAAAATTACATCTATTCATGGGATGGGAAAAAAAATCTCTGGAATATTATGATGAATTAAAGAAATTGTTGGATTTTTGTAAAATTTGCCTTATCAAACTCATTCATTTTCTAAGTCTCTTCGTACTTCCCTTCCTATACAATTAACTCACTAAAAGGATGTAGATATGTATAAAATAATCAGTTTTGCCATATGGAATTTGAAAGAGTAGTCCCTCATAAAGGATGATTTGGGAGCTGTTTTAAACATCATCTGGATATTCTTCTCCAGTTCTAAGTCTGTAATAAATAAAGATATTGGTTTCTGTCCCCTAAGACCACTCCAGTGCTCCGATGAGCATGCAGAGAAAGAGCCTCTGACTCTAATGGTCATTGTCCTATTCACGCCAAGGACAGGTCATAATGCTGCTGACACACCATGGTGGCCATGCCATACATCAGTTATTTTTTTGGTCACTAAACTTTCTAGAGATGAGGTCTCCCTGCCAAACATGTAAACATATAAAGAATGGAGGCCAGAGACACAGAATAAGGGAGGTAGATAAAAATAGTATCATGGGGATGATACGAAGAGTAAGAGAAAAATATAAGGGAAATAGAATTATAAATTTTTCAGATGAGGAAAATATAAAATGGAAGGAGGTATAAAAAGTGAAGAAGCTAGGGCCGCCTGGGTGGCTCAGTTGGTTAAGCATCCAACTCTTGGTTTCAGCTTAGGTCATGATCTCACAGTTCCTGAGTTTGAGCCCTGTGTCAGGCTCTACACTGACAACACAGAGCCTTCTTGGGATTCTCTGTGTCCCTCTCTCTCTGCTCCACTCCCACCCCCCCCCCCCACCCTCTCTCTGTGTCTCTCTCTCAAAATATATATATGTATGTAGGTATCTGTATATATATATATATTTTTTTTTTTTAAGTGAAGAGGTTAAATTGAAAAGGGGAGCTGAGTACTGAATCGAATATTTGTATGAATGTTACAATAGTAAACATACAAAGAAAGTCTATCATAAAGAATCACATGTCTGGAGAAACCACAAACAAAAATCTGCTATGGTTTAATATGGTTTGATAAAAAGTAAAATGGCAATGATAATGTAAATGTGCATGATTTGGAATGCAAGGAATCTCCACATATCCATGTCTTACTGCCAGATTGTTAACAATACTGGAAATCACATCAGTCATCTTTGCTTTAAGCACTGCCCTCTTTGGAGGTCCTAATTTGACCACTTCAGAGTCTTAGAACACATCAGTTCATGGAACTAACAGTTCAGTGCGAATTAATTCGGGAGATAGAAAGATACTGGGGCTGGGAAGATAAATGGGGTAGAAGTGGCTGCCATAACAGAAGAAAGTGGGTGCAAGGGAGTTAAAGTCCCTAAAACACAGAACTGCCATTCTTTTCCGTCCCACTATCATGAAGGAGAGAGTAAATATGTAGGATGAGGATTCATAATGTCAAAGGAATCGGGCTTTATCCTACTGGGTGAGAAAAGACTTTCTGTATACTGGGAAAGATTTGGGGAAGTTCACAAGATTTAAGAAGAGAAAATAACATACTTTTTTTTAAGTTTATTTTTTTATTTTTTAAAGTGATCTCCATGCCCAATGAGGGGCTCAAACTCACCACCCTGAGATCGAGAGTCACATGCTCTATGGACTGAACCAGCCAGGCGCCTAAGGAAAAGATCATTATTACAAAGTTGTTTTTTTGGTTTTTTGTTTTTGTTTTTGTTTTTGTTTTTTTCATCTCAAACATCCAAATTCGTTAGTTTCTCTGGGACTACCAAGTGGTGGAAAGAGCAAAAACTAAATGCCTGGGGTGGGTGCAGGGAGAGAAGAGAGTGGAATGAAAAGATACGAAATGCTGAAGATCTGTTTTGCCACCTAAACAAATTTGGCTAAGCCGATCCTACAGGAGTATACACAGAGGTGCTACGAGTCCCAAAGTACATGTAAACCTACACACATGTTTACCAGCTTTCCCTCCCACAGATGTTCAATGAGAACAAAATAAATTAGATCAACATTTTTAAAGTGCATCCTGTAGCCATTTGCCCAGGGAAAGAAGACAAGTGGCCATTTCAAAAGCTGATGTACCAGGTCAGAATACTCAATATATGATAAAAATTAATGAGCCAGTAAGTGATCCAGCTGCAGATCTGATCAATCCAACAACTACATTTTGTGTTGCCTAAGTAGAACAAATGAGTGATCGCATTTTATGGCATGAGCTTACATAACTGCAAATGTTAGTAATGATTTTAATCCATCTTTAAAAATGACCCAAATCCATTAAAAAAAAATCCTGCCAGCATGCCTGTTCTGTGAATTTTGGGAAGATAAAACCTATGTAGCTCACCACAAACTGTACCAGTAAATACATTGCTGAAATGACTACTAATTATTTCTATTAAATTGTATAGGTTCAGTATATTTCTCATGACTTCAGCAACGAAAAGCCTTATTTTTTTTTCTTTTATAAAATATAAAGCAGAATAAAGAAGACACTGGAATCATTTTCTATCACAGCTTTCACATTTGTGAGTCTCTCAACCAAAACTCCTTCTCTAGATTTTCTCATCTATACACCATTGAAATTGTTGTTTTCCAATCACTCATCATATGTAAATCCTAATGTACTTCTAACTATCCTGGCTGGTTTCTCTGAACCTTTCTGATCTCTAATATATGGCTTGAAATGAAATAATCTAACTTGTACCATGTACAGCAAGGATGCATCATTTGATATGGAGTCATTATGTCATTGTACTATAAAAGTTTTCCTTTTCTTTGTGCACAGAGCACTTTTGTTATTAACTATTGACGTGCAATAGAAAATTGTTTTTAGGGGAGCCTGGGTGGCGCAGTCGGTTAAGCGTCCGACTTCAGCCAGGTCACGATCTCGCGGTCCGTGAGTTCGAGCCCCGCATCGGGCTCTGGGCTGATGGCTCCGAGCCTGGAGCCTGTTTCCGATTCTGTGTCTCCCTCTCTCTCTGCCCCTCCCCCGTTCATGCTCTGTCTCTCTCTGTCCCAAAAATAAATAAACGTTGAAAAAAAAAATTAAAAAAAAAAAAGAAAATTGTTTTTAGTACGTGCAGTACTATTTTCTTCAGAGAATCCAAATGGTTGCAATATAATAGTTTCACTAGTTTTATCTACAAAGAGTAGGTGAGATTTATTAAAACAATAGAGAAGCTGAATTCCACCTGTCAGAGCTACCTGATTCCCCAGCATGCTTCAAGTTTGTTGAAAATCTAATAATTCTGGTCTCTTCAATAGCATTATTATTTAATATTGGTAAACAAAAGCACTGTTCTTTTCTGTAGTATATAGCATTTTCATTTAGATTTTTGTAAGTGACTGTTACAACTGATGGTTATATAGTTGGATACCTTTCCCGTGATCCCATTCTCTCTTTTTAGAAGACATCTTAACATCTGATGTTAACATCAATTTTGGTATACTGAGAAAATTGTGGGTCAGAGCTGTAAAATGCCTGCCAAGAAATATATTTTTTATACTCAATTTATATAATTTTGAATAACAGTGTGGGATCCTATCATTTATCACTGGTAAAAGGATGATAGTTTAGTGAAATTATATAACATCTGTGTTTAGAACAGTTCTGTCCTACCAAAGTCATAGATTATATTAGTAATTTTGAAAAATTCATAATATGAATTCTCTCTGGATACATCTCTAATATCTCATTTTCATCAAAAGACTTAACTAGTCCCTGAGCCTCTGTTCTTGTCACTCTGCATTTTGTTTCTGAGAGAGTTCAACCCACAAGCACATTATTGGAACTATTTCTTTCATAATGACTCTCTCAATCTATATCTCCAGGTCCATATATATAATTAATGACTAGATGTTCACAGATACCTCAAATTCAATGTGCTCAAAATTGAACAGTGTTTCCCTATACCAATCCTGCTTCTTTCCTTGTATTTCCTATCTTTGAAAGTGATATCCTGTAATCTAAGACAGAAACCTGAGTGCTACCCTAGATGTCTATATTTTATTTATTCCCTGCCCCATTTCTTATAGAATACAAATTCCATAGCTGAGGCAGTCATAAATTCTCTCCTGAACTACTGCAACAGCCTCCTACTTGACTCCCTCACCTCTTCCCTTCTTCCCCCTTCTTCTGGTTACCTGTCACAGTGTGCTTACATTTCCCCTCCTTAATACTCCTTAATATTATATAACAGACCTCCTATTTTTAAAATCCCATATATTAGCATCATCTGTCTCAATCTCGCTTCCCTTTCAGTCCCTACTCCTTCCCACCAATAACAAGCACACCCTGGGACGCCTGGCTGGCACAGTCAGAGGAGCATGCCACTCTTGATCTCAGGGTTGCAAGTTCAAGCCCCACAGTGGGTGTAGAGATTGCTTAAAAATAAAACTAAAAGACAAACACATGTGTTTAAGCCATAGAAAATACATTTATTTCCTAAATAGGTCACGTTTCATGCCTCTGTACCTTGGCTAATGCGGCTCTGAGAATGCTCTTACCTCTTCTTCATCAGATAAACATTAATTGGTCCATGGGGCTTTTACAACTCTGCTTCAACTCCTCTGGGAAGACTTTCCTACTCTCTGCACTCTCATAACAACTTATGTTTATTTCTGTCAAAATGCATCTCTTTACACTCTCACTGATATTCCCCTCCCTACTTAATCTAAGCCTAGAAAGTAGATCTACGTATACCTACACATATATATTTACTATTGAAATTAAATTAGTAGTAATATTTCAGGAATCTATAAAAATGAATATAAAAATGGACAATTAGAACTTAAATACAAATAACTGTGAGACTCCAAATCTTGCACCACTAAACACTTCTTAAACATTTGAAAGGATTACTAATGCATGATTTCTTTACGGTATCTTTAATTGCATGTCTAAAACAGTACAGACCAACAGAAATAATATATGAGCCACCTATGTAATTTAAAGAATATTTTAGTAGCCACTTCAAAAAATATAATTAAAATAAAAAGGTAATATTAATTTTAATAATTTATTTTATTTAGTTTAATGTTTCAAAATATCATTCCAACATATAATCATTTTAAAATCACTAATGAGATACCAAGTCTTCAAAATCTGGAATGAATTTATAGTTATGGCACATTTCACTTCAGAATAGTCACACTTTAAATGTTTAATAACCACATGCAGCTAGTGGCTACTATATTGGCATGTTCACAAGGATTGTTAGATTTAAATCCACTCTGTGACAAATCAGTTAAACTGCAGCTTTGAATGAAACTTGAATTATAGCTAGAAAACTTAGTTTTTGTTTGTTTGTTTGTTTGTTTGAGTTTTAGCTATGACCAAAGTAAAGTGGGAATGACTTTAAAAGAATTAACCAGGAGGGACATCTTCCATATAAAATAAGAATAACTCAGGAAGTGGTAGATGGGGTTTCTCTTCACATTATCGTAAGTCAAAAACAAATGAACAAAACATACTGCAGATTTGAAAGCAAATTAAGGAGGGCCAGATTCCTCTGCTAGAGATTTCCTGAGGCAGTTTTTAATATAGTGGATGGTATATTCAATGAAAAAAATTGCTCAGTAGCTTACTTCACAGTCAAATTCGGTGTGGTTAACTTTGGCAGTTCATATTCTTCTCAACTGAAGATTTACAGTCCCCATGTCCTGGCCATCAAATTAAGTCGAGGTCTAAATTATTACAATGGTATGTATTCCCTTAACAACTTTCTTAGAATGTCTACACTTGGTAAGCAGTAATTTTTTTTTTTTTTTTTTAGCAAGTGAGCATGATGCAGTGGGTGGAGAACAAAGAGGGTACTTAAGGGGGCCAACTTTTGGCTGGGGCTGGCCACTGATTGGCAATGAAGGGAAGCCATTTTACCATTTTTGTGTCTCATGCTACACTTGACTAAACTTGGGAAAATAATTCCTCATCTATTTACCTGACAGAATTTACTTGTAAAACTAATATAATCTGGGGAGTTCAAATCTCCAAAAAGTCAAACGTTATACAAAAATGGATTGCATTATTAAGATAAATGTGGGTGATAACTTTGCTTATAAGAAACTAGAAGTTGGGGAACATTTAAGATATAATAATAATAATAATAGTGATAAAGACATTCGCCATATTTTAAATGCATTCGGTATGCCACAAAATGTGTTAAATACATTATCTTATTCTTTTAAAAAATTTTTTTCTTATTTATTCATTGATTGATTGATTCATTGATTTTTGAGAGAGAGAAGGAGAGAGAGAAAACCCAAGGTAGGTTCCATGCTGTCAGCACAGAGCCCAATGAGGCTCGAACTCATGAACCACTAGATCATGACCTGAGCTGAGATCAAGAGTTGGAGGCTTAACCAACTGAGCCACCCAGCCATCCCCATTATCTTATTCTTCACAGCAGCACTATAAAGCAGTCATTATACAGATGAATAAACAGAGATAAGAGAGACTAAGGAACTTCATCCATGTCATGCAGTTATCATGACCTTAACCACAGTTATGATTCTGAGAGAGAATCATACCCACAGAGATTTAGAGCATTTTCCAAATCCAACCATTTCTTAGAAGTCTTATCTGGGTATATCCAATCTGGCCCCTATGACTACCCTTTCTTTCTACCACCTATAATGTGGAAAAGTCAATAAGCAGTAGGACGTCTGCCTTTACATTCCCAATAGCTAATAGAATATCCAGCATGATTCTGTTGCTAAAGAAATGTATGAACAAATGAAAGAATGAGGCTGGCCATTTACAGTATTGTCAATCACCTCCAAAAATGACAGTCTTCAGTTTGTTAATGCAGAAAGAGCAAATGTATGAGACAGTATCCATTTCTTTCAGAATCATGAGACTAAAGGCCAGAAGACATTATATGGGATATATAAAACCCATGACAAAGAACCAAATGCCGGGGCGCCTGGGTGGCTCAGTCGGTTGAGCAACTGACTTCGGCTTAGGTCATGATTTCACGGTTTGTGAGTCCGAGCCCCGCGTCAGGCTCTGTGCTGACAGCTCAGAGCCTGGAGCCTGCTTCTGATTCTGTGTCTCCCTCTCTCTCTGCCCCTCCCCCACTCATGCTCTGTCTCTCTCTGTCTCAGAAATAAACATTTTAAAAAAGTTTTTAAAAAAGAACCAAATGCCTATATGCATTTAATGAGTAACCACTAAGAATCCACCATTCTCTCATTTGCTCAGAGCCAAGAAGTTGAGCGGTAAAAGATTACTGGTATTATTATAAAAGTTTCAGGGCCACTCTGTTTCCCAGATGGCTTCCTCCTAGAACACTTAGAGGAAAGAGGACTTATTCAATAAAATCCTTCCATCTAAGTCCACACTTAGACGTGTGTTTCAATGCTCACTACCTAGAATAATGATATGTCTCTGTGAACTTCCTGTTATGGCAATGTCAAAGTCCTAGAGACAGAAGGCATCATGACTTATTTCTTCACCCTTACCTTGAATTGCAGAGTACCATCAGCATCTCACACTTAAACTAACCCTTCCTGTCAGGCATCAGGAGTTATGGCAGAAGAATATAGGCACTGGAGAGTCTCTAAATCCCCCAAATTACAAGAAGAAACAGATTTCCTGCTTGAGGAATCCTCCAAAAATAGCCATCATTTTCTAAAACAAGACTACCTAAAGTCAAACCTAATTCATGAGTTCATTGTATAAGCAACAAATCCCAAGAATGCCTTTTCCTATAGAGAAAAACTTCAATGGTGATAGCTGAGTCACATCTGGATCAGATGATGTAAGAGCAGGAATCAATCCTTGGTTAGATAGGGTAAGCATAGACAATAGAATTGAATAACATACCTTGCGTTGTCCAGTTCAACTTTATTAGTGAGGAAATTGATGGCATCAGCACTTTGTATAGCGCCCCTAAGGAGTAGTGAGTGAAAGTTATATGGAGACACAATGCTATGCCGTTTGAATACACCATGTATAAACATTACTATTCAACACATGCCTAGGAAGCCACTGTCAGACAACTTGGGAAAGAATCGGGATATATGCAAATACATCAGAGAAATGCTGATAGGCTACATAAACACAAATCTGCAGAACAGTGGAAATTTTTATATTTACAGTATTTCCCCATTATCATCTTCATTGTACTTAAGAACCAATTGGAATTAGTCTGTTTAGAGTATACCACTACAGACCTTAAATGCATCTCAATTTCTCTCCTCTGTCTTACTTTGTCACTCAGTCCTCAAACATTTTCAACGAACGTGAAAAGATACGACTAGTAATTTCTATGTATGCATAGTTATGGCAAATAACCTAAGCTCATTTTTCTAATGTCATGGACAAGCAACATTTTCCTTCTTTGATCAATTCATCAGTCACTGATTATAACTCAAACAAGACATTCAAGAACAATTTTCCAAATCAAATTAATTGAACTTTTACTTTTAACGGCATTCATAAAATTATAAAAAATCTTCTTTGCTTTCCTTATAGCTAGTTTTGTTAAAGATGTTAACATTATTCATCATTATTTTAGAGAATGAATTTCCTTCAGAATTGGAGATACTTTATGTATGTACACCTGTTAACTTTGTAACTATAAGAGGAATTAGGGATAACAATTTGGTTGGAAATAATAACAATAATAATACGCACCACACTGGAGACTTCATGGAGAAAGAATTATTTTCTATATAGTCCTTTATAGGCATTTTGCACCTTTGAGTATAGAATAAAAATGCAGTAACAATGACACCATTATAAAAATATGAGTATATTGAAAGATCAAGCCAACTTGCTCACATCTTATAAAACAGACTATACTTTATATGTCTTTATGTTGTTAAAAAGAAATAGACCCAAAATGGAGTCACTTAAATATTAAGTCTCATCAAGACTTAGTACCTAACCTAATTGCACTTTCAGCCTCTCTCAGGAGTAGAATTTTAAACCAATCAGTCTAGAATGTCCTGATCAGCACTTGTAAGATAATCTATCTGTGTAAGACTCTCTGCTCTGCCCCCTAAGGGAAAGTGATCTTAACGGAAAATATCCTCTTTTGCTAATAATTTCTTTGCCCTAACCTCCTTCCTATAAAAACCTTCCATTTTGTATAACTCCTTGGAGCTCCTTTCTACTTTCTAGATTGGATGCTGTCTAATTAATGAATCCTTGAATAAAGCCAATTAGATCTTTAAATTTACTCAGTTGAATGTTATTTGTTTTTAACAATGTAGTATGTCCATTCACCTACTAGCAGCCAAACAGAGTGGTAAGAAGTCAAACAATTATTTTTATTGAGAAAAGTTATGATCATGCCTTTGAAGGGCTTCAGAGCAAATCTCCCCAGAATGTGTCACTTTGCATTGTGGACTATTTTGAGTTGAGGGCAATCAAGACCCTGGCGTCTCAAGAGAAACTTTTGCCCCTCTCTTTACCTAGAAGAATCTGAATTGGAGGTATTTCCCAGAATGGGAATTTTTACCAGAATGGGAATTTTTACCAGAGACTAATTTTATCTCAATGATCCATCTGTGTGGCAGGGCAAACATCTAATTACCAAACATCTGCCTTTCTTACTTCCCTGTGAATTGCCCTCCTCTCCTTTGAATCCCCAGGCCCCTCTCCCATTCCTTAGCTCAGGATGGCATATCTACCTCACTTTACCTTTCTGTCTTTGATTCTTTCCTGTGTGTGAGGTTCCCCTCAGTATGAAAAGCTAAATTTGATTTTCTCCTGCTAATGTTACACCAGCTGGGAGAATCTTTAGAAGGGTAGAGGAAAACTATTCTCCCAATACACCGAAAAGCAAAAGTCAATTTTTGGGTCATTTATCAAATATCCAAATTTCCCTTGCTATTTTATATAAGCTTTGACAATGTTCTACCTCCTACGTATAATAATACCAGGTATAATTACTTTTTCTATTTTAAGATCTTGCATTAACATTTCTGAACATTAATAGATTCATCTTTGACTGAAAAACTACCAATTTTGAAATTAATTCTTAATTTTTCCTAACCAAGAAGAAATTTCCAAAAGTTGTAATTATGAACAGTAAGGCAAAAGGACTCTACATAAGGGATAAAATAGGACTTTTCAATCAACAATATGTATTTACAATGTATTTAGATTATCTAATTTCTTTGAACTCATTTGTTAACTGGGGCTAATCTTAACAATTACGTCAAAGGTTTTTTAAAGATTAAACAAAATAATGCACATAAAGTGTTTTCCATAATTTGTGGCAGACAATTAAATAATTAATGTTTACTTTTATTCATTAATTTTATCATATTTCTCAGGCAGGAAGCTGTTTCAATGAAAATAATTTTTATGATATACCTATATCATAGGCCAGTTAATAAAAATTCAATTTCAAAGAATACTCTGGAATCATGTCTTGGCAATTTCTTCTGGCTTTATTATTTAAGTAAAGCTCCCATTTATAGTGTGTCATTATAGCCCATAAGGAGTGAAATAAGCTAGAACCATCAGAGCAATTATGTGGTTTCCTGCAAAACTCTGTGAATTCTTGTAATTAACAAAGGTCAGTTTTTCAAAGGGAAGTGATCTCTATGAAAATTCATGAGATCTTCAATGATTGAGTTGTCAGTCGGTTCCCATTCTTATTGCTACTACCCCAGTACAGACTCCTGTCACCTCTAACCTGGACCACTGAAATAACTTTCTAAACACTTCAATCCTTCTGCTTCCCATTATTTGCCATAGTTATCTTTTAATACACAGTCCTGACAATGACTCTGCTTAGAAAATTCACATACTTTCCTATTGTTCACAAAATAAAATCCAAATCAATGGAATAGAACTCAATACCTTCCATAATAGAAGGCTAATCAACCATTCTAACATGAAATGCTATTGTTTATCTCACACAAAGTACATTAAAGCCAAATAAAAGATATTTTATGCATGTTAAAGACTGGTGTCTTTTCTTCTCCTTACAATGCCCTTGCTGCTCCCTATTCCTTCTCTTCCTGTACAGTCTTACTCATACCTCAAGATACTGTCTAAATAAAGATCACATCTTCTACAATATTTTCATTTGTTATACTCCCACAGACTTGAATATATGTATTTAAAGATATATAAAATGCTACAGTTTATAATATATTATAAATGTATATTTGTAATTAATATAATAATGTGCAAATAATGTATAAATATATACAAATATACAATTTTAAATGTGTTCGTATATATTTAAATAAAGTTAGACATAACACAGACATGGAATTTTAATAACTCAGGTACATAATTTTCTATTAACTCATAAGCTCTAAGACATGTATCTTAGCACAGTGTCTGAAACATAGTTAATGATCAATATAGTTTTCCTAAATGTGTGACTATATGATTAAATGAATTGGCTTATATTTCATCATCTATGAAGTACACAAATGCCGGGCTTACAATGGTTTTCAGTATTGCCTCACTGACAGATATCAATTTCTAAAATGTACTTTCTGAGTTCCAATTATTTTGACATCACAAAATTACAGGACTGAAAAGGAATAGAAGAATGCCCACTCCAAGCTTCAATGAAGGGAAAAATATCTTCTATTTTAAAAGAGTTCAATTTTGAATAGGATTTCATAACCTACCCCTTTCACTCAACCCTTTCATGTTTAATAATGTCCACTATTAATTCCCACAGACAGTCTTACGATTTTTTTTCAAGGTAACTGAAGCATTACTGTTTTTTTTTTTTTTTTCTCTCCTTTTTTTTTTTTTTTTTCATTTTTCCCTGCCTGGGAAGATGACATAACACCAGAAGATTTTAAGAAAGTTAAATATATCAGAATAAGCAAAGACTGTGACAGATGGGTCCTGGTTTCAGAACTAAAACTCCTCATCTATTTACAAGCATCTATTTCCATTCGGGTTTGTTGATTCTGTCTTCTGAAAATTTCTAACATACACTGTTTCCTATCCCAAGATTCCAGCGTTATTTGCATTTTGACCAATATACCTTTTTTTTTTCTTTACTTTCAACTCAGAGCCTTGGCTTTCCATGCAGTCACTTTTAGTTACTGAAAATACATACCTTTCACTTTGTTTACCGACGACTAATCATCCTTCTTGAGCTTTTGAGGCATCAGCCTTAAAACCTAGCACTAGCTCAGTGTAGTATTTTCCTTTCTTTTATTTTCTTTTTGCAATTGGGATATTAATCAAATTCTAGTTCTGGTGTTTTTTTTCTTTCTTGACACCACTTCTCTAAGTTTAACATAAACAGTTCTTTGGCCATATTTGAAAATTCTTAAACTGCTTTGGAAGAAAATGAATTTGGGCCTGGACTTAAGCTGATTTCTTTCCTGCCTTTAAATTGTGTTATACTGCAATAGAGGGAGAAGAGACGTTGGGAGTCTGGTAATGAAGTCACTTTTATTTTTTATTACTTATTTAAAAAAATTATATAAGGATGTAGGAAATTTGTTATAAAATCTGAAAAATACACAATAAAATGTTAAAGTACAGTAAGGTGATAACTATTGCCTTTTCCCAATTACATATCTTCTTTAGTTCCTCTCATTGAATTCCTAAGAGTCCACCAACTATAGAGAATGAGTAAAGCACAACTCAACAATGCTACCTGGGAAAAAAAATTATGACTCTAATTTCAACTAATTAACTGGAGTTATTGAACACCTGGTGTACTTTAGCATTGTGATAGAATCTATAGCCTTGGAGGGGCCAAGATGACAGAACACCATGGAAGTTGTTGAAATACAGCCAGAAATACAGCCAGATCAACACTAAACCATCCTGCACACCTCGAAAACTGATCTGAGGATTAACACAACAATCTGCACAACCTGAACCACAGAACTCAGCAGGTACACGGTGCAGAGAGGTGAACTAGGGGAGAGAGAAGCTGTGGAGGGCAGGAAGCTGTTTTTGCTTGAGGAGAGAGGATGGGGGCAGGGGGAGAGTACAGGAAAGCACTTCCCCCTGCCCCTTGCAGAAAGCAGCTGGAGAGAAAAGAAAGAGTACACAAGGAACTGAACAAAAAAGGGAGAAAGGAGAACGGAGAGGGTTGAAATTCCATTAAGACTCTATAAACAGTGGGAGTGCAGAGTCTGAAACTCTACAGCTCAATACCTGGCGGTGCTCTGGTGGGAAGGGTGAATCTCCAGGAGCAGAGAGTGAGGTGTGATGGGTCCAAGGGCCACAGACAGAGAGAGGCCGTTCCCCTGCTGGAAGGACATTTGGTAGAGGCTCTGTGGCCTCCCAAAGGTCACAACGGACCCTGGAGAACCACCACATTGGCTGGTGCTGGAACAAGGACTTTAAATGCGAAGGCTGGTGCCAGATGTGTGTTGTGATTTTCCATAATCCCTGAAACACTCCTGCTACATGATAGGGTGAAGATTTTCTGGGGTGGGCTGCCTCTATGCATCGGCAGCACATGGTCCCTCCAACGTTCCTGGGTACGGCCGGCACCCGGCCATTGCTCGGTGAGACCCTCCACCAGAAGATACGAGTGGGTCAAAGCTGCAGTTCCCCAGAAGTGAGGGGTCAGGAAACGCAGCCGCATCTTAGATAAAACTCAGGAGGGAGGTGCTACCTGGCAACCTGATGACAAACAGTTTAAAAGTGGGGAGTGGACAGAATCTAGAGACAAAGAAGCCTGTGTGACTGGTGGTCGGAGAAGCACAGAGTTCCAATCCTAGAGACTAGGAACCTGGGAGACTCCATTTTCACCACTCCCACGCATGCGCATACACACCTACAGGCGCCACAAAATCCACCTTAGTAAACTAAGCAGCGCCATCTAGTGGAGAACAGAGCCGTTACACTAAGCCCCACCCAACTGGGCCAACCTCGCTCTTCAGGAACAACACAAGTCTGTCCACCTGCTTAGTTTACAGACTATAAAGTGCTTCATAGTTTGACTTCTAGGGAAAAACGATGTAATTTCAATTGTATTTCAGTCTGCTCGCTGGTCCATCTATTCAGTTTTTTTCTTTTTCTTATTTTTGAATACAGAAAAAGAAAATATTTATTTTTATTTTCCATTTTTATTAAAAACATTTTTCTTTAATTTTTTCTACTATATTTTTTACTTTTCTGTGAATTTTTCAAATTCTATTTTACTTCCATTATTTCATTTTATTCTATTTCATTGTATTCATTTTTTCAAATTTTGAAACATTTTCATTTTTTTTTCTTATCTTTCCCTTTTTTTCTCTTATCTATCAAGCTCCTTTCAACAACCAGACCAAAACACACCTAGGATCTAGTATCCTTTATTTGACTTTTTTTGTCTTGTTTTTAATATTTTAGTTTTAATTTTTCTTTTACCTTATTAACTACTTTTCTTCCTTCAAAGGACAAAATGCAGGAATTCACACCATAAGAAAGAACAAGAAGAAATGACAGCCAGGAACTTAACACAGATACAAGCAAGATGTCTGAATCAGAATTTAGAATTACGATAATAAGAATACTAGCTGGAGTTGAAAAAGGATTAGAATCCCCTTCTGTGGAGATAAAAAAAAGTAAAAGTCAGGATGAAATAAAAAATGCTATAACTGAGCTTCAATCTTTAATGGCAGCCATGGCGGCAAACAAGGATGAAGCAGAGCAGTGAATCAATGATATAGAGGACAAAATTATGGAGAGCAATGCAGCAGAAAAAAGAGGAGACTAAGGCAAAAGAGCATGATTTAAAAATTAGAGAAATCAGTGACTCATTAAAAAGGAACATCAGAATCATAGGGGTCCCAGAAGATGAAGAGAAACAAAAAGGGGTACAAGGGTATTGTGAGCAAATCATAGCAGAAAACTCTCATAAACTGGGGAAAGATACAGACCTCAAAATCCAGGAAGCACAGACTGCCATTAGATTTAACAAAACCCAACCATCGACAAGGCATATCATAGTCAAATTCAGAAAATACTCAGGCAAGGAAAGATTCATGAAAGCAGCAAGGGAAAAAACGTCCTTCACCTACAAGGGAAGACAGATAAGGTTAGCTACAGACCTATCCACAGAAACTTGGCAGGCTAGAAGTGGCAGTATATATTCAATGTGCTGAATTGGAAAAATATACAGCCAACAATTCTTATCCAGCAAGGCTGTCATTCAAAAAAGAAGGAGAGATAAAAAGTTTCCTAGACAAACAAAAATTAAAGGAGTTCATAACCACTAAACCAGCCCTGCAAGAAATTTTCACTTGGGCTGTCTGAGGGGAGAAAAGACAGGAAAAAAAAAAAAGCAGCAAAGACTTAAAATTAGGTCCAGAGAACACCACCAGAAAGTTCAACTCTACAGGCAACAAAATGTCAATAAATTCATATCATTCAGTACTCACTCTAAACATCAATGGACTAGGGGCGCCTGGGTGGCTCAGTTGGTTAAGCATCTAAATTCAGCTCAGGTCATGATCTCGTAGTTCATGAGTTCGAGCCCCGCATCAGGCTCTGTGCTCACAGCTTGGAGCCTGGAGCCTGGAGCCTGGAACCTGCTTTGGATTCTCTGTCTCCCTCTCTCTGCTTTTCTCCTGCTTGCACTCTGTCTCTGTCTCTCTCTCAAAAATAAATAAACATTAAAAAAAAAAAAAGCTTTTAAAAATCAATGGACTAAATGCTCCAATCAAAAGACACAGGGTAACAGAATGGATAAGAAAACAAGATCCATCTATATGCTGTTTACAAACGACCCACTTTAGACCTAAAGACACCTACAGATTGAAAATAAGGGGATGGAGAACCATCTATCATGCTAATGGTCACCAAAAGAAAGCCGGAGTGGCCATACTTGTATCAGACAATCTAGACTTTAAAATAAATACTGTAACAAGAGATGAAGAAGGGCATTATATCATAATTAAGGGGTCTATCCACCAAGAAGACCTAACAATTGTAAAAATTTATGCTCCAAATGTGAAAGAACCCAAATATACAAATCAATTACTCACAAACATAAGGAAACTCATTGATAATAATACCATAATAGTAGAGGACTTCAACAACTCACTTACAGCAATGGACAGATCATCTAAACAGAAAATCAGGAAATAATGGCTTTGAATGACACACTGGACCGGATGGACTTAACAGATACATTCAGAACAATTCATCCTAAAGCAAGAGAATCACATTCTTCTCCAGTGCACATGGAAAGTTCCCCAGAATAGATCACATACGGGGACCAAATCAGCCTTCAACAAGTACAAAAAGATCAAGATCATACCATGTGTATTTTCAGACCACAATGTTATTAAACTCAAAATCAACCACAAGAAAAAATGTGGAAAGATAACAAATATTTGGAGATTAAACCATCCTACTAAAGAATGAATGGGCTAACCAAGAAGTTAAAGAGGAAATTAAAAAGTACATGCGAGCTAATGCAAATTATAACAGCACAGCCCAAAACCTACGGGAGGCGGCAAAGGCAGTCATAAGAGGAAAGTATATAGCAATCTAGGCCTTCCTAAAGAAGGAACAAAGGTCTCAGATACATAACCTAATCTCACACCTTAAATAGGTGGAAAAAGAACAGTAAATAAAATCCAAAACCAGCAGAAGACAGGGAATAATAAAGATCAGAACAGAAATCAACACTATCAAAATCAAAAAACAAACAAACAAACAACAATAACAGCAAAAAAAAAAAAAAAAAAAAAAAGTAGAACATATCAATGAAACCAGAAGCTGGTTCTTTGAAGGAATTAACAAATTGATGAATCCCTAGCCAGTCTGATCAAAAAAGAAAAAGGAAAGGCCCCAATTAAATAAAATCAAGAATGAAAGCAGAGAGATCACAACCAACACAGCAGAAATACAAACAATACTAAGAGAATATCATGAACAATTATACCCCAATAAAATGGGCAATCTGGAAGAAATGGACAAATTCCTAGAAACATATAAACTACTAAAACTGAAATAGGAAGAAATAGAAAATTTGAACAGACCCATAACGTAAAGAAATAAATTATTAATCAAAAATCTCCCAAAAAACAAGAGTCCAGGGCCAGATGACTTTCCAGGGGAATTCTACCAAACATATAAAGAAGAGTTAACACCTATTCTCTCGAAGCTGTTCCAAAAAATAGAAATGGAAGGAAAACTTGCAAACATCTTTTATGAAGCCAGAATTACCTTGATTCCAAAACCAAACAGAGGCCCCACTTAAAAGGAGAACTACAGACCAATATCCCTGATGAACATGGATACAAAAATCCTCAAAAAGATACTAGCCAACCGGATCCAACAATACATTAAAAAAATTATTCACCACAACCAAGTGGGGATTTATACCTGGGATGCAGAGCTGGTTCAATATCTGCAAACTAATCAATGTGATACATCACATCAATAAAACAAAGGACAAGAACCACATGATCCTCTCAACAGATGCAGAGAAAGGCTTTGACAAAATACAGCATCCTTTCTTGATAAAAACTCTCAAGAAAGTAGGGATAGAAGGATCATACCTTAAGATCATAAAAGCCATATATGAAAGGCACACCGCTAATATAATCCTCAATGGGAAAAAACTGAGAGCTTTCCCCCAAGGTCAGGAACAAGACAGGGATGTCCACTCTCAACACTATTATTCAACATAGTATTGGAAGTCTTAGCCTCAGCAATCAGACAACACAAAGAAACTAAAGGCATTCAAGTCAGCCAGGAGGAGGTCAAACTTTCACTCTTTGCAGATGACATGATTTTCTATATGGAAAACCCAAAAGATTCCACTAAAAAACTGCTAGAACTGATCCATGAATTCAGCAAAGTCACAGGATATAAAATGAATGCACAGAAATAGGCTGCATTCCTATACACCAATAATGAAGCAACAGAATGGGGAAGTCAAGGAATTGATCCCATTTACAATTGCACCAAAACCCATAAAATACCTAGGAGTAAATATAACCGAAGAGGTGAAAAATCTATACACTCAAAAGTATAGAAAGCTCATGAAAGAAACTGTAGAAGACACAAAAAATGGAAAAATATCCCACGCTCCTGGATAGGAAGAACAAATATTGTTAAAATGTCAATACTACCCAAAGTAATCTACATATTCAATGCAATACCTATCAAAATATTACCAGTATTCTTCACAGAGCTAGAGAAAAGAATCTTAAAATTTGTATGGAACCAGAAAAGACCCCGAATAGCCAAAGCAATCTTGAAAAAGAAAACCAAAGCTGGAGGTATCACAATCCCAGACTTCAAGCTATACTATAAAGCTGTAATCATCGAGACAGTATGGTACTGGCACAAAAACAGACATCAGATCAATGGAACAGAATACAGAACCCAGAAATGGACCCACAAACCTATGGCCAACTAATCATTGACAAAGCAGGAAAGAATACCCAACATAATAGACAGTCTCTTCAGCAAGTAGTACTGGGAAAACTGGACAGTGACATGCAGAAAAATGAACCTGGACCACTTTCTTACACCATGCACAAAAATAAACTCAAAATGCATGAAAGACCTAAACGCAAGACAGGAAGCCATCAAAATCCTAGAGGAGAAAGCAGGCAAAAACCTCTTTGACCTCAGTCACAGCAAATTTTTACTCAACACGTCTCCAAAGGCAAGGGAAACAAAAGCAAAAATGAACTATTGGGATCTCATCAAAATAAAAGGCTTCTGCACAGTGAAAGAAACAGTCAGCAAAAAAAGGCAACCGATGGAATGGGAGAAGATATTGGCAAATGACATATCAGATAAAGGGTTAGTAACCAAAATCTATAAAGAACTTATCAAACTCAACACCCAAAAAAACAAATAAACCAGTGAAGAAATGGGCAAAAGACATAGATAGACACTTCTCCAAAGAAGACATCCAGATGGCCAACGGATACATGAAAAAATGCTCAACATCACTCATCATCAGGGAAACACGAATCAAAACCACAATGAGATACCACCTGACACCTGTCAGATGGCTAACATTAACAACACAGGCAACAACAGATGTTGGCCAGGATGAAGAGAAAGAGGATCTCTTTTGCACTTCTGGTGGGAATGCAAACTGGTGCAGCCACTCTGGAAAACAGTATGGAGATTCCTCAAAAATTTAAAAATACCCTACAACCCTGCAATTGCACTACTAGGTATTTATCCAAGGAATACAGGTATGCTGCTTCGAAGGGGCACATGCACCCCAATGTTTATAGCAACACTATCAACAATAGCCAACATTTGGAAAAAGCCCAAATGACCACTGACAGATGAATGGATAAAGAAGATGTGGTGTGTGTGTGTATATATATATATATATATATATATATATATATATATATATGTGTATATATATATACACACACACACATTACTTGGCAATCAAAAAGAATAAAATCTTGCCATTTGCAACTACATGGATGGAACTAGAGGGTATTATGCTAAGTGATATTAGTCAGTCAGTGAAAGACAAATAAGACTTCACTCATATGAAGACTTTCAGATACAAAAGATGAACATAGGGGAAGGGAAGCAAAAACAATATAAAAACAGGGAGGGGGACAAAACATAAGAGACTCTTAAATATAGAGAAAAAAACAGAGTTGCTGGAGGGGTTTTGGAGGGGGGGATTGGC
The DNA here is from genome assembly GCF_014898765.1 of Herpailurus yagouaroundi. Classification (NCBI taxonomy): domain Eukaryota; kingdom Metazoa; phylum Chordata; class Mammalia; order Carnivora; family Felidae; genus Herpailurus; species Herpailurus yagouaroundi. The sequence goes on from NW_024412388.1 coordinate 60,152,009, forward strand.
TGATTGGGTAAGGGGCATTAAGGAATCTACTCCTGAGATCATTGTTGCACTATATGCTATCTAACTTGGATGTAAATTAAATAAATAAATTATGAATAAAACGTGAAAAAAAAAGAATCTACAATCTCAAGGAGCCCGTCCATGGTCTAGTGTATTGATAGATATGATCATTAGAGAGCAATGAAAGAAAGCACATAATTTTTTGGTAGAATTTCATTATATAGCCTACAGAATAAATGTTCAATAAGAGTTTAAAGAATTTGGTGGAAGAGCATTGGAATAATGAAACCATATAACATGAGGAAATGATATGAAAAATTTAGTATTCATATTGCTAATCAATAATGTCATATGGATTGTCTACTCTTAAAAATAAATCAATACTAACTTTCAAAAATGCAATTCAGCAATTCATTAATTATTCTTTACAAATTGCACCAAAGAGTTGACCACTGATCTCTTATGGTTTCCTTAAATCAATGCAAAGGACACATCAAATGTAAAATGCTCCTTGTTTCCAAGCTTACTAAAAATAATTGCTGCTAATGGGGTACAATTTAAATGCATATGAATAAAAACATTTTAAGAGGTGACACCTGTTATTAACTTGTAAAGTGGCTTGAAAGAATCACTTAAAACTAGGCAATGTTCAGACGGACACTTTCAAGGTTAGCAAATCAAAACTGAAAACAAAAAAACAACAACAGAGATTTAAAGAAAAGGTAGAAGGAAATTAAATTCTATGTTCAGATTTTTATTTCTTTAGAAATGTTTCTGATTCAGGCATAACCCAAAATACTATTCAAATGCTTGAATATCCGGTTAACCTTGATGCCTTTAAACCCTATGTGAAATGTTGGATCTACAGGTTAGCCTTCACAACTCAGCTGTGGTTCTGCTCCGCCTGGTACAATATTGACTTTTATAGAAAGCTTTGTAAATATCAACATTTTTGTACCTAACCTCAAGCTGAAGCAGCACAGCAAATGCAGCCTGTCAACAAACATGCAATGCCACTCTAAAAGGATCTTGACAGAATTTAATTAGAAAGTTAAATAAGCAAGGAGAGGATACATTGGTGGAAAAGGAAAACACAAGAAAGAAGTGAAGAATGGCATTGCAAAAATAAAGACATTAAGAAAATAAAAAGGTAATATTTGGATACTTTCAAGCTGGTGGAATAATAAAGAACTTGAAAATGGCCGTGAAAGAAGCCATGACGTTATTGGAAGATAGGATTAAATTTTGTTTTAGACCATACTAACTAAACTTGTTTATCCTGATAGACTTTCCTTATCACATTGAGCTTATGTTAATAAGCATGGTACAAAATATGATATAAAGTCCTTCATGAAAACAGCAAATTGAAGGAATATACACTGCATTGTCTTTTCCAGAACCAATTCAATGCAAGCAAAACCTGAAAGATTAGAATGAATAGAATTAAAATGTGTTATTTCAATTCAGAATTCTTAGAAAGCATACGATTTATTTTTGTTATAGTGTTGTATAGTGAACCTAGTGCCACAAATTTATAGTTTGTTTACATGAGTCATTTTTCATGCAGTAAGGGAGAGATTAATGAATAAATAAATGATTTAGAGATTAATGGGTAAAAAGAAAGAATGCTTTCCTCCCATTTGTGTGTGTGTGTGTGTGTGTGTGTGTGTGTGTGTGTGTGTATGTGTGATCAGCATGCCATCATAGTTGAGGAGGAAAGAAGTTTAGAAAAATAGATGTCTTAGTTCCACTGCTATAACTAATACCATACACAATGTGGCTTAAACAACAGAAATTTCTTTCCCACCATTCTAGAGGTTAAGAAGTCTGAGATAAGGGTGCTAGTATGGTCAGCTTCTGGGGAGAGCTTTCTTTCTGGTTTGCAGACAGCCATCTTGGCTGTGTTCTCACATGGCAGAGAGAAGGAGGAAGCAAGCTCTCCTCTGTCTCATCTTAGAATTGCACTGGTCTCACAATAAGGGCTTCACTTTCATGGCTTAATGATCCTCCAAAGGTCCCATTTCCACATGCCACCACATTAGGGAAAAGCATTTCAATATATGGGTTTTGGTGGGGCGGGGGACACAAACATTTAGTCCACAGCAATAGGAGTAAATAACTTCCTATAACCAACAACTACTCTAAGCCACAATTTTATTTTTCTCTTTTCTTTTCCTTTCACCCAATTCATTATATGTATATAAATTATGTGTGTGTGTGCGCATATGTATATATACAAAATCAAGAAGTCAAACACTAAAATATATGCATAACTCTAAGCTATATATACAAATCCTAATTGAGGAAATACTTATTTGATATTAAAAGTAATTTTCACCTATATATTCTTTATCCTTATAATTTATACTTATTAAATAATATGGTAAAATATAAAAGCTGTTAATATATTTTTAAAATTTTTTTATGTTTATTTACTCTTGAAGGAGAGAGATAGAACGTGAGTGGGGGAGGGGCAGAGAGAGAGGGAGACGCAGAATTTGAAGCAGGCTCTGAGCTGTCAGCACAGAGCCTGATGCAGGGCTTGAACTCATGACCTGTGAGATCATGACCTGAGTGAAGTCGGTTGCCCAACTGACTGAACCACCCAGGCACCCTAAAATTGTTATTATTTTTAATTAAGCCTTTATATTTTATAATTAAACATATCTAGATTTGTATTCATTTGAAATTTATGAAATATTGTTTAAAAGCTTGGAAAAGAATTGCTTTAAAGAATTTTAGTTGAGTTATAATAAATACATGGTTATAATAAATATGTTTATTTTTTTATAAATTCAGCTTCCATATTTCCTTTACTTAAGTACTAAGTTGATCTTCTGTAACATGTTCCAAATGACTTCAATATTTCAAATATTCAGCAGCAGGCAATCATGCAGAGATTCAGGAAAGAGCATTTAGCAAAAGAACCACTTAGGAAAATTAACAATATAATCACCTATATTTTGATTCAATTTATCTTTCAATTCCCATGTGTTTGTAATACAAATAGTAATTATCAAATATACCTTTCAGTGGCCAACCTTTTCCAATAAAATTTTACTCATTTGTCAAGTACTTTTTTTTTAACCAAAAAGTAACAAAGGCTTAAATTCCTACGAAAAGAAAAATTTATGAGAGACTACTAGGTTTGTCATTGCTACGTCTGTCATTTAATCGTGCCATGTATTTAATTTCAGACCTTCTTCAGTGTAACTCACATATATTTGAAATAAAATATGCAAATAAATTCAGTCTCTGGAGAAGGGTAAATTCAACCATGAAGCAGAAGAGATTTCCATTTTCCTAATGTACTGTGGCACTTCTGTGTGTCCACTTACATTAGCCTATGAGAGTGTCTCCAGCTCTGGCAGCCCCAAGAATGTGTTAAAAAGACATGGTAAATTCAGAGTTCTGAGAGTAAATAAACCTTGTGTAAAAGAGGACTTCCGGACCACGTAGGTAGAGGAGAAACATTCCATGCATTTTAAATGCTTATAATCATGATTCTCCACCACAAAATGTAATATATGTTCTATCAGGATAATTATTTTCCTCTATACTTATTCATGCCACAAAATAAAGTGTCCTTCTCACCTTCTCTCCTGGTCAGTACCCAGCCTAATGCTAAGGGTTGGGGAAGGAAGGGCTCCGTTCAGGTACATTTTGAGTTTTAACATTAAGCACCCAGTAATTAATCAATAACCTACCTGCATAATGTGATGAGGGAAAAACTGACAAATCAGAAGAAAAGTGTTTCCAAAAGTCCCAGTGAAAAATAATACTAGCAACCCAAATGTGGAGGTGAATCTCCATTTCTAAAGTATTGTCATGGCTTACCGCGTTAAAAACTGTAAAACAATATGGTGGCTTGCAAAGACAAGGTTAGAATGACTTTAACAAGTCCCTTTGAGCCAATATCAAATAGTCTCTGCAGCATCCTTACCTTCCCTACAAAGCACAGTGGGGAGAAGTACATTGTCAAGCACTTTTTTATGAGAGTGTAAAGTGAAAGATCAAGGTCAAACTTAGCGATGCAAATTTTTGTTTGTTTTTGTATGTTTTAATAAGCCTACATTTCTCCAGATGTTTCCTTACTGTTAGGCCTTATTCTTTTCCCTTCAAAGGTCAAAAATCTCCTTATAAAAATAAATCATTTCTTCCTTTCATGATAAAGGAAAATAAACATTAATATTGGGACAATTTAAAAATAAAAAAGGAAAGGATGTCATTTAATCCCGGGTTTACCACAGAGTAAAATGTGCTGAGAGGAATTTACTTGTAATCGTAAATGTCTTTGGGTTCCCTGCAAATGACCATTTCTTTCATAACTTCTCATATATTTCTCCCAGTTTGGAGTTCTTTTGAAATTAGCATCCCAGGGTAAATTCAGACATTCAACTCTTTTAAAACATTTTTTTTTCTCCTTCTAAGTTCAAAGGATACTGAAAAGAAAAAAAGAAAGAAAGAAAGAAAAGTAAAGTTTCTCTATTTCTGTCTAACCTGACCAATTGCCTAGGTCAAGCTCACTGTGAGCTCAGTTGTTTGGTAGAAGGAGACACCAGAGGTGTTTCTGAAGAAGGTCATTCTCTAGGCCAGCTAAGACTTTTTTTTCTGCCTTTGCTATGCTACGTTACCCATTGAGCTATGGCTACTAGTTAAAAAAATGCATGTAAGAAATGAAGTACTGCAGACAGTACAAAAAGAATAGAGAGGCAAAGCTACAGCTGCCTATATGTAGGTGAACAATTAATGTTAAAAAAAAACATTTACTATAATTTTCTTCTGTTCAAAACCTACATGTTTTAAATTGAGAAGCTTAAAGAAAATCTGATTAAATTCTCAAAGCATACTCTTAGGATAAAGGCCATTTTCTATCATTTATTAATAATGTTAGCTATTTCTTCACAAGTACATTAATACCTTACCAAAGGCCTGACGTGTATTTTCTTTGTTTCTCAAGAAACGATGTCAAGCGAGCTGTCTTAGGTATATAAGAATACAGGGACTGGTTCTGGACTATAAAGAACTACAGGGGCAGCTGAGTGGCTCAGTCAGTGAGGCATCCCACGGGTCATGATCTCACCGCTCCTGAGTTCCAACCTTGCATCAGGCCCTGTGCTGATAGCTCAAAGCCTAGAGCCTGCCTCAGATTCTGTGTCTCCCTCCTTCTCTGCCCCTCTCCTGCTCATGCTTTGTCTCTTTTTCTCAAGAATAAATAAACATTAAAAGAATTTTTTAAAAAGAAGAACTAGAAGAAATATAATGAAATCCTGAATTTAAATAAAGTAAGTTTATGGGTTGCTTGAATAAATACTTGTTTGTTTATTTTCCTCTGGAATTTTACTTAAAGAACATTATTATCACTTTTGTTATGATGAGGAAATAATAATATATGATGTGTGTATACACAACTCATTGGTGCTTCTTATTGGTGTCAATAATTATTATCTATATTTTTATAGAATGGCAAATTGAGTTTAGCGGACACAATGTACCCAAGGCCACATAGTTAATAAATAGATTAATCAAAGAAGGGTTAAAAATGTCCTTTCAGAAAAAAAAAAAAAATTAAAAAAAAAAAAAAAAAGGGACACCTGGGTGGCGCAGTCGGTTAAGCGTCCGACTTCAGCCAGGTCACGATCTCGCGGTCCGTGGGTTCGAGCCCCGCGTCAGGCTCTGGGCTGATGGCTCAGAGCCTGGAGCCTGTTTCCGATTCTGTGTCTCCCTCTCTCTCTGCCCCTCCCCCGTTCATGCTCTGTCTCTCTCTGTCACAAAAATAAATAAACGTTGAAAAAAAAAATTAAAAAAAAAAATGTCCTTTCAGGAACCCCAATCTAGATATCTACTCCTATGGAACCTCTCTCATCATTGCTAATAAATAAATCTTTTTTCTTAAAACTCTAATAAAATGCATACAGTTTCTCGTTTGTGCTCTACTAGTTAGTATACATCATGACATTTTTTCCAGTCTACATTATAGCTTCTTATACGTACATCTTAGGATACAGAGCAAGTTGTTTTACTTACTCTACCTAGCTGAAATTTCTCATCTGCAAATGGGAATATGAATGGTATCTACCTCAAGTTGATCTGTGTTAAGTATTAAGAGACAGTCTATGTAAACACTTACTATATGCCCTGACACACAGCAAATGCTCACACATTTCAAATATTATTATTATGAATTTTCATAACCATCTCTGGTAGTAAACTCACTAAAACTTGAGCATTGCCCCATGGAATGCCCTTTGTACAACACTTTGTACAGTCCCATGATTTCTCCTAAATACCGTCTTCATTAGAATTGCATATAGTATCTGTTAAATGCACACTCCTGGGTTATACCACAAATGTTTCAGAAAACCTCTTCAGAAATTACTTTAGTGAAAACAGGGAAGTCAAACACACCTGCATTAAAATATGGTCCTAGCACATATCACCACTAAGGATCACTAAGCCTATCTGAACTATTTCTCATCTGAAGAAACGAAAGGAAAGAAGAAAGGAAGAAAGGACAAATGGAGCGTTAATAAGAAGGAAGGAAGGAAGGACAAATGGAGTAGTGTTAATAATATCAACCTCACAGAATTGTAATATTGATTAAATGATATTTTTGTAAGAATATTTTATGCAATCATATTGTCATGTAGCAGGTGACCAACAAAGCTAATAGTTCTCTTTATCTTCCATAACAGGAATAATCAGAACTCAAATCTAAGGAGTTTCCTTTACTGTCAACTCCAGAAACTGGCCTGGAGATTCCCCAAACCATTCTGTCTTCCTCTACATTTCAGGGACAGATCCTCTTCTAAGTTCTCCCAATCTTTGTGAAGGTTAGCATATGGATCCTTATATAATAATCTAATTTTGATTTCATTTAAATCCAAAATTAGCATAGATTCCTCAACTTATGTTTTTCTTCCTTCTTTTTTTAATCATTCTACTTTTAACTGCAGGGATTTTGTTTGTTTATAAAAAGCACAACTCAAGTTAAAAATATTCTTTGGACAAAGTAGTCCTCAGAGACCCTACTCTCATCTATCCACATACAAGCATCTTCATGCATAGGGCAGGAAATATTCTGTGACAGTAACCTAAGGGATTATCCACTCAGGACTTCCACATTTGTCTCCCTACATCTCTACATATTCACCCCTTTTGTATCTAACCGGCCATTATAGACTGAACTAGTCAATAACAGGAGCCATGTGTTATTCATATCTTTAACCTCAATACCTGGTAACACAGGTGTATCATGGACATTTATGTTCTCAAAGAATGAATGAAATCCAGGTAGATATTAGTAACTTTGGGGTCAGACAGTGATTCTAGGCTGCTTAAATCTGGAAGGGAAAAAAAATCCTAGCTATTAAAAGCAGAAACTGGAATGCACAATAAAAATAATTCCAGCTGTCAAAAACCTACATGGAGGAAATGACAGGAAAAGAATACACGGGCAACAGAGACAGAAATAATTTGACTGAAAACTAAGTCCCCTCTGCCACTGTCCAGCCAGCTTGTCAGTTTAATTTGCAGTTGGAGAAAAAGAAGGGAGGTGAGTCAAAACAGGTGTTTGGTTTTTTTGTTTTGCTTTGTTTTGTTTGTTTTGTTTTCTCTTTTTAATGGGAGAAATCAAGTGAAAAAGCAAGGCTTCGCCAGCTGTGAAGAGCTGCTGACACCCGTGGTTGCCACATCCCATGCCTGGGAGATAGGTCAGATGCCGCTAAAGACAGCTGATAAAATGAGGTGAGGATACATGTAGGGAAAAAAGTCAAAATGCTAAATAAAACACAGTGCTAAATAAAACACAGAAGGAAAGGAAAGAACAAACAGTGCCCACAAAACGTCCAACTGCAAAATGTCCTTTTTTATCTTTGTTTTTCTAATTAGTACAAAGTCATGCTCTTTCTTTTTCCTCCTTCTGTTCACTAAAGAAAATGGGATGAAAATGGATAAAAATGAACACTTGGCCTTATGTGCAGTATTCAACCCTCTATACCTGCCAGGCTCAACTAAAGCATTGCAATATTCTCCCCTGGCTATTTATATTCTGTGGTTTTTTTTTTTTCTTCCCTCATTTCCCCACTGGCCCACCCACACTAGAAAGTGGAAAGAAAGGATTTATTCCGACAGCAGAATTGTGTGGCCCTAAGAGGAAACGACTTTGGTCACAACTCTGAGGGGTCATGATGGACAAGCGTACAAGGTCATGAGCACTTATTTAGTGATGAAAGCCTGGGAGAGGGATAGATGGGAATGGTTTCTTTAAGCATAGGAAGTAATCATGACCACAGTTAGACTTTTTAAGATAATTTAAACCTGATACACATGGCAACTCACAACAATATGTGTACTAGCCTTTACTAGTATCTCTATCCTGAGATCTCTCATTTAAAAGAGGCCCCCAAATAGCATTTCGGTGCAACTGACAATGGAAATTGGAAAGGTGATGCCATAGAAGTTACTGATTTGGGGTAAAGAATAAAGTAACAGTAAAATTAAGTACAAATCTAGTAATAATTCTCCTTTCAAGTTTTTAGTCTTTTTTTTGTTTGGGGGGGGGCTTTGTTTGTTTGTTTAAATTATTTAATATAGTACCCTCTGCATGATTTTGGTCATGGCAGTGAAGTTCAATTTGGGCAGCATGGGGGCTGATGAACACTCTGAGACTCTACCCGGAAAGGGGGCTGAGAGAGAACATAAGAATTCAAAGGATATTACTGGGCTCAGCATGTCTGAGAAGTTCATTACCAGCAAGTGCCTGAAAAAGACACAGTTGGTATTAGAATAATTCAGAATATCAGTGGGTGAGCTGATATCCTTGGAAAAGGGAAGTTTAAGGTTTGAAAGAACCATCTTTCAATGTTATGTAATAGCATTCACATGGGAATACTGACTTAGTAGATCAAACACTCTCAGATACGAGATGGAAAACTTGGAGGGTTCACAAATTCTTAAGGTACATCCAGCTATTGGAAATATTTCTTAATACTTAGTGAGGTTGATCACAAATAGCCACTATGAACAAGATACCAATGAGACGCGAGGAATTAATATACCACAGTATCTACTCTCAGAAAGCTCACATTCTTAGGCACTTAACAGTTTATCAAAATACAGCATGGCCACTGCAAATAACAGAAGTATTATTGTGAAACTGGGGCACGCTTAATGGCATTAAATCCAGTTTTATATTCAGAAGTTAGAGAATATTTCTATAAATAGTGGTGTCTAGGTAGAATCATTAATGATGAATTGTATTTAACTTAGCAATAAGAACAATATAAACAAAGGACAGAAAGTGTGCAGGGACCCATAAAAGTCTAAACAGTGAGAACATAAACTGATGAAGTACATAGTGTGAGCTCTAGTGCTGGGGATGGAGAGTGGGCATGTGCAAGGCTGTGGAGAGTCTTGTGCTGTATCAAAGAGCTGGGAGCTATCCAGAAAGCAAAGGGAAGTCAGCTTTTTAATAAAGTGAATCCCTTTGATGCAATGTGAAAAGTATATTTTCCAAACTGCACATAGGCAGACAAGTTAGAATAAATAAAACACAAGTTGAAGATAGTATTCGAGATTCCAAGGCTTAAATTTCAAATTTATATATAACTAATTACTCTTTTCAATAGCCTGGTTTTATATTCAACTATGTAAGTAATCTATTTTTTTTTGGAGGGCCAAATAAAAGTCATCTTAATACTTCTTAGGTTTATAATTATTTCCTAAAAAAATAGACACTTTTGAAATCTACATAGAATTGTGACAGTAAATAATGTCAAGCTCTATAATGTAATACTTTGGCTAACATAAAGTAACTACAAGTAAATAGATTTCTCTTATTAATAACAGTTATTAATAACAGAAGGTATGAATTAAATATTATGCTCTGGTGATTATGGGCACTTCTAGAATGAAAAGACTAATTTTGGTACAGTTGGAAATTTTATTCTTAAAATTCTGGTTATCAGACTGTCATGTTCATGAAAAAGTTTTTTAAACTTTCATTATTCTGACATTTGACATTTTGCATTTAACTTTTTTTATACTTCAAGCAGTTGAAAACCTAAGTAATATTAATTTTACCTGAATTATGATTAATAGGTAGGTGTTTACTTAAGAAATAATTTAAGAAAGTGTGTGGGAAGAACACTAGTCCCAAGAGATGTTCTCTTGGAGAAAAAAAAAAGAAAGAAAGAAAGAAAGAAAAGTGGCTCCCTAGTTAATTAAATTTGGGAACTGTAGAATTTTTAAAGATTCACAATGCACATTAGCATCTTAAAAGCTCTGAGGACCTCTGAAGGAAGAAAAAAAAAGCTGTTCATCTTTTTTTATGCAACATTTCCAAAATATATTTAATCACATAACTTTTTACATTTTAAAGTGGTACCTATTAACATTATTATCTCTGTACTATTATTTAGAGTACTATTATTATAAAGAGTACTGCTTACTCTTTGCCAAGAATGCTGCAGTACAAACAGTATCTTAGTTAATAATATTGTGAGTTAGGGGTTATTATACCTTTTCTGATATGAGGAACCCAAGGCCTATAAGTGGAGCTGGCTTGAAGTCCCATAAGTGTTAAGTGGCAGAACAGGGATTAAAACCAGGACTTTGAGTTCTACAAACTATATACTTAGGCATTATGTAATACTACTTTACTTACAAAGAATTTCTGTGTTTAAACTCACTTAAAAAATGCTTTATGGGGGGGCGCCTGGGTGGCTCAGTCGGTTGAGCATCCGACTTCAGCTCAGGTCATGATCTCTTGTGGTTTGTGAGTTCGAGCCCTGCGTCGGACTCTGTGCTGACATCTCAGAGCCTGGAGCCTGCTTCGGATTCTGTGTCCCCCTCTCTCTTCACCCCACCCCTGCTTGTGCTCTGTCTCCCTCTGTCTTTCAAAAATGAATAAACAAGATTTAATAAAATAAAAATTAAAAAAATTAAAAAATGCTTTCTGGGATGCTTGATGTAACATTTCCCAGTTACATTATTATTATTACTACTACTAGCCTCAATTTAAAATTCAGGTTAATGCTTTTATATTCCAGTACATGGCAAAATATGTAAAGGTTATTTAAATATTTATGGAACCTTTAAATTAGTGACTTTTCATCATATTAACAATGTTATATTTATATGCTAAGATTTAATTAAATAATATGTTCAAGTAATAATTCCCAGCTTATGAATACAATATTAACATATTATATTCTCATTAAATCAGTGTAGATATTGGGTTTTTAAAGGCAGCTCTTCATTGAATTGACACACCCATCAAGCCAGAAATACTTGCTACTTATTTATCCATTACAACAAAAGCAGCTTCCTTTGTAACAATTGTTCATACCTCTTTAGTATGAGCAGGAAAGTGACAATAAAGAGTTCTCTGAAATACGCCAAATGAAGGGATTCTTCCATAAAGCAGTACACGAAACGTTCAGGCATTTGGTTGTCATTAAAAGTATATTACAGGGTATTTTCCAAGGATCTATTTTAAGAAACGCAAATAAAACCATGTTCTATATAACGTTACAGCTAACACCTTATTTGTTCCAATTATTGTTAACATCCAGGTAACATATTTCAGAAAGGCACACTATTATGAGTTAAAACAGAAAACAGAATTTTAAAAAATTCAATACTTTAGGGGGAAAAAAAAGGCTTCCTGAATTTGAAAGGGCTTACAACTGTTGTGATGTTTTTATAAGCATAATTAAAAGTAGTTACTCAGTTTTGCCTTATATTTTTGTTTTTTATTTAAAGTCTTTAGTGTGGCATTCTATCTTTTTCTACAACAAATGCATTGATGTATTAAAATTTGGCAGCCACAAAAGCACATTTTATTGTACTGTGAGCTTGAGTATCTATATTCTACTAAAGTTGTTATGCGGACAGAATAGTTAACCTATAAGTCATTTAAAAGATCCTTCATTAGATTTTTAGCATGGATAAAGTGGCCATTACTATTTTTTAGGTAATTTGCTAGTAACTCTCGTGTCCATGACCGAAATAATGTCAAAGAATATCACAGTAAAAATAGGCCTCCAAAGTTATCTAGTCAATTCTAAACATGAATACAAATCCAGGCTGACATTTTATTTGGTCCAAAAAGAAATGAGAAGCGCAAGAATAGTGCCATAACTTTTATATAAAGTTAAATTTTCTCAATTTAAGAAATTGTCCTTCATTCTGAGATCATGTCATCGTACATTTTTGTGTTTCCATGTCCTTATTTATTAAATAAATTTCTTGTATCACTGGTCAGTTTGAATCTTAGTTCGAATCTTAAAATAACCCGGACTGACCAACAATAACCCAAACTGACCTAAATAAGATGAACAGGGAATTAAACGAAAAGTAATTAATGTAATGTGCAAGAAAGAGAAGTGCTAGAAGAAATTAACACTTGTTACCTACCATCCTTTACAAAGCATTTCTAATGTAATCATTCAAAAAGACCTGTGAGATATAAATTGTGTTCCTATTTTAAAGAGAAACAGGATTAGAGTTAATTCTTCTAAGGTGGTGCAATTGTGACAGAACCAATTTTGAAATTCAGGCCCGTATGCTTCTGGAGCCCACACTCTATCTCCTACACTCATCTGCCTCCAAGAATAAAAAGGACCAGGAAAAGATCCAAGAAAACATCGGCAATAATCCGGAAAACTTTTGAAGTTCCTGGAATTCCTACCCTCCACCCCAATACTTACACAATAAAAGTAAGAGGATTAAACCCAAAAAATGCTTTCCTCTTAAATGTTGCTTTCATGAACAAGGAAAACACTGATCAGTAAGCCTGGAAGAAGATGTACAGCAATTTAAATCAGCCCACATGCCAAGAGCTCAGGTGTTTGGGTTCATTCTGAGAGCCACCATTCTTCCTTTATCTCAGAGGCAAGGCACATGGTTTACCAATTGTGCTTTATATGTGGTCACTGCAATGCTACACAAATGTTGACCTTTCTATAGATTCTGGGTTGCATCCAGTTAATTACAACCCCTGGTAATTTTTGTCTTATACCTGAGCTACTTATTTATTTGAATTTACTTAGCATCTTTGGAAGGGTTTGAGTCTGATATGCATATGGATTGACTGGATTTTGTTCTAGATTTTTATGACTATAAGTTTTACAGTCATCTTAATTTATTCTATATATTTGATAAAATATATGTATCAAGTGAATATGGTATCAAATGCAACGTAAACACACCCATATATATTGTATAATGTATATATCTAGGTGTAATATGCATATAATATACATGTATAAGCCAAAAGGAGTGGGTAGCAGGAATGGGTAGCATGAGTAGATAATTAATTAGAATAAAAACAGACTATGTCAGTTGACATACAAGAAACTGAATGCTATAGGGGTGCCTGGGTGGCTCAGTTGGTTAAGCATCTGCATCTGACTTCAGCTCAGGTCACGATCTCGTGGTTCATAGGTTCAAGCCCCACATCGGGTTCTGTGTTGACAGCTCAGAGCCTACTTTGGATTCTGTGTCTCCCTCTCTCTCTGCTCCTCCCCTACTCATGCTCTGTCTGTCTGTCTCTCTCTCTCTCAAAAATAATAAACATTAAAAATTAAAAAAAAAAAAGGAAACTGAATGCTATTGAACATCAAAAGAAGGAGAGATTTAGTGAGCGTACCAAGGACAGGGTCTAAGTTCAATTCTATATGCTTCCTTCCAATGTGCAATATTTGTTTTATGTTACCTTCGTTTTGATATTTGCTATTGTTTCTTTACAAAATAGGTATAATAAAAAGAGCTTCTCAAGAGCAGAGAACATGCAGTATAACCTCATGACTTGGCAAAACTCCTAGTAATTTTTAACACCCAGGGATGTTTATTGAATAGATGAATGAGAAAATAAATGAATGATCATTTTGTGCAAAACTAGAAAGAACTTTTAAATGATTCCCATGCTTTCGCCATCCAGGATATCCCAGAGCTATCACTCCAGCTGGTTTTATTCTGCAGACTATCAGATTTTTTTTAAGACAGATGTAGTGGGTCTCATAAATCTGTTACAATCCAATTATTTTCTTTTGCAGAAAACTGGTGTTCTTTTAATTAGTCATAGTTTAAGAAAGAAAGCATCCTCTGAAATTACTTTGGAAAGTTGTTTTAAACAGCAGCACAAAAATAACAGTTCCAATTACATTGAATTAAAGAATGGTTATTTTAAATAATTTCATGAGTAGTTCCAAAGAGGTTATGTGGCTTTTTTCAAGGTAACACAGTGAATAATGAAAAATTATTTCAAAGCACTTAGATTTTCTTATTTCTAAAGCTACAACCATCCTCAGAATGTACCACCAGGATGAGAATGTAAGTTCCACAAGGGCAGAGATATTTATTTCCTTCTTGATTTCTGAGAGCTTAGAATATTCTCTGATTCACTGAATGCACTGAGTAAGTATTTCTTAAATGAGTGAAAAAATTGATGAAAAATAAAGGTATAGAGTTTACTGAATTATGCAGAGCCAATGGCGCATACTTATTTGTATATTCTAGGTGCAAAAAACTAATTAAGATATTTTTAAAATTATTAACAAGTATTTATTGAAAGCTTACAATGTGGCAAGTACTATTCTGAGAGCTAGGAACAGAACAGTGAACAACAGAGAAAATACCCTTGCCTTTACTGAGTATGTAGTCTGAGAGGAGAAAACGAAACCAAAATAAAACACATAATACAGTGGTTCTCAACTCTGTCTGTTGTTTTTAAAAGTTACCAATGCTTAGGATGTCTCTTCTCTATGTGCCATCATGTATACATGTATCTATACATACATGTATGTATATATGTATGTACACATATAACACGTATGTATAGATACATATATACACATATATATATTTATGACACATATAAATATGATCAAAAGATATATATATATATATTATATAGATATGACTTCTTAATTCTTATGTGTATATATAATTTATAGTTTTTGATAACTTCTTAGTAATTCTGATACATGGCTAGGGTAAAGAACATCCACAATAAACAAACAGACATAAAATATAATGTCAGGTAATGAGTGGTAAGTGCTAGGAAGCAAAATTAACACAGGCCAGTGGGGGCAGTTAGGGGTCCCTGACACGGGCTGCTAGAGTGCCATGTGCATATCTAGGGGAGGACATTTTAGGAACAACAAGAAGGCCAGTCTGGCTGGAATGAAGTGAAGTGGAACACTTCTTCAAGGGTATAGTCAGAGGTTGCTATAAGGATTTGGTGCTTTCATTTAGGTATGATGGGAAGACACTGGAAAAATCTTAGTGAAGAATAACATGATCTGATACAACTTTCAGAGACTTCCATCAAATGGCTCTATAGAGAATATTCTGTAGAAGAGCAAGAGTCAAAGCAAGACAAATCAGGACATGTAAGAGAGGATAGTAGCTTTGGGATAGATGGCAGCACTGGAAATCATGAAATATGGTTCAATATGTTTTTCGATGTTAGAAACGAGAATATGCCTTCATGGATTGGACATATGGTGAGGAAAAAGGGAAAAAGTCAATGATGATTCCAGGATTTTTAGCTCAAGCAATAAAGTGAATGGCAGTGCTGTGCTCATAACTCTTGATGTTTCATGCTTATGTATTTCCATTTAATGAAAAATAAAAAGACTGGGTATGGTTGCCTTAAAATAGGATGGTAAGAGAATCTATTTAGAGTCCTCTTCCTCTTTCCCATGTATATATAGACTCAGTCACATGGACACAGCATACAAGCGTATTTGTGCCAGCACATGCACTACAATAAAACAACCTTAAGTCTAAAGAGCCTTTTCTTATTCTGCAATAGATAATAGTGACAGAAAAAAGAAAATAGAAGACAATATTGGGTTACAATGTACTCAATTATATCCTGACCCCATCAGTATGAACATGAAAATTCTCTAAGAGTAAAGAAAGCTAAGAACTAATAAAAATAAAGTACCATCAAAGACAGACATGAAGCCTTGATCAGATCGATGCATACATTTAAAACACAGTTAAGAGCTTTGAGACACTAAAGGCATTTTTTAAATTGTTTTGTCCTAATTTTGAGGTTGCCACTTCTTTTTTCATGAAAGCTGAATAATGGTTGAACTTCAATTCTGTGCCTAATCTTCCATATAATATTGCTTTTCCTCATTTTGTTCCATGCAGTACTATGAACTTGAAGCTATACATTTTCACCTAAATCATTCTTGCTGCCATCAGCAGTTTGTTTCATCACCTTCAATTCCTTTTTATTTATTTATTTATTTATTTTTCTTTCTTTTTTTTTTATTTTTAAACGTTTATTTATTATTGAGAGACAGACACAGAGCATGAGCAGGGGAGGGGTAGAGAGAGGGGGAAACACAGAATCTGAAGCAGGCTCCAGGCTCTGAGCTGTCAGCACAGAGCCCGATGAGGGGCTCGAACTCACGAACTGTGAGATCATGACCTGAGCCGAAGTCAGTCGCTTAACCACCTGAGCCACCCAGGTGCCCCTTCAATTCCTTTTTAAAGGCATTCCTCAAATAAGCACTCTTCTTAACATAAATATTTATGATTATTAATAATATTGTCATTTATTGAGTATGTGACTATCAATGAGCCAAGGGTTCATATATTCTAGACTAATTCTTGAAAATCAGGTATTAGAATTCCTGTTTTTCAGATGAGAAAACTGAGGAACTCAATAAAATGTTGGCTAAGATACTTCTAAAGCTTCCTTTGGAATTTAAGATTCTGAGTCTATATACTTTATTTATTTAAAAAAAAAAAACCTCCTTTTGTTTCTGGCAACAAAGCATAATAGAATTTAGGTGGAAATTCAGGGAAAGGAAATCCTGAGGGGTCAAATTATAGGAATACTTGAGTAAAGAGAAATAAGTCCTGAAAACTTTCTTATTCTGAGTGGCTTAGTTTGGATATCTCAAACTAATTTTACTGGAAGTTTATTTATTTATTTTGAAAGACAGAACTTGTTCATGCACACAAGTGGCAGAAAGGAGGAGAGAGAATACCAAGCAGCTCTGTGTTGTCAGCACATGATCCCACAGGGATCCCATGAACCCTGAAGTCATGACCTGAACCAAAATCAAGTCAGATGCTCAACTGACTGAGCCACCCAGGCACCCCTCAAACCATTGTTAAAGACAATAGATAAAAAGTGGGGACCAGAAAAGGTGAGAGGTTAAAATAATTAGCTTCTATAATACTAGACTTCTCAAAAACAAAGCTCCTGGTAAGTAAACTAGGAAAAACACTCTTCCCAAAAAAGGTATAGTAGGGAAACCTGCTAGTTTGGGCCTTATAAATAGACCAAACCAAATAAAAAAAATTGCTAGATTAGATAAAAGAAAACACAGACCCGCTTAATGCAATTTACAAGAAAAAAATAGTTAAGTGTTTTAACTATCAGTTAAAAGTCAAAGGACAGAAAAATATGTCAGGGAAATTCCAGGCAGAAGAATTCTGATATAGTTATTTTAATATCAAAGTAAGGCATGAAATAAAATACTAAATCTAACTAAAGAAGAAAAAAGCAGTAGAGATAATAAGATTCACTACAAATGGTAGAAGGTTCAATTTAGCAGAAAGACATAAAAGGCTTAATTTTAGATGGACTTGTAAGACAGCTACAAAACATTTAAACAAAAACTTGATACTAGAATAAAATAACAAATATATCATTATAGTGGCAGGTGTTAACACGACTTTTTTCATAATTGTTAGAACATGTAGACTTAAAGGAAAAAATTAGTCAAGTATACAGAAGATGTGAACAAGCTAAGCTAATTAATGAGACTGACATAAATGTCATAAATGAACTGTTTCCAACAGTAAAAAAGAACATATTTTTCTAAGAACCTTTGAAGCATTTACAAAAATGAAACATATACTAAAGCCTCAACTAATTTTATAATGACTGCACTCTGAATAGAAATTAATGTGTTAGAAAGTCAAATATAACACAGAATATAATAATGTTCTAAAGAATTAAATGTTAATTCAAGAAAATTAATAAAATTAATAAACATTAGCAATGTTAATAAAGAAAAAAACAAGGAAGTCATGAAAACCATGCTGTAAATGAAAAAGGGAACGGAATTATAAATGAGATAGACTCTGAAAAGACAATAAGGTATTTTGAAATACTTCATGCAAATACATTTAAGAACCTAGGCGCAATGATAAAAGTCCTAGAAAAACTTACTCAAAAGTAGGACTTTGAAAATTCCTCTGGGGCGCCTGGGTGGCTCAGTCGGTTAAGCGTCCGACTTCGGCTCAGGTCATGATCTCACCGTCCGTGAGTTTGAGCCCCGCGTCGGGCTCTGTGCTGACAGTGCAGAGCCTGGAACCTGTTTCAGATTCTGTGTCTCCCTCTCTCTCTCTGACCCTCCCCCACTAATGCTCTCTCTCTGTCTCAAAAATAAATAAACGTTAAAAAAATAAAATAAAATAAATATTCCTCTATCTCTTAAAGCATTAAAAACAAACAAACAAAAAAACAAAACATGTCCTAAAGACCACCAGGCTTTTTTTTTTTTTAAACAGGATTTTTTCTTTTTTTTTTTAACTATTTGAGGAACTGACCCACATGTTAAGCTCTTTCAGAGAGGAGAAATGAGGAAACAACCATACTCACTTTTTTGAGATAATTATAAATTAGTACCAAAACAAGACAAAGGAACTATAAGTATAGAAAATTGTAAACAGGAGCACCTAAGTGTCTCAGTTTGTTAAGCTTCTGACTCTTGGTTTCAGCTCAGGTCATGATTCACAGTTTTGTAGGTTTAAGACCCACGTTGGGCTCTGCACTGGGAGTGCAAAGCCTGCTTGAGATTCTCTCTCACCCTGTCTCCGTGCCCCTTCCCCACTTGTGCTGTCCCTGTCTCTCTCAAAATAAATAAATAAAACTTAAAAAAAATTATAAACAAAACTCATTAATAAGTACAAATATAAATATGCTAAAGTAAACTGAATCTTTACAAAAAGAATGTTATTTGACCATGTGTTTTGTTTATTCAAAGATTTAATTACTTTTTAGTGGATTAAAGAAAAATATATGATCATCTCAACTGATGCCAGAAGTACATTCAATAAAATTCATATATACCTATAAAAAAAGCTTAGCAAACTGAAAAAGGATATATATGCATGTATTAAGTACATATATTAAAGATTATAATAGATATTGCCAATAGTAAAAAACTAAATGCACCCCCTTTGGAACTTGACACAGTACTTGCTACCATCACTTCCTTCTGAAATCTAACAAATACTTTAGCCAATACAATATGACAAGAAAAAGAAATAAGAGGTATAGCTTGTTAAAAGCTTATCCAGATTGTCATTACCCATAGATGATATAATTATCTACATGGAGGCACCAAAAGAATATACAATTTCATATTTAAATTTAACAATTGTTTGAGCAATTTTTTGGCAAGGTTGCTCAACATAAAACTAACACAATAGAAAAACAATCACATTTTTATGCAGTAGTAGCAAATATTTAGAATCCCTTATATTTAAAGATGACTAATTTAACAAAAATAAAAGGTATCCAAGAATAATTTGACATTATATTTAAAATTTAATATTTCAAAATATTTTGATTAAAACAAAGATCTCCTAATTTTATTGTATTTTTGAAAGGTGCCAAAGACTCATAGTGTAAAACTGTAAATACTCAAAGCAATAAAACTAAAATCTTTGCATATCCTATTTTTTACATTAAATGCTATTTTATTTTCATAAATCATTGTATTTCAGTGCTATGAAATGCCCTGAAGTAATAAAAACACCGTTGAACAAGAATAAAATCTGTATGTGTCCAACCCCTTTCATTTGAGTATTTTCTTTCCTCAATTTCTTGCATTTCAGTGACATCATTGTCATTTTTATGACAGAAGTTTTTGAAAAAAAGGTGACACAACTAGTAACTCCTTTTCTGTCTTTGCCCAGGCAAAGGTCACTGGTATTTCTTTATTGGTTTATTTTTATTAAATTTTTTAAAAATTTTATTTATTTTTGAGAGAGACAGAGTGCGAACAGGGGAGGGGCATAGAGATGCGGGCTCATATATTGCAAGATCTTGAGCTAAACCAAAGTCGGACACTTAACCAACTGAATCACCCAGGCACCCCTGCTTTTTTTTTTTAATGTTTTTATTTATTTTTGAGATAAAGAAAGAATGGGGGAGGGGCAGAGAAAGAGGGGAGCAGAGGATCTGAAGCAGGTTCTGCACTGCCAGCAGAGAACCCGATGTGGGGCCCAAACTCACAAACTGTGAAATCATAACTTGAGCTGAAGTCCAATGCTTAACCGACTGAGCCACCCACATGCCCCAATCATTTGGTTTTTATTGTTATTGTGGTGGAGGTTGGAACCTGAGCACAGCCCTTGACACTTGTCTGATTAAAATTAAGCCCAAACCTTTCACACAAATAAAATTACCTCATTTTAATTGGTTATGTACCTGTAACCACTTAACTGTTTACAGTTTCACCCCCACCTATTTCCTGGATGAATCCTAAAAACTGATTTATCAGGAGTATATTAAAAAGGCTTAGCACTTTAAAATGCAGATGCAAATCCCCCCACATAGAGAGGCCAGTCAGCCTGTTTTGGTGTAAATGAGGGCAATGCTGCTAAATCCTCCATAACGAGATTAAAAATATCTTGTAAATTAAAGCTAGAAATTTTTAAAGTTAATATAATGCTTCCCTGCTAGATTACAATTCGTGTTTAAAACATTTTAATGAAAAAAAAACTTAACAAATAACACAAGAACAATAATTACTGAAATAACAAATTAAAGACTTGAGCTATGTAAAGGCTTTCATATTCACTGGGGATCAGTAAACATTAAAATGAAAGAGAAAACTGTTTAATGAACTAACAAAATAACATTCTAGGAGTATTAGGGACTAGCGAATGTCATTGTATTTTATTATATTCTCCTATCAAATTATGCCACACTCTTCTGTCTTGATATAATGTATTGTTTAAGCAAAATAATAACCATAGTTATAGACAAAGACTGAACTCACTGGGTTGCTTATAATTAGAGTGCATATCACTTACCTTCATTAGTATAATGAAAAAACTTTAAAAAGCATTATATAAACTATCATGTTTCCAAAAAACTCACCATTCATAACCCACCACTAATATAAAAGTTATTCTCTTTAACTCATGGAATCACCCTTGCTAAAAGTTCAGAATAAAATATTTGACTTGTACAGGTAATTTCTCACATGCAGCCATCTGGCTACATGAGTTATCACTGAAAAACATGCTAGAAATTATTTGAGACAAATTCTATGTACTAAAGGTTTTAACCACCACATCATTTATTTTTCCCTCCATCTAAAATAAAAATTGAAAATTTTGTAGTTGTAGATCCTCTCATGTTTCTGTCTTAGTTAAAGCAAGAAATCTAGCATTTATTTTTTACTCAATTTTAAAGGAAATTCTTCCTGTTAAACCTTCTGATGATCTAAGAAATAAAATACATAAAAATCTTTGGTAAGTGGTGTCACAAAAGCACCACAATATATTTCTTCAATGTTTATTTATTTTATTTTTGAGACAGAGAGAACACAAGCAGGGGAGGGGTGGAGAGAGGAGACAGAGAATCTGAAGCAGGCTCAGGCGCTGAGCTGTCAGCACAGAGCCCCACATGAGGCTTGAACCCACAAAACCGTGAGATCATGACTTCAGCCAAAGTCAGACAATAACCAACTGAGCCACCAAGGCGCCCCGGCACCACAATATTTTTGATGATAAACTACTTGCCCTAGGAAAAAGTATACATCCACTGGTCCATTCTATTAGACAATGCAAACAAAATGTTTTTCTGTGAAGCTCTTAACGAGCAAATTTCCAAATAATTTTCTTCACATTGTTACATACTTTACATAAAAATGCAAAAAAGTTCTTTCCAGAATGTTTCTACAGTCATGTTACACTTAATCGAGGTTATCACTATATTCAGCTCTGTATTTACTGTCAAAGGAAAGATTCAATCGTTATCGTGAAATGTAAGAACGCTTCAAGCTCCCTAAACCTGACAATTGCTAATCTTTAAAACCTGTCTTTACACAAAACTTGACAGCTATAAGCTTACCTCTTTAAAAAGACAATATACATTGATGTATTAGAATACTAAATTCAAATTTTTGAGCATAATATGAACATTAGCATAACATAATTGCTTCTGCCTTTAGGGTAGCCAATCAGATTGGGCAAATGCACCTATTCTTAGAGCTCTTGAAATGATTTGCCACTTGGGAATTATAGTGAAACAATCCAATTTCACTTTTCCACAAATGATTTATGCTCCAAAAATCAAGAAAGTCTATTAAACTTTTAAGGAGCACTTTTCAGGCTAGATACTAAAACATAACTCATAAAACATATTGCTAAGTTTTTATGTCTCATATAATATAACCTTCACATTGACCCCCCCCCCACACACACACACACAAAGCGAAAGGCTGCTTAAATTCTATGTATTTACACTTAAAAAATGAGAAATTCAAATAGATACTGAACTTTGTACTGAACCAAAATTATCTCATAATATTCTTACCATATTGGAGACTAGGTTTTTCCATAGTGCCTATTGGCCACACAAACTTATTCACAAAAATGGCAATTTTAACTAGCTTAGTACTACTGCCCTGTCATGATTTTTAAAGCCTCTATTAAGTAATATAATCATTATTGATTGATTCAGTAAATATCTAGAGAATATATTCCAAGTTTCCAGGCACTGTGCTAATCCTTGGGAATCAAAAGTTAACAAAATACCCATCCATACTCTTTTGAGTTCATAATCAGTCCAAAACTAGTCAATAGCACCAAGATAGAAAGGGTAGCTGAGAAGATAAACATGCCCAGGGGTTATGTGAGAGAATAAGGCAAAATTTTAATTTCTGTGATCTACCTGGGATCCTGTACTGAATTCTGATTTTCATTTAGCAGTATTTAAATATATCGCTGAGGAGAGGGCTGGGTAATTTTTGTCCTCCTATTTACTTTCTGCCAAAAACCAAGTTACAGTTCTGGAGAAAAGAGCCCCACTTTCCAGAAGTAACATAATTAAATCAGATGGTTCATTGGATCAAATAAAGTATTATCCCTGCACAACCTGTGAAGTGGTTCTTATTTCAACTGATTTACTATTAAGAACCGAAAGATGAGGAAGAGATGGGAACACGGCATTCAGAATGGTTGATTTCAACAGTTATTTCCCAGTTTTATTGAATGATTAAAGACAGAATGAAACTAAACCCCTGTCTCTACTTCAAATCTATTTCTTTTCCTAAAATATTGGGGTCTTCTACACCAAAAATGAAGTAAAAACACTTTGTCAGCAAATTGAATATTGAAATTAAAATACAACTTTAAAAATGTGATATTAAGAACTACTCCTCTCTCTTTCATACTATGCACAATGAAATTCCTTAACCGACCAAACCAAAACCTATTTCCCTTCATTCCTTCTAATTCCTTACCTCACAATTCAATCTTCAAGGCTTCTTCTGACCCACTTCCTCTACTGAAAATGCCTAGAAATGGCTATCAATCACATAACTACAAAAATTCTAAGTACAGTGAATAGTGTCTGTAACCTATCTTACTTCCATTCACTGCAGCTTATAATATTGTTAACCAATTCCTTTTTGAAGAGCTCTTTTCTTTTGATTGCAATACCCTGATGAATCCCTGACTTCCTTTCTTTTCCATTTGTTTAGCTGGCTCCTTCCTCTGCGTGCCTCTCAAATGTTCTTGGCACCACAGGGATCAGCCTTTTCTTCTTATTATGTTCATCCTTCCTCAATTCAAGCACTATTGGTCTGAATGTTTGGATTCTCTCACCTGCCAATTTGTTTTTATCATATTTTAAGAAAGGTTTCATTTGATTGGTTTAAGAATGAGATCTTTCTGGGATGCCTGAGTAGGTCATCAGTTAAGTGTCCATCCGATCTGCTCAGGTCATGATCTCATAGATGGAGTCCCATATCTGGCTCTGCACTGATGGATGGCATGGAGCCTGCTTGGGATTCTGTTTCTCCTTCTTTCTGCCCCTCCCCCCACTTGTGCTCACTCTATCTCTCAAAATAAATAAACTTCAAACAACTAAAAAAAAAAACAAAAAAACAAACAAAAAAACACAAATAAAAAAAATGCGGGTTGGCCTTTACCAGCACCATATTATTGACTCATTAGACTCATGAGATTCCATGTAAAATACATACAAATTTCTTCCTAAATAAACTGTAAATATGAGCTTTTCTAGTTGATAGGCCCAATGAAAACAGAGCAGAATTTAATGAAAAGACTACACTCTATACAAAATCTTAAATCTGTAAAGAATAGCATAATTTATAGCTTTTTATTTATCTGTCAAATTTTGGTTTTATAGGAAAGATTTTTTAAAGCTGTATAAATAATCACTAGACTGGCTTCAGCTGCCACAAATATGCTGAGAATTTGTAACTTTATAACTCTACCTCTCATTTTTTGATGAGTATTAAATCCAATTATCTCTTAGATCCTTGCTATGCAAAGTGTGGTGCATGGATAGGCAGCATGGCTATCTCTCAGGGGCTTGTCAGAACTGCAGAATCTCAAGTCCCACCCCAGACTTACTGAACTAGAAATCTGCAAGTGAAGAGGATCCCCTGGTGACCTGTATGTACATTAAACTTTGAGAAGCATTGTACTAGGTTTTTCCACCTGGATTTGCTATCAACACTTCACACTCATAATAGCCTCCCTCCGACATATTCACCATTTTCCTCCCTGCCCTATCTCCAACTTATGCTTTCTCTTGAAATTTCTATCCTAATAATGGGCTCCACAAATCCACTCAGCTATCCAATCAGTTATTTCTATTTCAGAGACTTCCTCATCTACACGTTCAATCGCTGAATCCTATTTCACTGACAGCTTAAATAGTCCTCCAATTCCTTCTTCTTTTCACCACAGCATACCAGTAATCCAAACCTTCATCACCTCTAAACTTGGCTATTTCCATGGCTTTCAAACTGACTCTGTGCGATCCTTATTCTCATCTGTTTTTCACACTACATGGGAATTGCTTTTTCAAAAGCACAAATCTTATTTATACTCTCCTGATTAAAGGCCTTCACATAAAAATATCTATTTTCACATAAGCATAAATAGAATCCACATGAAAATATGTTGTTGATCAGGAGATCTGACAAATGGGGAAAAATAAATGTATGCAATGATTTCTCTCTGCCTGTAGAATAAACTCTCCATCACCTGAGACCTACCTACAGCTCTGAACATTTCACCCACAAATTGCTGTATCCTTAGCACATTACCCTGGAATCATGGCATTAAGTCATTTCATCTCACTGTCTTTGTAAACATTGATACCTTTACCTAGAATACCTTCTTCCACTCTTTTAAATCAGAAATATGCCTATGCAAACTTCAAGAGTCTGTTCTAATAATTCTTGCCTTTGTCAATTATCCTGATCTTCTCCAGATGAACTTTACCATGTTGTGCTTTATATTCCCTATTGTTTCCTATGCATCTCTTTACTGTAGAGGTTTGAAAATTGCAAGGGTTTCAATGTTTATTTCCACTATTAAACCATGAGCTCTTTGAAGGCAAAAAACTATGTCTTACATTCATAACTTAAGGCCTAATGCCCAATTAAATCTTTAATAAATGAATGAAATAAAATAAAAGGTACAGAAGAATTGAGCAATCATAAAAATGAAAATATTAGAATATTAAATAGTATGAATAACTGTATAATGTTCAAGGACAAAGGAAACAGTGTCAAATGACTGGTTAAAGAAGACATCGGATCAATATATTATTTAGATTGATATGCAAAGATTAATTCTCAGTGTCCAAAAACATAACTAGAAAATATAGAAAATGTAGCAAATAGACTGTGTAAATGAGAAAGGGAACAAAATAAGAGTGGCATTTATTTAGAGATAGAAGGAAGAAAAGGCAAGGGCACAGAGGCAATTTCAGTATTGCTTTGGAGGCTGTCAGGACACAAGAAAAAACAAGCTGGGGGCATGGCTAGTTAGCAACTGCAATGGTTGTGTAAGTACGGCAGAGCATGGCAACTCTGGACCATTAAGTCCACGGCTCTTACAGGATGGATCATTAACAGTCTATCAAGTATCGTGTGCCTGTAACAGAGTCATTTTGATGTGTTTATTGACCAGTAATGTCGTCTCCTATAAAATGTAAACATATTTCATTGAAAAATATGGACATTTAAATAGAAGACAATGTGCCATGTTAAAAAAAAAGCAAGTTTTATACTCTATGCCTTAAAACCTATACACAACAAAATGGAAAAAGTATTTGAATAATATGGAAAAATTCTAAGGATGAAATGTATTTCAAAAGATCTTCAATAACATGCAGAAAATTACACTTATGCATGATTAATTAAGGGAATAATAATATGTCACAGACAAATAAGTCAGAAAGTCCAAATATAGTAATACTATTCAGTCTTTATGCCCTGTCTAATTTAGAAATTGAAGTAGGTTTATGGATAAAAAGTACGTGAATAAAATATAATTATATTCATATTGAAGTATGTAAACCTGCTGTAAAAATTGTTACTGATTTCTTTCTACAGTCCAAAAATTCTAAGTGTTAAGAAATGTTAAAAAGGAGCTGAAATGTAGAGAAATGCTTACAGCTTTGCAAACAGAATTAAAAAAAAATATATATATATATATATATATGTATATATATATATATATATATAAGGCCAGTCCTTGTACAGCTGCAAAATATGTCAAATCCACATTCTCTAATGTTTACTTGACACAAGTGAAAGTCTAGATTGTAAAATTCTCACATGTAAGGTCACAACCAAGGATAGCACTGAGGTACCATCATCTGTTTAAGGTTTAAGAGATATAAATAGTAGTCTATGGCGAGTCATATTTAGGACAGAATATCATACACTAATTCCTGGTTATATAAGTCTCATTAGAAGAAACAGGATTTTATTTTAAAATTATAATAGTATATGATATGTGATTATATTTATTTATGGAGTGGTAGAGTAAGAATAACAACTACACGAGTAAAATGAAGCAACCGGCTCTTCTCAAATGTAACCATCACACAGAAAAACACTAAAAAGAATTTCTGTTCAAAGCAGAAAATGAAGAAGTATACTGTACATGATTGAAACCACACAGAAACATTAACTAAAGCAAACATGGTTAGATTCATCAAAATTTACAAGTTAACGATCCACACCCTTGGAGAGAATGACAGAGATATTTTAATGTTTATAAGAATTACACAAAAGGGGCGCCTGGGTGGCACAGTCGGTTAAGCGTCTGACTTCAGCCAGGTCACGATCTCGCGGTCCGTGAGTTCGAGCTCCGCGTCAGGCTCTGGGCTGATGGCTCGGAGCCTGGAGCCTGTTTCCGATTCTGTGTCTCCCTCTCTCTCTGCCCCTCCCCCGTTCATGCTCTGTCTCTCTCTGTCCCAAAAATAAAATAAACGTTGAAAAAAAAAAATTAAAAAAAAAAAAAAAAAGAATTACACAAAAATATTGGCCAAAAATTCTATGCTCTCTCCTGGGAGAGAATACATTGAACTTAGACACAGGATGAAACCACTGAAAGAAAGAGACCCAACACGGCACGCTTAATCATGTTTTATGAACTCTTTCTGAAAATTGAGTCTTAATTTTTTTCTATTACACATTCTTTTTTTCTCTGTTATATACATGGAAAAATTGGAGATGGACTATCCTTAAAAGGCTTTACTATTAAGTACTGGGATAATCAGTCCTTTGAGAATCAGAAGAGAGAAAAATACAGCAGCTTGAGGCTGCTTGGAAATTAGACCTTTCCTGGATCTGAAGCCCCAACAGAACAGGTAGCTTACATTGGCTGCCAGAATCACTTACAGAACCATAAGAACTAATTTAAAATAGTTTTAAAAATTATATTCAGGAAATTCAAAGTCTTAGTGAAGCTAATAAAAGAGCCACTGGTGATAAGGCAGAGGTGGCAGCAGAATAAATCTGAGGCCACAGAGGCAAGGAGGCCAAGCATTCAAGGCTCCTCTATATTCAACCCTACTTATTGAGGACCTCTTCCAATTGTAATTGTATTAGATACTGACATTCAGCTTAAGATTTTGCTTGACTATGAAATGTATTCCCTGCCTTAAAAATTATCATCAGAATTACCTCTATAAAATCTATCCCAAAAAACAAGTTAGGAAGAGAGGAAATATATCCATATTGTCCCTAGCTTCATAGTTATTGAGTAGCAGAAAGGGAAAGACTTAAATCTGAGAGTATAACAAAGTATTACTAAATTTTACAGATAGGATGATGAATATCTTATATGAAATCCTCCCATTTTCAGGAGAGAGCAGTGAGGTCTACAAAAGTCATGGGACTTACATCGTGTTACATGAGTCAGGATCCAGAAGTGAGCCAGGAAGGACAGTCAAGGTCTGAAGGGAGGAGGGTTGAGCCCAATACAAGGACATTCTGTGGAATGAAGTGTCTCATAAAGCCACATGCTTTCCATCAAGTGGGAATATTCAACAAGAAGGGAAGCATCGTTTATGGAGTATCTATCATGTGGTAAAAAGTGAGATATTATTTTCTCCAATTTGACACATAAGAAAACAAGACTTGGATAGATGAAGTAACTTACCCAAACTCACAGAGTTAAAAAGTAACAGAGCTGGAAAATAAACTCAAGTTTGTCTTACTTCAAAAAAACATCACCTACATTAGTAAGAAGCATCCTGCATGCAGAAGGCAACTCATTTCTCATATATGTTTTTATCACTGATTCAAGAATTTTAAGACAGTTACATTTGATACCTCTAAAACCATAACATCTATATTTGTGGGTATGGGCTAATTTTGGGCAAACAGTCATAAGAATTCTAAATAACTGAGATGAAAATGGAGCAGACTATTAACTCAGGAACAGAGGGAGCAGGAATCAAGAAGAACTTGGTGCACACAAGAAGGCCTGGAGTGGGAAGCTGAGAGGGATTTTTGCCAGCTTTAAAATTATACTTTGTCTGTCCTTGCTTATAATATCTCCAATCTTGCAATGGCAGAGAGAAAGCTGGTAATTAAGGATTTGAGGTAAATTCTCTAGCCTCTCTGTACTCTCCACAGCATTAATGAATAATTTCTAGACTGTAAGATGCATGTTCTAAAATAGGACACCAGGACTCAAGTTCATAACTGACATTCATTAGTTTCCTTTAGTTTATTCACACTCAAAATGGAGAGGCCATTTCACACATATAAAATGTTTTCACAAAATGTTATTATTCACACAGTAATATTTGTATATTTCTTTTAAAAACCATCTTGTATGTTTAACACTTGTATTCATTAAATACATTTTAGCAAGTAAGAGGATAGACCACAGAAGCTGACCATATTGACCAGAATCGTGGCTTCTTCACTTTCTAACAGTGTGGCCTTGGGCAGTTTACTTAAACTCCTCAGACTCAATTTATTCATTTATAAAATAGAAATAATGATAAGTTTGTTACAAGGATTAAAAGATTTAATAACTCAAAGTATTTAGAACAGATCTTGACATATAACAATTGTTATATGTTAGCTATTATTATTATTGAATATCTTCTTAAAAATGTATCTGAATTTCCAAAAATACAGTATGAAGTTTGAACAGTTAAACTGTTACTCATGGAATCAAAATTTTATTGTAAGGTACTAGGTAAGTTCAAATATAATGGGAAGAACATTTCTAAAGGCACAAAATTAAACTTCAGTCTTTGCCACTATTATAAATTAATATATTTACTTAACTTAAGCAACTATGAAATCTGTTAATATATGTATGGAATATGCCTGGTATGATAAAAGGGACTGCACTATTTCGGTAATCACATATTTTATTGAAGAGCCTTTGGGCTATTTTAATATTCAAATCAGTTGAATATTTAGCAGTAATAATGTAAGATTAATATTTGTACAGGCACTTGCTCCTTTAACAGGAGACATTATAGTCGAGTTATTACCCTGTAATAATGGAAAGATTTTTTTAAAGCACTCTCAAAAGGACAGTTTTTACAGGTTAGTCTGATACCATGTATTTCCATACATGATGCCATTTTTTTAAACTTTTTTAACGTTTATTTTTGAGAGAGACAGAGTGCGAGCGGGGTAGGGGTAGAGAGAAAGGGAGACACAGAATACGAAACAGGCGCCAGGCTCTAAGCTGCTAGCACAGAGCCCAACAAAGGGCTCGAACGTGGGATCATTGAGATCATGACCTGAAGCGAAGTCAGATGCTCAACCAACTGAGCCACCCAGTCATCCCAATGATGCCATTTCTTAAGGTATGAAACATTAATCATGAACTTTCACACTATCTCACTTCCAAGTAAATTCATACACCTTAAATTGTAACCATGTCAACACAGACAATCATCTTAGGATCAACTCTCTGGCTTTAATCATTTAAATTGATTTTAAGAAATGCACCAAATTTTTGCGACATCAATAATTTGGGACATCTAACTGGGTTTACAAACAAAACATTTTTGTTCTTGCAGTTTTATACTTGGTTAATATTTTGCCATGTGTATACTGCCCAGTAAAAGCACAGATCTACATGATTTCCTTTTTATGTGTAAATTCTATTTCATGATATTAATACAACACTCCAGGCAGTACTTTTCTGAGGAATTATTCCATGGCCCTGAAGGGGACAAAGTCACTCGGACTCACACTTTAAAATACCCTGTAAGGTGTGCTATAATCATACAGAATCATTGTCCTGCCATGATTTATTGCTTAATTTTCGTATTTTTACTTTAAATAAGAAAAGTAACAAAATGCTCTCCTTTTGTTAAAGACTGCAAATCTCGATTACCGCATATGTTCGGGAAGGTGGAACAAACCTGAGCAATATTATTTTCTCGTACCCTTCCTTGAAATTGAAAATAGCTCAGCAGCTGTGTAGCAGAGGCACTTCCTTGAACACATGCAGAATGAAATGACACGTTTTTGGATTTTTATATAAAATTAGCTTCAAGACACTCTTATTTGAAAACATTTGCCCATTTACAATATATAACGGCTCTGACCAAAAGCACACAGGTGTGTTACTTCCTTGTAGTATTGTTTAGTTCTTTGGCCCTTAGAAAACACCAGAAGGGGTTCTATTGTGCATGCAGGTGTGATCACCTACTGTGGAGTAGAAACTATCTCCTTTTAGGTAAGCGGAAAAAGAAAGGGAAGAGTGGTTTTGCATATTTACTTCCTAGCTTGCCACTGATTACCTTGGGTATCCACTTCGGGAAAATTGCAAACTCTACATATCTTAGTTTCTCTCTTCTGGTAAATGTATTCCACTTCCTTCTTGTGCACAAACCCTTATTTTGTGACACTATGTTAAACAGAATGTCAAATAGAGCAGGTGTGAAATACTTCTTGTCCATAAGTAACTGGAAGATTCGTGGGCAACGGCATTTACTTCCCTGACTCACAAGGCCTATGAGTAGGTCAGCCAAGGCATTTGCCTTTGTTGAGCCTTATTGCAGAATGACAGTAAAAAAATCACACGATAGCTGATGATACTTTACAAATGATCTTCACAACATTACTAGTACTGAGACACATCTCCCCCATTATCTCAACGGATTTTCTCTTCTTTATAGGTATAGATGGGGCTCAGGAAGCTTAAAAGTTTTTCTTAAAACAGTTAATAAATCATGGAGTGGAGATTCAAATTTTTTTAAATTTTTTAAATTAATTAATTAGTTAATTAATTAATTTATTTATTAGAATTTACATCTTGAGTCATTCCTCTACTATGACTTAGCAGTGAGCATGGATGGGTGGGGCAGGGAAGCCAGTGACATGGTTGGCAAAGGGCACTTAGAAAACATGTAAAGGGTGGAAAAGGCTTTTCTAAAAATGAAAACCATTAACATGAATTGATAAGGTCTCCGAGCCAGACTGACACTTCATTATTTCATTAAATCTCTACTAAAATTCCACATGAGCTTAGGTGCTTTAACAACTCCTATTTTACCTAAGAGCAAACAGACACTGGAAAGTTAAAATCACTTATGAAACTCGGGTGGCCCTACAGTGGTCGAATTGGGATGGTTTCACGAATTGGGATGATTTCACCTTCTTGTCTCTCAAGAGAGGTCTTCCCAAGGCTTCATTCACAGTTTTGTGATGGTTTCACAAATCACAGATGGACAGATTTAGGAATCACTTTAAATGCAAGGGACTGCACTGTAGTTGAACTGTTTTAAGGTACATTATTCAAAAGTTGTTCTCCCAGATACTATAACTGTTTGAATCTATCAAATATCATGTCAACAATTCATAACTTCTAAAAAAACAGCCCTCTGATTTAGCATAAGTACATTTTAGTGAGTCCTGTTGGAATGCTGTTAGAACAGAATTGTTTACAGCGGTCTGTCTTCCTAGACTGATTACTTATTCTATATAAATTACTTATTTATATAGAAATGAATTTAGTCTGGAAATGTAAAACCTCTATAGAAAAGTGTGAAGCATTCCCAATAAGCATTTAACATTTCTGAATGTCACAAATGTTTGCATGGTTCTGTGTCCTCCCAGGCAATAGTAACAAAAAATGTTCCCATCTACAGTTACAATTAAAAGTTACATTAAATTACACAGATGGAAAATTAAATATTTATATGTATTTAAAAATTGGTGTTCTATTATGCTATTATGTTAGGATGTATAAAAGGAAAAAATATATATTTTTAAACTGTTGCTCTTAGCTATAAAGCTAGTTATAAGATGAAAATTAAGCATACTGTAAATAAGCTAAATAACTCAAAATAACCAAGAGACTTAATTGTTTTATTTATTTTTTAAAAAGGCAGGGTATGATAAGTATATATTAACTTAAAGTGTGTAGCACCAAAGTAGAGAAAAACACAGTAAAATAAGAGCTTTTTAAAATGGACAATATAAACTAAACTTTATATTTTTTTACTTACCAAAAATACTGCTACTTTCTTAGACACACATCAGATCTATTTGATGGGACAAGGGTGATGATAATGCTTGGAGTGTGTTCTTCCCTATGACTGCATCTTGCTGCTTCAACATATATCTCTGTTGTAAATGAACTTGTGTCTGCATATTTAGCTTAAATATACAGGTTTTTAAAGATGATCTCTCATATTTTAAGCATAAAGATCCAGGAAACAAAAAAAAAAAGTGAGACTGACTTGAATACAATAGATTTTAAACAAGATAAAGATAGATATTTACTAGAAATAAGTTCAAAATACAGCTTAAGACATATTAGAAAAGATAACTGCTATGTTTTATTGAGTACTTACTGTAGTTTTGGTGCTACTAACAATTTCTTTTATAATGATTTCATTGATTTTTTTCCAAATGTTTATTCATTTTTGAGAGAGAGAGAGTGAGCACGAACAGGGGAGGGGCAGAGAGAGTGGGAGACAGAAGACCCAAAGTGGGCTCTACACTGACAGCAGGAAGTCCGATCTTCAGCTCGAACTCACAAACCATGAGATCATGACCTAAGCTGAAGTTGGATGCTCAACCAACTGAGCTACCCAGGTGCCCCTGATTTCATTGAATTTTTACAACATAAGGAAATCAATACTTTTTTTATTTCCCCTGCACAAAGGAGGAAACACGTATTTACTCAACTCACATATCTAATCACTGACAGAACCAGGATATAAGCCGAGACAATTAAACAGCAGAACAAGGCCTCTTTTTACTCTTTGTTAACCAGGTATGTTGCAGCCATTCTTTGGAAGACATTCTGCTTTTCAAACTTAAACTATAATGGTCTTTGTTACCATTCTTTGTCATTTTTTATTGCCTTTATAACACACAAAGAGGAAACTATGGAAATAATTTTATGTTTAGAATCAAGCCACAAACCATTTCATGGATATCTGTATACAAAGCTGATTTAATCTGTACCACTGCAAACACTTGAATGTATTTTCATCCTGTGTGACACAGATATTATTTCATTTTCATATATTATTAAGCAATATGTAACAATATAACACAACTCTATTAATAAATGTGCTTTCAGGATGTAATATTTGCCAAGTCATTTATTTTTATTTGCTCCCTGAACCATCTTTAATTAGCAAAGCACCATTTTTGGTGTTTATGATTACTACTCAAAGTTGCTGCCACCTGCTGGTGGTATTCCCTTATAAAAGAGCTTAAGTTTCTTTTTGCTAAACATTATTTTCTAGTGTAATTCTTAGCTATTTCCTAAATACTATGTCCTCACATGTCAGACCTTAGGTGTCACATAACTGGTAAATCATGTAGCAAGGTTTAAAAGGTTTAAAGTATGGGGCATCTGGGTGGCTCAGTCAGTTAAGCATCCGACTTTGGCTTAGGTCATGATCTCAGGGTTATTGGGTTCCAGCCCTGTGTCAGGCTCTGTGCTGACAGCTCAGAGCTCGGACCTTGCTTCGGATTCTGTGTCCCGCTTTCTCTGCCCCTTCCCTGCTCACACTCTGTCTCTCTTTCTCTCTCAAAAATAAATAAACATTACAAAAGATAAAAATAAAATAAAAGGTTTATAGTATGAATCTAACCACAGCTGTTAACTACTATTCTATAGCAGTTTCCTCTTTAGAAAAATTTTTAAATAAGTCTGTTACATCCGTACTATTGAATGTCCTGCAGTGGTAAATATGGATGAGCTAGTTCCACAAACACTGGCAAGAATAAATATCCATTACATACTTTTAACATAAAAAAAGGGTGGAAAAACATTATATACATAAATCACATGTATATGTTGTAAATGAATTAGTATTTGGATATTTGCCTTAAATATATAGGTTTTTTTAAGTGATTACATTTAAAATGATTAAATAGATAATTACATTTATTTAAATAATAAATTACAGATTTGTATGTTTAAGCTAAGATTGGAGTTAGGCCTATTCTCATGGAAAGTTAATATTTCTTCCTACAAAACCATGATGCTTCCATAAAAAAGTTTCCAAGGTCAAGGGAGCCAGTAAGTCAGGCTATTTAGTTGAAATAAATAATGTGTTCTGCCACCGAGTATACAGGCTCAGGTATGTGTGTGTGTGTGTGTGTGTGTGTGTGTGTGTGTGTATATATATATATATATATATTTGTAAACCTGTCTTATATGTTTCTATCTACAAATGATCAAAAAACATTGGTAAAATTTTTGATAAAAGAGGTAAATTCTGCCTTCAAAAATCTTGTAATCTTTTAAAATAATCACCCATTAATGAGTACTGAT
Source organism: Herpailurus yagouaroundi (assembly GCF_014898765.1). NCBI lineage: Eukaryota > Metazoa > Chordata > Mammalia > Carnivora > Felidae > Herpailurus > Herpailurus yagouaroundi. Next base: position 60,187,352 of record NW_024412388.1, read on the forward strand.
GGTAACTGAAGTAAAGCATGCAAAGATCTTTGTGTTCCAAGAAACATAAGAAAAAGAAAGGAAAGATGTTATTATTGATACTCCATGAGTAACATGTTTAACATATTTTAATAAAATAAAGAGATTCCAATGTAACAACTGAATACAAGGCACTGAATACAAAATACTGAGAGATTCTTGAGGGATATGACATTCAAGTCATTGAGTAGTAGACAGGGAGAACATTCATACATAACAATCATATGAGTCAGATTATGATAAATTATGTAATATGAATATCAAGAAAATAAACTGTGAGTTCATGAAAGAGAAATTTTTCTGAAGAATGAAGGCAGTAAAATCTGACCTAGACTTTGAAAAAGTACTAGGATCTTATCAGGTAACAATGTAAGGAATGGCCATTCCAGGCAAACAGAACAGAATGAATCAAGACATAGAAGTAGAATAGATTGAGAGAAGTTCAGAAAACAGCAAATTATGCAAAGTAATTATAGCTCAGGATATATTAGGACAGCAGTAGATGATAATAGTAATTGTCTGATGTTGAAGGTATATGAAGATTATGCTGAGGAGGACAGCTACTTTCCTGTAAGTATGGAGAAGCCACTGTGGTTTCTGATCAAAAAAGTGACATGGGCATTTCTGCAGTCAAAGACAATACCAAATAAGCAAGATAAAGGGTGGATTAATGGATGTGGAGTGGCTATTTCAGATGTCCAGACATGAGCTCATGCTAACAATAATGAGAAAATAAGCAAGAGAAAATATGAAATATTTCAGAGGTAGGCTCTTGTTAAAGCTATAAAATGAAGAACTGAATTTCTTCAGGCGTCTAATTTTCCAACATTAATCTATTTAGCAGTAAGAACGGTCTAAGTGTTGAAGAGAAAAACAACAACAACAACAAAAACAACAAAATACTTTGTGCTCCTGGATACCAGCTTAATATTGTGATCAAGAGGACAAATAGGATTTTGTATTTTCTAACATGCAGAATCCCTGAAAGATACAAAGTATAATAAAGAAACTCTCAGCAGCTTGATTAGAGGAACGAATATGACATTAAGGAATAAATACTTAAGGACTATCTTCTCATAATAAGTGCAACACCAATAGCATGTCAAGAATGTAGAGATCTTCAGATTCACAGAAATATGGAATTCTTTTATGATCAGAGGGGTCTAAAGACTTATTCAGTTTTTACTTATGCTGATAATCATTAGTAATTCTGGCAATGCCTTTAAGAAGAGTTTCTGATGAGATAAAATGCTGGTTGTAAGCATTTAACTCAGAAATGTATTTCCTATATATCCTGAGGTAAAGAGAAAATGTAATATTTAATATACACAGCTGTGAAACATAATTGCTAGACACATATGCAGCTGAAAAGAAGTAAGTTATTAGGACATATACAAAGCCTTCAATAATTCCATTTCCTTAAAAATTAACTACTTGTACTACATATTTTTACACTTAACTCGTTATCTATAGATTCTGCATTACGTGTTATAATTACCAAGTCCAAAATATACTTGGAACTCCTTGCTGGTAAAGGCCTGTCAAAGTCTTCCCCTGAATCCCACATAGTGGCTCACAAAGTGCTAGAGAATAATACAAGCCAGATAAACACTTGTTACATTAGAGGGAAGGAAATTCTCAGATGAATCTGCAATAGACAAGAGCATCACAGTAGCCTAGAATCACATAGAATGAACTATTCTACAGAATCATTCCCTCTGAGGATTGCATTCACAGTGCACAGAAGCCAGCACTTAAGCACCACTTAAATAAAAACACCTCCTTGAATGAATTGGCAACAATAGACCCTGAGTATAAAATGGAAATGGAATAGATGCTGATTATGATGAACTTGTCAGCCGGCTAACCCTCTGCAGTTAAATTGGCAAGTTCAGTAAGAGCACTGACAAAAATCAGAGAACAAGTCCATCAACTCTGAACCTTATTGAAAGGAAAGAAATTGGGAGTGTGTGCCCGCGTGTGTGTGTGTGCGCGCGCATGTGTTTGTGTATGCATATGCATGAAAGAACGAAAGAAGATCTAATGACTATTACAAGGTTCTTGTAATGAAATATGTGACTAAGTACATGCAGATTGTGATGAATGTCAAAGAAAACTCCAATTGAGGTTGTGAAAAACAGCCACTTTAAATTTGGTTAAATATTAAATCCAACCCAAATTACATCTTGCAACTATTTCTAGGACATCATTTTCATAATGTTCAACATTCCTCTCGCTATTAAAGACCATGAGCTAAGGAAGACCTGATCAAAGCAGTCTATACCCGATGGGGCCATCAACCTAATAATCTGGTCTCAGTTTAGGTTCATCCATATGTCAGCCTGTTTCAAGCAGCCGATGCCACTTTGGAGTTCTAATTGGGATTTGTTACCAAAGAGGCATTTGCCTGAGAGTATCAATTCCCCTATAGACAAAGTAGTACTTAATTAATCTAACAGTTAAATTAAGCATGAAATAAGTAAAATATACTGTACGTATATCGGTTTAGTTTTCACCATCCATTCTTCTTTGCACTTGTTTATAGATTGAAGGCCAGTCTTATTGCCCTAGGTCATTTGTCCTTCATTTCTTTTTTCTGCCCCTTCAGGTACTCTTCTAGCAGCTTTTGCGAGGATTTAGATTTCCTTTATATGTGTTTAATACCCAGTTACTGTACACCTGTAATACTTTCCTGTCTTGATTACAAATATGCAGGATTTTATACTTTTTCTTTATATTATTTCTAACCCATGTCTTCTCTTTTCTTTTGTGGTTTTGTTTTGTTTACTTTCTTGTTTTTTGTTTTTTTTGTTTTTTTTTTCTTTTTTTTTGCCTCCTGAAGTTGCACATTCCATTAAAATAGGATGGTTTCCTTCTTGAATTGTTTGCATATTCAAAGACTGAGGACTAAAACATGGATAGCCAGGTACCCCAATGTTCCAAAGTGAGGTGCTATGTCACTTACATGCTATTGATTCCAAGCGAGTAGTCAAATACAGGTTTTGGGACTCCAGAACTTGAGGGTATAAAATGATTGACCTTGAAGAGACTGGGAGAGAGAATTTTTTTTAAAGAAATGTTTGCAGGCCTGTGGGAATACATCTCTTCATGTCATGTCAGGTGAAAGGGTCTTCAACAATCATAGTGAGTGGAATCTGTGAGCCTCAGACACAAAGGAAAGATATTATGTTTACCTTGTTTCTCAAACAGCAGGGAAATGTAAGGAGGCCATATAAGGAATTTCCATGGCATTGTCAGAGCAAAGGGGCATGAGTATTTCACATGGAATATTTGTTGACCATGATGGAGAGAAACCCAGTCTGGGATGAGTTAGAGGCATTTCACCTTAGGAAGCTGCCTCTTGGGTCATGGTAAATCTATAGATATTATAGAATGAGGGGGAAATCAACAGAATTCACCCAGAGAATGCATATTTTTGTATAGAAGTGCAGTTGGATATTCCCAGTGTGGCTATGTCCACAGAAAACACCGGAGAAAGTATTAGTTTTGAACATCTGCCAAGTAAAGAGAACATTGGATATCAGATTTCAGTAGTGCAAATCAAAATATAACTTCTTTGCTTCTTATCTCTCCTCAGCCCCTCCTCTCTCTCATCAACACTGAAAGTTTAGAAATCACATAAGCACTAGACAAGGAAACAGATAAACCAAAATTACCTGCCAATCCTCACACCCTCCTTCCCACAACAGACCTAAAGTTCAAAACTTGTCAAAGCTGGGCGAATAAAATTTGGAATTTCATCTACCTCACTTGCCTAGAAGTAGTAGACACTCTTAATATACACATTATATTAGCTCTTAATACACATTATATATTAGCTCTTAATATACACATGATTTCTCACTAACTGTGACCAGGACACTTTTATTACTTTAGACCATCCAGAAAATTCAGAGGATCAATGCCAGGTATCATCCAACATACCTGTTCTCTGTAGAAGTTTCAAACAAGCATGAGGGACAGGGATAGGAATAAAACTTGTTTTGTGCGCTGCGCTCTGTAGAGTTTCACTTTTTTTAAAGCACACTTTTTTAAAGCACACTTTTTTAAAAGTCATTTACACATGAGGCTGCACTCATTTCTCTTCTGGGGCAACCTTGCAGGCCACATATCCCTAAGAACAAGTACCACTGTCCAGGCCATTATGTTACCTAATCTTTAGGCTATGAAGACTCCTCCCCTTCAGTATAGGGGTGAATGAAGCTGCCCGGAATTCATTCCTGAGCTTTTGTCACAACTTTCTTTCCCCCTGTAATTAGTAATCTCTGGATTATCTCAGACTCTCCTTTTCTCCTCTTTCAGACTTTTCCATTACTTTCATAAGTCACTTCCTTTATTAAATCTTCTCTGTTTGAAATAACTAGCATTGCTTTTGACTTCCTGACTGAGCCCTGACAGATATACTCACTAACTCTGGTTACATATCATATATTAATATATTAATGTAAATATAAATGTTGGAGGAGAAAGTTGAAACAAATGTACTGATTTTTCTTATATATCATTCACAAAAAGTTTTAAAAAAAAGTTTTAAAAAAGTTTTAAAATTTTTTTAAAAAATTTTAAATGTTTATTTATTTTTGAGAGAAAGAAGAGACAGAATATGAGCAGGAGGGGCAGAGAGAGAGAGAGGGAGACACAGAATCTGAAGCAGGCTCCAGGCTCTGAGCTTTCAGCACAGAGCCCAACACAGGGCTCAAACTCACAAACTGTAAGTAAGATCATGACCTGAGCCAAAGTCAGACACTTAACCGACTGAGCCACCCAGGAGCTTCTCACAAATGTTTTAAATGACTTCAGAATGAATATCAAAAATCAATTTAACTCAAGTAACAAAAAGTAAAAGTCAAATTGAACACATTCCTTAAAATAAACTATATCATCAATAACAAAAAGCCAACAATTAGGTTGGTACTGCTAAGAACCATACTGTTACATATTTGTAATACACGCCATTTGAGTTTTTCTTTCTTTCTACTTTTTCAACATAATTTTGACCTTGTTCCACATAATATAACTGTTTGAAGATTGAAATCTGTTTTTTTCAAAATAAATGCAAGAAAGTCCCTCAAAATTTCTCTAGTGAGATAGATATATATATATATATAATATACATAATATGGCCATATATATATATACACACACATATTATGGCTATATATATAGTAATATATATATAGTAATATATATATTTAATGGCTATTTATATATATATATATATATATATATATATATAGTAAAATATAGTAATGCCCACTTGAAAGTGCATCCTACTAGCATAAAGTATTATATGAGAAAATATTTAATATTCCATCAAATAATCTATTTGAAACTAGAAACAAGTTTGATAAGTCAGTGTCTACTCTCATGTCTACTTGTAAAGCATCCAAATAATGTCACATTTCATAAATTTCTCTATTACCAGCAACAGAACAAACTCAGTACCCAAAATGGAAGCTCCTACAGAGAGTAGTATAGCAGCGATTTGAAGGAAATTTATGCAACTTTGTGTAGGCCTATCTACAAAGGTTTTGAAATAATATCTTAAAATGACATGAGTTGTCCAACTGTATTTTACCAGACTGTGAGAAAATACAATTTCATCAAATGTTGTAAATTCCTTTGGAAAATGAATGAAATTTGTTCAATCTGAAATAAGACACTTGAGAAGAGAGAAAAGCATCAATGGAAAAGATAATGACCTACTAGGGCAAATAGAAACAGAGAGATTCAAAGTGTCTTAAAAAGAAAGATTCATGAAAAAAAATTCCTGCATTTGTTTGTTTGTTTTTACTTATAAAAAGTCACTTAATGTATATTCCAGGGTGGCCAACATAACCTGGTTAGGTAATCAGACCTTGAAGAATTTTTTTGTTTTTATTTTTGTTTTTTTTTACAGTCATGTAAAAATGTTTTGCCTTTGGAAAAAAAAAAAAGAAATACAGGGGCACTCGGGTGGTTCAGTCAGTTGAGTGTCAGACTTTGGCTCAGATCATGATCTTGCAGTTTATGAGTTCAAGCCCCGGGTTGGGCTTTGTGCTGACAGCTCAGAGCTTGGAGCCTGACTCAGATTCTGTGTCTCGCTCTCTCTCTGCCCTTCCCCTGCTCTCCCTCTCTCAAAAATGAACATTTAAAAAAGTTTTTTTAAAGAAATCCAGTCCAACAAAAACATATGTACCAATGGACTTGTATTGTTTTCTAATGTTCGGGTTTGAAAGATAATTAAAAATATATGCACATGTATCTCTGAACATAGCACTGTCCATTAACTAATCAGTTTTAGCAACACACTGCATGGAAGTATACCACCATTGGCTTCTGACATTGGTTAGCTTTCCACTTATTGGCTATTCAGACAACTGGAGAGAGCTTGGAACCCAGTCCCTGGAAAGGATCTGCAGGATTTACCACCCATATGCCTGACACTGCTTCAATGGTGAGAGGTCTGGGCACAGACTTATTAATCCAAGGATATCTTAATTCTTGAGGTGGGGTCAAACGGGCAGGGGGTCCCAGTGAGGACACCTTTTCAAAAAGTCTATAAACAAGTAGCCATCACATCCTTTCAGTGCTGTTATGCAGTCTCTGCTGCCTTGGAGAAACCTGTATGTCCGGCTATCAAGCAAGTCATTCAACCACAGTGTTCCATCTCACATACATAATGATTAGCCTTAGTCTTATATAAATATCCTACAATTGAACAAAAGTTAAAGTTTGAGAAAGAATAAATATTGAAAGTCTAGGAACGTGAATTTGATACTTAAAGGATGAAACGATAAAAAATTATGTTTTTCAGATGCATCAAAAGGAATAAAGCCCAGAGAACAAATGAAGAACTGAAACGTATACGTTTATAATTTTAAAATATTTTTCTTATGGAAGGATGTATAAGGAACAGTAAATTGCCTTCCGAAAGACATGGTTCTTCAATCACATTGAGTTCAGGTCACTGTAATCCTACAAAATGATAAATAAATTACAGGTTCTAGATTACAGTGAGATAAATGATCTGAAGCAATAGGCATCTATTTAGAATAGATTAGAGCAGGTAAATGACTCAATTTAGTCAGCAGTAAATGAAATACTAGTTATTTAAAACTTTTAGCCACTAAAGAAAAAAATTAAAAAGGAAAGGAAGATAAAAAACCTTTTTCAAATAGTAAAGAAAAACATTTTCTTAGAACCTTTACAGAGTTCTATTGGTAGCATGCTTTACTTTGCCAGGCTAAAAACAGTTCAAATATGCCAGACATTAGAAGAAGGAATAGTTAATTCAAAATAAGGGCATTTTCCAGAAACTCAATGTATAAAAAATGAATCCTAATAAAACGGTCAGAAGGTCTACAATAAGTAACAAAGAAAAACATTGTGGGTAAATATACCATAATGCTGTATTACAGACTATCTGGGATGCAGCCTCTGACCCATAAACATCCATTCCTTTCAAATATCTATCATTTTCAAATAGGCAGAATGGAACACAGATTGTAAGAAAGATTAACCACCCTCCCACAATTACCATCAAAAAGCTCAGATTACTCAAAATTGAACATTCTCATATTCCTGGCCTCTGACCAAGTTCATTTTAGAGAGATTAGTTTTTGTGGTTCTCTCTCTCTTTTTTCCATACCAGGAATCTGTTCTTAGCCTTTTAAATATCTATCTATTCAACCATTTCAGCAAGCATTTCAAATACAGAGAAGGATGAAATGTAATATTAATAAAATATCCAAAGTTAAATCCCTAGAAAACAATTTCACTGGTTACCTCTCAGTATCTCTTGTAACCCAGTATGTAAGTACATCAAAATTGGAGTGGAAATAGAATTAAAAACCTGAAGAAAGCTCATTTGATTCTAATGAGTGATTATGCTAGATAATTCTATTTTCTAAAATTGTACCCAATCCATGATTTTTAAATAGCATATATTGGTAAATAAAGAAATATTCACATTTTAATATAAAAATGAATATAGCTTTATATTATGCATCATTCAGATACCAGTAAATATGAATTTCATAAATTATCAGTAAACTACTAGAACTCAAAAATTGAAAACAGTTTTCCAGTCTTTAATAATAATGTATGATGCTAAAATGAATTTCTTCTTGAAAGGCTGAGTTTGATGAGTACTTATTTAAATTCACAAGGAGAATTTCTGTTATAAGCAATCATTCAATTCTTATATATTAAAAACAAATTATTCATTTGAGAAATTTATATTTATTAACAAGGATTACCATTAATACCCTAATAAGCATCTGATTTTAAAATTACACTCAATATATATTTTTTAATTTTTACTACATATTGGTAGTCCTTAATTCTTCATTTCTCCCCTCAGGCAGACGCAACATTCTGTATAGAACAATACAGCACCAGATACGTAAACATTCTTCATATGCACAGAAAGAAAATAAAATCTGCTTAGCCAGACACTCAAGGCTCTCTAGAATTGAGCCTTAATTGTCATGTGACGTATAAGGCAGCCTAAATAGACCAACTACTTCTTCTTCCTTTGACTCCTGCTGTTGCTGGGTCTGGCTGTTGTATCCACCTGAAACACCCTTCTCCACCTCTCATCTTACACTTATTCTAAGTGTTCAAAATCTAGCCATCCTATGCATCCTTAAGAACTCTCAAACCCAAAACTCTTTTCTTAAAACTTTTTTTTTCTTTTTAATCCCTTGCCAGAAGTGATATGAACAGAACTGAATTCCCACAGGACCTTTGCTTTGTTCTCTTTTTGCAATACAGAATGTTAGAGTTGAAGCAACTTTAGAGGTAATTTCATCCATGACATTTTTTTTTCTTTTTTGGCATATCAGAAAACTGAAGTCTCCATAAATGAAATGCTTAAGAGCATACCATTAGAGACAAAAATGGACTGTATCCCTTCTACATGCCTGATTCACTTTCTACCACGTATTTTGAATAGATCTGCATGTAGTTCATCATCCCCTTAAATAGAGAAGTTCCTTTAAGTTTCATATTTTATTAATATATATTTACACAGCAACTTTTTTTTTTACAGAGGGCAACCTTTAATTGTTGAAAAGGGTCCAATGCGGGGGGGGGCGGACTGGGCCCAGGTAGGAACAAGTCCAGATTTTGCTACAGAGTAAACAATTCTCTAGGCACCAAATAAAGAATATTAACTTCAAGATGCCCTTCTAGTGTTTTTCCTCAAACTGCAGTAGTTAATCCTATGACACAGCCAACGTAAAAGCATATCCAGAAGGCTAGTTCTTTTCTTCCCTTACAACATTATTGAGCCAATCTGAAAAAAACAAATCAAACAGTTGAACAATCTTAAATAAACAAACCAACCAAAAAACAAAAACATATGGAAGTAGGATTCTCCTGGCACCATTCCTATATCACCTGTTCAAAATCACATCAACTGATTCTCCAGTCTAATGCCTGAGCCAGCAAAGTAATCAGAAATAAGCAAGGGAATTATACATTGTAGCCTTTCATTAAGGAAATATATAAGATAATGAACTAAAAATAATTTGGGGGCCCATTTTAGATAGAGTGGTCACTAAGATCTATGTGAGAAAGTTACATTTAAACTGAGAAAAGGAGATGAAAGTGAACCAGCATCAAGAAGAATCTGAGGACGTTTATTCAAATTTATTGCACTGAGAAGACAGTGAAAAGATATATTTCCATGTCCACAGGGGATAGCATGCATAGCCTATAGATCAGAAACTGAATTTTTTCATGGTTTAAAATGAAACAGTTAACTATGTACAGTTGTACAACATAAAGTTGTATGCACACACTTTTTATTTTGATGCAGAACATCACTACACAGAGCATTTAGTCTCAAGCTCATTCTTCTGTGTTCCCAACATCATTATGAATATGGCTAATACACACAACCTTAACCAGAGAAGAAGCTAAATATGGACATGTCAACTTCCCCTATTAAAAGGTGAACTTTGGGAGCGCCTGGATGGCTTAGTCGGTTAAGTGTCTGATTTGGGCTCAGGTCATGATCTCACCGGTTTGTGAGTTCGAGCCCCACGTCAGGCTCTTTGCTGCTAGCCTGGAGCCTGCTTCAGATTCTGTGTCTCCCTCTCTTTCTGCCCCTCTTTCACTCACACTGTCTCTCAAAAATAAGTAAAAATTAAAAATTAAAAAAAATAAATAAAAGGTGAATTTTTTGTGGGTAAGGACCATCTTTAAAAAACCATCTTTGGGGGTGCCTGGGTGGCGCAGTCGATTAAGCGTCCGACTTCAGCCAGGTCACGATCTCCCGGTCCGTGAGTTCGAGCCCCGTGTCGGGCTCTGGGCTGATGGCTCAGAGCCTGGAGCCTGTTTCCGATTCTGTGTCTCCCTCTCTCTCTGCCCCTCCCCCGTTCATGCTCTGTCTCTCTCTGTCCCAAAAATAAATAAACTTTGAAAAAAAAATTTTTTTTAACCATCTTTGTATTCCAATCCTCAGCATATTCCAGGGCATTAATAAAAACTGAATTGTTGCTGAATTACATTTTATTGTATTCCATAAACTGGACCAAAGTCCAGAATGGCTGAAACTTTTAGAGCAGCAAGTCTGTATGGCTAAGGCAATACATACAGCCCCTGGCTAATATGGAGAAAAGTACTTATATTTTTTACTACTACGTCCAGTAAAAACGTTTTTGCTGATTTATAAATAGCTGGATATTTTGATTCTGTTAAATTCCACTTTACTTTTCTAGACAAAATAGAATTTTTATATTCTAGAAAAGGGAAGGTCTAAAAATTTTGTGAAAATCATAAATGTTTTAAAATTAATATATAGTATATAAAATTAAATGTATATAGCATATAAAATTAAATTTAATTATAATAATCAACATTAAACTTATATTGAAAAAATAAATTTCTTAATGAATTATATGCTTTATAAATGAATTAGTTTGATATACATAATGTATTTGCTGGTATTGAAAGGTAACAAGCACCATTTCAATTGTTTTTAAATCTCAAGTTGGGAACAGCAATTGTCATAAAATTACGTGCACCATAGTATTTCAAACAAAGAATGAATAATTGTTTTTAGTCTGACTATGCACATTTCAGTATAAGCAAGCTGCTGGGTCTATCAGTTGACTCATTCCAACCCCTTAAACAACTGGATTACTTTCTAAAATGTTTTCTCCACTTCAATTCTAACTGACATGAAAAGGGAGTGACTTTTTTTTTCTAATCCATGAGTGGCTACTCCAGAGGTTCTACTCGTATGATGACAGCAATTGTGCATTTTTGGATCTAGCAGTCAGCACCCCCAAATAGCTGTCAGTAATCTGTCTCCTGGTATTCATGCCCTGTACAGTTCTGTCCTTCACTGAATGAAACAGCCTGTTAACAGGCTACTGAGGAGAGGACTATGTGAGACTTTGGAGGCCTAGTCATAAAAGACATTCTGGTGTCCATCTTGTGCTCTCATGAATGGTTTACTCTGAAGAAAGCTCGTGTCATTAGGACACTGCCAGAGCAGTATGAAGAGGTCCACACAGAGAACAACTGAAGTCTCCTTCCAAGAGCCAGCACCATTTGCCAGTCACCTGAGTGAGGCAATTTGGCATTGGATCCTTAAGTCCAATCAAGGTCAACCTGATCTTAAATAATGACAATCTATGATATTCTAAAACTGTTGAAAGTGAAACAATAGCTTGTCTTCATCTGACACCAAACTATTTTTCATAATCAAAAGAATGAAAGAGAAGAAGTCTATTTTTGTTGTTGTTGCTGTTGTTTTTATTTTTTTTAATGTTTATTTATTTTTGAGAGAGACAGAGTGCGGCCAGGAGAGAGGCAGAGCAAGAGGAAGACACAGAATCAGGAACACATCTGAGCTGTCAGCACAGAGCCCAACAAGGTGCCTGAGTTCATGAACCGTGAGGATCATGACCTGAGCCCAAGTCAGACACTTAACAAACTGGGCCAGCCAGGCGGCCCTATTTGTTGTTGTTGGTGGTGGTGGTGGTGGTTCATGGAACTTTGGAACCTGTTCATTGACCCTCAAGTCTCATATTCTGAAATTCTTCTCTCCCTATTCCTCAATAGGCTAAGCTTTCCCCCCATGAAATTACCCACTATCTATAAAATCTCATAGGCACTTTCCACTCTTTGCCTTTATATGTGTAGTTTCCAATAAGCCCAACGCTTCTCTAAATGACTAATGTCTACTCACTCATCATGAAATTTCATAGAATATATACTTAGTGTTTAATGAATAGCAAGATTACGGTGGAAGGAAATCTGAGGCCAACAATTTTTGATGACGCAACTTACATTTGTCCATCATGAAAATATGTGGCAGAGTCAAAATTACTCTCATGAGAAGACAACTTAATATGAAAGGAATGCATTTTACTTAATCTGTTTTTTTTCCAATATATAAGTATTTGTTTAAACATTACATTTCCAAGAAAAAAAAAAAATTCCTTTTTACCGACCGTGATGATGCTATGAACCCTGGAAGGAATTTAGCTCATTTGCAGTTTGGAGCAAAATAAAATATCATCAGTGACTATATCCAAAAAAACTGTTGACATTTCTATTATGATGTATTATTTTTATAGTATTGAAGAAGTTTTACTATTTTCTAGCACCACCTCCCCCCCCTTTGAAAATTATAAGGGCCACTGACATCCTCAAAAGTGTGAACGATTTCTTTGCCAAGGAAAACGTAGCTTGGGAGAAAAAGGCTTGGTAACTCGTAGCATAGATGGAGCACCTGTGAGGCTTGGCAACATCCATGGCTTTGCTGCCTTGGTGAAGAAAGGAGATCCACACAAGACAGTGACTCACTGATTTCTAAGTTGGAATAACACTGGCACTAGTAAAACACTGCCAGAAATCCTGAGAGGATTTTTGTCTACTGTCCTAAAAGTTGTCAACTTTATCAGAGCCAGGGTCTTGAATCACTGACTTTTTAAGAAATACGTCAAGAAGATGAAAAGAGAATGCAAAGTTCATCTCTACTAAACAGAAGTTTGCCAACTTGCCAGAGCACATGTTCCAAAGCCCTTGATTGAACTTTGAGTAAAAAGTTCAAGAGAAAAAAAAGCTCATCCTCAGAATAATTTTCTAGAGCTTCATGGCTTGACTTACTTGGCGGGTATTTCTAGCCACAGAAATGAACACACTTTCTCACGTAGGTCCCTATGACAGCGTTTTTGATAGTGATGATCACCTGCAAGTTACCTTGTGCAACTTCCTAAACAGGGAGAGAAGTTAGAGGTAGACAACAGCATGAATTTCCAAATGCTATAAAAAGCACTTCTTCAGGGTTAATAGTAACAAAACCTTGAGCAATCCTTCCAGGATATGTCTTTAGACCTCTGGAATCACAACGGAACTCTTGATTAATGATTCTGCTGAAATGACTTTTAAATTGGGCACAGACTGAAAAATTCTGACACTGACTCAAAATAAGATTAGAGAAGCATTCCTGGTCAAAGCTAACCCCAACAAGTCCTTCACACGAATTCAAATGAGGATCTTGGGGAAATGTAGTGTTAGAGAAAATAGCTAACTCCTAATGTACATAGCTGACCAGAGAAGCCCTGATTCCTTTCGGTATCACTGGCAAAGTTCGAAACATTTCCAATCAAAGGGAAGACAACCTCAATTTATGTCAAACGTGTACATAACCATGTTTAAAAAAATACACATTCAAATTCTTATTCAAGCAACTGCCTTATCAAGGAAATTAATTTTGAACAGAGTTAAAGTTTAATTTATTTTTAATTTGCACAAGTTCTATTTCTTGCTCTTTTTTTTTCTTATTTATAGAATTGGACCATTAACTTTTGCATAAAAATAGTGAGACATTTTGAGAAGAGTTTAATTTGGTAGATGGATAAAATAGATGCAAACTCATTACATAAATTTTATGAACAATTTTGCATTTATGTTATATCTGCATTTTTCCCAGTGTAGGGCCTCAAAGGATTTGGTGACCATACTAAGTAAAAGCCATGCACCTCACCCCTTAGAGTTTTCTTTGACTTTCCTAGGCCAAGTCAGCATTGCCGCCCTCCATATTCCCACCACGCTCTTGCTCCTACTTTGTGTGGGTAAGTTTTATGATAGTTTTTTTTTCATGTCATTAGATTGTGATATTATTGAGGACAGGAAGTAATTATTCATGTTTGCATTCCACGCACATATTAATTAGTAAGGCCTTGGAAATGATAGGTGCCCACAAATGCTTCATGAGTGAATAAATGCAAATAAACACACCCTTTCCTTTGTTTTGATTTTTCCCCACAGGGAGCCTGTGTTTGTAGGACAAATAATTTTATGTGGGAAGATTTTTTCATCTTCATGGTTAGTAAAGGAAATTGACCTGATAACTGAGAAAGGCCAATCATATACAAACAAATTATATGTAACAGTTTAGTTGTTTTATCTAGTACCAACTGTCACTTTCAAATTACAAAAAATATACTTTACACGCTATTTAAATTAGAATCCGTTGGCCATACAGGAAAAAAAGAGTAATTAAACTCTTGCCATTTAAATTAAAAATCTATCCAGCATGAAGATTTTTAAAAATCCCCTTTTAATTTTTCACAACACATTAAGTTGTGCATGGTTCTAGATACAATTCACTTGAACCATTCTTTAAAATGTATTGCCAGGCACCATGGCAAGATATTAACATTAAACTCAAAGGCTACATATCTGCAGCCAAATTCTATTTGTAATTAGCTAACTCACTCATATAACTTAAGGAAAAATGAGAAATGTTGAATTATTTAGATACTGCACTTGTTTTCAATCCCTTTTAGCCTTTTAGAGACTTACTAATATATCTAATAATATACTAGTTTCATGTTTTGTATTTACAACAGAATTTCAATATCAGAAGATTTCAATTATCTTTAAAATTAACATGAACATTTTCTCTATTTTAATTTTAAGATTTTTTAATACCTTACACATATAAGAACTTCAACTGAATGTTTGTTGAACTTAATTTAATACTCCAAATATTCAAAACGAAACCATCTCTTCTTACAGAAAGCATTGTTCAAGCAATTAGAAGAATATAAAGCCATAAGGTAAGATGATAAGGTCTAAACCTGCTGAAGTTAATTAGCTCTGGGGAATAATTTTAAAATAATAGGTACATTAGCTAGAGAAAATTACAGCAGGGTATCTTCTGCATAAAAAACAGAGCATGTGGCAAAATAAAATGGTAAAGAAAACATCTTTTCTAACCTAGTGCAAAGTAAATCATCAGAGCCTTTTCGTATTAAACCAGAAACCCTTCTCTATTCAGGGAAGCCCCTTAGGAAGGTCTGTCACTGAACAAATAACTGATGATGCATTTGACTTTCTGGCTATTCACATCTATATCATAGCACTTTCCATCTGTTTGTGTTCTCTCTCTTTGCTTTTTTTGTTTTGTTTTTTGCTTTTGTTCTGTTTTGCAACCCTTTTCTGAACCTTCAGTCTTACACCACAGATTCTTTGGAAGAGTTTATTATTCAGTTTTCCTGGTTCAATTCTACAAGCTAAGTTGCATGATCTCAAAACAACTAATTTTTGGAAATCAATTTTATTTTTATTTTTAAAAACTGCCCCAAACACATTTAAGTTATATCTATAAACATCATGATTTTGTATTTAGCAATATTTATCTATTTAATTTATTTGATGACAGACATTTGATAAAGTTAGTTTCCAATCTTTGCCATGCCAGGGTAGTATTCACCATAAGCATAGTAGTATCTCATTATTTAAAAAAATATTTTTTTAAGCTTATTTGTTTCTGAGAGAGAGAGAGAGAATTAGCGTGAACAGGGAAGGGGCAGAGAGGGGGACAGAGGATCTGAAGTGGGCTCTGCACTGATAGCAGAGAGCCTGATTCAGGGCTCACAATCATGAACTGTGAGATCACAACCTGAGCCAAAGTTGGATGCTTAATCAACTGAACTACCCAGGTGCCCCAATAGTATTTCATTATTAATGTGATGTTGGATTTCACCCAATACTTGATTTTCCATATATGTTACCTATACAAGTAAAATACCACCCTTTTAGTACATGGTCTTTTCCTTATCCGCACATAAAATAAAAACTTTCAGGGGCGCCTGGGTGGCGCAGTCGGTTAAGCATCCGACTTCAGCTCAGGTCACGATCTCACGGTCCATGAGGTCGAGCCCCGCGTCGGGCTCTGGGCTGATGGCTCAGAGCCTGGAGCCTGTTTCTGATTCTGTGTCTCCCTCTCTCTCTGTTCCTCCCCCGTTCATGCTCTGTCTCTCTCTGTCTCAAAAATAAATAAATGTTAAAAAAATTAAAAAAAAAAACTTTCTCCCCAATATCCATATTTTCAGAAAAGGAGTTTTCTCTCTACATTATTAGGTTGGAATTCTAACATAAATTTTGAGAAGTTATGATTTACAATTTTAGAAGAGACCAAAAATTAAGAATTATCCCTAGAGATCAAAGTAATGTCATTTTATTTGCAAATACATTTGATTCATGGAGGCTATGATAAATAATAATATTAACATATAAGGCACTACTCATCTTCAAAGACCTTTTCCAAATATTAAATAATTATCAAGATTACACATTCAATATGTGACATGTGGACCACATGTTTTACTTTTTAAAAAAAATACAATTTTTTAATGCTAAACTCAGTACATATTTTTTCATTGCAGATACCAAATAGTTACTACAAATTTTATTTGTACTACTCTTTGTGAACATCTGCACAGGTTCACCAATATTCTAAGAATATTTAACAAAGGTTAAAAGTTTACATTAAAGATGTAGTTTACATTATCTTTGTCCTTAGTGATACAGACCAGAAATTTTGAACAAGGTATTTACAGTTAGTTTCAGGTAATACAATGGAAAGACATGTTTTACCCTGTGCTGAACAAATAATTACCTTCTTGTACTGTTGTCTCTTATGTTCTCCACTGTGATTCTCAGTACTGATGGACCTGACCAATTCCAGAATTCTCTGCTGCTTAAATGTATTCCTTCCCTTGATTTTCTGGAGATAAAATGCATTTTTTTTAAATTTTACTAAAAAATGGTGGAAAATGAAATATGCCTGAATATGCCAGTATGCATATTATGCCTTGATTTCAACATTTAGTAACACCAAACAGTGACAGTATACTTGGTATTAGATAACACAACTCAACTGTTACATATAATTTCTTTGTATATGATTGGCCTTAGTTACCAGGCCAATTTCCTGTACTAATCACAAAATGAAAAAATCTGCCCACATAAAATTATTTGTCCTGCAAACACAGGGTACCCGAGGGGAAAATCAAAACAAAGGAAAAAGTGTGTTTATTTGCATTTATTCGCTTATGAAGCACTTGTGGGCACCTATCATTTCTAAGGCCTTACTAATTAATATGTGTACACATAGTAATTATTGAATATTTTATTTGAAAAGAGGGTGCTATCCTATTTCTAAATATATTAAATGCTTATAGCAAAAATATAACAATGTGGAAAAATGAACACCACTTCAGATGTGCCTGGGAAAAGCAAAATATAGTTTGGGCACAACTTTTTATGGAAATGATTTGAATGCATTTTTCTTCTCCATTTACTTCCTATTTATTATTCTTACCATACTGGTAAGTCAGTAAGCTCTTTGAGAGATCTGAGTATGTATTATGTGGGATTTGAATCCCTCTCAGTTCCAAAAGAGTAATTATGTTTAATGAGTCAATAATACTTTCTCATGTTCTGATTTTAGCTAATAATCTACTACTCATATTAATCATATTTAATCATATTTTTCTTTTTTCTCTTTGTGGGTCTTACTTGGTTCAGGGAGAGACTGAGTGAAGAGTGAGACCTTAATTTTGCATGTGCCCAAAATAGAATAAGAAATTCATTTGCTATTAATTTATTCATTTATTGAAAAAAATTTTCTGGCAATTCAAGGAGGGTTACTTTGCTAATGACCACACAGAGGATCAGAACAGAAGAGAACAGGTTTTTCTTCAAAACCTTTTAGAATTAGCATTGTCAGTGCCCTTCCAGATTCTGTGGGGAAAACTGAAATTAGAATAATCTATCTAGTAAGTGAAATTCTTGCTAGAATTATAGTGATTTACTTTAGAAGCTCATTGAAGTGATAAGAATATTATTGGATTCTAACTAAGTTACTATTTTAAGAAACAAATGTCTCTTTATGCCCATTAATAATATTATTTTCACTGATCTATGTCCTTTGATTACATTTAAAATGTAGAACAGTAGCCAGTAATTCATTTTTATTGAATTAGTTCCTTTTCATTACACATAGCAGTGTTTTAAGTAAAAACTAATAGAATGTAAAAGTTAACTTTGGGGGCACCGGGCTGGCTCAGTTGATTAAGCACCCAACTTTGGCTCAGGTCATGATCTCCCGGTAGGTGGATTCGAGCCCTGAATAGGATTCTCTGCCCTCAGCGCAGAACCTGCTTCAAATCCTCTGTCTCCCTCTCCCTCTGCCCCTCCCCTGTGCACTATCTCTCTCTCAAAAATAAACATTTTAAAAATAAAAGTTAACTTTTGAAGTCTATTTGAACCATATTTTCTCTACTTGCCCAGTAATATGTCCAATTAGTCACCAATTTCTATTTATTCTGCCTCTGAACTGTTTCTCTGATTCCACACAGGCAAATCACACACGGGTCCTTTCCATGTCCATTAACTGCAGCTCATGCAGTCACATGTATTAACAAGTCCCCGTGTGGAGACAGAACCAGTCCCCTGTGCTTTTTTTGTGCTCCCAGAGCCCTCGACACAGTTCCTACCTCAGTAGCTTTGCTCTTCTATAAAGCCAGCCTCCTCCCCACCCCAACCTCAACCATACCACCCCCACTGCTGAGAGTCTGTAAAAATGGTGGTGGGGCCTTAGTTCTTTAGGTGCCTGGTACATAATATTATTATATATTGAATGGAAGGATGAATAGATGGATAAAATAATCACAAAAATTGCTTACCACAGTCCAAACTTTAGGGAGAAGGAATTCCTTATTAACTTCATGGCTACAAAATTCAGATTGTGCACAATGGGGATACAATTAAATTCAACTTTAATGTTTTTAGGCATATATTTCACTTTCTATACCTTAGGTCAGTACTGATACAGACTCTGTACTAATCCAGGTGACTGGATTCTACAGAAACATTCAAATGCTCGTATCTATCATAGTTTCACAGTTTTCTTAGGTCATGGTTTCAAGTAAGGAACAATTTCACAATTCACTTAGCTTAGGATTTGGTAGAAGACAAAAGAAAGATTTTCTACTCTTCCCTCCCTAGTGACTAGATATAGCTGAAAGCCCACTAGACCTAAGAAGCATGAAGTATTGTTGCCAGTTCTGCACAATTCTGGAGTAGAGCCTCCCCACCCCATACTATTACCCCTTACATACACTGCATTAGTCAGTTTAGTCTGCCATCACAAAATACGAAAAAAGTAGACTGGGTGATTTACACAACAGAAATTTATTCTCTCACAGTTCTTAAGAGTGGAAGTCCAAGCTCTAAGTTCCACAGGTTCATGTCTAGTGAGGGCTCTCTGCCTATATCACAGATGGCTGTCTTAGTGTGTTCTCACATAGCAAAAAGAAAGCGTGAGCTCTGGTTTGTCTTCCTCTTTTGTAAGGGCACCAGCCTTACCATATTAGGACCCCACCCTTATGATCTCATTCAACATCAATTACTTCCTAAAAGTCCTATCTCCAAATATAGTCACATTGGGGACCTGGGTTTGGGGTTTGGAGTTTTATTTATGAATTTTGGGACGCACAGTTCAATCCACAGCACATACACATATTCTGATTTTCCCCTACATTTCTTTTCCTGATATTTCTTGACTTGACTGTACACATCTGAGCATAGTCGGCCAAGCAGAACACACATTCAAGTTTCTCAGAATACATCTGCCTTTGGAGTTCAGGATCTGGGCATTCCCTTCACATGTACTTTCACTATGCCCGGTACAAGATGGATCCTTGCATACAATAAGACTCAGTCTGGTAGTCTGAAAGGAAATGATCATCATCACAAATGGAACTCACAAACTTTTTGTACTTGAAAGTGCCAAAAGTGGAGGAACTTGACAAAGAGGAGCAGGAGAAAAACTTTCTTAATAATCTCTAACATTAGAACTCAAAGCATGTTCTTATTAGTTTCTACGATATCTGCCGTGCTATCTGGTTAGCAGCAAGTTGAAGGGTTTGGGGCTGTTAATTCTATCAAATGTTGTTCAGAATCCAAATTGTGTCTAAATAAGCATGGCAGTAAATTTTGTAATATAGCAAGGAGTCACGTGGAAAATTTAAATAGTAGTTTTGCCTATGTCTAGGTTGTTTCATGCATTACTTCTAAGTAACAATGACTAGGATTCATGTTACTGTTTCATTATCATCTTGGTGAGTGAGGCATCTGCTTCGGCTGTCCTTTTAGTTTTATGTTATTAGGTATACAAATGTTTCATTTATGCAAGGTAAGCTTTACACTTTAGTACCATTGCCTATCAATTGCTCTGAAAAAAAATCAATATGTATTTTAAATTACACATATAATTGTTTTGTGTTTTGGTGCCTAATTCCTCTCCTTGAAATGCATGAAAAAAATTAAAATGTTCAAATTGTTTCCTTTAATTCCTTTCATGCACTTTTGTGGGGGAATTAACCTCCACACTTTAAAATGATTGTATGTGTAATATTAAAAATGGAACATCTCATTTCCGTTTTATTTCTACTGTGGGAATTGTAAACACCAGAGGTATCTAATGAAGACCCTATTTTTACAACACCACAAAATGAAAAAGGCACATTGGAAATACAACTAGAAGCTTGTCTTTTCAGATTGGTCCCAAGACCTACTGCAACACATTGATTTTTTTTTTAACTTTCATTTTTCTTGTTGCCTTTCTTTTACTTCAACCATCTAGTAATTTAATATGACAAAGTGTCAACAAAGCAGCTGCATAGAGGCTAGCATCTATAGAAGACGAGTCTTCTTTACTAGGGTCCTCGATTTCCTATTTTTAAGCCTGTGCATCTAAAGCCAGTAAGTTCTGTCCACAATGCAAGTCCACAAAAAAATGGTTTAATTATCTCTAACCATGCAGATCTTCCATTTTTTTTTACGTCTTTCTTCTGTAGGTTCACAGAACATTCATTTTTTGGGAACTATGGGGTAAAAGTTTCTTTGCCTTGACAGGTCAGGTTTTTCCTTATCAGATCCAGACATTTTCAAGTGATATCTGATTTACTCATTTTACCTTATAATTGTTTAAAGTTTAAAACTATTTCTTTTTAAAGTATTTATGACTTACCTATCCAATATACAACTATAAGCACATAGATAATTTTGCCAACTTTTTTTTGGTAATAATATACTGATTGTAATAGATAGTTTGAAGTGTGTGTGTGTGTGTGTGAGAGAGAGAGAGAGAGAGAGAGAGAGAGAGAGAGAGAGAGACAAAATGAAACAGAGTAACTTCCTCCCTTTTGGTTGGTTTTGCTCATATATTCGGCAAAATTCTCAACTTCAGTCTACTGCAGATTGAACTATCCATGAATATTCATTCAGCAAACATGTTAAAATAGTTATAAAATCAAATACTTCTAATACATTTATAAACCCTGCAAGCTAAATCCTAACACATACGTTTACTAACCGCTATTTTGCAAGCATAAAATAAACAGCAAAAACCACATTTGGAGAACAAAATGTTTCCGCTTGATTTGTAATCTTTGTTTCACACACTGGTCACAGTGCCCCTTCCATAACAGTCCCTGAACTATTTCAGATTTCAACATGACTTAGACTGAAACTCAGACTTTAAAAGAATCCATCTTGTAGTCCTATGACAAAGTAATTGGTTGAAAAAATTATAATAAAATTTTCATAAAGTTCATATTCATGAAGTGGCAAAAATTGCTTTTAGGAAATTACGATATTAATAATTTACACTCATGTCAATAGCATTTCCAAAATAACTCAAGCTCTCTACCTTGAAAATTATGAACCTACTCTGATTTTTCTCCAACATACAGACAGTTAAATATGCTGAGACACATTGAGATCTAGATACAGATTATTCATTTAAGAAGCTAGCTCCATGTTTAATTAGAGATTTATCATCTTAACTAGCCATACTATTGCTCTGAATTAGTTTTCCAGGGTTTGCAGAATTAAAGATGGTAAAAATTGATGAACCTTAGCTGTATTTTCCCCCGAAGGGTACAAACTTTTATTACATTTCAGATGCAAAACACAATTAGCCTCTAACCTAACCATGTTAATCTCCTTGAGTTAAGCTTATGTGTTTCTGCTTGTCTAGAAACTTTTAATGAAAGATCTATGTCTTTACAGCCGATTTTAATAACCTCTTTATTTGCATCTCTGCCCTTGTTTAGAGGAGGAGTTAATACAATAAGCTCCAGGATTACAGAACACTCTTATAAAAGTGAGGGTAAATAAAATTCTGTGACATTCAATTGGAGCAGCATTCAGCAGGAGATGGACATCAACAATGCACATTATTCAAGTTCCAAAAGTTTCCGTGTAATTAACTAAGACGGATACATTAGTGCCATCCATTATATTCTATTCTCCAAACCCCATACTCGTGGCCCTTAAGTAGGGCCATTTTGACAAGACTCGATTTAAAAAAAAATAATAATTTGTTTTATAGATAAATAGCTGTTTAAGGGAAGATTTTGGTTCTTTTTTTCCCTCAGATATAGAACTACTGAAACTTCAATGTTTTCCATAGCACATTCTCAAATGTTCACCTACTCCCAAACTGTATTTCCTCTGAGCCAAGGTTTTGGTGGGATAAATATACACAGTGTCAAAAGAAGAAATAAATGGCCATTTCTAAATTTCCTCACTCTGGGCTAAAACCAATGTCATAGTTTCTTCCTTACCCTCAATAAAATTTTTAGTAACTATTGTGGGCACTCGAGTTTTATCCTGTAGAAAGGATTTATGTAAAAGAAAGAAAGAAAGAAAGAAAGAAAGAAAGAAAGAAAGAAAGAAA